>NC_091087.1:73182500-73812500 GCF_032405125.1 Capricornis sumatraensis | reverse complement strand
CATGTCCAGTTCTAACTGTTGCTTCCTGACCTGCATACAGATTTCTCAAGAGGCAGGTCAGGTGGTCTGGTATTCCCATCTCTTTCAGAATTTTCCACAGTTTATTGTGATCCACACAGTCAAAGGCTTTAGCATAGTCAATAAAGCGGAAATAGATGTTTTTCTGGAACTCACAGTAATAACCGATTCAGCCAAAACCCATCAATGGATGCCAAAACAGTGGATGAAGGTCTGATGGGTAAAAGGATATTTATGTAGCCCCAAAGTATCCCTTCACAAATTATGTATCGATTACAAAGAGAAAAGCAGAACCTGACAATGGATGAATGTAGCAAACACAACCTTAATCAGCAAGGCAGGCTCCTCTTTCTGCTCTCCTGCTGCCCTGAGAAAAACACAGCAGCAGTTCTGTGGTGCCCCAACTGTGATCTAGAACTGTGAACTAGACTATGAATCTAATCACAAAAATACCAGACAAAGCCAAAGTGAGAGATCCTACAAAACAACTGGTCTGAACTCTTCAAGATGTCAAAGCCATGAAAACAAAGAAAAAACTAAGGAATCAGTCCAGACTGAATGGGACTGGAGAGCCTGCAACTAACTGTAGTTTGTGTAGCTGGACTGGCTCCCAAACCAGGGGCAAAAGGCTCTTAAAGGACAACATGCAGGCAACCACTGAGATTTTAATGTGAGCTTCAGATGAGATCAATGGTATAGTTTAATTTTGATAAATGTACTGTGGTAATATATGAGGAAATCTTGCTCTTGGGAAATAGAAACTGAGGTTTACATGGATAAATGGGCACGATGTCTACAAATTACTCCCAAATGATTCATATTATACATGCACCTATATACATATGGGAAGAAGGGAGGAAGAATGAGCAGAGGCGGAGGGAAAACACGATAAAGCAAACAGGCAGGTCTTAAGCAGTCACCCGGGGGTTCTTTGTGCTGTCATCGTCATTTTCTCTAAGTGTAAAATTACAACAAAATAGTTTTTTTATTAGAAAGAGACTTAAAAGGCATGCACACTATACACAATGTGTGGTCTGTGTTTGGAAGTAAGTTTAAGTAAACCCACTACAAAATGAATTTGAACAAACCGACTATAAAACACTTATTGTGGCGGTGGTTACGTGAATCTACAAGCGAGATAACACTGCAGAGAATACACAGACACAGACACACACCCGTGTGAGCCCAGTGAAATCCAGATGTCCACCAACGTCGCCTTCCTGGCCTCCTGCTACATACCCCACAGTGAGGCAAGACACCACCACTGGGGAGACTAGGTGAAGCGTGCGGGGGGCCTCCTTGCACGTTTTTTGCAACATCTCATGAATCTGTAACTATTTCAAGATAAAAAGTAAAAAATAAATAAGAAAAAGATCCTTATATATCAACAGACCAACTATAAAAATCTTTATGAGTCTGTCAAAGAACAGACGTTGATCAAATGTAAACTTTTTACATGTAAAAATATGGTTTTATTTCCCCAAACAGTGTATGTACTGTAGAAAATATATGATGCTTAGGGTTTGTTTTAAAATAATACAGTATGGGTGAGAAAGTAGATGAAATGAGACTAGCCACATGTTGACAAATGGTGAAGCTGGAAGACATTCTCTGTGCTATTGTGTAAGTCAGAAATTTTCCATAATTAAAAAAGTTTCGTTCTGAGATATATATGTTTGCAAAGAGAACAAGTTGAAAAGATACTTAGCAAAATATTAGAAATGTTAAAAGCAGGGGTAGCATTTAAATGACTTTTTTTTCCCTATCTTAATTTCTAACTTTTCCTCAATAATAATTATACTACTTGTATAATTTTTTAATAGAAAAAGAAGGAAACACAGGCCAAAAAACTGAAACTATATGAAAATTATTCTAGCAGTTTAAAAGCATGTCATGGTCTAGCATAGGATCACAGGCAAATACATGTCTGAACAAACAAGGAAAATTCACCATAAAAGGAAGCCTGCAGCTCCATCAGGTAAATGCGTGAGCAGGGGTGACATGTCACCAACAGGTGATGGGACTATTCAGAACTGGCCAAATCATAAGTTTCACACCCATCAGGACTGCTGGTGTCTGTTATGAATGTTTCTGTGGCACCACTGATGTTCCTCGATGAGGTAAGACAGGAAAACTCTTTCCAGCAGCCAGCCATTCAGGGGACAGATAAGGAGGCCGCGGCTGGCTCTGTTGTTTCCCTCTTCCAACAGTGCTACTGTGTGAGAAGCATTCGCTGGGCCTCCTAATTTGCTACAGTGGCCAACAGAGATAACATCCCCCAGAGTCCTCTTTGGAGAATTCAATCTGTTCCACATTTACCTTTCAATTTTTCTTCTAATGTGGATCTAAAATCGAAACCCCGTCTTTCTCACAAGAACTGAACTACAAATTTATCATCAATCCCATGCTTTTCTAGAGATTCGAGGCCCTGGATTATCCTCAATCCGGAAGAAGTAGCTGAAAGGTTACACAACGGCATCTGCCCTCTGCTATTCAGCAGCATTTTAACACGGAAAATCTGGAGGCTGAAGTAAAAATATTAGGCTCAAGAGAGACAGTATTGTATTTGTAGCCTCCACGGGGACAATACTGCATTTTAAATGTAGGTTAGCAGGCCAACCAGCCAAATAAGCAGTTTCAAACTCAAGGCTGAAATCAACCATAATCCAAAAGTTAGCACTTGGCAACAATTGCACATTTGCTTCACTCTAAGTACTTTTCACTATCTCACATAATAAAACAAACAATTAAAAACTTGCAAGTACTAGCTTAAAAAGTTAAATATAAAGCTATTCATAAAGATATGGACTGAGGCAGCAACTGGTTTCCCAGCATGAATAATTCTGTAACATATCTCTATCTACACTGGTCTTATCTGAACAGAGGTAATCTAGGTCTCACATTCACAGAATCAGAAGCTAGAGGGGACCTTTTAAAAAGTCACATTTGCTCTCAATATCCTGCAACTTAAGACAAAGGAAGTAAATTGTCTACAATCACAAAATCAATTCATACCGCAGCTAAACTTGGAGCTCTACACCCAGTAAACGCAGGAAAAGCACCAAAGGAGAGGAAACCAAAGCCTTCATTTCTGAACCCTTCCTTCACCTGTGGTCTTCTGGCTTCTACATCAGACAATAACAACCAGTTGTCAGAACTTGAAATTATATCATGTATAATATAAAGTGAAGAAATATAGAAGACTCTGCAAAACTTGTTAAGCTTAGCATAAACCAAGTGACACTCATTTAGCTGGTGCCAGGTCCCAACTGCTGTAAGCCTTCTCCAGGCTGAGCCGTGAGGAGGGTGGACAGAGGAGGCAGAAGGGCGCTGCTCACCTCCTGAGAAGTCCGAGTTCTGGAGCTGCGGGTCCTGAGCAACGAACGCCCACGCCCACGCCCACAGCGCTCTCCAGAGCTCCTGACAGCCTTTCAGAAAATCTTCCCTCTGTAGCCGAGGCTAACGTCCACTAATAAAATTCTGGCCAGCAGGGATGTATTGAAATTTTGTATGCAAATCCAAGAAGGATGGCAGAAATAGGCAGCAATTTTAAGTGAGGCTGCATAGCTACTGAAAGCTGAGAAACGCAGGCGAGCAGCTCAGCTTGGTGGTAGTACATACGGTTCTGACAAAGGCTGAGTCTCCAAATACCAGCAGATCCCATCAGCAGCAGCATTTTTAAGTAAGTGGCCATAACTGGAGCTGAAGCTCCAATAGTTTGGCCACCTGATGCTAAGAACTGACTTATCAGAAAAGACCCTGATGCTGGGAAAGACTGAAGGCAGGAGGAGAAAGGGACGAAAGAGGATGAGATGGCTGGATGGCATCACAGACTCGATGGACTTCAGTTTGAGCAAGCTCCAGGAGTTGGGGATGGACAGAGAAGCCTGGGGTGCTGCAGTCCATGGGGTCGCAAAGAGTCAGACACCACTGAGAGACAGAACTGAACTGGCCATAAACTAGAAGGCAGTCTTCAGGGAGGTATGCGAAGGTCTCCTCTCCTCCATGTAGAGTATTGCTGCTAGATTTGTCTTTAAACTAGAAGAGACACGATAACAACGTCCCCAAATTTTCTTGTTGTCCACAGCAAACCTGAGTGTTTGTGCTCAAATCCCAAAGTTCTTGGACCTCAAGCACAAATACGCATGCTGAGTGGTCAGAAAGCATGGCACACTCAGGACCCCAGAGAAGGACAAGCCCGGCCCAAGCACAGAGCAGGCCAGGGCCTGTCCTGTGTGGGATGAGGCTGAGCCAGGTGGCCTGAGCCTGTGTTCAAGCCTGGGACGTCCTGTTCCAGATGCCACCTGCCTTCATCACAGGGCTTTGGCCTGTGTCCCCAGCACACTCCTTGATTACTTGATGTTTTTAAAAGCCTAGACAGCATATTAAAAAGCAGAGACATTACTTTGTCAACAAAGGTCCATCTAGTCAAGTCTATGGCTTTTCCAGTGGTCATGTATGGATGTGAAAGTTGGACTATAAAGAAAGCTGAGCGCCGAAGAATTGATGCCTTTGAACTGCGGTGTTTGGAGAAGTCTCTTGAGAGTCCTTGGATTGCAAGGAGATCCAACCAGTCCATCCTAAAGGAGATCAGTCCTGGGTGTTCATTGGAAGGACTGATGCTGAAGCTGAAACTCCAATACTTTGGCCACCTGATTTGAAGAGCTGACTCATTTGAAAAGACTCTGATGCTGGGAAAGATTGAGGGCAGGAGAAGGGGACGACAGAGGATGAGATGGTTGGATGGCATCACCGACTCAATAGACATGGGTTTGGGTAGACTCTGGGAGTTGGTGACAGACAGGGAGGCCTGGCGTGCTGCGGTTCCTGAGGTCGCAGAGTTGGACACAACTGAGCGACTGAAACGGAACCGAATCTATTTGTCTATGGAAATTCACACATCAATTCCATCCTCCACACAGGTCCTAACAGGAAAAAACACAAACGCTAAATAGGGTACCATTTCAAAAATGCAAAGTGAACACAGCGTCAGAGGATTAAGGAGTTAAAATACATAAAGTGACTGGAGGTAGTGCCCACAGAAATAGCTACCTAAGTATTATTAGCTATTATCATGATTAATAACAATTTGTTTGCTATTTACATTTCACATAATCAATTCACATTTGTTAAATGCATTCAAACCAAGAACTATAGTGAGAGTAAGCACTTACATAGTTAGGGTAAGAAATAAGCACTTAATTCTGTGTAAAAATTTTCAAAATAAACGGATTTTCCTATTTAACTGCCTGTCCCAAAACGTGAGTGGAGGGGCAGGGGTTTGAGAGGGAGAGGGACCTGCGGTCTAAGAGGGAAGGGGGAGCGAAGAAGACCTAAACAACACGCCCTCCCCCGAGACAGCAGCTGTCCCCCCGGGTCACGGCAGCGTGCAATCTAACACTTGTTCACGTCACTTTCCTAGCACAGCTGGACTGAGGCAAAGCCAGCAAAAATACTTTTTCTGACCAATTAAAATTTTTCTAAATTCGATGTAGCATGATTTTTTAAAGTTGTAAAAATAACATAAGTGCAGGGGCCAGAGTTGTGGCATATACCAGTTTATACTGCAACAAAAATACATGTTGATTTTTGAGAGAAAAACAGCACACATAATGTAACGGCTAGATATGCCAACGTGTAGAGGCTGGACTATGATCTCAGTCTCCTCTATCTCCCAATTTTCTGATATACTGTAAGTAAGTGAGTATTAAGAAAAGTCTGTTTCTACCTTAAAAAAAAAAAAAAAAGCTGGAAGGCTGTCGCTTAGCAGATGGGGTTAAGAATATGAGGGGGAGGTCCAGAAAGGTGGGCACTCCAGCCACTTGCTCCATGACTGCAGGACAGCCACAGGCTCGCAGGCACTCTCTGGCAACAAGGTGCATCCGAAAGGCAGTGTCACACGCCAGGAAGGACCCTGGGATCGGCGTAGCATCTGATGGGCCCACTGAGGCCTCCCGCTGCCTCTCAAAGCCATGCGCCACCCTGGCAAGCTACTGACCCCTCCGAGCCTCCCCATCCTCGTCTATACACCAAGTGGGAAACACCACTCCCTACTGTGCAAAGTGCTGTGAGAATGAGACAATGTGTATGAAAGCACCTCGTTTAGTGCCCAGCACTGAGTAGATGTTCATTAAATTGTAACTGTGATGACAAACACATTAATCAATGGCTATTAATATAATCCACAAATTAAATGGCCAGTGAGCTTTTAGGGACTGCTTCCTATGAGGAGAGCTCTGAATTAGATCCCGTAAAGCAGTGGTTCTCAAACTTCAGCACATGAGTATCAGGGGCTTCCCTGGTGGCTCAGATGGTCAAGAATCCGCCTGCCACACAGCAGACCTAGGTTGGGAAGATCCCCTGGAGGAGGGAATGGCTACCCACTCCAGTATCCTGGCCTGGAGAACTCCTGGACAGAAGAGCAGGCAGATAAAACCCAGTGAGCTAAACATCATGCTGGGCCACACCCCTGGAGTTCTGTTTCAGCTGGTCAAGATGCGGGCTTGTAAACCTACATTTTCACTAGTTCTGAGGAGCTGCTGCTGCTGCTTGAGGACCAAATCCAGGAGAACCTCTATATAAGGGAGGAGGGAGGGAACAGGAACCCAACAGTTTTGGAGAATGTGAGAAGTCAAACATTTAGGCAATGGCATGGCTGAGCAGAAAGGTGTGGGAGGGCACCTGAGCAAAGATGGAGACGGCGACAGATCAAGCAAGGGTGCAGGGCGACAAGGGGCCAGCTTGGCCAGTTACGTATCTCATTGTGAGAACCAACAGAAAGAGTTTGAAGAGGCCGTGGGCAGGCTAACTTTTTACTAGGCCTAGCTTGGATGTTGACAGTTTAGTAAAGCGACCCATTACAAACTTTGAGAAAGCTAACCACATGGTGAAAATGCCACCTGCCCGCAGAGATTCAACAACAGTCCAGGTTAAGCAGCATGCAAACAGAAGAGAGCAAAAGTGTGAAGACCATCAGTGAGCCCGTGCAGGTAATCCCAAAGCCTCCTCTGGCACTACAGCCAGGATCTTCAGGACTGTCACTCTGCACGACGACGGTCCATAATGGAAGTCTATGAGATACAAGAATCAAGCCCCAGTAAACTCTTATTTATTAACTTGGCAGAGCCAGGCATTAATCAAGGCAGTGAAGAGATCTCAAACATGATTCACTCAAATGAGGGAATAAAATCTCTTATTTCTTTAGTTTTAAGTCATTTACTAAACATGTTCCTTAGGTGTAGTACATAATATTAATTAGCTATCACTACATCTATTATTACTAATCATTACCTTTACTTACCAATTGAAAATTCTACAAAATTTATCTCAAAACAGTGCTCACCAATAGACTGAATCTCAATCATTATTTTAGGTCCACACTGGTAAGACAAAGATAACTACAACCTGGAGATTCCCTGGAGGTCCAGCAGGTAGGACTCCACGCTTTCATGGCTGAGGGCCCGAGTTCAATCCCTGGTTAAGGGAACCAAGTTGCGTGGTATGGCCAAAAAAAAAAAATAATAATAATGATAACTACAGTTTATAACGAAAAATTACACAGGTCAACATGATCCATTCACAGTTCAGCAGAAAACTGCTGACAGATAATTTCTCAAGTAAGATGGTAAGAAATTCTACAAATTCTAAGATTTTAAAATAAATAAAAGGGGTTGAAACTCCGTCTCACATCTTATTCCAGAAAAAACTTGAGCAGTACCAAAGAGATAGCAAACATAAATAATGAAACCTCAGAAGTATAAGAAGACATCATGAAGCTTTTAAAAATTAAAATTATAAGGGCTAGGTATGACCCCAAACCCATACCAGAAAAGATGAGTATGTTTTCCTGTAAAAGATAAAATTTCTACCTAGGAAAAACCACCATGATCAAAATCAGAAAACAACTGGCCAATGGAACCAAATGTTTGCAACTGAGATCACAAATTGAAGGCCAATTTTACATAAAAGAAAGCTTCTACAAGTCAATTTTTAACAAAAGAAAGACCAAAATCCTAGTAGAAAAATGGGCACAGGACATGGACAACTCACAGAAAATACAAACGAGTTAAATATATGATGACACTTACATCACTTTTCACCTGTCAAACTGGCAACGATCAAGTAACAGCACACTATGCCAGAGGCAGAAACTGGTATAACCTGTGGAAGATGAGCTGTGTCCGTAAAAAGAACACACACCCATTCTTTGATCCAGCAATTCCACTCACAGGAATTTATTCCTCAAATACTAGCAACATGGCAAATGATATATACACAAGGTTATCGATATTTACTGCAGCATAGTTGCAACAGCTAAAGGCTGGAGACAACTTCAGTGTTCATCAAAGAAGGAGCTACAATAGAGCCATACAGCGGGATGCTGCGCAGCTGTTCACAAATACAGAGCTTTACATGCTGACAAGGAAAAATCTCCAAAATACACTGTATAAAGCAAACAAACCAGAAAGAAGGTAGCAAACAGCACAGATGCTAAAAGTCACATCTTCCTTTTAAGGAGGCAGGAATATGCCTGTGATTTTACATGTAGAACCACAGGCTGTCTCTGGAAATATACACATGAACTTAACACTGGTTACTTTTGAGACTGGGGACAAGGTGGCTAGGGGACAGGGTATGAGAGACCTTTCACTGTGTGCCACGTGTGCTTTGAGTCATGTGCACGCATTACCTATATAAAAGATAAAATATGCCTATGAGATGTCATAATGCCTATGGTTTTTATTTTTACTTTATACTGGAGTATAATTGATTTACAATATGTTAATTTCAGGGGTAGAGCAAAATGATTCAGTTTACACACACCCACCCACACACACACACCCCCCCCTCACACACACCCCCTCCTCACACACATACCCCCCTCACCCCCCCCCAACCCCATCTGAGGCTCTTTTCCATCTGGACCACTATAAAATAGCAGAGCTCCCTGTGCTACACAGGTCCCTGCTGATTATTTCACACACAGTGGTGTTCCCTGGTGGCTCAGATGGTGAAGAATCCGTTTGCAATGCAGGAGACCCGGCTTTGATCCCTGGGTCAGGAAGACCCCCTGCAGAAGAGAATGGCAACCCACTCTAGTGTTCTTGCCTGGGAAATTCCACGGGCAGAGGGCCTGACAGGCTACAGTCCATGGGGCCACAGAGTCAGCCAGGCCTGAGTGACTAAGCACACGGGGTGTGAATGTTAATCCCACACTCCTGATTTATCACCCACCGCACCTCTACCCTTTGGCAACCACAACTGTGTTTTCTAAGTCTGTGAGTATGTTTCTGTTTTGTAAATAAATCAGCGCTATCACATGCTATCTTTTTCTTTTTAACTTACTTCACTTAGTATGACAATTTCTAGGTACTTCCATGTTGCTGCAAATGGCATTACTTCATTCTTCTTTTATGGCTGGGTACTGTTCCATTGTATATGCGTATGAATATATACATCACATCTCTATCCACTCATCTGTTGATAAACATTTAGGTTGCTTCCATGTCCTGGCAACTGTAAATAGCACTGGGGTGATGTTCTAAATGTTCCTATTCCTAAATGAAGTACCTATGTTCTCAATGAAGATTTTCTCACTAAGTTACCTGAGAAAATAAACTCCTTTCACTATGCAGTTACTGAGTTCCACATGCGCCAAGCACTGCTTTAGGCACCAAGTCTCAGCGAAGAGAGAATAAAGCCCTCCTCCCGTGGACTCAGGAGGGACACCGCCAGTAAGCAACTACTCAAAAGAAGTATCAGAGAGTGGAAAAGGCTATGAAGAAAGCCCAGTCCAGGAAGGGGAGAGGTGGGACTGAGGGGAAGGGTGATTACAGAGCCCTTCTGGGGAGAGGTAACAGAAAGCTTCTCTGACAGGAAGACACGTGGGCAGAGACGTGAAGAAGTGAGGGAGCCAGCCCGGTGGCTGCCTGAGGCGGGCAGAAGGAACTCAAAGGATTCCTCTCAGGAGGAACAGCACGCACAATGCCTCGGAGGGTGGAAAGGGTCCTATTCAAGGCGCAGAATGGAGGGGGGTGATAGAGAGAGTGGCGGGAAACCTCATGGGTATGGGGGGAGGGAGGAGGTGCCAGATCGCACTGAAGAATGAAGGTCTTATTCTAAGTGACATGGAAAAGCATCAGACATTTAAACAGAGGAGAAATGTGTTCTGACCGATACTGTTTAGAAGCCTGCTCTGCTGCCACTGGGAGAAGAGACTGTTAGGGGCAAGGGCAGACGCAGGGAGCCCACTGCAACGATCCAAATGAGAGACGTTGTTTCGTGAAACTAGGAAGGTGGTTGTGGAGATGGGGAGTGATCAGGTTCTGGACATTAGTTTAAGGCAGAGCCAACAGACTACTGAAGAGCTGGAAGGAGACTAGGAGAAAGAAGCCACAGGCGACTCCGAAGTGTTAGCCCAAGCAACTGTTCACCATGATCTTAACAGGGTCGTTTTTTAAAAAAGGCTCACACTCACACAAAGCTCAACACTCTAAAATGGGTTATAAATACCATCAACAAGAAGCAATTCGTAGCCACATACCAAACAGAACACACACCTGGGTACATTCTCTAAATACTTAATGGGCATTTACACTGCGCCAGGCACAATATTAGGTACTAGGGACCTCAATTATGCTTAAAATATATAACTGAGCACCTAAAAAGGGACTGGGAGGAAAAACACCAAAATATTAACAGGTGGGATAAGGGCTTTTTTTCTTCCTTGATATTTTCAAATTTTCTACCATAAACATATCTTACTTTTAACTTTAAAGGGAGAAAAAAATCTTTCCTTTTTACTGCTGCCAATGAAGGAAAATCTCCTACAGGACAAACTCATTAGTAATTTGAATGATCAGCAGACTCTCCTTCTAAGAAAACCTTCTGGGGATTTCCCTGTGGTCCAGTGGTCCGCCTGCCAGTGCAGGGAACAGGGGCTCAACCCCTGGTCTGGGAAGGTCCCACACGCCACAGAGCAACCAAGGCCACGCGCCACAGCTACTGAGGCCACGTGCCTGGAGCCCACGCTCCACGAGAGACGCCTGGAGGGAGGACTCCACTCACCGCAGCCAGAGGAGAGCCTGCAGGCGACGGAGAACCAGCACAGCCAAAATAAGGAAAGAAAATAAATCTAAAACAAAACCCTTTACACTGAACAGGATTCTCAATTGTTTTCCTGCCTGTACCCGTTGCCAGCGGTCAGGTAAGGTGCGTGTGGACGAAGGGGGAAGAGATAGTACTAACTTAGAGTGAGATGCGTACAGCTTGCTGTTCTTTAAATACATCTCACAAAACATGATGAGAAAGAGCAGAGTATTTAACCAAGTGCCAACTACATCCAAGACAACGCGCTTACCATAATCTACCCACTGTCAATACACACGACAGTCATTTACACATTTATCCAATCTTTCAAGTATTTGTAGACTGCCTTTACCGCATCAAAGGCACTGAGACATGGGGGTTTAGGAATGAATTAGATGAAGTCAGCCCTGCTGAGTTCACAATCTAGTTTACGTGGTGGGAAGAAGAGGCACATTAAATTTCAAAATCAGTTTTCCTTTGAATGATTGTGACGTGCTAGAAAGATGAAAGGCCTAGTAGGGGATAACAGGAGGCCTGGCCTCGTCAGCTGTGAGGGTAAGAGGCCTGGAAGAAAAGGACGTGTGAGGTAAGGTTCAAGGAGGAGGAAGTGAACAGGTGAAGGGGCAGGGAGTGGAAGCATTCCGTGCATAGGGAGCTGGCATACAGGAAGAATCTGTGGCAAGAAGGTAAAGCTGGTCCTAAGAATTAACAGGCATGCCAATGAGTCAGACAGATACAGCCAAGGGGACAGAGGATGATGAGGTAAGCTAGAGCTGGCTCATGCAGGGCCCAGGGGGCCATGTTAATAATTTTGTTCTTCATGCTAAAAGCAACAAGAACCAGTGGACACATTTTAACACTGAAATATTTTAAGCCTGGGAGCAACAATCAGATTTACATTTTTAAAGATCACTCAGGCTACTGCACAGAGAATAAATGAGGGGAGCAAGAGCAAAGCAAAAGCCCAGCCAGGGGCCCGCCCAGGGCCGGTGGTTAGGACACCTCGCATGCCCTGCGGGGTGCAGGTCAGAACTACGACCCCGCAAACCCTGGCGAGGCAGCCCCGCCACAGAAAAGACCAGTCAGAAGGCTGCACGTGCCCGGGTGAGATGAGTGAAGGCGGTGAAAACAAGAGCAGATGTACTCAAGACCTGTTTTGGAGATAAAACCAACAGAAATTCCTGACAAAGTAGGTGGAGAGAGGAAGAGAGAAAGAGAAGAAAGCGTCACAGATAACGATGAAACAAGAAAGATTTCAAAGGACCAAAACATCAAAAACAAATCTACATAAAAAAGATGAAAATAAGGGATAGGAAAACATTCCGTGCCAATATTAACAAAAATAACTGATTTTCCAACCCTCAAAACAGAATTTTGGAAACAGAATTTCCAATCCTGAAAACAGAGTATCACAGTGAGATGTTTAACGCACATCTATCAAAAATTGATAAATAAAGCAATCATAATAACTGTAAAGATATGGGCAATGTGAACAGCATTAAAACCTTTATCAAACACACATACAGAGATATGTCACCCTGAGCCTAACAAATAGAGGATACACATTCTTTTAAAAATACATGAAACATTTTAACTAGGTTACAAGGAAAAAAGATCATTACAAGTAACTGATATTAAAAATATATATATATTCTATGACGATATCATGAGAATAAGTTAATTAATAGCAAAACTAAACACCATGAATAGAAACTTTAAAATGCCTGTTTAGAAATTCAGGGTTAAAGAGGAAATAAAAATGGAAATAACAAAATACTTAAGATCTTAATGACAATGATGAAGAAGGCATGGCAACCACTCCAGGATCCTTGCCTGGAGAATCCCATGAACAGAGGAGACTGGCGGGCTGCAGTCTGTGGGTGGCAGGGATGGCGATGGTGTCACCACATGCATAACGCACGGGCGACAAAGTAACGCTTAGGAGGGAATTCTACAGTTTGAGCACATCACTAAAAAGCAAGGCTAATAACCTATGTTTTCAAGCCAGAAATCTTGAGAAAGTACAAAGAAAACAAAGGAGATAAAGATAGATCTTATTAATAAAAAACAGAAAGCAAAAAAAAAAAAAAACAAAACCAGAAAGCAAAGAAATACCCGATTCTGTGAAACAAAACTTGACAAACTCTTACAAGTTTGTTCAAGAAAAAAGGTAAAGTATGAACGGGGGGTGCAGCTGCAGCTGGTGACTGCGGCCAGGGACTGCCCACGAATGGCGGGAGCACAGGCAGCCCAGCAACTCCAGGGCAGGCCCCGCTCTGCAGAGGGGCCACAGTCCACCCACAGCCCACCATGCCGGCTGACAGACGGCCTGGGAAGCTGACGGCAGCAGAGCAGGAGGAGCAACTGGCAGAAGCCACCACCACGGAGGCTCCAGAGGGGACAGGGACAGAGACCCGGCTTTGCTGCAGCGCAGGCCACACCAAGGAAAGCCCCCATCTGTTTAACTGCCTTACCAAACAGATTCTGCTCCCTGGGGAATACCCACTGGATTAACTTGTTGCAATAAATACTTTTTCCTTTGGCGGGTGGTGAGAAAAGGCAGAAACAATTTTAGGAACAAAAGATACAGAGAAGTATCTGCAGTCCATATCATGGGAGTAAGAAAAGGAAAAGAACAGGCCTGAGCCACAGGGAAGCCCAGTTAGAGGCTAGGAAGCACAGAAGGAGCAGACAAAGGTGGACCAGCGTGGCCAGACAGACATGGTCCAGAGAAAGAGAAAGAGAGTCACGGTTAACAGTGTCATGCAAGACAAGGAGGGCTTCAATGGAGAGAAGACAATCAACTGTGTCCACTGCTGTTGAGAGGTCAACAAAGTTTTGGGCTGCATGGCGTGCACCGGTTTTGGCAGTGTGCCGCTGAGTAACCTATATGCTGGAGAAAGCAAAGAAGTGGGAGCCAAGGTCACACTGGGGCAGAAGGACAGCTGTTTCCATCTGGATTAGTGCTTCTGGAGCTAAAGCTGTTTCAGCTGATGACAAGACTCAGAGTGTCACTTTGGAAGGGAGTGCCAGAGGTGGACACGTAAGGCAAGACACCGAGGCACCACAGTGCCTGATGGGTGACAGGAAACCGCCCGGGATGGTGGCCAGAACTGGAGTGGAAAGGGAGGCTGCGAGGCAGGCACCAAGGCGTTCAATGAGCAGACAGCAAGGCAGGCAGCTCGTGGCCACAAGGAAGACAGAGAAGGGTGGCCTGAGTCCAAAGGCAGAGACTCCAGAGGGACGCCAGGAGGGATGGCAACTGGACGGAGGACTAATCCAGAGCCTGCTGTGCAGGGACTTGACGGAGCCTTTCCAGCTCAACCTGCGCCGCACCCTCTGAGATCTCCCGGATTGCAAACTGCAGCCACACCAAGGAAAGCCCCAAGAACAACCCCCATTATTTTTTAATAGCTGAGCTAATATTACCCTCAGTTTTCCTAGCTACCTGTACACCTACCTATTCCAAAATCCAGAAGGGGAAAAAAAAAATGGAAGGAGTTGTGTAATTCCTAGAATTAAATGGGGCATAAGGGACTGGAAGGGAGAGTGTGAGCACTTCTCCAAGACACCAGGACAAGGAAGTGGTTGCTTCCGAACAAAACAAGCTCCAGGCAATCAAGACACCAGACAACTGCCGCCTGGGTTGGCCTGGAAGAACTCTAGCAGCACAAGATCCGAGGCTGTGACTGATTTCTAAGAGCCTCTCAACCAATGCAAATGGGGTTGGCAGGCCTACCTCTGTGAGCTCTGGCAGCAAACACGGCCCAGGCCTGTCTTGTGACAGGGATTTTGAGAGATTACTGAATTTACTCCAGTAAGTCCTTAGCAGAGGGCAATTTCAACCAACTCATTCATTTAAAATTGAACACAATGTGCCTACCATGTATAGGCTTCCAGAAAAACATCTACTTAATTGACTATGCTAAAGCCTTTGTGTGGATCACAACAAACCATGGAAAATTCTTAAAGAGATGGGACTACCAGATCACCTTATCTGCCTCCTGAGAAAGCTATAGGCAGGACAAGAAGCAACAGTTAGAGCCACACATGGAACAGCTGACTGGTCCAAAATTGGGAAAGGAGTACGTCAAGGCTGTATATTGTCACCCTGCTTATTTAACTTATATGCAGAGTACATCATGAGAAACGCTGGGCTGGATAAAGCACAAGCTGGAATCAAGATTTCCAGGAGAAATACCAATGACCTCAGATATGCAGATGACACCACCCTAATGGCAGAAAGTGAGAGGAACTAAACACGAGTGACTGGCTGAACAACAATTACAGGCACTGCAACGGACATAAGATGAAGAAGATGGTTTTTGCCCTCAAGATTCACCATTTGGTGGAAGAGACAAAGATTCATACAAAAATCAACACTGTGAAAAGGTGGAGGACACTCCTAACAGTCAAACAGTGAGAGCAAGGGAAACAGAGGTTTCTAGAGCGCGCAGAAATACGGCGCAGCCCAGGCCGCGCTCAGCGTGCAGCTGCAGTGTGCTGTGCGCCTTGCTTTCCTGACTCATCCCACTGTGGGCTCTTCTCCAGAGCGAAGAGCTGTGCCCACTACGTCTGCGTCACCTGACTTCAGTGTGGCCTGCATCTCTTGCTTGCCCAGCCTTTATCTGTCTGAAGACCTATTCTCCTGTCTGGGATCTACTCATACTGCAGCTCCAGAGCAATCAAGGCATCATATCATCCAACCCCCTTAAGAAAGTCGTGAGTCAGTCAGGACTCCCAACTGAACACTGCTTATTTTCTTGGCCTCAAGAATGAGCTGGTAACCCAGTTTGGGGCAAGGAGTCAAAGGAGGTTTGCTGGAGGCTTCTATGAAACAATTATCCTTATTCTGAGAAAGTGCTTAAAATTGTTTATTCTCATCCTGGATGTTGGCTCTCACTGTGGGCCATGCGGGACAGAAATCTGAAGCCTAGAACCCCTATCAATATTCTGCCAGGATGACACACAGTAGAATGCAAAATACACAGACGCTCAGCAAAACGGAGCTGGTGCCCCAATCAATCCACACCTGAAATCCACCTTATCCCTGGAATTTTCAGTATCATAAGCCAATACATCCCCCTTTAAAGTTTAAACATGAGTTTGGCTTCCTGTTACTTGCAAAACAAAACATACCTACCATTATAATATATCCAAGGTACGCTAAACCCTAAAATCACTGGTGAATCATTATCTATAGATAATCAGTTTCTTGTACAACACACTCTGATGTTCATCTCTTGCTTCCAGCATAGTCTTATTAAACCTAAATTTTAAAATGTAAACTTTCCCTCTTATTTAAACTTTGGAGAATTGCAACTGGTTAACACCTAAATAATAAAACTGTGGCTTAAAATTATGAAAGGAAGTTTACAGATTTATAAACTTAACTGCAAAAATATAAAAATTCTTTACTGCAAAAACAAATACACATCCTTAAGCAAAGTGACAAGACAGATGACAAACTGAAAAGAAAAAAAAAACCTGTTAATTTATTATCACAGACAAAGGACTAACCTCCTTAATGTATAAGGAACTCCCCTTTTACGAAAAACAAGATGTTCAAAAACCCAAAAGAGAAATGGGTAAGGGATATGAAACAGTTCACAGAACAGGAAATCTATTTCACCCTAAATATATAGAAAGATGTTCAACCTCACTTGCTATAAGGAGAGAGAAAACATACTAATTTCTCACCTATCATATCAAATGCAGAAGTCTGGGGACACACTGCTGGTGAGGCTGTGCTACAGTATAAATCAGTACAGGCCCTCCCTATGGAGGCTTGACGACACCTATGGAAAACATGCACATTCATTAAAAACATGTCCAGGTTTACCCTCTGACTCAGAAGCATCTCTTCTGGAAATACTACAAACACACCTGCCTCCCTGCAAATTAATGCACATGCAAAGTCGTTCACTGCAGCCTTATCTGTAACTTAAAACCATGAAGAGTCGAGAGTCATCTGGTTAAATAAATCAGGGTACACCCACAGCATGGAGTATAAAGCAATGACGAGAAAGAGTGAAGCTCTCGATTTACTAATACGGAAAGATCTCCAGTATGTATCGTTAAGCAAAAAACAAAGATGCAAAGTACCATACCCAGTAGGTTCCCTCAATTCCTTCAGACCTCTGCTCGAATGTCATCTTATTCTTATTATAACAGAAGGATAGGTCAGAAACGAATAAAATGATTATAGGGAGAGGAAGGGAATGGAGTAAGGGGTCAGAAAGAATTGGAAGCTAGAGGTCTCTGAACATAATCATGTTTTATAGTTTTGATATTAGAGGCAGTAAACGTTTTACTACTAATAATTAAAATGTAAAAATAAATGTATTTCTGACAGCTTTATAAAGGTATAATTGACATACAAAGAACTGCACGTGTTAAACATTTACAGTTTGATGAGCTTGGGTAGCCTTCTCCAGGGGATCTTCCCAACCCAGGGATCGAACCCAGGCCTCTTGCATTGCAGGCAGACTCTTTACCAGCGGAGCCACCAGGGAAGCCCAAGAATGTTCTCCCGTGGATCCATCTTCCTGACCCAGGAACTGAACCAGCGTTTCCTGCATGGACGCATGCAGGAACCCATACCACCACGCCACAATCAAGGTAACGGACACACCTAACACATCTCAACACTTCCTTGTGTCACTTCATTTTTGTTTTTTTCGGTAAGAACACTTAATATGAGATCTACCCTCTTAACAAATTCTGACGCACACAATACTGTACTGCTAACTACAGTCACTGCACTGTGCAGCAGGCCTCAGAATTTACTCACCTAGCATAACTGAGGGAGAAGGCCATGGCACCTCACTCCAGTACTCTTGCCTGGAAAATCCCACGGACGGAGGAGCCTGGTGGGCTGCAGTCTATGGGGTCGCACAGGGTCAGACACGACTGAAGTGACTCAGCGGCAACAGCAGCAGCAGCAGCAGAACTGAAACTCTGCGACTAACTATGTGTGTGCTCAGTCGTGCCCAACTCTTTGCAACCCCATTTGAACTGCGCCCGCCAGGCTTCTCTGTCCATGGAATGTTCCAGGCAAGAATACTGGAATGGGTTGCCATTTCTTACTCCAGGGGATCTTCCTGATCCAGGGATCAAACCCGACGCTCCTGCATCAGCAGGCAGATTCTTTACCACTGCACCACCTGGGAAGCTCCGACTGAAACTTACACAAAATTAAAATTTAAAACAATCTCTGAGGTACTGAAAGTGGATTATAGTAATAGTTGCACAACATAGTAAATTAACTAAAAAAAAAAAAATCCCAGTGAATTGGACACTTACAACAGAGGGCGGGAAGATACACTAGTTTGACTGGATTAAGTGTGAAGAGATAGTGGAAGACATGGAGAAAGCTGTGCCGACCACCACCTCTTCACCTTTAGTGAGCACACGAATCACCCAGTGGTTCAGTTGCTCAGTCGTGTCCAACTCTTGTGACTCCGTGGACTGTAGCCCGTCAGACGCTGGTGTCCATGGAATTTTCCAGGCAAGAACACTGGAGTGGGTTCCCATTTCCTTCTCCAGGGGATTTTCCTGACCCAGGGATCGAACTTGCATCTCTTGCACTGAAGGTGAATTCTCTACCAACTGAGTCAGGAGGAAAGCCCTTGAGTCACCTAGGGACTCTTGTGAAAGGCAGAGTTTGACTCAGTTAAGTCTGGAGTGGGACACAATTCTGAAGCCCAACAAGCTCCCAGGTGACAACACTGATGGTGCTGGTCTGCGAACCACACTTTGAAGGGTCCAGACGACTAGAGGAGCCTTCCAGTAAGCCGGGCTTAGTGGCTCAGTCTCTGTGTGACCCCATGGACTGTAGGCCATCAGGCTCCTCTGTCCACCGGGATTCTCCAGGCAAGAATACTGGAGTGGGTTGCCATGCCCTCCTTCCAAAGGATCTTCCCAACCCACGGATTGAACTCAGGTCTCCCACATTGCAGGCAGATTCTTTACCATCTGAGCCACCAGGGAAGCCCAAGAAGTAGCTGAGAAATGGGGCTGAGATCTCATCAAGAAAATCAGAGACACCAAGTTTCATGCAAAAATGGGCTCAATAAAGGGCAGAAACAGTATGGACCTAACAGAAGCAGAAGATATTAAGAAGAGGTGGCAAGAATACACAGAAGAACTATACAAAAATGATCTTAATGACCCAGATAATCACGATGCTGTGATCACTCACCTAGAGCCAGATATCCTGGAGAGCAATGTTAAGTGGACCTTAGGAAGCATCACTGTGAACAAAGATAGTGGAGGTGATGGAACTCCAGCTGAGCTATTTCAAATCCTAAAAGATGATGCTGTGAAAGTGTTGCACTCAATACATCAGGAAATTTGGAAAACTCAGCAGTAGCCATCGGACTGGAAAAGGTCAGTTTTCATTCCAATCCCAAAGAAGGCAATGCCAAAGAATGTTCAAACTACCATACAGTTGCATTCATCTCACATGCTAGCAAAGTAATGTTCAAAATTCTCCAAGCTAGGCTTCAACAGTACCTGAAGCGAGAATGTCTAGATATTCAAGCTGGATTTAGAAAAGGCAGAAGAACCAGAGATCAAATTGCCAACATCCATTGACTCATAGAAGAAGCAAGAGTTACAGAAAAACATCTACTTCTGGTTCATTGACTACACTACAGCCTTTGACAGTATGGATCACAACAAACTCTAGAAAATTCTTAAAAGAGGTAGGAATATCAGACACCTTATCTCTGCCGCCTGAGAAACCTGTAGACAGGTCAAGAAGCAACAGTTAGAATAGGACATGGAACAAGACTGGTTCAAAACTGAGAAAGGAGTACGTCAAGGCTGCATATTGTCACCTTGCTTATTTAACTTCTATGCAGAGTACATCACGCGAAATGCTGGGCTGGATGAAGCACAAGCTGGAATCAAGATTGCCAGAAGAAATACCAATAACCTCAGATATGATGACACCACCCTTATTGCAGAGACTGAAAAGGAACTAAAGAGCCTCTTGATGAAGATGAAAGAGGAGAGTGAAAAAGCTGGCTTAAAGCTCAACATTCAAAAAACTAAAATCATGGTATCCGATCCCATCACTTCATGGCAAATAGATGGGAAAACAATGGAAACAGTGACAGACTTTATTTTCTTGGGCTCCAAAACTACTGCAGCCATGAAATTAAAAGACGCCTGCTCCCTGGAAGAAAACGTATGACAAACCTAGACAGTGTATTAAAAGCAGAGACACTACTTTGTCGACAAAGGTCAGTATAGTCCAAGCCATGGTTTACCAGTAGTCATGTACAGATGTGAGAGCTGGACCGTAGAGAACGCTGAGTGCTGAAGAACTGGTGCTTTTTAACTGTGGTGTTGGAGAAGACTCTTGAGTCCCTTGGACTGCTAGGAGATCAAACCAGTCAATCCTAAAGGAAATCAAGTCTGAATATTCACCAGAAGGACTGATGCTGAAGCTGAAGCTCCAATTCTCTGGCCACCTGACATGAAGAGCTGAGTCACTGGAAAAGACCCTGATGCTGGGAAAGACAAGGCAGGAGGGGAAGGGGACAACAGATAAAGTGGTTGGATGTCACTACTGACTCAATGGACATGAGTCTGAGCAAACTCTGGGAGATACTGAAGGACAGGGAAGCCTGGCATGTTGCCATCCATGGGGTCACAAAGAGTTGGACAGGACTGAGCGACTGAACAACAAGCTGCCCCAAACAAAGAACCTGCAGGGAGTGGGTGGGGCCCAGAAAGGGTTCTCCCTTCCTCTTTCAGGATGGCGGGAATAACAACACGACTGCTGCAGAACTGGATTCACTCAGGGCTAGGACAGAGCGTGTGGGCAAAGGAGGTCAGAACTATTAGTCACAGCGTTTAAGAAAGGAGTGTGCTGGAGAGAGCAGCAGGGCGGCAGGAGTTAGAATCACTGAGAACTGAAGCAAAGTGGGGCGAGTCCAATGAGGGCTGCACGACACAATCTGATGGCTTGAGTCCTGGAAGAGGATAACACTCCAGGAACTGTAAGGACTAACTAAAACAGGACTAATCCATTCCTGCAGAGGCAGTATCAAAACAATGAAAATACAGTAAAATAAAAAAAAAAAACTTTTAAAAAGTCATACTGAAAGTTCTAGAAGCTAGAATATATCCAACATTTAAACTGTCACTCACTAAGGAAGATAATCCTGTCCTCCCAAGACCTGCACAAGCTTCAACCCTCAGGAGCTGCTCAGCACTTTCAGGAGGAGCCATCAAATGCCACATCCTTAGGCACTGGGCTCCCAGGTCCCTTGTTCAGAATCCTCTCCGTCTTCTGCCCGCCCACCCATCGGAATTCAGTTCAAATGTAACCTGTTAAGACCTAAGTTCCCACTGCACTTGAGACAAGGAAATATCACACTGTAATCATCTGCTCCAGGATCCAACAGAAACACAGCCCACCTCGTGGGCAGTGCTGCACCTCTCCCTCCATCTAGGGCAGCGAGGGCTGAGAACCATGAGGATGAGGAAACGCTGCACACAGACCCGCCGACGCAGACTCCTGGACTCAGCAGCTGAGCAAACACCACCCGCCAGAGGCGCCACACAGACCGCTTCACGGAGCGAGGTGTCACCCGAGAGAAGACACCAGGTACCTCCTCACATTTAGTCACACACAATACTCTACAGAAGGCAAGCCAAGATTATCTGATCAGGATGCTTAAAGCTTTCTGAACCATGGACTCCTCATAGTAACGTTTTTAATACAGCAGAGTATAAGGAGGGACTCCCCTGGTGGTCCAGGGGTTAAGAATCTGCCTGTGACACAGGCGACATGGATTCAACCCTTGATCTGGGAACTAAGATCCCAGACGCCCCATGGCAACTAAGCCCGTGAGCCACAACTCCCAAGCCCACGAGCTCTAAACCCCACGCTCCACAAGAGAAGCCACTGCAACGAGGAGCCCACACGCCACCACCAGGGCAAAGTCCACGCGCGGCAGCAAAGAGCCTGAGCGGCGCAACGAAGACTCAAAAGCAGGCAGATCGGTTATATTAACATGGTAACACTATAGTAAACAAACTTAGGATTTTTAAGGTTTATTTCACACTGAATAATGGGTTCTAGTAGCAGGTCCACTAACTGCTGTAATTGCCAAGAAGTGATGAGTATAAATGAGACTTGCTATGTCTGCAACAACCATAATGCGATATGCACACACCTGTGATTTCACTGGCGATAAAGTCACAGGTCTGTCACTGTGATTTGTTGCCCATGTCCATAACTGAAGAACACAGTAAAACTCAGTTACAAGTTCAGTTAGAAATAAAGATGTAAAACCTTTCTTCCCATCTAGGTTGACACACCTGCTAAATTCTAAGCAGATTAAGAAGCCCCAGGGAGTTCCCCGGCAGCCCAGTCGTTAGGACTCTGTGTCCTCAGTGCAAAGGGCCTGGGGTTCGATCCCTGGCCAGGGAACTAAGACCCTGCAAGCCTCACACTGTAGCTGTAAAAAAGAAAAGCGCCAATAAGTGAACACTGTCTAAAACAGCAGACACCATACATCTCACCACTATCCGTTCATCAATCTTATCACCTGGTTATGGCCATGTTGGGCCAGGGACCATGTCTTATTTGTCTTTGGGCTTACAGGTCCGATACATGTTAGATGAATGAACAAGCCATTTATCATCCTACTGGACTGTGAGCTCCCTGACCACAGAGGTTCAGTCTCAACAACAATGGAGAGCAGGCACTGGAATCTTGAAAGAGTGTGAATATCTTGTCTCCTTGGTTGGATGATAATCCTCCTGGGTTCAGGGATCAACTCACACGTCTTTGAGTTCCCAGAGTCAAGTATACTGCTTCTCACATAAAACCACTCAAAAAAAAATTTTTTTTGACACCACCATGTGGCATGTGGAATCTTTGTTTCCCAACCAGCGATCAAACCCACATCCTCTGCAGTGCAAACTCGGAGTCTTAACCACTGGACCCACCAAGAAAGCCCCCAAAACCACTCAAACATTTATTAAATGAAACATTAAGACAAGACAGAGCCTCTGAAACAAAAATTAAAGTAGAGAATGAGCACCTGGACCAGTTTTGTTGTAGCAGGAACACACACACCCCACCCTACCCCACCCCACCCCCTGCAACGGTGAGCCTGGCTATGAACCAACTGACGGAAAAACAGCTTAATGTCACAGGGATAAACTACAATGTGGCTACTTGAAAATATGTGAAAAATATTCCCATTCTTAATTTAAAAATATAAAAACCTTAAAAATTCCTTCCTCATGAACGGTTCTTGCTTCTTTCTCATAAAAACCTACAGTTTCAAGTACATTCTCCTACTGCTACAAAACAAGATTAAATGTGGCACAAGACTTCTCTGGTGGCCCAGTGGACAAGAACCCGCCCGCCAACGCCGAGGACACTGGTTGGCTCCCTGATCCCGGAAGATTCCACACGCCGCGGAGCAACTACACCCGTGCACCACAGCTGAGCCTGAGCTCTGCAAGAAGAGAAGCCGCTGCAACCAGAAGCCTGAGCACTGCATGGAAGAACAGCCCCTGCTCACGGCAGGAAGAGAGAGCAGCAGAGGCCCAGCACAGGCAAAGAATTTAGATGGGAAGCAAAGAGACGAACTACATTGCAAAGCAACTACACTACATAAAAGACAAAGCTGAACAATATGATTTTTTTAATGTAGCACAGGCTGATTTGACTTGTTTTTAGCATTAATACAATCTACCCTACTGTTTAAAATTCCATACCACAAAATAGAACTGACATTAGTCAGTTTACAAACTACCAATTGTCAGAGAAGCAGTGAAGTTGGTAAAAATGCTGAAAGGTAAGACTGGGGGGCAGGATAAACTGGGAGATTGTGATTGACATATACACACTACCAAATATAACACAGCTTATTAGAGACCTCTTATACAGCACAGAGAACTCTACTCAATCCTCTGTGATGGCCTATCTGGGAAAAGAATCTAAAAAACAGTGGATACACGCGTAACACATCCATTTTGCTGAATACCTGAAACAAAGTACTGTAAGTCAACTACGGTGATGGTGAAGTCGCTCAGTCGTGTCCGACTCTTTGCGACCCCATGGACTGTAGCCTACCAGGCTCCTCAGTCCATGGGATTTTCCAGGCAAGAACACTGGAGTGGATTGCCATTTCCTTCTCCAGGGGATCTTCCTGACCCAGGGATCAAACCTGGATCTTTGGCATCGTAGGCAGACACTTTACCGTCTGAGCATAATAAGTGAGTGGAAAGGGATAGAAAAAGTAAGAGTAACTGCCAGCTAAGGGTCAATCAGAAATGAAGACAAAGCATTTCTGAAATTAGAAATATAAGGCTAAAAACTTTTTTTATTTTTTGGAATTTACAAAAATGTGATCTGTACACAACATTTCAGGACAAATCATCTATTTGAAATCCAACTCAGAATTCTTCCACTAGGCTAAGAAACACTCCTCCACTTCACCCTCGCCCCAAATTCCACCGGATTCGTGTACTGCTCACGCCGTGTGCCGAGCAATCATCAAGACAAAAATACCAGCTCCGTACAGATAGCAAGTTTCTTAATTTACCTTCACGTCACCCACAAGAGATAGTAGTAACTTGTATATAGCAATTCAGCAAAAAACACTTGATGAATGAGGGTTACTTTTTTCAAAACAAGACATATCTTGAACTCTATTATGAAAAACAGATGTCAAATGTTCAGAGGATAACCTGTCATTGATACTCTCAATTTTAAATGCACTGAAAATTAAAATTGAGAATGTCTACCAAATAAAGTTATTTCTATTTTTGATGTCTACTCCTAAATAACAAATAGGACCACATTTCATATTTCTGCACAAACTAACCTAGCTGAGATATAAATTAAAATGGTCTCTCAGACAATACCAGACTGTGAAAATCTTTACGTTTACTTTGGTTCTTTAGACCTATAGCCAAGCCAGTCAGCGAGAAAATCCACTACGTTTTGATTCTTCCTCAAGTTTTTACCAGAGTACAATAAACACTTAAAGTTACTAGATGATTAACTCAGTGATAATACACATAGGTGATATAAGTTTCTTGAGGGCATAGACTTTGTCTACACCCAGCACTGACTCGATGGACATGTGTTTGAACAAACTCTTGGAGAGAGTGGAGGACAGGGGAGCCTGGCGTGCTGCAGTCCATGGGGTCTCAAAGAGCTGACGTGACCTAGCGACCGAACGACAACAGAAACAGACCTAGCACCACATATCTGGGAGGTGTGCCCACAAATACCTGCTGAAAGGATGACACTCACCCTAGCTCCCGGCTCTCACTGACACGCTCTGGGAGCGTCGCCCCACGGCTCACATCCACCCATGAGCCTCTCCAAGTACCAGCACTATCCTCCTCTTCAAGGCCAAGGGAACCAAAGTATCACGTGCAAGTTTCTCAAGCCTGCTTTAGGCGATAAACTAACACGCTTCCCCCTCAGTACAGATGATTCTACAGTCAAATAAATTAATCTTTATATGAATACTTCGGAAGTCATTAAGTGGCCCTTAATGGGGAAAAAAAAAGATTTCCATCCAATTCCATACGTCCCCTACTAAACGAAGTATAACATTTCTCAAAGTGAATTTGATATAAAAAAATTCTGAACTTCTAAGCCTCTTCTAAATAATAAATGGGGAGCAGAATGGTGTGAAAATACAAATGGGGAGAAGGGTGTGAACATGACCTTCTTTAGAGCAATCTAGTATCTAAAACCCAGGAATCGAACCTGTCTCCCCCACACTGCAGGCAGCCACTTTACCGTCTGAGCCGTCAGGGAAGCCACAGTATCTAACACTAGTCTGTGGATAAAAAGCCGTGCCAGGCATGTAGTCCTCCCTCCCACACGGAAGCCCCGGTCACCAGCAGGCGGTCCTGCAGTCTTTGACAAAGAGACTTTGCTATTTCCTATACGGAACACTCACTGTCTCTCAAGTCAACCCATAACTCTCCTGGATAACTCCATCTCAAAAAACATTTTGGCTATTATTATTAACTGACCTTCTGACCCCAGCTTCATCTCAGCATGGTGAGTACCCAAGCTTTTTCCAGCAATAAAGACCTAGGATCACTGTATGTTCAACCTGCTTTCACTACACACCCCACTCTTCCCAATTCTCATTCAAAAAGTAGGCAATGAATCCAAGTCAGGAAGACATTTCCCTAATACAAAGACAAATTTTCATTCAAAACTCATTGAGCACAGAATCATACAATCTTAAGAACTGAAAAGGCCTTGTATGTGTGTTAGTCGCTTAGTCCAACTCTTTGTGACCCCATGGACTGCAGCCCGCCAGGCTCCTCTGTCCATAGAATCCTCCAGGCAAGAATACTGGAGTGGGTTGCCATTTCCTTCTCCAGGGGATCTTCCCGAACCAAGGATCAAACCCTGGCCTCCTGAACTGCAGGCAGATTCTTTACTGAAAAGGCCTTGGACACCATCTAATTCTACTTTTCATCTCTTGTAGGAATTGTTTCAATCTCTGGACAGTACATCTATGGCCCAGAATCTTAAGATGGCGGGCAAAATGTAAAGGCTCTTTGCTTTGAATATTAAGTAGTTCTGTGTGTAGCTTTAAAAACTTATTTGATTCCATTTAAAAAGGAGGAGGACTTCCTTGGTGGCCCAGTGGTTAAGAATCTGCCTGCCAATGCAGGGCAGAGATGTGGGTTCATCGCTGGTCTGGGAAGATTCCCCCCACACTGTAAGCCTCCAAGCCGCAAGTACTAAAGCCTGCGCTCTGCGAAGAGAGAAGAAGCCAGAGCACCACAGCTAGAAAGCAGCCTTGCTTAAAGCAATTAGAGAAAGTCCATGCACAGCAACAGAGGCCCAGAGCAACCACAAACAAACCAATATTTTACAGGGGGGGGGGGTTGGGAAGGCATAAATTAGGATAAACAAGGTCCTCCACAGAGAACTAGATTCAAGAGCCTATAATAAGCCATAATGGAAAAGGATATGAAAAAGTATATAGACATAAATGTATAACTGAATCACTTTGCTGTATACCGGAAACTAATGCTGCTAAGTTGCTTCAGTCGTGTCCGACCCTGTGCGACCCCACAGACGGCAGCCCACCAGGCTGCGCTGTCCCTGGGATTCCCCAGGCAAGAACACTGGAGTGGGTTGCCATTTCCTTCTCCAATGGATGAAAGGGAAAAGTGAAAGTGAAATGGCTCAGTTGTGTCCGACTCCTAGTGATCCCATGGACTGCAGCCCACCAGGCTCCTCTGTCCATGGGATTTTCCAGGCAAGAGTACTGGAGTGGGGTGCCGTTGCCTTCTCCAACCAGAAACTAATACAACACCGCAAATCAATTATGCTTCAATAAAATAATTTTTAAAAATTTGAAAAGTTGTTTGACAGCGCATAGGTCTTGTAGGTAACATGGTTTGACAGAAGCAAATCAAAAGTAACCTACACCATTTGGCCGCTTTCCACCACTTTACTCTTGCTACATAATTTCCCAGTTATAGAGAGAGAAATTTGTTACCAACTAACAATAATTTACATTTACATCTTTTGAGGGGACTTCCTTAGTGGCCCAGTGGCTAAGACTGGTGGCTATCAATGTAGGGGGCCGAGATGTGATCCCTCATCAGGGAACTAGATCCCACGTGCTGCAACTGAGAGCTCACAGGTTGTGACACACCACGGTGAAGATGGAAGACCCAGTCTGTTGCAACTAAAACCAGTGCAGCCAAATAAACAATAAATAAAAAGAAATATGAAAAAGTACTTTCAGCTTTTAATAAAATGTCTTTTGGGAATCCCTGGGCAGTCCAGTGGTTAGGACTCGGCTCTTTCACTGCCAGAAACCTGAGTTCAATCCCTGATCAGGGAACTAAGAATCTGTAAGCTGTGTCATCCAGCAAAAAAAAAAAAAATTTGTTTTTTTTTTTTAAATTAAAAAAAAAATAAAATAAAAATGTCTTTTAAAAGATATGAGCTACTATAGATACCTGGTAATTTGGGGCCTAAAACTGAATACATCTTCCAGCACCTAAAGATCTTTCTTTAAACTAATGTATGCGGCTGCATCAGGTCTTAGCTGCCACACGCAGGATCCTCTGTTGCTATGCAAGGGCTTCTCTCTAGTTGTGGTACGAAGGCTAAGTTGCTCCAGTTCATGTGGGATCTTAGTTCCTGGACCAGGGATTGAACCCAGGGCCCCTGCACTGCCAGGCACATTCTTAACCACTTGACTACTAGGGAAGTCACTAAAGATCTTTTTAAAGTAGGACATAGATGGACATGGACACTTTTCCCAGTCATTCACTCAACAAATTTAACTGTAGGGGTCTACTTCATGTAGGAAGACAGAGAAAACAGAAAGACATACTATTCTAAGAGAGCTCTGTTTCTAGAAGAGATAGAGAATTACAAATTGAGAAAAGTTCTAGAAAGACAAAGTATAGGATGCTATAAAAACATATGATGGGGAAAACTGATCTAGACTGGGAATTCAAAGAAGGATATGCTGAGAAGTGATGCTTAAGCAGGGATCTGAGTGGTGGCATTCTCATTTATGCTAAAACAGATCTCCATAAAATCAAAGAGTTGGTACAACAAGCCCAGTAACTTGGCATCTGTATCCTAAAACCTCTTTTTAAAAAAAAGAAACCAAAGAATGCCATAAAGAAAGCTAGTAGCTGAAAATTCTTGGGGAGAAGGGTAGGGTCTCACTTGTCTTTGGGTATCCCACATTACCGTGCCAAGTAGAATTATTATCATAGTAGTCACTTAAATCTTTGCTGAAACAATGAGTTTACCCTCAGTATTAAATCAGTGTCCATATTATTTTTAGTTCAGCAAAATAAATTTATAAAACTAGATGTTTTCACACAAGAAACCCTACTCGGAACTTTGGTTCCAAAAAGAAATGATGCTTCATCTACCTAACAGGATTGCAAGATTCAATAAGCTTACACACGGCAAAATGCTGGGGTAAATTCTGAAAAGCTTGAAGTATACGGTTATCTGTGCAACCAAAAAGCTGGACTGGTCTCTTCTCACTGAGACAGCTGTTTAGATTCAGTTGTGCTTCTTTGTCATGAATTCTTTACCTCGAGAAAAAAACTGATTCACAGTTTGCAAATCCTCTCTAGCCTTGGCTTTCTCCAAAGGGGTGAGACTCCATAAACTGAAGGTCCCTTTCAGCTCTAGCAACTGACCTGTGTTTTCAAGGGGCCAAGATCACACTCCTCAGCTTAGGTCTTTGACTACCTCCTCATCTACTCTCTCTCTCCAGGACTCCACCCCTGCTTTCAGGAATGACAGTACAGAGCACAATTTAAGGTTTTTAAAAGACCCAGTTTTGCAGCAGTGTGCATGGACCTAGGGAATATTACACTTGTTGACGTAAGTCAGAAAGAGACAAATGTTGTATGACATCACATATTATATGTGGAATCTAAAAAATAATACAAACAAACATCTATGTAAAACAAACAGACTCACAGATAAAACAAACTAGCAGTTAGCAAAGGGAAGAGGGAAGGTGGAAGGGGCGAGTTACGGGTACAGGATGAGAGATACAAACGATGCATAAAATGAACAGGAAACAAGAATATACTGTATGGCACAGGGAATTACAGCCATTATCTTATACTTTTAATGGAGCATCATCTGTAAAAATACTGAATCACTATGACTTACACCTGAAACTAATATTATACTATAAACCAACTCTAATAACATAAAAGATCCAGTCAGATTTAAGTTGAATGTATTCATCCAATTTAAATCTTCTAAATTATGTAAATGGTCTGATTAATTGTTGTAAAACTTTATATGCCCCAAAGGAAAAATTTTTAAAGAGTCAAAACAATGAAATGTCAAAAACAGATTTATAACTCCTAACCCCAAAAAGTAAAATTTGAAGTTTTTAAATTAAGGTTTAATCCACCTTTAATTAAGGTTTTTAATTAAGGAAAAGTATCTGCTATATTTTAAAATCAGAAACAGAGTCATAAAAACAATCACTTATACTCAGAAATAAAAATAAATGCAAACTCATTCATGGACATGCTTTTTAAAAAAAATTACAGTGGCTAGAAAAGAGCTTAAATGCCCAACATATAATGCAAATGTATCTACAAGATATTACCACATGAAAATGAAATTTTACAGAAAAGTTAATGTGCTCAAGTAAATTACACAGCTGAAGGCAAATTTATATGTTTAAGATTTGTCTTGTTTAAAATAATTTTTTGTGTAGTTTTGAAAAGATCTCCTAATTCATCCTTCATTGAGTAGGACTAAAAGTAGGCACCCTTATGATACTTCCAGGCAAGAGACCTATTTTTATGATGCAAACCACAGCTACCAGGTACAGATACAGTTTGCCACTAGAATGCTTCAGAAATAGTATACTTTAAAAGAAAAAAAATTTTTAAAGGTAATGTCTACACTAGTAACTTAATATATTTAGCTTTTAGGCACTTAAAAATTTTTTTGTAAATCAATTTAATAACTTAAAATTCTAAACTTATTTTCAGAGAAAAAGCTGATCCTTTCAGTCACTGCATCAATGTTAAGATAAACGCTCCTGCTTGACAGATGCTCTTAACACTTATTTGAACTGTATTTTACATCTACTGAATGTTTCGGGCCTTTAAAGTTCTTTATAGTCATAATACTAAAAATCACAACAGCTGTACTGCAATACTCTCTTTTAAAGAGCTGCAGATAGAAGTTAAGTAACTCGTCAAAGGTCACCCAACAAGTCAGTGACAAAGTTGAGGGCAGGACTAAAAACTCCAACTCCTAGACTACTAACTACTTCAGACTTCTCCAATTCTACAAGAGAACAAAGTCAAGCGATTTACCTCCAGTAATTTATAACAGGATACCTCAAACACAGTAGCACACTTAGCGCAAACACTAACAGACAGGCTCACCTGGAACAAATGAGACAACCTGCTCCACCGAGATACCACTGCCACATTCCTAGATCTTGTAACCAAGCAAAAACCCACTGCTCCTGGATACAGTATATCCGGGGAAACGCTCACCCTTCAATACATACAATTTATTTTCACACTAACTGACCATTTATAAATTAATCTGTTAACACCTTTTCCCACGCCCAGGTGCTGGCGGGGACGGCAGGGGCATTAATTTCCTCATTTTTCCAAGAGTCAACTCCCAGACGGCGTATCTCAAAAGCAAGCAGTTCTCAATGAGAACACAGTTATGTAGCCAATGAAAGAAAAGTTCTAATAAGTTGCTTCTTTCAAAGAGATACTTTAAGAGGATGATTACATGCTTGCGAGAATTACTGTTAAAATCGCCCGCCCAGAATAATGGTTCTTGTGAAGCAGCTTTTAAGGCATACCCTCCCTTGCTAGGCACATACAGTCTGACTTGTTGGACGAGGATGGATCTGGGCACGCTCATACAGCATCCCTAGGAACCAGCTCAGTTCACTGAAAACATCTCCTCCACTCCCAAGTGTGGTCCTCAGCCCTTTCCATACTGTAGGGGACAAGATGAGCCCTACCTTAACAATCTCTCAGGAGGAAGGTTCCCTCCGCGGAGACAAGTAACAGCCGGCCTCCCTCGGATGAGTTTTCTTTTTTTTGGAAACGGCCAAGTGTTAACAGCAGAAGAGGCTCCTGGTGAGTGGCGGTGCGGCAGCAGGTGAGGCGGCCCTTGGTGCCGAGCCGGTCCATTTCTGACCGAGTCCTCCGCCTCCCGGCCGGGTTCCGCCTTACACATCTGCGCCCAGCCGCCCCTGGTCTCTCACTCAGAGCCGGACTCGCAAACCCTCCCCGGGAGGCGAGGCGGCCCGAGCCGCGACCAGACGGCACCCCCACCTCTTCCGGGGACTCGCAGGCCCGGCTCCCCGGCCGTGTCAAAACCTGACAAACCCTGCCGGAGGGGCGGCAGCCGGCCCCACACGTTCCCGGGGGCCTCCCGGGCCGAGCCCCGCACCCCGCGGCCCCTCGCCCCCGCCGCCGCCGCCCTCCTCCTCCCGAATCCCCCCTTCCTCAGGAGCACTCCGGTGGAGTTACCGGCCCACTCCAAAGTGAGAGCGGCGGCCCCCCCGGCCCCCCGCGGTCACCGCCCTGCCCCCGGCCTCTGCCCACGCCGGGGCCAAGTCCCGCTGACGCCCCGGTCGGTACCTTGCGGACCCCCTTGTAGATATAGAAGTAGAGCTCCCGGCCCACATTGAAGCAGAGGCGGTCGCCGTTGCCAGACTGGTCGTTGAGGTTTACGAAGGAGACGCGGACAGGGTTAGAGCCCTGCGAGTTGAAGGGCACCCGGTTGGGCCGGCTGTACTCCGAGTGCGGCAGCAGCTTGTACAGACCTTCCCGGGTGGTGAATTGGGTCTTAATCTCGTTCATCTCCTTCCCTCCTCCCTCCGTCGCCATCTTGGAAAGCAGCGTTCATCCTGCCCTAAGTGCCCGGATCACGCCCACTGCGCAGGCGCCGTCCCGGGGCTCTCGCTCCCTCCCCCCCCACGCCCCCGCCCCTTCCTTCTGGCCCCTCCCACCCGCGAGTCGGCCCCGCGGAGGCCGGCGAGGAGAAGGGGCGGGCTTGTTTACGGCCCGACTGCGCAGGCGTGCTCACCTGGCGCGCTCCACGCGACGGGGCGTCCGCAGGCTCCTCCCCCCGCCTCCGCGCGACCTCAGAGCCGCGCAGGTGTTGCGGTGCGGGGTGTGCGGGGGTCGACGAGCGGGTGGAGGGGCGGACGGGCTGACTGGACTGAGCCGGCTAGCGGAAGCCGCGGTCGGCGGCGCTGAGGGAAACTCGGGACGGCCTCCTCAGTTGCCTCGGGCCCTGCCCTGAGAGGTCCCGAGACCTTTAGGGGCTGAGGAGGGAGCCTCTTCGGCAGCCGGCAAGTCGGGGTCGGCGCGTGGGGCGCCGCGAACAAGCGCGGAAGCCTCAGTGTTCTGACCCAGGGGAGGGCGCGGGGGAGCCCCGAGGCTGGCAGGGGGCGGGCCCCCTTGTCCTGAGCCGCCGCTAGGCTGCCCCGCGCGACCGTCTGGATGCGCGAGTCGGGAAGCCCCTCTGCGCTTCCCAGAGTCCGTTTCCGACAAGGTACTGAAGGACCTCAGCTTGCCGCTTCATCTTTTTTTTTTTTTTTTCCTTTTTTTAAACGGATTGGCGGGGAGAGGACGTACAGATACGTAGCATCTGTGTTTGCTGGTCAAATATCTGCATACCTATCTGTGGTGAGCATTAGCTAATTTCAGGAAAGCAGGTTGTGTCGGCGCTTGTTTCTTAAGTGTATCTCCAACAGGTGTTTAGAGAAAAGGGGAGGGGTCGGGTCGGGTCGGGGAAATGACTTGTGGAACCAGATACTGAATCGAAGCAAGATTCCCTTCTCTTGCGCCACAGTTTATTAAGAGCTCTCCAGAAAATTAGAGACTGTTGATTTTTTTATCAGGCTCAAGTGGAATCTGCAGAATGGTTTACTCCAGGATATGCTGTAGTAGGTCTCAATTGTAAAGCAGGCACGCGGATTAAACCGTCACCCTTTTATCCTTGGGTTTCTTAGCATATTGCATTAGAGTAAGAGAGTTTCTCAAGTGATAAACATTCTAATAGACTTTGCGGAGTTGGAGTGCGAGGCCAACATTTGTTACACCAACAATGTTCTGTTCCCTCAGTACAAATCATAGATGGAGGGTCACAAAAGAAGTAGAGGGAGGTAAGTTGTAAAGAGGAGTTTAAATCGTAAACATTTTATGTATCACAAAGCAAGCAGATGCCAGTGCAGACGGTGTCACTGATGTAATAATGCGTTTGACGCTGACATCCCGTATCCGATGTGCATGTTGGCAGAAAAGCTCTAGAATAAAACCCTACTTAAAGAATAGATTCCTAAAACACCTAAAATTTTGTGTTACAATTGTTTTGATGTTATTATGTTTTCTGCTAAAAGTTGAATAGGCATCAGAAGTCTTGATAAATGCCACAATGTATTCTGGGTCCCATGTATTTATCCCAATTTCCTGTAACCATGTTATTTTACGTTGAAAATGTGTATAATCTCCTTGAAGGATAGTGACATCCTGAATCGTCTAAAAATGATTCAACTGTGTTCCTTAGTTACCAAGGGGCGAAAGCATAATAATACTTCTTGGAGGAAAAAAAAAACCTAAGCTATCAGAAATTAACCCTCAAATTAACCACAAGTTTCAATTACCAATAATACTTATAATCTTAGGCTTCTATTAAGGTTTTATTCTATATAAATTTAACATTTGTGATCACAGTAATAATAGGTTGTTCACTTTGTCCCATCCAAATCCTTTGAAAATTTTAATAGTTTTCTTCTTTTCATTTACCCTGCTACACACTGAATTCAATAAATAACACCAAATTTATATAACCGGGCCTGACTGATTTTCGGTTTCAAACCAGGCATTTTTACATGGATTTGTGTCTCAGATTCGTTAGCCTCTAAATCTTACCCACATCTTCAAAGTTGAGTCATTATAGCTTCTTGAATATAGCTTTCCTTAGCAATATACCTTTCCTTCATTTCACTTTTTTTCTCTCAACTTTCCTCGAAGAGACAACTACTAAGTTAATTTTCTTAAAACAGTGCTTTAGATATTACATTATTTTGCCCCCAAAACTCTCAATGACTTTGATTATCCATACTGTTCTGTTCTGCATGACTCCTCCATTCCAATCAAACTCTTCTGCCATCACCCTTAGCTCTTTGCCCTACCATGGGAAGATCTCGGTAGAGCTGACCAAGAAGAGGAAAAAGCCCCCACAGGGTACCCAAGGCAGGAGTGTGCGTAGCATGTGCAAGGAGTAGCAAGACAGTGTGGCCAGAGCAGGGTGAGTGAGGAAGCCGTTGCAGGCTTTAAGAATCCATTTGAGAAACATCCTTCATGGTTCAGTGGTTAGGACTCGGTACTCCCAATGGAGGGGACCTAGGTTCAATCCCTGGTTGAAGAACTAAGATCCCATGTGCCATGGGCAAAAAAAAATTTTTTTAATTAATAAAAATCAAAAGAATCCATTTGCTTGCTGGTTTGAGAGTAGTCTCAGGGAGACATGAGTGGACGGGGATGCCACTTCAGAGGCTAGCAGTAGTAATCCAGGCCATGGAGGCTTGAATGAGGAGTGGTGGCAGTTGAGGTTAAGAAAGACTAGAGAATCCTAGTTACATTCTGAAGGTAAAGTCAATGGGATTTCCCAGCAGATAAGAGGTGACTTGTGGGAGAAATGAGTCAAGAATGACCCCATGATAGGCAGCTGGAAAATGGAGGTACCATGAACTGAGATGAAAAGGCTGGTGAAGAGCAGGTTTTGAAAGGAGGATTAGTGTTTCCCTAGTGAGTCAGTGGGAAAGAATTCACTTGCTGGTGCAGGAGACACAGGTTCAATCCCTGATCCAGGAAGATCCCACATGCTGCAGGACAGCTAAGCCCATGAGCCGCAATTATCAAGCCTGTGCTCTAGAGTCCACAAGCCGCGACTACTGCCTGAGCACCAAAGCTTCTAGAGCCTGAGCTCTGCAACAGGAGAAGCTGCTGCAGTAAGAAGCCTGAGCACAGCAGCTAGACAGTGTCCTCTGTGGACTGCAACTGAGGGAAAGCCCGAGCAGCAGTGAAGACCCAGGCTAACGGGAAATAAACAGAATTCTTAAAAAAAAAATAAAGGAAGACCAGGAGCTCAGTTTTGAGCATGTTGGGTGTGGGATGTCTGTGAGGCATTAATAGGAAATGTCCGGGAGGCAGCTGAATAATCGGATCTGGATAGAAGTCTAGCCCACTGGCATGTGCATGTATTCAGCAGTCCTCAGCTGATAGAAGGCCTCCAAAGCCTGGATCCTGTCACCAAGGGAGTGAATGGGGACAGTGGGACAATCTAGGAGGTGAGAGAGAAGAGGGATATTTGTTGATGAAAAAGAGCATACTATTTTTTTTCAACTTAATACATAGAAGTATTCACTTTAGACCAAACTTACTGTTTTTTCCAATTCTGAGATTGGTTCATTAAGATACTGAAAAGCGGTGTTTTTTTTTTTTAACTTTGAAGAGAAGCAGTGTTTGCCACAGTGACCTTGGGCTCCCCAGATTGCCCAGGTAAAGAATCTGCTTGCCAGTGCAGGAGTCCCAAGAGATGCGGGTTCAATCCCTGGATCAGGAAGATTCCCTGGAGGAGGAAATGGCAAACCACACCAGTATTTTTGCCTAGAAGATTCCATGGACAGAGGAGCATGGCAGGCTACGACTAGTACATGGGGTTGCAAAGAGTCAGACATGACTGAGCATGCATGCACAGTGACCTTATAAAGAAAAATGGGCACAGACAAGTGTCTTTGGAAACTACACTGGAGTTCTTTACTGACTCATTATATACAGTAACCAATCTCAAATTTATCTTGTTGATGAGGTTATTTTATTATGAATTACATCATGACTTGGTACTTCTTTATAACACTATTATGGGACTGGAAAACAAATTTGGAAAACATCACGTAACATGTGTCCGTAATACACCACACCGACTTTGTATTTCAGATGTGCAAACTGGTTAAACCAACACACCACTGGAACCGTTCAATTATGATATGTACAAATTGATCTTGTGTAAAGCATCTTATTCTCTAACCATTATCAAGTGGAGGCAGTGCTTCATATTTCACACATGCTTTGCAGTAAAAGTACTTTTTAAAGAGCTCTTGTAGGGTTTTCTAATAGAGTTAAGGGGCTTCCCTCATGGCTCAGATGTTAAAGAATCTGCCTACAATGCAGGAGACTCAGATTCAGTCCCTAGGTCGGGAAGATCCCCTGGAGAAGGTGCTGAAGAAGACTCTTGAGAGTCCCTTGGACTGCAAAGAGATCAAACCAGTCAATCCTAAAGGAAGTCAACCCTGAATACTCACTAGAAGGACATGCTGAAACTCCAATACTTGGACCTCTTGAACTGACTCATTAGAAAAGACCCTGATGCTGGAAAAGGCTGAGGGCAGAAGGAAAAGGGGGTGATAGAGGATGAGATGGTTAGATGGCATCACTGACTCAATGGACTTAAGTCTGAGCAAACTCCAGGAGATGGTGAAGGACAGGGAATGCTGCAGTCCATGGGCTGGCAAAGAGGTGAACACGACTTAGTGACTGAACAGCAACGGTGCGGCCTAAAGGAAGTGCCTACTCTGTGGGCATTTTGCCAAGTGCTCACACACACCCTGGTCTTCATGTACCACCTGGTGATGGAGGTACCCTCATCTCCTGTCTACACGTGACAAGAGAGAGCAGTGAAGTGACTTGTCCAAATTACTGCTCTGCAATTAGGTATTAACAGAAACAAAACTTGAATTTAGATCTTAAAAGAGAAACATCTTGGCGTAAAGTAACAAAATATACTCATCTGTAAACCATACATAACTGAAGGGGGAAGAATAACAGTTCGATGAAGCAAACGTATTTTTAAATTAAAAAATTGAAGTATGGCTGATTTACAATGGTGTGTTAATTTCCACTGTATAACAAAGTGATTCAGTTATAGATGTATATGTATACATACACACATTCTTTTTATACTCATCTCCACTACGGTTTATCACAGGATATCGAATATAGTTCCCTGTGCTATACAGTAAGACCTTGTTTACCCATTCTGTGTATAATAGTTTACATCTGCTAATCCCAAGCTCTCATTCCATCTCTCCCACATTGCCCTCCCCGTTGACAACCAGAAGTCCGTTCTCTAGCAAACACGTGTGTTTTTTTAATTCAAACGTTTTTTTTAAAAAAACTCAAAACTAGAAAACACAACCCAGAGAATGGGAGAAAATATTTGCAAATCAGGTACCTGATAAGATAATTGTATGTATAACGTATTGACAACCCCTACACCTTAAAAAACAACCTAGTTTTTAAATGGGCGAAGGACTGAATAGACATTTCTCCGAGAAGTTATACAAAACAGCCAGTAAGCACATGAGAAGATGCTCAGCATCACTGTCATCAGACAAATGCAAATCAAAGCCACAGTGATATCTCACTTCACACCCTCTAGGATGGCTATGATCGGTAAGACAGGTAGTTCCAGGTGATGAGTATGTGGAGAAATCCAAGCCCTCCTGTCCTGCTGGTAGGAATGGGAACCAGCGCAGCCACTTTGGAAAATAATCTAGTGTTTGTTCCTCGAGTTTAAACAGTTACCAATGACCCAGCAATTCCTCTCTCAGGCGCATGAGACCCAAGAGAAGTGAAAACATGTCCACACAAAAACTTGTACATGAACGTACATAGCAGCATTCGTCATAATAGCCAAAAATTAGAAACCATCCAGATGTCCGCTAACCGATAAATGGATAAACAAAATGTGGTGTATCCATGCAGTCAGATTTTATTCAGCCACAAAAGGAAATGAGGTACCAATGTGTGCTACGGCGTGGACAGACCTTGAGAACGTGCCGAGTGAAGAGGCTGACACAGAAGGCCACATGTCTTAGGATTCCATTTATAGGAAATGTCAGGAAGAGGCAATTCTATAGAGACAGAAAATAGGTTAGTGGCTGCCTAAAGCTGGAAGTGGGAGAGGGAAGGACTGGCTGCTAGTGGGTTTGGAGTGTTTTGTTTTTTATTTTGAGTGTCTTTTTGAGGTGACAAAACTATTCTAGCATTGATTGCATAGTTGCCTAGTTCTGAGTATACTAAACCCACTGAACTGTGTACCCTTTACCTGGGTAAGTTGTACGTGCTGTTGAGTCAAAACTAGAGCAAGCTACACAGGGTCCAGTTTATTTTTCAGACAGCTACTAAATTATTAGGAATAAGTACCTGTTAGGCTGTTTGGACTTAACCTAATAAACAGAGCTGTTAGGTGTTTTGTTCTAAGCAGTGACGGGGGACGTAAAGAAATTGCTGATACGCTCAGACTGAGAACCAAGCAAGTTTGGGAATCTCTGCCATAAGGCATGAGCCTCCCCCAGTTTCCAAGTTGTACCTTCATTTTTCTCTCTGTATGCCTCTCCTTTTCAAAACAAATTTCTCCCCTTGGCTCTTGTAGGGAGTCTCTCTTGTGTGCTCAGGACAGCATGCTTAATTTCCCTGGCTCCCAGGCACAACTGCTGCCTCCACTGCCTCCTTCGCGGCAGTGTGAACTTGCTGAGCAAGGAATAGTAGTCAGCAGAGGTGCTCTTTTTCTCTGCTTAAAAACAAAACACTATCTAATGCCCAGTCTCTCAGCTCCCAGCCTTGAAAGACTCACAGCTGTCTCCCCTGCCTTAGATATATATTCAGTTCCACGCATGCTATTTTAAATGTCTTAGACTCTAGGGATAAGAGAGAAATGTGGATTTCAAACCATAGTAATGAAGGAAAAAATACAGGAAGAGAATGAGAGAGTCGTTTGTTACAAGGCTGTGACATTCTCTCTGTCGCTCACAGACCCAGAACCAGTGGAATGATTTAAGGCATTCTTAGAACTGCACCCAAATTCGAACATCAGTTTTTTGCGGTTGGAGCTTGCGCCGGCTTTGTTTTTCATTATGAAGCTCCTCTGGTTGCAGGTTCAATGACAGCCTGTCCAAGCAGCCCAACAAACATGTTTTATCTCTTAAAGGTTAGAGCAAGGACATTCAAGCTTAATAGCCTCAGTAACAATTTCTGATGTTTTCTGAGAACCTTAAACAGGAAAGAGAAAAGGAGATGGAAAAAAGAGTTGGTATTGCTATCTGTAAATAAAAAATTAACATGCTGCTAACTCATGATTAGAAGAACTTGACTCTTTGGAGAGCCTTGTCAACATTTTATTAGGCTCCTGAGAAGCAGCCAGGCAAAGCTGAGTGATTTCTAGCCATCGGCTGCTGTAAAGTAGTGGTTGGGAGCCTGTGGTAGGAAGTAAGATTCATTTGTTAATTTAAAAATCCATGGGACTTCCCTAGTGGTCCAGTGGATAAGACTCCAAGTTCCCAATGCGGGGGACACAGGTTTGATCCTTGGTCAAGGAACTAAGATCCCATATGCCTCACGGTGTGGCCTGGGGAAAAAAAAATCCATTTTGGGGAATTCCCTGGTGGTCCAGTGGTCAGGACTGCGCTTTCACTGCAATGACCCAGGTTCAAGCCATGGTTGGGAAGCTAAGATCCCACAAGTCTCGCAGCATGGGCCTAAATAAAATTAAAATCCACTTGAGTTACTGTTGGGTAAAGCAAAAATGCAATTTATATTAAAAAGATCTAGTCTCAGACAGGGTAGAGAGTATTCTCTGAAAGATTATTGTTAAGGACGGATATTCCTGTTATCCATTCAGTTAGACTCCAAGTTGACTGAGAGGACAAGCCATTCTTTTTCCTCTTTAGAATGAGGAGGATCCCCTCTCCCTCATATAGCATAACGCACATACTCAATGAATTTCCGGCTTTCTCCATGCATGCACACTCAGTCACTAAGTCGTGTGCAACTCTTTGTGACTCTATGGACCATAGCCTACCAGGCTCCTCTGTCCATAGAAATTTCCGGGCAAGAATACTGGAGTGGGTTGCCATTTCCTTTTCCAGGAGATCTTCCCAACCCAGGGATTGCCTCTCATTTCTTGCATTGGCAGGCGAGTTCTTTACCACTGAGCAGCCTGGGAAGCCTTCTCCTTTTCCACCTCCCTCATATTTTTGTCTTTATTTTTTCTTTCTCTTCCTGCTGTTTCCACTTACACACCTTCCCTCCCTGAGCTGTGATACTTATAGTTCCTCATACCTGTCACACCTGAGCTTTCGTGCCTTTGCACAAGCTGGAGTCCCTTCCTCCTCTGCTACTCAGAGGGGACGGAAGGCCGTCTCATCCTGTGAACCTTGGCTGGGAAGCCGCCCCTGCCTGGCGTGCTCTCAGGTTTCAACTTAGAGGCTGCTTTCTCAGGGAGGCTTCCTAGATGTCCCAAATTTAAATTATGGCACCTGATTCCTTTCTGAAGGACTTTCCAGGTGGCTCAGATAGTTAAGAATCTGCCTGCAATGCAGGAGATGTAGGTTTGATCATTGGGTAGGGACGATCCCCCAGAGAAGGGAATAGCAACCCACTCCAGTATTCTTGCCTGGAAAATTCCATGGACAGAGGAGCCTAGTGGGCTACTGTCCATGGGTCGCAAAGAGTTGGATATGACTGAATGACTGACCCACGAACACGTTGCTTTCTGCACATCGTTACATCCTTCAGAGGCAGGGGTCCCCAGCCTCCGGGATCTAATGCCTGATGGTCTGAGGTGGAGCTGATGTAATAATAATAGAAATGAAGTGCAAAGTAAACGTGACGCACTTGAATCATCCTCAAGCCATCCACCCTATCCCCGGTGTGTGGAAAAACTATCTTCCATGAAGCCAGTCCCTGGTGCCAAAAAGGCTGGGGACTACTGCTTTAGAGCACCTATCCCAATTTCTAATAATACATCCACACATACTTATGTGTTTACTCCCGGGTAGACTGCAGGCTTTTTGAGGACAGGGATGCTGTCTTCTTCATCCAGCATTTTGTGTCCAGGTTGGGGCCTGCCACACAGGAGACAGCCCGTGTAGATTTGCCAAGTGAATGACTCACCCACTTTGAGAAACAGCCTCTAACTTTTAGCACCTGATGGTAATACTTGACTTGATGATGGCATTTGTTACACTGCAGTCTCATCCCACCAGATAGTTAGCTGCACATGACTGCAGCTCATGTGCTTGAGAACATACTCATTCATGCTGTCTTTACCCCAAGGTTAAACCTTACCCCCAAGGTTAAACTCTGCCTCAGGGCCTTGTTGCGTGTGCTGTCCGTTACCTCTGCTTCCGGTGTCTCACGGGGGATTCGGTCCTTTGTTTCCTTTCTGTGTATGGCTTTTAGGTAAATATCGATCATGCCCTTTGGGCCACTTCCCTCTCCTCAAAAAACGAAAGCAAAACTGTGTCCTGTTTTTGGAGAAGAGTATTTCTTTAGGGTCACATTTCTATTTAGTAGGATAGAATACTGAATTTGTCAGAGAGGTTTTTAACAGCGTAAGAATTATCAACTGAATATTTACTTAGATCTCTCTATTGGGATAAAAGATTAATGAACTAGAGCACTGAACAGTTTATTTTTATTTTTACCGTATCTTGCTTGTATAGAATGATGCTTTTTATGTAACGGGGGCTCAGCAACCATTTAATGAATTGAATATGTACCTGAAAAAGAGCGTCGGGACTTAAGGTCAAAAGACCTGATGTGAGTTCTGCTCTTAATCCCATCACTTAATATTGTATTGGAAGTGTTCGCCAGTACAGAACATAAAAGTCCAAGGTGAAATTATCGTTAGTTATCATGATTACATGTTGAAAACCTGAGGATCAACTGAAAAAGTGAAGAAACAACAAGCGTAGCAGGTTATAAAGTGAATATTCAAACATCAGTAACTTTCTCGTGTCAAAATAGTGTCTAATTGAAATATAGCAGAAGAGGATATCGCGTAGTAAGAAAGGAAGGTATAGAAAGAACTCATGACGCAGTGAATAGGGACCTCAGCCATTGACGTCAGTGTGAATGTCGCCCCCTTGGGTTGAACTGTGCAAAGTCTCTGAATATATTCAGAAAGTTTTCAGAACTACTTGAAGAATACTATAAAACTCTATGAAGAAACCGAATAAAATAATTCAGTGAAAACACCTTGTTCCTCGGTAAGAAGACTCACCAATGTAAAAATGCCAGTTCTTTCTGAATCAGTATATGTACTGAATACAACCTAAATCAACAGAATTTTCTTTAGAACTTGTCAGAATTAGGGACTTCCGTGGTGGTCCATCCGGTTCGATTCCTGGGTCCGGAAGATCCCCTGGAGAAGGGATAGGCTACCCACTCCAGTATTCTTGGGCTTCCCTAGTGGCTCAGCTGGTAAAGAATCTGCCTGCAGTGTAGGAAACCTGGGTTCGATCCCTGGGTTGGGAAGATCCCCTGGAGAAGGGAATGGCTACCCACTCCAGTATTATGGCCTGGAGAATTCCATGGACTTCGTAGTCCATGAAGTCGAAAAGAGTCGGACACGACTGTGCGACGTTCACTCACTCCCTTCCCGTGGTCCGTTGGTTAAGAAGCCACCTTGCAGTAGCGCAGGGGATGCAGGTTTGTTCCCTGCTTGGGGAGCTAAGATCTGCATGCTGAGGGGCAACTAAGCGTGTACACTCCAGAGCCCTCGGGCCACAGCTAGAGAGTCGGTGCTCAAGAAAAGATCCCCAGAGGTGCTGCGAAGATCCCATGTGCCTCAACTAAGACCTGACACAGCCAAATAAATAATTTTTTTAAAAGGGACTTGTCAAAATTGTTCTAAATTTTGCTTAGAAGAATAAATAAGGATCACTATGGAAAATTCTGAAAAAGAAGAGTAATGTTGGAGGATGACTTGCGTTGCACTAACGTGCATGTTAGTACATATTTTGAAGCCTCTTTGATTAAAGCATCAGTGGACCTTCCCTGGTGGCTCAGTGGTGAAGAATCCGCCTGCCAATGAAGGAGACGTGGGTTCGATCCCTAATGTGGGAAGAGCCCACTTGCTGTGAGCAGCTAAGCCCGTGTGCCGCAGCTACTGAACCTGTGCCCTAGAGCCTGGGGACTGCAACTGCTGAAGCCCACGTGCTCCAGAGCCAGTACTCTGCAATGCAAGAAGCCACCTCTGTAAGAAGCTCTTGAGCCGCAACTGGAAAGTAGCCCCCATTCGCTGCAACTCGCTTTCACAGCAAAATGACCCAGCATAACCAGAAATAAATTATTTTAAAAATTAATGGAGTACAATAGAGCATAGAATTAGACCCCAATAAAAATAGACATACAATAAAGACAGGGTTAATAAAAGGGATTGGAATAATCAACTAGCCAATTAAAGTAAATATGGATTCCTAATTCCTTTCTCAATCCAAAATAAGCTCCAGATGGATCAAAGACTTAAATATAAGAATTAACCTGAGTCCAAAAAGAAAGTACTTCAGTAAATATTTATATTGGTAATCTTGAAATAGGGAAGGCTTTTCTAAATATAGCCCCAAACTCAGAAGCCTTTGGCTATTTTTATTCTATATTTTGCTTGGCACAAAACACCATTTAAAAAGATACCAAACTTGGAAAAAATATTTGTAACACATATGGCAAGGGGATATTATCCCTAAAAATAAAAATGCTTCTTTAAATCAATAAGAAAGGAAAAATAATCATTTTTTAATATGTAGGCAAAAGACATAAATAAGCAATTCGCAAAATTGCATTGATTAGACTTTTTATGACTTCTGAGTTTCTTGTCATACCTAGAGAAAACTTCTCCACTCTAAGATGCTCAGCTTTTCTCATAATAAAAGAAATGCAAATTAAAACAAAGTGGGGTTTTTTTTTAATGTCTCATTGGAGAATATAAGTTACAATAAAAACTTGATAAAAGGGCTTTCCTGGTGGCTTCCCTGGTGGTTAAGAGTTGGGTGCCGATGCAATCAGGGTTCGATCCCTGATCCAGGAAGGTCACACATGCCTCAGAGCAACTTAAGCGAGCCCGTGCCCTGGAGCCCAGGAGCCACAACCGCTGAGCCCATGCGCTGCAACTGTGGAAGCCTGTGTGTCTGGGGCCCGCACTCCGCAACGGGAGGGGCCACCGCAATGGGCAGCCCACGCAGCACGGCTAGACAGGAGCCCCCACTGGACGCAGCTAGAGAAGCGCCTGTGCAGCAGGAAGACCCAGCCCAGCCAGAAATGGGAACAGCAGCGGCACCCCACAGCTTGATGACAGTGCTGCCGCAGACTTGTCGTTGGCAAAAGTACGAAGCTGGCACTTTTAGTCTCCACTGATGAGTGTGAAGCGCTATTATTTGGAGGGAAATTTGATAATCACTGTCAAAACACCTGATGGAGTGACGCAATTTGACTCAACAAATCTTCGGTTCCTGCACAAATGTACAAAGTGTAGGTATATCAGGATTTTCACTGAAGCATTGTTCCTAATAGTGGAAAATTGAAAATTACCTAAATAGCCATGAATAAGGAATTAGATAAATTATGGAAATGCCATACATTGCAACTGTTAAAAAATAGATATATAAACCCATATGTAGTGATGTGGAAAGATGTCCAGAATATACTGCTTGAAAAACAAGAAGTTGTCGATAAGTGTATACAGTATGATTTCATATTTGAAAAGCTAAAACACATGTATACATATATGTATTTTTTTAAAGACCTGAGTTTAAGAACTGACTTGTTATTTACTGTTTCGTTTGATAGTAACCTCTCTGAATCTACTTTCTTCTGCCTAAAACTAGAGTATTATATACATACCTCTTACATATGTGAAGAGGTTCAAAAGACAAAATGTATGTAAAAGCTATCTGTAAATGACCACACACTGTACAAGTACATGCTAGTCGAATGTCATTAAACATAGATGACTTCCGTAATCTACAGTATAATAGAAGTTTAACTTTTTGAACTTGATTTAATAACATAATGCTTATTGCCTTTTTGGTCTGCATGAGTAAGTCTTAAGTTTTTAGGGGGTGAAAGACCCCCCCGGAAATCCTATGCCTGTCTTAAACCCCCTTCCGCAACCCAAATGCATACCTGTACCTGATTTCACATACAACTTTAAGGGTTTCATAGACACGTCTTCAAAATGAAAAACTAATTCCATTGATCTCTGCTATTAACCCTACTCTTGAAGGTGCCTCAAGAAGAGGAAAACAGGGACTTCCCTGGTGGTCCAATGGCTAAGACACCTCGCTCCTGATGCAGGGGCCCAGGGTTCCATCCCTGGTCAGGGAACTAGACCCCACGTGCTGCTCCTGAGACCTGGTACAGCCAAGTAAATTTTTTAAAAAGAGGAAATCATTTCAATGCTGTTAGAGGTTGACTCGTGTCCCCACTAAAGAGATGTTACAGTTCTGGCCCTCGGTGCTTGTGAATGCAATCTTTCTGGAAATACAACCTTTGCAAATGTGCTTATTAATAAATTATGATGACACCATTAGGATGGGCCCTGATCCAAAATGGCTGGTGTCCTTGTGAGAAGAAGAGAGGCACAGATACACAGAGGCAGTGAGCAAAGTGCTGCGGCTGCAACTGGAGGGACCCCAGGATTGCCAGCGAACCCCCCAAAGTCGGAAGAGGCAGGAAGGACCCTTCCCTACTAGTTTCAGAAAGAGCAGACCCTGTCTGTACCTCAGTTTCAGACATTGAACTTCCACATCTATGAGACAGCTAATGTTTTAAGTCACCCGGTTTGTGGTACTTTGCCATATTAGCCCTAAGAAATGAATACGGATGCTGTGGGTAATCAGAATATCTAAAAACAAGTGAATTTTATATCTGAGAAACATTCTAATTGGGAAAAAAAAGGTTAAGTTATCATTATGTACACATGAAATTTGTTTGGGAAATGCAAGAAAATAAATGAAAAGTCCCTGGTGGTCCAGTGGCTAAGACTCCAGGCTTCCAATTCAGGAGGCCCAGGTTTGATCCCTGCTCAGGAAACTAGGGCTTCCCCAGCGGCTCAGACGGTAAATCTGCCTGCAGTGCAGAAAAGGCATTAGACCCAGATTTGATCCCTGGTTCGGGAAGATCCCCTGGAGAAGGAAATGGCAACCCACTCCAGTATTCTTGCCTGGGAAATTCCGTGGGCAGAGGAGCCTGGCAGGCTACAGTCTACAGGATTGCAAAAGAGTCGGACGTGACTGAGCAACTAAAAATCAACAACTTGTTGCAAGGTACACACCGAGGTTCAGTTCAGTTCATTGCTCAGTCATGTCCGACTCTTTGCAACCCCATGGACTGCAGCCCTCCAGGCTTCCCTGTCCATCGCCAACTCCCAGAGCTTACTCAAACTCATGTCCATCGAGTCAGCAATGGCATCCAACCACGTTATCACCTGTCGTCCCCCTCTCCTCCTGCCTTCAATCTTTCCCAGCGTCAGGGTCTTTTCCAGTGACTCAGTTCTTCACATCAGGTGGCCAAAGTATTGGAGCTTCAGCTTTAGCATCAGTCCTTCCAATGAAGATTCAGGACTGATTTCCTTTAGGATTGATTGGTTTGATCTTCTCACAGTCCAAGGAACTCTTAAGAGTCTTCTCCAACACCACAGTTCAAAATCATCAGTTCTTCAACACTCAGCTTTCTTTGTGGTCCAACTCTCACATCCATACATGACTACTGGAAAAATCATAGTTTTGACCTTTATCAGCAAAGTAATGTCTCTGCTTTTTAATGTGCTGTCTGGGTTGGTCATAGCTTTTCTTCTAAGGAGCAAGTGTCTTTTAATTTCATGGCTGCAAGTGTCTTTTAATTTCATGGCTGCAGTCACCATCTGCAGTGATTTTGGAGCCCCCTCAAAAAAGTCTGTCATTGTTTCCCTATCTATTTGCCATGAAGTGATGGGACTAGAAGCCATGATTTTAAAACCACAAAACCCAGACCCTTCTCCCATGATCACAGAAGACACCAGGGACACGGCTGCCCAGATGGACTGCGTTTCTAGGGTGTTAAACAACCTAAAGTTCTAAAAAGTTAAAAATAGAGTAATAATTAAATACCTTTTGACGCTTGCTGTATTGGCAAACATTAAAAAGTCTGATCACTCACCTAGAGCCAGACTTCCGGGAATGTGAAGTCAAGTGGACCTTAAGAAGCATCACTATGAACAAAGCTAGTGGAGGTGATGGGATTTCAGTTGAGCTGTTTCAAATCCTAAAAGATGATGCTGTGAAAGTGCTGCACTCAATATGCCAACAAATTTGGAAAACTCAGCAGTGGCCACAGGACTGGAAAAGATCGGTTTTCATTCCCATCCCAAAGAAAGTCAATGCCAAAGAATGCTCAAACTACCACACAATTGCATTCATCTCACATGCTAGCAAAGTAGTGCTCAAAATTCTCCAAGTGAGACTTCAACGGTACATGAACTGAGAACTTCCAGATGTTCAAGCTGGATTTAGAAAAGGTAGAGGAACCAGAGATCACATTGCCAACATCTGTTGGATCATCAAAAAGGCAAGAGAGTTCCAGAAAAACATCTACTTCCGCTTTATTGACTACTCCAAAGCCCCTGACTGTGTGGATCACAACAAACTGTGGAAAATTCTTAAAGAGTTGGGAATGCCAGACCACCTTACCTGCCTTCTGAGAAATCTGTATGCAGGTCAGGAAGCAACAATTAAAACCGGACACGGAACAACAGACTGGTTCCAAATTGTGAAAGGAGTAAGTCAATACTGTATATTGTCACCCTGGTTATTTAACTTATATGCAGAGTACATCATGCAAAATGCTGGCCAGATGAAGCACAAGCTAGAACTGAGGTTGCCAGGAGAAACATCAATAACCTCAGATACGCAGATGACACCACCCTTACGGCAGAAAGTGAAGAGAAACTAAAGAGCCTCTTGATGAAGATGAAAGAGGAGAGTGAAAAAGCTGGCTTAAAACTCAACATTCAGAAAACGAAGATCATGGCATCTGGTCCCGTCACTTCATGCAAATAGATGGGGAAACATTGGAAAGTGACAGATTTTATTTCCTTGGGCTCCCAAATCTCTGCTGATGGTGACTGCAGACATGAAGTTAAAAGACGCTTGCTCCGTGGAAGAAAAGCTATGACTGGACTAGACAACATATTAAAAAGCAGAGACATTACTTTGCCGACAAAGCTCCATCTAAGCTCCATCTAGTCAAAGCTATGGTTTTTCCAGTAGTCGTGTATGGATGTGCGAGTCGGACCACAAAGAAAGCTGAGCAGTGAAGAATTGATGCTTTTGAACTGTGGTGTTGGAGAAGACTCTTGAGAGTCCCTTAGACTGTAAGAAGATCTAACCAATCAATCCTAAAGGAAATCAGTCCTGATATTCATTGGAAGGCGTGATGCTGAAGCTGAAACTACAATACTCTGGCCACCTGATGTGAAGAACTGACTCACTGGAAAAGACCCTGATGCTGGGAAAGATTGAAGGTGGCAGAAGGCGATGACAGAGGATGAGTAGGTTGGATGACATCACCAACTCAATGGACATGAATTTGAGTAAGCTCCCGGAGTTGGTAATGGACAGGGAAGCCTGGCGTGCTGCAGTCCTTGGAGTTGCAAAGAGTCAGACATGACTGAGCGACTGAACTGAACAGAAAAAGTCTGATAATATTCAGCATTGGAGTGTGTATGGCAAAACTAGCATCTTCCTAAATTTCAATAGAAAGGTAAATTGACCTAAACTTTTTTTAGCATAATGTTACATAATGTATGAAAAATTTAAATATATAGAGAAAATCAGCAACAAGAAGACAACCCAATTTTTTAAATGAGCGAAACACTTGAATAGACACTTTACAAAAGGTAACATTCCAGTGGCCAATCGGGGAAATACAAAATAAAGCCACAGTAATACTCTTGCACTCGCAACAGAATGGCTAAAATTAAAAGGACTGACTGCAAAGCCAAGAGTCCTGAGGAAATGGAAGGAAATGGAACAACTGAAAGTGTGTATCGGTTGCAACCACTTTGGAAGACGGTTCTGCAGTGTGTGCGAAATTGAGCACATTGTATGCCCTAAAACCCTGTGAAGGAAATGGCAACCCACTCCAGTCTTCTTGCCTGGAAAATTCCAGGGACAGAGGAAGCCCGTGGGCTACAGTCTATGGGTTGCAAAGGGTTGGACACGGCTGAGCGAGTAACACACACATGAGCTGAAACACATGCCCTGTGACCTAGCAATTCCACTCCTGGATATAGACCTAATTAAGATGCATACACACGTTTTTATAGTAACTTTATTTATGATAGCCAACACTGGAAATAACCCAACATCTATCAGCATGGAATGGTTAAATGGGTGGTGGTATATTCATATATTCCTGTGGAATTCCACATAGCAATGAAAAATAACCAGCGCTACATGCACAACATGGGTGATTTCACAGACACGATATTGAGTGGGAGGACTGATCGTAGAGTACGGATCGTACAATTCCATTGCTATGAAGTTCAAAAACAAACAAAGCTAGTGAATGGTATCAGGAAAGTGGTTATCTTCAAGGGAGATAATGATTACCAGATGCATGGACCCTTCCAGAGTGCTGGAAATTCTTTTTTTTTTTTTTTTAATTTTAGCTTCACTGGGTCTTGGTTGCAACATCCAGGCTTTCTCTAGTCGTGGTATGCAGAGGCTTCCCTACTTGCCCCGAAGCACGTGAGATCTTAGTTCCCTGACCGGGGATCAAACTCTCTCCCCCTGCATTGGAAGGTGGGTTCCTAACCCTTGGGCCACCAGGGAAGTGCCATGGAAATTCCGTGTTTTGACCTGGATCTGTGCATTTGTAAAACTTCATCAAGCTCTACACTTAGGGTCTGAGCACTGTACGTTTACTTTAATTAAAAAAAAAAGTAAAAAATAATAAATAAATCCAGTGGTCTCATTAAAATAAAACATAACGTCCATAACCTTACTAAAGTCAGGACAAGAAAGGACGCGGACTCCCCTGGTGGTACAGTGGATAAGAATTTGCCAATGCAGGGGACGTGGGTTCGAACTCTGATCTGGAAAGATTCCATAGCCTCAGAGCAGCTGAAGCCTGTGCGCAAGCACCGAAGCCCATGCCCCTAGAGCCCGTGGTCCGATGAGCAGCCACCACAGCGAGAAGCCTGCACCGCAGCGAGGCGGAGCCACTGGCAGCCCCGCGGCCACAGAGACTCAGCGAAACCAGAACTTAACCAACTAATTGATGTTTTAAAATAAGACAGGGATGGCCATCGACTCTACTACCGTTTACCATGGTGCCGGAAGTATTGACCAGAGCAATCAGAAAGGAGGAAGAAATTAGATGTATAGAAATTAGAAAAGAGGACGAAGCGCTTTTACTATTTGTTGATAATATAATCAAATACTTTAAAAACCCAAGAGAATCAACTAAAAAGCTGCTGTTCAGTGAAGTGATAGGGTATAAATTATCTACAGAGGTCAGAAAACTTCCTGCACACAAATACACCAGGGCTTCACCGTGAACATCTCTTGTGTGTATCCTCTTAGGGCCCCACGTGACCTCTTGAGTGAGTGCCCAGGAGCAGGATCCCAGGGTCAGAGGCTTCCTGTGTTCTTCATTTGATTGACACAGCCAGATGGCCATCTGGGACAGCTGCACCAGCTGACACACCCACCAGCGTCCTCAAGAGTGTTTGCCACGTCCCTAGAGAACATGCTTCTGCAACGTAGGGGCTGAACCAAGGGAGAGGATGACATGGGATCTAGGAAGCAAGGGTTCTAACCCAGGAACGTGGGGAAAGGAATTCCCAGGATGTGTGGCAGGTTGGAGCAAGACGATGTGAGGCTGTGGGAAGGAGGCTTCCAGGAAATTAATAGTTGAGCCACTGCGTTTAAGTGGTTTGAAAATATTATATTGATAGGTATTTGAAGAACCTGTTGGAGACTTTAGGGAAAAAAAATGGGGAGAAAAAAAAAAAAAAAAGGCAGTGCAAATGTAAATACAAGGCAGTCATTAGTGGAATAAGTTGAAGTTATCAACAACGGGAAGGAGGCAGGAACTGCCCTGGTGGCCAGTTGGTGAAGACTCCGGGCCCCCACTGCAGGGGGTGCTGGTTCAATCCCTGGCCGGAGAACTAAGACCCCACATGCCTAGTGGCTTCAACCAAAGGGGAAAAAAAGGACACTTGCTGAAAGTGAAAGTGTTAGTCACTCAGTCATGTCTGACTGTTTGCGACCCTATGGACTGTAGCCCACCAGGCTCCTCTGTCCATGGGATTCTCCAAGCAAGATACTGGAGTGGGTTGCCATTTCCTCCTCGAGGGGGGTCTTCCCGAACTTGAGGCTTCCCAGGTGGCGCTAGTGGTAAAGAACCCGCCTGCCCATGCAGGAGATGCAAGAGACATGGTTCAGTCCTTGGATTGGGAAGATCCCCAAGAGGAGGGCATGGCATCCCACTCCAGTACTCTTGCCTGGAAAATCCCATGGACAGAGGCGCCTGGTGGGCCACCATCCATGGGGTCACGAAGAGTCGGACACGACTGAGCACTTAGCACGCAGGGATGGAACCGGGGTCGCCTGCGTTGCGGGCAGGTTGTTTACCTTCAGAGCCACCAGGGAAGCCCTGTCGCTGACCTTCCCTCAAATGTTTTCTTTACTATCTTCTTTCTGCCTTTTTTGTTTTCTGTCTGGGAATGTCCTGATTCTCATAATCTTCCTTGTCTCCACTGCTTTAAGGTTCATTATCTGTTTTTCTTGGCTGTCAAGATTCTTCTCTTTATCTTCATGACTTTGACCATAAGAATGCTTAGTGTTGTGGTAAAATGATACCTTGTAGTGTTCCAAACTTTCTGTGCCTAAAGAAAGGTATTTCACTTTCTTTCGTTTTAGGTATTTCACGTCCACTAGGTTATCCCCTTACCATATCTGAATTTTGATGTGATCAACAATTCAGAAAGAATCTATAAAATTAATCTGAAATGAAGATATACAAATAACAACTCAAATGTGTTTCAGCTGCTGTGATATATTGCATCCCATTATTATAATCAAACTGTTTGTATACTTCATACATTGGTGTATACGTCCACACTCATCGATGGAATGTGCGAGAGTCTTATCTCAGGAACACTTGTTTCTGTGGCTGTTTTGCTGCCTCGGGGACAGTTTTGCCAACTGGACTTCCTCAGGATAAGGTGCATCAGATATGCAAATTTGCACCCCTACAGACTGGGATGTGGGCTTCCCAGGTGGCGCTAGTGGTAAAGAATCCATCTCCCAATGCAGGAGACATCAGAGATGCAGGTTCGATCCCTGGTTTGGGATGATCCCCTGGAGAAGGAAATGGCAACCCGCTCCAGTCTTCTTACCTGGAGAATCCCATGGACAGAGGAGCCTGGCGGGCTACAGTCCATGGGGTCGAAAATAGTAAGACGGGACTGGAGCACCTTAGCAGGGCAGAGCACACTGGGATGTAGAAAACACAGGACGTTACCAGTCCACATGGGTGGACTCGGCTATTTGTCATGTTGCTGCCGGTATTGGAGAGGACACAGGAATTCTGATCAAGTCTATCTCATGTATTTCTTATCAAAACGGAAAAAAAAATGTGTGATGTGTTTGTAATTGTTTTCACTGCTTGCCAGAGTATATCCCTACCAGAGGAGGCCTCTGTTTTGACCAAGTATTGATGAGAACTGAATCCTCCTTTGACATCTGGTAACTGGAAGAATTTTCACCAGCAAACTCCTGGCTTCGTGTATTTCTGACAGGTCATGTTTCTCCCCATGTCACACGTGCTTCCGTTGCCAGGCACAGTAGAACCTGTGGGAACTGTTGGTCCTGAACCCTTGACTCACTGGGCGAGCTAGTGACCCCAGAGTGACCCCAGACTGCACAGAGAAGTGACCCAACTGCATGCGCACCACCCAGGAACCCAAACCAAGGGTGCTGCTCAGACACAGGGTGGAGGGCGACAGTGGAAATGAAACAAAGGACCCAGGACCATTAGTGTTGATGTGGTTTGAATGTTCAAAACCTATGAAAATGTGAGCTCGTCACTAGGCCCATCCAAGGGGGCCCTTGCCAGCGAGTGACCTCCGTGGTGCGCCCACCTCTGCTTAACTTCTGCCCCGTGAATTGTAGCTGTTCTTGAAAACCTGCCAGACCCCATCGACCCCCAATCAGGAGCTCACTCCCACATCCAGACCAGGAGACTCCTCTTCCTACCGCCTCCCTTCTCTCTGCTCTGCTCCGCCTCCTTTCCCACAGGCGCCGCCGCTTCCCCAGGATGGAGCTTCTGCATCGCCCTGATTGGGCCTCCCGGATCGGAACCAACCATGCCGCAGCAGCAAAGGCTCTGAACATTTTGCCTTAATAATTCCATTGTTTTGAGTCAAATGTTGCTTCTCTGTAACTCTGACTCATTGTCCTGTCCTCCTGGTTCAGAGGCGAGCCCTTCAAATAGTTCCCAGCTGTCTCATCCATCAGTCTGAGCTTGTCAGCCGGTGGTTGCATCGGTGCTGGCCAAGGTGCCGGTCTACAGGAAGAGCTCGCAAACCGTCTTCACTCCTGCACACTCGGTTGAGTTCAGCTGACTTTCTTCTGTAGCAAGCTCTATCTTTCTATCTTTCTTTTGTAGCAAGGGGCTTCCCTGGTGGTTCAGACGGTAAAGATTCCGCCTGCAGTGCAGGAGACCTGGGTTCCATCCCTGGGTCAGGAAGATCCCCTGGAGAAGAGACAGCTACCCACTTGAGTATTCTTGCCTGGAGAATCCCATGGATAGAGGAGCCTGGTGGGTCCATGGTGTCGAAAAGAGCTGGACACGACTGAGTGACTAGCACTTATCAGAAGCAGGGCGTTGAGTCTGTCCTGTGGCAAGCAGTCAGGTAAGAGTGTGAACGGGCAGCCGGTCCACAGGTCATACTTTGAGCAGCACCATCTTTGAGGAGATGATTTACAGTCTCAGGAGGTTTGTAAATAACCTCTGGCTTCCCTGCCTGAGTTCAGAATTACCTGAGAGACACAGGACTTCTTGGACAGGTGGAGATTAAGCTATTAGCTTTATTACTGAAAAGCTGATTAGAAAGATGAGTTATACATCTGTGGCCCAAGGCACTTCACTGTGAGTTCAAATTCCCTTTGAATTCATTTCACCCACCATGTCCCAGGCTGGTGGGACCATAACTGACCTCTCCCCAGGGCAGAGACCCAACCAGAAGGCATGCAGCCTGCAGGTAGGTGATCACAACAGAATTGGTTTGAAGGCGTTCAGTTCTCCTCCCAAACAACACCCATCATTTATTTCCTCTGAGAGCGGAGGAAAAGGTACAAGGTGGGATGAGAGGGCCTAAACCAGCATCCATGACTTCTGAGTATTTGTGAAGTCCCTGAAGGAGCTGTGTGTGTGATATTTTTCCAGATAGTCTTTAATAGGTATTGTGGGCACCTTGACCAGATCCCTTTAGCCCCTGGGCTGCAATGAGTGTCGTCTGTTAATCACAGCTGCCCCCTTCTCTATGATAACAGCCAACACACACCGCAGCCCTGGGGCTAAAGGGATCACAGGTGCCCTCCTCTGGGCTTCCCAGGTGGCACTAGTAGTTAAGAACCCGCCTGCTAATACAGGTAGATGTAAGTAGACACAGGTTCAGTCCCGGGTCAGGAAGATCCCCTGGAGGAGGAAATGGCAACCCACTCCAGTATTCTTGCCTGGAGAATCCCATGGACAGAGGAGCCTGGTGGGCTACAGTCCATAGGGTTGCAAAGAGTCAGACCTGGCTGAAGTGACTTAGCAGGCATGCAGGCCTCATTCTCTGATGAGTTTTCTTTGGCCATAGGGAGCCCCGAGCCACAGAGGCTATACTTGCCCCCAGGAGGGGCAACCGACTGCATCAAAGGCTGCCCCCTGGCCTCAAGGTGGGAACGGCCGTGTAGCAAAGCTCATGTTCCAGGGCCTCTCCCGAGGGCAGGCTGAGCCTACCTGACGCTGAGACCACCGTCCAGCTTAGTCCTTCTCCCCTGCCTGAGCCTGCCTCTCTGTCTGTTTCTCCTTGGAGCCCTCCCTCCAGAAATCACTCGTACAAGAACCCCTGTCTCAGGCTCTGCTTCCAAGAGCTTGACCCAGTTCAAGGCTCATTAGCTCTCATCAGATTCTGAAAGTGGTTTAAGATCCTGAAGCAACTTAGCAGCAGCAGCAGCAGCGTGTTGTATGTGTCGTGCGTGCGTGCTAAGTCACTTCAGTCGTGTCCGACTCTTTGCGACCCCATGGACTGTAGTCCGCCAGGCTCCTCTGTCCACGGGACTCTCCAGGCAAGAACACTGGAGTGGGTTGCCATGGCCTCCTCCAGGGGATCTTCCCGACCCAGGGATGGAACACACATCTCTTCCTTCTCCTGCATTGGCAGGCGAGTTCTTTACCGCTAGGTGCCACCTGGGAAGCCCAGTGGGTTGTATAGTGACCCCCGCCAAAAGATATACATCCATGTCCTGAACCCTGAAACCTGTGAATGTCACCTCGTTGGAAAAAAGGTCTCTGGAGACTAATTAAGTTAAGGATTTTAAGATGAGATCATCCTGGATTATCCTAAATCCAATGAGTATCCTTAAAGAGACACACAGAGGAGAAGCCAGGTGAAGATGGAGACAGAAACCAGCAATGTGGCTGCAAGTCAAGAGCACCCGGAGCATCAGAGGCAGGGCGAGGCAGGGGCAGGGAGTGAGGTCCTGCCCAGCTTCGATGTCAGGCTCCTGGCCTCCGGAAGCTTCTCGTTTATGCCCCGCAGTCGCGATAATTTGTTACAGCAGCCACACATACCCCGCAAAGGTTAAGAACTGCGTACAGTTATAGACGCTGAAGTCCTTCCCCATGAAACTGAGAGAGTGCTGTGACCAACCATTCCCCACCAGCAGCGTTGGGGTTTCCAGAGTCCTCATTCCCAGGCTTTTCAAAGTGTTCTCTGTTCGTTTTGTTTTTAGACTGCTGTACAGCAAGCAGGATCTTAGTTCCCCAACCAGGGATTGAACCCATGCCCCCTGCATGGGGAGCGTGGAGTCTCAACCACTGGACCGCCAGCCGATTCCATCAGGGGAAATGGCCTATACTTTGCCGAAATTACTGCATAAGACAGCAGGTTTTCTGTCCCTGGAGGTCAGCATCTCTGCCTTCTCTCAGCATCACTCCACTTGGAACTGTCCCCTCATCATCCCTTCTTTGTTCTTCTTGCTCTAAGAATAACTTTGACGACCTTTTCGTCTTCCTCAGGGTTTCTGGCAAGCCGCAGCACTTCCTGACAGTGTTTTTTGGGCATGGTGTCATTTCCCAGGACCCATCTCTGTATTTCCTTCATCTGTATCTTGTCCATCTTCTCATATGAGGCAGCTCAGGCTGGCAGGCTGATCTCTACTACAGCGTCCCTCTTCTCATCTTCATCGTTATTATTATTCGTATGATCATCATATGATTATTCATGATTGCATAATCAGGATGGCTTTTTAAAGAAGCTCCCTACTTGCTATTAGCTGACAGAATTAAAGGTTCTCCATTAAAGGGTGGCTCCTTTCTGCTCCCTGAAAGGCAAAAGCTAATGAAATACTTTGACCAAAATGAATAAACAGCAGAAAACTTCAGGAGCAGTTGAGCAGTTGTTTCGGGTGGATGCTTTCAGAGGTCAGGAATAATTGATCCGAGGGCTGTAATTGAGTGAGTAAGGGAGAAGGCAGACTCGGCTCACACCCGGGCACAGATGTGACGTGAACGCCTGGCCTGCCACGCGCCGAGTTCATAGGACTCTCACTTCTCTGCCTGGACCCTGGGAACAGCTTCCTGATTGTCTCTGTGCGTCTAACCTGTGCAGGAATCATGCCCGCCCTGGTCGCCAACATCTGTGCCCTCGCCTGATTCCAATGAGTGAAGTGCCTTGTTACCATACAACTTGGCCCCTAAGTCACATTAACCACCCCATCCAGTGCTTAAAGAAGAACCAGCACCAGTTCCAGGCTGGAGCAAAACCCATAGCACACATCTACAAACAGACACCCTCCCGGGGGGCGTTTCAAGAGGGATTGCCCCCCAGCTCACCAACAGTGTGGCCCAACCAACCTTCAGACGCTCCAGTTCAGCTCACCTGCACCGTCCACACAGTGCTGCTCAGAGCCTGGGGATAAGAAGCCCCAGGTTCCAATTTTCCCTCAGGCCCTCTAGCCCAGGCCACGACCACCGGTCGACATGCCGCCTTCCTAGGAAATGGGAGCTGGGGATGCGCTGACGACCTTTGAGGTCACCCAGCTCCCTGTCCTCTGACTGTCCGTCTTTCGGATCCCCACGGTGGCTTTCCAAGCAGGACGAGAACACACCACGTATTTTAATCCCTTAGACAGTGGCAGGGCTTCTAAGGAAGCCCAGCGTGTCCTGCCTGGCAGGTCCAAGTTCATCCTGTGCCCGCCACAGGTGCTGGCAGGAAGCAGGTGCTTGGCACATGTGTGCTCCATGTGTTTCCACCTCGTTCAGGGGGTTCCCTCCCACGAAGCCTCTCTCGCCTGATGCTTTCTCCCCCCAGCCTGTGTCTGGGTGACTTGCCGGCTGATCCCCGGGTCAGCTTCCAGGTGTTCATGTTGCTCCCGCCGCTCTGAACCTGGAGAATCCCTGGCTCGGCTCTCCCGTGGGCTCTGCCTTTACCGAAAGCTGACTATGCAGGTTTGGCCTGGAAGTCAAGAAGATGGCGTTTGTGTCGTCAGCGGGGTGCTTGGTCACTTGAACCTAGGAAAGGTCCAGGAACTTGCCTGGTGGTCCAGTGGCTGAGACTCCACACCCCCGATGCAAGGGGCCCGGGTTCAACCCCTGGTCAGGGAACTAGATCTCACATGTCGCAACTGAGACGGATATAACCAGATAAATATTAAGAAAAAAAAAAAGGCCCGAGTGTCCCTGGTGTGAGGCACGTACGTCTGGATCCATCACTCCGTCTGTCTCTGGGAATAGCCCCCCTCCCCAGTTCTCTGGGCTCCCTCGGGAGAGACCCCCTCGCAATGAGGCGGCCACCACGTGTACAGTTACATAGTTAAGGGTGAGGGGACTAAGGCTTACACTTCCTATCCCAAGCATTTCTAGTCCGCTCCCCAGCCCTCCACGCCACCCTCAGTGAGGCCGAGGGTCCCAGAGTGCAAGCCTGTTTTCCCTTGCCTGCCCATTCTTCCTTCACTGCACCAGCGTCTCCTTGGGGGCCACTAGTGCCCAAGAGGTGCCAGGTCCCTGCCTGAGTGCAGCTGGCTATTGGCCACAATAAAGGACTAGAGAAGAGTGCTGGGGCAAAGGGGAAAGGCATGCAGCCCCCTGGGCTCCCAGAAGAGGCAGCTCTGGCGGCCCCTTGAGCACCTGCTCACTAGGGAAAGCGCAGGGTGGCCAGCGGGGCAGGGGGCAGCAGGGGGGAGGTTGGAGAGACCGGATCTTGGGAGGAGAGTGGTGCTGGCAGGAGGTAAACGGGGGCGGGGAGGGCGGGGAAGGCCGGGCCTGGTAGATGTGCTGAGGAGTGTGGACTTGATCCCAAGGTCAACATGAACCCTGGAGCAGGGATTCAAATCCACGACCAGTAAAGACATGAAAAGACACGAACACTGGGGCTTCCCTGGCGGTCCGGTGGCTAAGACTCCAGGCTCCCAACGCAGGGGGCACAGGCTTGATCCCTGGTTGGGGAACTCAGATCCTACAATGCCATGCGGTGTGGCCCCAAAATTAAAAGGATAGAATTACTAAACTAGGAGGTGCAAATTAAGATCGCAATGAGAAACTACCACACACCCAATAGACTGGAAAAAATGTTTACTATGTCGCAGCAAGAGTTACTGATAATGCAGAGCAACAGGGACTCTGCTGGGAGTGTAGACTGGTATAAACCATTGTGAAAACAATTTGGCTGTGTCAGCTAGAACCGAGGAGGCCAGCACCCAGTGAGACGTGGGAACATGATTGGAGCATCCACAGCAGCACTGTGGTAGAATGTTACACAACTGGAAAAAGGAATGAACTAGTTATTCAAGCCAATGTGAATAAATTTCACCATGTTGAGCAAAAAAAAAATGTCACAGACTACATATGATAACCCTTAATTTACATTCAAACACAGCCACCATTTAAGGACACACACACATATATGGTAAAACAGAACACTTCAGCACGACTGGTGGGGAGTTCCCTGGTGGTTCAGCGGTTAGGACTCAGCCAGGGGCGCAGGTTTAATCCCTGGCCGGGAACCTAAGATTCCCACAGGCTGCATGGCTCAGCCTAAATAAATAAATTTATTAATAAAATAATTTTATTATAGCATTAATTTATCAATAAGTTAATGGATTTGCTATGAAATTTATTTAATAAATGTGTCATTAACAAATCAACAACAAATGTATTTATTAATAGTAAATGTATTTATTAACAATAAATAATTAAAACTTCATTTTTAAAAGACCAAAAATTGATGATGTTGAATGACCTTCAGCAGGGTGGCCCTGCATGACTCTATTTCTTTGTTGAGAGTCTTCCCATCACTCTCTCCAGCTGGCGTATATACATGATAGGTCAGCATCCTAAGAGAATTCATGGATCTAATGCCCCTCACTGCTACCATCCTCCTTAAAAAAAGGAAATGTGCTCGGAGGCTTGCCAACCTTTCTGTTTAAAAGGGGGGGGCGAGTTTAATAATGACTTCATTAATAGATTTTTTTTTAAAAAAAGAGATGCAAAGAGATAGCGTTAATGACAGGAACACCTAGGCCTCTGAGAACAGGGGGGCAGGCTGCTAACCCGTGGCAGGGTGGTCGGCGCAGCGGTGATTGTGACTGCCTGGCCTCCTGCCCCTGTGAACAGCCCGGGGTTTCTAGGACAGGTCATTCTTCACCAGACCCTTCGTACACTTGTCAGGTTTAATTCCCTAGTTGTTTTATTTTGGATAATGAGATTGAATGCTGATTGAAATGTCGTGTTCGGTGGATTTACTTATCCAGTAGTTTTAAATGAAATGCCAAGTTGTCGAAAGGGCTTCAGATTTACAGGGCAGCATGCTGTTGGTGTGCTGCTCAGGACACTGCATTGGGAAGTAGCTTAGAAACTAGAAGCTTCTGGGGCTTCCCTGGCAGTCCAGTGTTAGGATGCCTCGTTCCCACTGCAGGGGCCACGGTTCAATCCCTGGTGAGGGAACTAAGATCCTATATGCTATGTGGCTCGGCCAAAAAAAAGGAAAAAGGAAAAAGAAAAGAATCTTATCATACATCCCTCTGAGGCTTTCCTGGTGGCCCAGATGGTAAGAATTCGTTTGTAATACAGGAGACCTGGGTTCGATCCCTGAGTTGGGAAGATCCCGTGGAGAAGGGAATGGCTACCCACTCCAGTATTCTTGCCTGGAGAATTCCATGGACAGGGGAGCCTAATAGGCTTCGGTCGATGGGGTCACAAAGAGTCGGACACCACTGAGCAAATAGTGCAGCTTCATTCATCCGTTAGCAACTTAAACTGCAAACTCAGCTTTATGATCTGTCCAACATATTCACTGGGACACGGCTGTTAATTAACACACTTACACACGCTTGTCTACCTAACTTCGGATAAGGTAGAGGGTGTTTGCAAAGTGCTGAAGTTTCCATTAGCTCATTCACTGCTTGATTCTAGGTAGTAACACACGTGTGCCCCAGCTGATTTGTCCTTGAGTGAAAGAATTTAGAACCATATGAAGACAGATTGGGGCAGGGGGGCTTCCCAAGTGGTTCTAGTGGTAAGGATCCTGCCTGCCAGTGCAGGAAATGTAAGAGACTCAGGTTTGATCCCCAGGTCAGGAAGATCCCCTGGAGGAAGACATGGCAACCCACTTCAGTATTCTTGTCTGGAGAACCCCATGGACAGAGGAGCCTGGTGGACAGTTCATAGGGTCGCAAAGAGTTGGACAAGATTGAAACGACTTAGCACACACGCGCCCATGCAGGAAGACAGAAGGAACCTGTTCCAATGGTCCTGTCCCTGCCCCTGTTTTCCAGGTAAGGAAACTGAAGCTTCATGAGGCTTGGCCCCAAAGTCAGCAGAGGAGGCGCAAAAGAGGGACAGAGAAGCAGACAGCACCTCACTGGGCAGGGAAGGGATTGATCTGGCTCTTAAAGGGGTGGGCGTTTTCCAGGCTGGACAGGAGGAGAAGGCAGGAGCAGAGGTGTGAACAGGCGGGAGGCCGGGGCACGGAGGCAGAGCCCCTTATCCAGGGTGTTGAGGTGGGGAGCAGGAGGAGAAGCAACAGGACCGTGGCCTTCCAGAGGGCCTGGCCGGGACCCCTTTATGGGTAGTCAGTGCCCAAAATGATGGCCCTATTCGTGGCAAACTGGCCAGACCTAGGTGCCCTCCCCTGGGCCACCTGGGCAGAGTCCTGACAGCCTGGCGACCCCTGGCTCAGTGCAGATGAAAAGGAACTGTCACCTCCCAGGCCTGCCAAGAAGGTCACACCCGCTTGTCCCCCTCCGGTTTCAGCTTCTGACCCACCTCACCTCACCTCGGGGCGTCTGAAGATCAGCAGCAGCTGGCCTATTCTTCCACTGGCTGAACACGAGGCTGCCCCTGGGGGGAGTCTCAGCCTAAAGGCCTCTGCCCTCGTGTTGGCCAAGACAAAGAAGCAAGCAGGGAGGGCAGAGCTGCCCCCAATCCACCCCCGACCCTCCAGCTTTAGGGCCACAACCCTGGGATGCCAGGGAGGCTGAGCGGCCCGGGGAGGGCTGGACGCACACCTGACTCCATCCTAAGACTCAGATGATTTGAGGTTGGCATCTTTTAACCCTCTGGTCTGTCTTTATGTATACGGGGTTTTAGTGGTGAAATACACACACACACACACGTTGCTGTTGTTCAGTCTCCAAATGGGCTGGACACACACCTGACTCCATCCTAAGACTCAGATGATTTGAGGTTGGTATCTTTTAACCCTTCGGTCTGTCTTTATGTATACAGGGTTTTAGTGGTGAAATACACACACACACACACACACACACACACACACGTTGCTGTTGTTCAGTCTCCAAGTCGTGTCCGACTCTTTGTGACCCCATGGACTGCAACACACCAGGCCTCCCTGTCCCTCACCATCTCCTGGAGTTTGCCCAAGTTCACGGCCATTGAATCGGTGATGCCATCCAACACACATATATACAAATTATATAGAACTTAACACATGTATATATATAATACTTTTAATTTATAAAAGTTGCCTCCAGTTCTCTCACAGTTTCATTCCAACTCAGTGACAGGTTGACAGCTTTATCACGAACTCTCAAGAGTGAGACATTAATGAGAGTGACCTAGGGAATTCCCTGGTGGTCCAGTGGTTAGGACTCAGCTTTCATTGCCTAGGGCCCGGGTTCAATTCCTAGTCCGGGAAGAATCTGCAATCTGAGTGGCACAGCCAAAAAAAAAATGATGGTGATTTAGACTGCATCTCACATAATTCTCTCCTCTCTTTCCTAACTCTCCAGCTGGCAAGAATAAAGAAAAATGAAATTCCTAAACTTCAATGCCACTTCCAGTTGGAGGCCCCAAACACAGCCAATCACCTACCTGGCCCTTAGGTGGCACCAAAGGTTAATCTGCCTTCGAAGGGGAGCGGCCCCACCTGGCCTCTTCCAACACCTACTCTTGGTGTGTGGAGATGGTAGACAGCCACCTGCCCAGCCCTGCTCTTGAGCTGGGTTTAGGGGATCAAGAGACAAGACAAAACCTAGTTTCAGCTCCTCCCTGCAGATTAGAGTGTGGAGGAGGCACGCACAGGAAACCGGTCAGGCGATCTCTGGGCTGAGCTGAGCTCCATGCAAGTGTCACCTGGAGGAGGAGAGGGTGTCCAGGGGGATCCCCTGCGCTGGGGTCCCTCCTGCTGTGCCTTCCCCCGACCCCTGAGGGTGGCTCTGGGAGGGGCTGGACAATGGAGGTGGGAGGCTGGAACAAAACCAGAAACCACCACCACACTTTCAGTCTGTCCTTCTTCCCTTTGGACCTGTTTCTCTGCCATATTCCTTCTTAAAGGTCACCTGGACGGGGTTGATGATGGTGGCGCCCCAGCCTCCGACAATCAGCGGGGCTGGGGGCTGGGGCAGGAGTCTGCAGCCAGCTTTCTGGGTCTGAGAGCACCAAGGTCAGGGGTGGGGATGGGGGAGGGTGTGGGCTGAGGCCATAGCCAGAGGTGGGCGGGGTGGGCGGGGTGAAGGGCCAGTGGCATGAGCGGGGCCTGGGGTGTGAACACCCAGACGGGGCTGCTGGCTGGGGGTTCCGCAAGCCCCGGACATTTCTGCACAGGGAGGTGGGCAGGTGAAGGCAGGAACGCAGAGCAGGTGAGTCCAGGGAGAGCCAGGTGACCATGGCATAGAGTCTGGATCCAAGTGGGACCCTGAGCTTGGAGAGAGACGACATCTTAGACGCTCCCGCGGACTTGGCAGCTTCAGAATGTGGGGGCTGAAGGGTGAGTCAAAGATGGCTCGGAAGGCCTCAAGGTGAGTTCAAGGGAAAATGGCAGAGCTTCCGGAAGTTGTCTGCGTCCCCGTCCAGGACAGCCGGTTCCTGTAGGAGCCAGGGATGGGCCTGAACTCGGTCCGTTCCTCCCCCAGGAAAGTTCTGAAGGCTAGGTCTGGGAGTCTCCAGCTGAGCCTTGCCCGGGCACAGCGCACAGCTGCACACCTGTCCTCTGCCTGACTTGGGCGCAGAACAGAGACCAGGGAGGGCTGGATGGGGGACGAGGAGCCTTCCAGGAGGGTGTGCCCCCCCCACCCCCGCCACAGCTGGCACCGGGCCCTGCCTCCCCCAGCAGGCATCGCCCCTCACCCCAGGCCCTCTGCCTCCCGGTCCCAAGGGCGCACCAAGGCTGCGGTTCTCAGGAAGTCCTGCTCCTGCCCTCACTGTCCAGCTCCCTTCCTGCCCGGCCAGCCCTTCCCTTCCCTGCCTTCTTGCCCACATCTCAGCAGCCCCTCTACTGGATGCCTGTCCTCTTGGATATCTCATAGACGTTTGTGCCCAACACGGGTCACACTGAGCTGGTCACCTGCTGCCCCGGGGTGACGGCAGCCCCCCACACACAGGACCCTTTGCGTCACCGGGGCTGTCCCTCACTCTCCGGGTCTTGCCTGTGCCTGCCCCTTCTCCACCCACTGGCTCTGCAGGTGCAGCCCTCCGTGGGTCTCACTGGCCCCCACCTTCATCCACATCTTGGCCAGAGTGGACATGGGCCCCCGGGACGGCCTCCGATACCTCCCATGGTCCTCGGGCCACAGTTCAGGTCCCCTGGCCCGGCGCACTCACCCCCTGCCTCACGCGGCTGTGTCCCCCAAACCCCAGGGCTTGGAAGGGCTCTTCCTGCCTCCACTTCCTTTGCCGTTGCCCTCCCCTTCTCCTCCACTGACTCCTTTTAGATTTCGCTTTCGCTAACGCTGTTTCTTCGCCTCCTCCTGGGTGCCTCTCCTCTCAGCTCTCAGAGGAGCCTCCGGCGTGCCCACACCCTGCCATCTCATGAATCCACGGGTCGGCCTGGTGCTGGCTCCACACCTGCCCCCACTGTGAGGGCAGCGACCCAATTTCCCGCCCAGTGTGCCCTAGGCCTGCACACGGCCTCAGTCAACAGGCACTGAATGTGCTCATTACACAAGACACCGTTTCCTCCAGCAGGGAGAGAGTGCATCCCTGCGATGAACTGAGGAGGAAGTAGCCAACCCCTCCCAGACCTCCAGGGATCCGCCAGAAGATCTGCCAGAAGAACAACACATTTGGCACCAAAGCATCCCCAGTCTCGCAGTCAAATGGAAAACTGGTTTGCTCTGTGGCAATGTACCATAGAGCGGACTCACACACACACGCCCAGAAATGGAGGGCTGGCCCCCTCCCCGCTCGAAGCATTCATCCCCACCTTTGGGGCTCTCCTGCCAGCCCTCCCGCCCCTCTCAAGTTAGAGCTCAAACCGTGCAGGATAGATTCCTGGTGTTCCAGGGCTGCCAGCGAGGTCACCCTGTCTCCCTGCTCTCCATCAAGGGAACAACAGGGTGCCCATCCACAGCGCACCCACCGCGTGCCAGGGGCCAAGGCTTCCCGGGGATTAGCTCAGGGCATCCTTCCATGTCCTTGTTGTAGATGAGACAATAATGAAGCACAGAGAGGCTGCGTAATCTGCTCAGAGTCACAGAGCCAGCAGCTGACTGTGGCACAACAGACAACCTGCTCCACGTCAACTGTACTGATTTCCAAAGCATGCATTTTCCAACATAGTTATAACTTGATTATGAACGTTTCTCCAAGGTCATTGCTACCCATCAGTTTTTTAAAAACAGCTTTATGAGATATACCTGATATGGAATAAAATGCATGTGTAAAGTACAATTGATACCTTCTGACATCGGCATGCACCTGTGGAATCACTCTTACCACAGAGATGAGATAGTGAACAGACCCACCACCTAAAGTTTCCTCCTTCCTACTGTCAGCACCATCCCCAGGCAACCACGGATCCTGAGGGGTTTCAGCTCGCATTTCCTAAACCTTTATATAAATGACTGGTATCTTTCCTTTGGCATGATTACTTTAAGTATAAAACATTTACCAAGGTAGGCCACAACCTGGGCATTAAAACAATAAATCTGAAAGAATTCAAATCCTGCCATGTACATTGTGACCATCATGGAATTAAATATTAGATATCAATAATAAATATCTGGAAAAGCTAGTGGAGGTGATGGAATTCCAGTTGAGCTGTTTCAAATCCTGAAAGATGATGCTGTGAAAGTGCTGCACTCAATATGCCAGCAAATTTGGAAAACTCAGCAGTGGCCACAGGACTGGAAAAGGTCAGTTTTCATTCCAATCCCAAAGAAAGGCAATGCCAAAGAATGCTCAAACTACCGCACAATTGCACTCATCTCACACGGTAGTAAAGTAATGCTCAAAATTCTCCAAGCCAGGCTTCAGCAATACGTGAACCATGAACTTCTGATGTTCAAGCTGGTTTTAGAAAAGGCAGAGGAACCAGAGATCAAATTGCCAACATCCGCTGGATCATGGAAAAATCAAGAGAGTTCCAGAAAAACATCTATTTCTGCTTTATTGACTATGCCAAAGCCTTTGACTGTGTGGCTCACAATAAACTGTGGAAAATTCTGAAAGAGATGGGCATACCAGACCACCTGACCTGCCTCTTGAGAAATCTGTATGCAGGTCAGGAAGCAACAGTTAGAACTGGACATGGAACAACAGACTGGTTCCCAATGGGAAAAGGAGTACGTCAAGGCTGTATATTGTCACCCTGCTTATTTAAGTTCTATGCAGAGTACATCATGAGAAACACTGGACTGGAAAAAACACAAGCTGAAATCAAGATTGCCGGGAGAAATATCAATAACCTCAGATAGGCTGATGACACCACCCTTATGGCAGAAAGTGAAGAGGAACTAAAAAGCCTCTTGATGAAAGTGAAAGAGGAAAGTGAAAAAGTTGGCTTAAAGCTCAACATTCAGAAAACAAAGATCATGGCATCTGGTCCCATCACTTCATGGGAAATAGATGGAGAAACAGTGGAAATAGTGTCAGACTTTATTTTTTGGGGCTCCAAAATCACTGCAGATGGTGATTGTAGCCATGAAATTAAAAGACGCTTAGTCCTTGGAAGGAAAGTTATGACCAACCTAGATAGTATATTCAAAAGCAGAGACATTACTTTGCCGACTAAGGTCCATCTAGTCAAGGCTATGGTTTTTCCAGTGGTCATGTGTGGATGTGAGAGTTGGACTGTGAAGAAGGCTGAGCGCCAAAGAATTGATGCTTTTGAATTGTAGTGTTGGAGAAGACTCTTGAGAGTCCTTCAGACTGCAAGGAGATCCAACCAGTCCATTCTGAAGGAGATCAGCCCTGGGATTTCTTTGGAAGGAATGATGCTAAAGCTGAAACTCCAGTACTTTGGCCACCTCATGAGAAGAGTTGACTCATTGGAAAAGACTCTGATGCTGGGAGGGATTGGGGGCAGGAGGAGAAGGGGACGACCAAGGATGAGATGGCTGGATGGCATCACTGACTCGATGGACGTGAGTCTGGGTGAACTCCAGGAATTGGTGGTAGACAGGGAGGTCTGGCGTGCTGCGATTCGTGGGGTCGCAAAGAGTCGGACACGACAGAGCAACTGAACTGAACTGAACTGAAACCTCCAAGTATTTAGAAACTAGCACATTTATAAATTACCCATGGATCAAAGAAGAAATCAAAAGGGGAATTAGAAAGTTATTGATTTACGTTAATAAACGTGTACAGCAGTTACTGTGTGGCAGGTGCTGTCGGGCCCTTTCCCAAAACAGAATGAGCTAACATTAGGACTTACAACAGCTCTGTGAGGAAGACACATACCCATTCTGCAGACACTGAACCCCGAGGCCCAGAAGGAGTAACAAGTTGCCCCAGCGCACAGGGAGGCAGTGGTAGAGCTGGGATTTGAATCCAGGACACCTGCCCCCAGGGTCCAGGCCTGGTGTCCCAGCTTCCTAACGGAGGGACACGGCAAGGTTTCAAACAGAGAAAGATGGTCAAATTGCCCTGACAGCATCACTTTGGGATGAGCTCAACAAACATTCAGCAGCTAAGTCTGCAGGACTTGAAGATATATTAGACATAGGCTGGTGGAGGAAGCGGGAGAAGGCTGGGAGCGAAAGGAAGACGTGAGTGGAGACCACGGGGGTAAGGCTCCGTGGGGCTCAGGCCAGGAGGGAAGGTGCCCACACGCTGAGAACCCATCTCTATCAGGGGACAGGCTGGGCCTGGCAGGAAAGCACAGGCAGGAAGGGGCCCCTAAGGAAATGCCTGTGCTGAAGCTCCCCTGGAACAGATAGGAAAGGCACCGGTGCTTCAGGTCGAGGGGAGCCCATGTCCCAGCCCCGCGCGGGCCGGCCGCTGGGGCAGCGAGGGTTAGAGAAGAGCGTGGCAGGGTGTGCAGCGGGAACCGAGGACCAGGGGTTCGGTGGGGCCGCCCTGCAGGCCTGGCTTGTCTCCCAGGAGGGACGTGGTGTCCCACAGGGTCTGGGGCGTGTGTGCGGGAGCGGGAGACACGGCCAGATCTGGCTCTCACAGCTCACCCCAGCCACGGGGTGGGGGACACACACTGGGCACGCCCGGGCAGAAAGAGGCGCGAGGCGGCAGCGAGGCGGCCACGCGGCTCTGGAGGTCTTGCTGGTGAGCAGCGGCGTGAGGGGGTTGGGGCTGTCTGGGGATGGACTCCAGGTGCCCGGGGGCGCAGGCGAGGGGCGTGAGCGCGGCACCCAGACCTGGAGGCTGGAAGCGCCCTGGCGCCCAAGAGGGGACGGGGTAGGAGCGGCAGGGGAGAGGGGACCACTGCCGGCCCGGGCCATTGGTTTGGAGCCGGCGCCGGGAGGGACGGGGCCGAACCGTCCTGTCCCCGGCGACCGCGGTCAGTAGGCGGGCGGGCGGCAGGAGTTTGGAAGAAGGGGGTTAAGGCTGGGGGCTTGCGGGGAACGCCGGGTCCACAGTGGCCGCTGGAGGAGACGAAGGTCCAGACACCGGGGATCTCACCGCCGGGGCTCTGAACGGCTCGTCTACGCCAACTCTTAAACTTCTCCGGCCACAGCAGCCGGGCAGAAAGAAGGAAGCGGGCCGGGCCGCCGGAGGGGCGCCCGCCGACGGTGACCGGGAAAGTTCGGCGCCATCGCCCGGCCGCTCGCCTTGTCCTCCCCTCCCTCCTCCCCCCGCCGCGCCCCCAGCCCAGGCCGCAGGGAAAACCCGGGCCGCCTGCCGGGAGCTGCCACCCCATCTGAGCTCAGAAACACGTTTTACTCCTCTCGGCGGACGGACGCTAACCACCCCCACCCACCCTCACCACGTGGCTGCTGGTTTCCAGTCTGTTCTCCCGGTTTTAACGGGGCTCAGGACACCCGCGCTGATGTCACAGCCTCCCAAAGGGGGCTCAAGCCCCAGTGTGAGAACCCTGTTCCCGGAAAAGCTGGGTTTCTCTGGAGACTAGGAAGTGAAGGGAGTCGTCAGTCAAGTTTGTTTACATCGTAAGGAGCTTCCAGATTGTTCCCAAGAAGGGGTGGGGGGTGGAGGGCAGTGGTAGAAGGCACTGGAGACAAAGGAGCCCAGAAGAAGGGGATGGCTAACCGGGAGAGGCCTGGGCAGGGCAGGGGTGCCTGCTCAGGAAGCCTCGGCTTCCTGGATCGCCGACGCCCCCACCCCCCCGCCCGCTATTGACCGGGTTGAAGACCCAAGATCCTCCCCCAACACCCCCCCCCCCCCGCCCCCGCAACCATCTGACACTGTTCTAAACACTTTCAGGATTCCCACTTAGAAATTATCTTTTAAAGCAAGTTAATTACCCATACCGTGAATTATATACTTCACGTGTGCAAGGTATGTACTCAGTCGCTCAGTTGTGTTCGACTCTGCAACCCCTCGGGCTATGTAGCCCGCCAGGCTCCTCTGTCCATGGGATTCTCTAAAGAACACTGGAGTGGGTTGCCATGCCCTCCTCCAGGGGATCTTCCCAACCCAGGGATGGAACCCAGGTCTCCTGCATTGCAGGCAGATTCTCTGCCGCAGAGCCGTCCATCATACGATATCTCAAATTACACAGAATAAGTAAAAAGAGATGGGCCTTTTAACAAAATCATGATGCGTGCGTGGGCTGGGTCAGCATGTATGATCACCAAGTCCCAGAATTCCAGACTAGGGCCTGCAGTGCCTTGAAAGATGCAGTTTTAAAACAAACCCAAAGTAGGTAACAGGGAAGCCACCGGCGCAGACGGTAAAGAATCCTCTTGCAATGCAGGAGGCCTGGGTTCGATCCCTGGGTTCGGGAAGATCCCCTGGAGGAGAGCATGGCAACCTACTCCAGTATTCTTCCCTGGAGAATCCCCCTGGACAGAGGAGCCTGGCGGGCTACAGTCGCAGAGTCGGACACGACTGAGCGACTAAGCACAGCACAAAGTAGGTACAAACGCTCAAAGAACTAAGCAAAGGCTGGGAGAATTCGGGACTGTGTCCCCTTTTAACATTCCCCGCGCCACCCCACCCCCCCTGCCTCGGGCGCAATCGGGCCTAAGGACAGGACGAGTCCCCATACTGGAGTGGCGGGGGAATGGCGGTTTGTTCCAGGCCCCACCTCTGGTTCAGAACCAGCCGAACGGACCCACGAGGCTCTGGAGTTCCCCTCTGCTCCCCCTGCACACACGCTGGTCACCCCTCGCTCACAGACCGCTGCACCCCACAACCAGGCTGGGGCTCTGAGCCTCCGCGTTAACGAGGCTCTGGCAGGCACTTGTTGCCCGAATTCCTAGGGCCCTGAACCTATAACCGCTGCCCTGGCAAAGAGATGCGCCCTGGACCCCCTAATCGCTGCCCGGACCCCCCAAACCCCTAACCATGGACCTGAGCCTGCGATCAATGCCCCAAGCATATACCTGTGACACGGGACTGGACCCCTCACCCCGGCTTTGATCCCCTAAGCGCGGCCTCAAGGCTCGAAACCTAGCCCCAGGCCCGTGGTCGGGGGGTCCCGATGCTGGGGGGATCCGGAGCGCACACTATCTGGGGACACGCTTTAACCACCGAGAGTTTACTTTTCTGGACTTCCTAGAGCCGCTGGCACGGGCGATCAGCCCCCGGGGCCTGGACAGAGGTTTGGGTCGGGGGAGCGTTAGGCCGACGCGCGCCAAGCGGGGTTGGCGGGCCAGCGGTGTGAGGCCGGCGGGGCGCAGAACGCCGCGCGCCGGGGCGGGTAGGGCCGGGAACAGCGGCACCGGAAGGCGCGAGACCCGCCGGAACGCTCCGGGTAGCGCAGGCGCACTGCGGCGGGCGCGGGCACGCTCGGCACGCAGGCGCCGTGAGGCGTGGGAGCGCGCGGCGCGGCCCGGCCCCGAGGAGGGGGCGGGCGGCCTCCAGTGCGCAGGCGCAGGCGCGCGGCCGCTCCGGCGGTTGGGGAGGGTTCTTCCGGAAGGTTCGGGAGGCTTCTGGAAAAGGCGCCGTGCGCTGGGCGGGCCCGCCTCTATATAAGGGCGGCGCGGGGGCGGTGCGCCAGTTGCCTCTGCGTCCCGGTGCTGCGTCGCTGCGGAGCCCGCGCTAGTCCTTCAGCCAAGGTGAGGGGAGGCGGTTGTAGGGGGACGCGGGGATCCAGGGGCGGGTGGGCGGCGGCGAGGGCAGCCCCCGGAGCCCCCTGAGGCCGGCGGGCCCGGGGCGGCCGTGATTAACCCGGCAGGCCTCGGGCCTGCGGCGGTCTCCCGTCCCCTCCCCCCCAGCCCCCCCCAGCCGTCGGGAGCGAGTGGGCCCCGGGGCTCCGGGATCGTGCGGGATGGTGAGGGCCGGGGTCTGCGGCCCCGGAGGGGGGTCCCCGGGCCGCGGGTGGGGGCGCCCGGGCCGAGCAGCGGCCGTGCGGCCGGCGTGGGCGGCGGCGGTGGCGGCGGCGCCCGGCCCCCGGAATGAGGTCATCCTTTGTCAGCCGGCGCCTCCCGCGCGCCCCGGGCTCGGGAGCGGGAGCGAGACGCGGCGGGGAGGGGTCCGGCCGGTGGCCTCACGGGCTCCGCGTTCCCCGGCAGATGCCCGAGGAGACCCAGGCCCAGGACCAGCCGATGGAGGAGGAGGAGGTGGAGACGTTCGCCTTCCAGGCGGAAATTGCCCAGTTGATGTCACTGATCATCAACACTTTTTACTCGAATAAAGAGATTTTCCTGAGGGAGCTGATTTCAAACTCGTCAGACGTAAGTCTCATGGCGGAGTGGGGTGTTTGTGTGAAAGGGCACTGTTTAGGGGGGAAGTTGTGTGTCATCACGTGTCTTTTCTTAAATAGGCCTTGGACAAGATCAGGTATGAGAGCTTGACCGATCCCAGTAAATTAGACTCGGGGAAAGAGCTGCACATTAATCTCATACCGAACAAGCAAGATCGAACCCTCACCATCGTGGACACCGGCATTGGGATGACCAAGGCCGATTTGATTAATAACCTGGGCACCATCGCCAAGTCCGGGACCAAAGCGTTCATGGAGGCTTTGCAGGCTGGCGCTGATATCTCCATGATTGGCCAGTTTGGTGTCGGGTTTTATTCAGCCTATTTGGTGGCTGAGAAAGTGACCGTCATCACCAAACATAACGATGATGAGCAGTATGCCTGGGAGTCTTCTGCAGGAGGGTCCTTCACAGTGAGGACTGACACAGGTAGGCACCCGAGAACAGGGTGGGGTGCTGTAGGCACTGGAGCCCCAAAGAAGGGGTGAAGTTTGTGTGTAGTGTTTAAAAACCTGTTTGCCTGGAGGGTGATAGCATGCACATGCACTTGTGGTTGGTTATCTTGGGTAAGGCCGTTAACTGCCCTCAGACTCTGCTCAGTTGTAGTAACCACAACCTCCTGCTTCGTAGACTTTTCGGATAACTGCCCTAGAGAGCGAAATAGTGTTTTTTTTGCCTTGATCAGGCCATTGTGATTGAAATTGGCCTCAATTCTCTGGACTTCCTTTTCAGGAGAACCGATGGGGCGTGGAACAAAGGTTATTCTGCATCTGAAAGAAGACCAGACTGAGTACCTGGAGGAGCGGAGGATAAAGGAGATTGTGAAGAAGCATTCTCAGTTCATTGGCTATCCCATCACTCTCTTTGTGAGTTTCCATGTATCCTGTATATGTAGGTTACTAAAGTGATTGAACTGAAATCCTGTTAGTCCTTAGTGCTTTTCATAAGAGATCCAAACTTGCACTAATTTCCTGGGCTGGTGGGTCGACTCCTGTCAAGGTTCCCAGGGCTGTTAATAGATCCTTCAGAAATGGGTTGAGTAGCTTCCTGGCTACTAGTGTTTCTCAGGTGGTATTGGTGTAAGTGCTGCAGTCTCCTTTAGCTTTTTTTCCCCCAGTTTTGTGATGGAGAGGTGACATGCTTTGTCCTCCTTTGAAGGTGGAAAAGGAACGTGATAAAGAAGTTAGCGATGATGAAGCAGAAGAGAAGGAAGACAAAGAGGAAGAGAAGGAGAAAGAAGAAAAGGAGTCCGATGACAAGCCCGAGATAGAAGACGTTGGCTCAGATGAAGAGGAGGAGGAGAAGAAGGACGGGGACAAGAAGAAGAAGAAGAAGATCAAGGAGAAGTACATCGATCAGGAAGAGCTGAACAAGACAAAGCCCATCTGGACCAGGAACCCTGATGACATCACTAACGAGGAGTACGGAGAGTTCTACAAGAGCCTGACCAACGACTGGGAGGACCACTTGGCGGTCAAGGTGAGTGACTGCTAAGTGCTTCCATCCCTGCAGATGTTGGAGGCAGCATTCTGTTCCCCGATGCCCCGTGCGTTGCCCAGAGTCATTGTTAGGTAACTCGGGTATACGTGAAATTTTTTATTGCTTCAAGTTGTTTGCCCTGTGTTAATCTTGATTGTTTTATTGTAGCATTTTTCAGTTGAAGGACAGTTGGAATTCAGAGCCCTCCTTTTTGTCCCAAGACGAGCTCCTTTTGACCTGTTTGAAAACAGAAAGAAGAAGAACAACATTAAGTTGTATGTCCGCAGAGTTTTCATCATGGATAACTGTGAGGAGCTAATCCCTGAATACCTGAGTAAGTATAGTCTGATATGAAGAACGGTCACTGTTACTAGTCTAAGAGATTAATCCTGTCAGCTCCTGGTTTTTAAACTAAATATGGGGAAAATCATTCATTGATTTTTTTGGGTTTACAGATTTGTCAGTTTTTGTCTTTGGAGTGACTGGCTGCATTTGGTCTGTTTCAGATTTCATTAGAGGTGTGGTGGATTCTGAGGATCTCCCTCTGAACATTTCCCGTGAGATGTTGCAACAAAGCAAAATTTTGAAAGTTATCAGGAAGAATTTGGTCAAAAAGTGCTTGGAACTCTTCACTGAACTGGCAGAAGATAAGGAGAACTACAAGAAGTTTTATGAGCAGTTCTCTAAAAATATTAAGGTTGGTTAGAAACACATTTGACTATTAAGAGTAGTAATCAAACTGATTTTCCTTTTGAAATAATTGAACACAGAGAAAGTCTTTCTAAAGCTAACATTGTCTTTCAGCTTGGAATACATGAAGATTCCCAAAATCGGAAGAAGCTTTCAGAGCTGTTGAGGTACTATACTTCTGCTTCTGGTGATGAGATGGTTTCTCTCAAGGACTATTGCACAAGAATGAAGGAAAACCAGAAACACATCTATTACATCACAGGTAACTTACAGGCAATAACTGTGAAGTCGATCTTTTTGTGATCCCATAGGAACAGTTGCACGTGTTTTCTACCCGTGTGGTGGTACACATAATTTAGTAGGAGTTAATCTAACCAAAATAAATGAGACCGCTGTCAAAAGATATAAAACTTCTGTTTCTTAGGTGAGACAAAGGACCAGGTAGCCAACTCGGCCTTTGTGGAGCGTCTCCGGAAGCACGGCTTGGAAGTGATCTACATGATTGAGCCTATTGATGAGTACTGTGTGCAACAGCTGAAGGAGTTTGAGGGGAAGACCTTAGTGTCAGTCACCAAAGAGGGCCTGGAACTTCCAGAAGATGAGGAAGAGAAAAAGAAACAAGAAGAGAAAAAGACAAAGTTTGAAAACCTCTGCAAAATCATGAAGGACATTTTGGAGAAGAAAGTTGAAAAGGTGTGTGAATACCATCTTTTTTATTTTCTGGTTACTAACCCTTCTTAGGGGTGTTAGGTGTCTTTTGAACAAGTCACATATAGATAGTCCTTAACATCTTTAAAGATATTAGAACTTAAAAGGAACTTAAAGCTTCGGATTTGCAATAGTATTTGCAAATAGTATTTCTGATTCATTAATACTCAAGTTCCTTAAATATTCAAATAAACCTGGTGACAAGCACTGAGAATGGAACATCTCTATGCCCAGTTATCGCTGTATACTTTTTTTTTTTTTATGAAAGGTGGTCGTGTCCAACCGGCTGGTGACCTCCCCATGCTGCATTGTCACAAGCACATACGGCTGGACAGCAAACATGGAGCGGATCATGAAGGCGCAAGCCCTGAGAGACAACTCGACGATGGGTTACATGGCAGCCAAGAAGCACCTGGAGATCAACCCTGACCATTCCATCATCGAGACCTTGAGGCAGAAGGCAGAGGCTGACAAGAATGACAAGTCTGTGAAGGATTTGGTCATCCTGCTGTACGAAACAGCTCTCCTGTCTTCTGGCTTCAGTCTGGAGGATCCCCAGACACACGCCAACAGGATCTACAGGATGATCAAGCTTGGCCTTGGTGAGCCGTGTGCAGGCACCGTGTGGGGTGCCACTGGGGAAACCTAAACAGATGACTGTTGCAAAGGCTGAACTTTCAGCAGTTTCAACAAAGTTGGGCGCTCTTGCTTTTCCATTTGCAAAACACTGACGTCACATGAGTTAAAAGGGGGTAAATAAGCCCTTTTCGTCGTGTCCCTTCTAATTCGTTCAGCCTTGAGAAGTGGGTATGATGAACCTGTACTGTTGGACTAATTATGCGGCTTGAAGAAACTTAATCCATGTTTTTTTATTTCCTTAAAGGTATTGACGAGGATGACCCCACTGCTGACGACAGCAGCGCTGCAGTCACTGAGGAAATGCCGCCCCTGGAAGGAGACGACGACACGTCCCGCATGGAGGAAGTAGACTGAGCGCTGCCGAGGCTCGCCTGGCGGTGTGTTCAGCACGCTGTCTCCGTTCCCTCCAATATGTTCTCGAGTATTTCTTTATTTTTGTTAACATTTAAAGTCTGTATGGCATGACAACTGCATAAGGGGAGGATAAGATTTCTTTATACTAAGTGTGATACTGTGATACTTTTAGCACTAAAGCAGAGCTCGTTGTTTTTTCCTAGTTTCATGTTGGCTTATTTTAACAGATGGAAGTAGTTAACCTTTGTTGTAAGGTGTGTGTAACCTCTGTTAACTTTGTGGTCTGAAGTGTTTAGCTATCAAGCAGATTCTTTAGTAGACCAAAATTTTCTGTCACTGAAGTGTTCTGAAGTATATACCTTGGTGTTTAAAAGAAACTCTTATTACAGCAAGTTTTCATCTTCTGGGATATACTTTTTAAAACTTCCATCCCCTGTAGTTATGACTGCATGTGCCAGGCCTCTAGAAGTTAGTGTGTTAAGCTGAACCAACTTGGAGTCACTGTCCATACATAGGGCTTGTTTTCCAAAGAAAAATATTGTTGAGAGTAGCAAAATTATAAGCCTGCCCAGGCATGTTGTAAAGCCGCTGGAAAGGTAACTTGGAGCAAGTTTTGTGAATGGAAATGTAGTGCTCAAGTCACATTCTGCTTCAAAAAGTTGTAACAAATACAGATGAATTAAAAGAAATGATGTGTGATGTCTTACTTGTGGGGGTGGTCCCAGAATGTAAAACATGAGCTGTGCGCCTCTTCCCTAGGAGAGTCAAGGGAGCAGGTGGTCGGTGTGGCCTCCCTAGAGCCTACTGCTGCGACCTTAGGGTGCTCAGGCCGCATGTTTGGGGGTGAGCCTCTATACTTACAAGAGAATGGAGCTTGCTGCTTTTGTGTCCATGTGTTAGACTTTATAATAACATCATTGTGCTTTAGGATTTCGATGTCTGAGCTGCACTCTGCTGGTATTGGTGAAACAGGCTGTGTAATGACCGCCCTTTTACTGCCTTGCCCTTATGAACCACAGCTGCTGAACACCTTCCCACCTGACACCATCTCTGCTGCTTGTTCTCTGGTTCTTTATTGAGCCTCAGGAAAGGTGTGTCCGGGAGGCTGCTGACAGCCATAAGCACATTAGCAGTTGGAGAGGGCAGGGGTGAGCGTTAGAGTACTTGGTGGGAGGTCTACCCAGGATTTGGACCTAGAGCAGAGAGAGGCCTGGAGAGTCCACAGACTGGAAGGTCTGTCATGGCCAGTAAGTACTGGTGGGTAGGAAGTGCCTGGGTGGGTAAGCAATAATCTTTAATCCTTACCAATCTAATGCAGCAGCAGTTTTTAACTCCCCTTAGTCTAAGGAGGGCTTCCCTGATAGTAAAGAATCGGCAACACGGGAGATCCTGGTTCAATTCCTGGGTCGGGAAGATCCGCTGGAGAAGGGACAGGCTACCCACTCCAGTATTCTTGGGCTTCCCTTGTGGCTCAGCTGGTCTGGTGCCAGTGGTCCTGCTGTTGAGGAATTAATAATTGAAGGACAAAAGCAAGCTTTCTTATTTCCCACCTCTAGTAAGGAGACTAAGAATTCCATTCAAATTAAAAGTGTTAGTCCTCTATGAAGTGTCTCCAGTGGAAAAAAAATGCCCACAGAGCATTTCCCCCCTGAATTATGGAAAGGCGTGTTTATGGCAGGCGTGTAATTGGAACTGCCCCCCAGCAAGCCCTTGCCAGAGATGGACCACGGAGACCACAGGTGCCCGCCACTGGGGGTGAGAAGATGAGGTAAAGCACACAAACACCAGGCTGGTGCCGACCTTCAGTTGTCGGGGGGTCCCCAGCCTACTGCTGCCAAGTCCAGTCCTTCACGCTAACGTACCTAGTCCCACGCTGATGAGTGTACAGAGCGCTGGGAAGCAGAGGTGGGTATGGTGCAAGATGGGAATGTGCTCAGTTGCCAACTTGTGACTGACGGTGACCCCCATGGACTGTAGCCTGCTGGGCTCCTGTCCATGGGCAAGAGGACTGGAGTGGGGTGCCATTTCCTTCTCTGGGGGATCTTTCCTAACCAGGCATTGAACCTGCTGCTCCTGCATTGACAGGCAGATAGTGTACCACTGACCACCAGAGTGGAAAAAGACTCACTCAGGGATTAGGTGGTTGTGAGAAATCTACAAAACCGGCACAAGGATTCATCAGCAGAGCAAAGTCCTACCTAAGACAGGAGATCAATATATGAAACAGCTTAAATTTTGTTAGCTGGGAAAAAAGTCATCAGTGTTTTAAAATGCCTGGAAAACAAAAACAACAAATTGTAATGGCATATTAGACAGGAATACATTTTACAAGAAGTTATGCAAGACCTTGTATCTGAGAGCTGGAAAGCAGAAATTAGAGACCAAGGTAAATGGAGAAAAGTGAAAGAAGCCAGACAGAAAAAACACTACCTCCTGTGAGATTTCATAGAATTTTAGGTAAGGCACAGCTATGGAGGCTCAGAGGTTAAAGTGCCTGCCTCCAATGCGGGAGACCTGAGTTCGATCCCTGGGTTGGGAAGATCCCCTGGAGAAGGAAATGGTAACCCACTCCAGTATTCTTGCCTGGAAAATCCCATGGACGGAGAAGCCTGGTAGGCTACAGTCCATGGGGTCGCAAAGAGTCGGACACGACTGAGCGATGCGACTTCACAGCTATGGAAAGCAGGGACCCTAGTGGGGACTGGACTGCAGGGGGTCCAGGAGGGAACTTGGGCCCTGAAACGTCACAGCTGCACAGCTGTGTGTGTTTATTAAAATTCCAGCTTAAAATACACAAAATGGGTGAATTTGAACCATGTTTTGTACATAAACAGCGAATGAAAACAAAGCAAAGCTATAGAAAGCAGAATATAGGGATTCAGAAGCGAGTCTGAGCAAGTCCTGCACCTCATTACTTCACTTGTAAATCAGCTAATAGAAATACTCAGGAGCCTGTTCTGGCATTTTCTAGGTAGTGTGCTTAGCAGGTGCCTGGTGTTTAACTGGGGCTCACTACTCAGCCGGTCACCGTGCTTGGGCTCAGGTCCCCCCATACTTTCTGCAGTGTAACCTCCTGCAAGCCCCAACCCAGGCCTCACCCTTCTAGAATTTTCCCTAGACTGCCGTGGCCTTGGTGTCTCCCGGTCCTCTGAACTCACTAGTTGCTATCAAGCACAGATTCCTCATGCTTTCATTGAACACCAGCGAAGGACCAGCCCAACACAGGAAAGATGCATCACCAGGGGGTTTCCCTGGTGGTCCAGCGGTAAAAAAAATCCCCCTGCCAGGGCAGGGGACATGGGTTCAAATCCTGATCTGGGAAGAGCCGCGGAGCAGCTAAGCCCGTGTGCCAGAACTATTGAAGAGCCTGCACCCTAGAGGCCCTGCTCTGCAACAAAAGGCGGCCCCGCGATGAGAACGCGCACGCACTGCAATGAAGAGCAGCCCCAGCTCACCGCAACTAGAGACAAACCTGCACAGCAGTGGAGACCCAGCACGGCCCCAAGTAAGTAATTTCAGAGAATAAAAAACTACAGAGAAACACTCATCACTGGGGAAGGCAGCCATGGCAGAGGTCACGGAGCCCCCGTTGTGGTTGGAAGTACAGGGGCTCAGCTGGGGGGGCAGGGGGGCAGGGGTGTGGGGAGGCTCCAAGGGGGTGGTGTGGGGGGCGGTGTGCTCCAGGAAGAGGGTGACTGCTGGTAGAGGTGGGGGGCTTCCCAGTGTAACCAAGTCTTGAGAGCCTGGACGTGTTAGGTCTTGAGAAGGGACCCCTGAGCGTCTGAGTGATGAGAGAAAGCTAGAAGGTGAAACCTGCTCAGTGTGCCTTGAACAATCAGCCTTGGGCGTGGATTGGAGACTGTCCAGCCACTTAGATGATGGAAAGAGGGTCACTGTGGTCTGCCCTGGGGCTGCGTTTTCAGAATAGGGGGGCCCACCCCTTGGGAAACGTCCTCAATACCAGGAATACTTGAGTGGATTTGGTGTGACAAGTCAGCTGCGCCATCTCCGTGAAGTTGCCTCATCTCCTTACCCTACACATGGGAAAAACAGCACTGAGAAATCCAGGGCACTACCCCAGGGGCAATCCCACACTTCGGTCTGACGATCCTACCCCCTGTGATGGGGCTGAGGAAGAGCCACTAGGACCAGTCCTGACTCTCCAACAGAGATGTGTTTGGTAAGTATCTGTATCCAAAGTACTTCAGTGTTTGGCACATGGTACTCATATCTCTGTACAAATTCGTCTCAGACCTTCACAGTTTACAAACACTTTCACTTACAGTTTCTAGTTTCTTTGTTAACTTTTCTTTTGTAGACTTCTAAAGTGCATGCAGAAGTGGAGAGAGACGAGTAAGTGTTGACAAGGACACACAGTAACTGGAGCCCTCACACACCGATGATGGGGATGTAAAGTCGTGCCATTTTGGAAAACAACCTGGCAGTTCCTGGAAAAGTTAAACATAGAATTACCATGTGATCCAGCAATTCCACTCCTGGGTATGTACCCAGGAGAAATGAAAACATACGTCCACAAAAATACATACAGTCCTCCCAGGGTGTCTATTCCTCAGGGGCTTTGTTCCAGGACCTCCAAGGACACCAAAATCTGAGGATGCCCAAGTCTCTTATATGAAAAGAAGGGTGAAGTCAGCCCTCTGTGTCCTCAGGATATGTGTGCACACATTTTCATAGCAGCATTATCGATCCTAAAGGAAATCAACCATGAATATTCATTGGAAGGACTGCTGCTGAAGCTGAAGCTCCAGTACTTTGGCCACTTGATGCAAAGAGTGGACTCATGGGAAAAGACCTTGATGCTAGGGAAGACTGAAGGCAAAAGGAGAAGGGGGCGGCAGAGGATGAGATGGTTAGACAGCATCACCGGCTCAATGGACATGAATCTGAGCAAACTGCAGGAGATAGTGAAGGTCAGGAGAGCCTGCAGTCCACAGAGTCGCAAAGAGTCGGACACAACTTAGCGACTGAACAACAATTATTCATAAAAGCCAAAAGGTGGAGACAAACCAAATGTCCATCAACTGATGAATGGAAAATAAATATTCCATGGCAGTGGAATATTATTGCCATAGAAAGGGATGAATACTGATTCGCACTATAATACGAGTGTACCTTGAAAACTATGCCAAGTGAGAGAAATCAGTCACAAAGGACCACAGTTTTATCCCATGATCTCACTCATACGAAATGTCCAGAGTAGCCAAATCCATAGAGACAGGACATAGCTGCGTGGCTGGCCAGGGACCTTGGGGAAGAGACACAGAGAGTCGCCACTTAATGTCTATAGAGTTTCTTTTTGGGGTGTTTATAATGTTGAACCAGAGAAGGCAATGGCACCCCACTCCAGTGTTCTTGCCTGGAGAATCCCAGGGACGGGGGAGCCTCGTGGGCTGCCATCTATGGGGTCGCAGAGTCAGACACGACTGAAGCGACTTAGTAGCAGCAGCAGCAGCACAGTGTTGAACATAGATTGTGACAGCTTTTCAGCACTGTGGAAATAGTAAAAGTCGGTGAGCTGTGCACGTTCGAGAATTTTTGGCTGTGCGGGCTTTCCGTTGCGGTGCAGGGGCCTCGCTAGTCGGTGTGCTGGCTTAGTTGCTCCTTGGCTCATGGGATCTTAGTTCTGCCACCAGGGGTCACACCTGCACCCCCTGCATTGGAAGGCAGATTCTTAACCCCTGGACCACCAGGGAAGCCCAGAACTGTACCCTTTAAATGAATGAATTGTATAGTATATATATGACTCTCTCAAGCTGTTACTGAAAAAATGTAGAAGGAGTTTGGTCCCTCAAAAAATTAAACAATTAGTATACGGCCCAGCAATTCCACCTCTGGGTATATACTCAGAAATCAGTGTTCACAGCGCTGTCATGATATTAGCCAGAAGGTACCAACAACCCAAACCCTCATCAGTGAACTGATGGATAAACACAGTGTGGCATATACACACAGTGAAATATTATTTGGCCTTAAAAGGAAGGATATTCCAGTACATGTTATGTCATGCATGAACCTTGAGGACAGTATGCTATGTGAAATAAACTAGACACAGAAGGACAATTTACTATACTATATGATTCCATAATTTTTAAAATTTTTTGCCTGTGTTGCACAGTTCCCAGGATATTAGTTTCCTGACCAAATTGAACCCCAGGCTGCAACAGCCAAAGAGCGGAGTTGTAATCACTGGATTAGCAGGGAATTGCCAAGTATGATTCCACATAATATGAGGTATCAAGAGGAGTCAAATTCATCGACACACAGTACAAAGGTGGTTGCCAGGGGCTGGGGGAGGGGGAGTTGGTATTTAATGTGGACAGTTTCAGCTGGGGATGATGAAAAGTTCTGGAGATGGATGGTAGTGATTGGGTCACAATGATGTAATTGTACTTGATTCCACTGACCTGTACACTTAAAAATGATTGTTGCTGTAGTTCAGTTGCTGAGTTGTGTCTGACTCTTTGTGACCCCATGGACTGCAGCACACCAGGCCTCTTTGTCCTTCACCATCTCTTGGAGTTTGCTCAAACTCATGTCTATTGAGTCGGTGATGCCATCCAACCATCTCATCCTCTGTCGTCCCCTTCTCCTCCCGCCTTCAATCTTTCCCAGCATCAGGGTCTTTTCCAATGAGTCAGTTCTTGGAATCAAGTGGCCAAAGTATTGGAGTTTCAGCTTTAGCATCAGTCCTTCCAATGAATATTCAGGACTGATCTCCCTTAGGATGGACTGGTTGGATCTCCTTGCAGTCCAAGGGACTCTCAAGAGTCTTTTCCAACACCACAGTTCAAAAGCATCAATTCTTCAGCGCCCAACCTTCTTTATGGTCCAACTCCCACATCCATTTAAAAATGGTTAAAACAGTAACTTTCACGTCATGTCTATTTGCACACACAAAGCAGGGGGAACTGTTCTGTGAGCCGCTACAGTCCCATCAGCCAGCTTCAACAGTTACCGTCATGGATCTCACTTGAGTTTGAGATCTTCTTGTTCATCTCTAATTTTACTGATTTATGACTGCTCTGGGTCTTCACTAGGCTTTTCTCTAGTCGCAGCGACTGGGGCTACTGTTCAGTTGCGTGGCAGTGGCTTCTGGTTTCAGAACACGGCTCCAGCGCACTCGGGCTTCGGTAGTTGTGGTGCATGCGTTTAGTTGCTCCTCAGCATGTGGGACCCTCCCAGATCAGGGATCAGACCTGGGCCTCCTGTGCTGGCAGGTGGATTCTTTACCACTGAACCACCAGGGAAGCCCTGGAATCTTCTAAGGATCATTATTCATCCCTTTGATAGATGAGGCCACTGCAGCTCCGAGTGGTCCCGGGTATGAGGGGGTGCCATGAATGGACCGTGTCTGCCACTACTCACTCCTCAGTGGGTTGTCCACAGACCCTTGATTTTTTCCCACACCAGCTTTCCATGCAATGACCCCATTCAAAGTGTGTGAGTGATGGCGCCACAATGATGGGTGATTGGCTGATGATGGCTGATCGTCAGATCCATCATTGGATCAGTGGCGCCTGATCTTCTCCCCTGTCTGGCCTCAGTTTGCCCTGCATCCTCTCCCTTCTTTGACGCATTTCTCACAACTGTCCTGCAATGAAAAGTCTGCAGTCCATCCTCCTGCCTCTCCAGTGCCTGTTGGCCGTGAAGGTTAAGCGTGTATCCGGTTCGTCCACTGCCAGCCCAATGCACCGGATATTTATTTGTGGGCTGCATGAAGAACTGGTGCACACACCTGATCCTTCCCCCCTTCCTGTGGGGATGGCAAATTGTTTAAACAATTGTATAATCTGGGAAGATGTTCGTCCCTTTACTAAGCCTTCGAGATCTTCTCGAACCTTTGAAAGTGTGATAACAGATTACTCTTCTATAGGAAGGAACATTCCAGGAAGCAGGGCTCTTTGTGAGTCATGGTGTATTAATAGCACCATCAAAGTCTCAACAAAGATCCTGTGACACTTTCGGCTCCGAGGAGCCGAGCGTATTTTCTCCCAAGTGTGTATGTCTGCTTAGAACATAATCACCTCCTTATGAAAGTACTTTAAAGCCTTGACACTTGGTCAGTGAAAGTTCTAGAACTTAAAATGTGGCCCCTAATGCACTGTTGTGTTTCTTCAATTCCAAGGTAAAAAATAAAAAAAGCTAACAAATCAGAGTGAAAAAATTGATGTCAGCTCTCCACCTTTTAAAAAGTTGCATGGATAGGGAATTCCCTGGCTTCCAGTGGTTAGGACGCTGTGCTCTCACAGCTGAGGGTGCCGGTTCAATCCCTGTTTGGAGAACTAAAAGATTCCACATCCCACAAGCAGCTAGGTGTGGCCAAAAAAAGGCTGGACGGTGAAGCCAATAAAACATTTCACCTCAGAACTCCATTCGTTGTGCATGGAACCCCATTCGTTGTGCATGGAACCCCATGAGCCCATGACTGTTCCCATCCGGCCAAATGGTCGACGCCAGTCAGTCCCCTCCACACTCCGTACAACCCGCTTCTGTCCCCTAGGCTTTCTGAAGCAGTTTCTGAATTTCACTGAATCATTTCATCTGTAAGTATTTCATCTTTTCCTTAACATTTCTTTGTAATTCAAACAGACTCAAGGTACTTGGCACTTGGTACTTGGTACCTGGCAATGAAAAATGCACAATTAAAAACCAGAGAGGATGGGACGTCCCTGGTACTGCAGTGGGTAAGAATCCTCCTGCTAATGCAGGGGATATGGGTTTGATCCCTGGTCGGGGAAGACTCCACACGCCACGGGGCAACTCAGCCCCGGGCTCCGTAACTGCTGAGCCTGTGCCCCACACCGAGAGACGCTGAGCAGTGAGAGGCGGTGCTCCGAGCGGGGTGGCAGCCCTGCTCGCCCCGGCTAGAGAAAAGCCTGCGCAGATGAGGACCCAGCCGCCACCAGAAATAAAATAATAGTAAATAAAAATGAAAAATAAGACAGGATGATCATTTTTACCACCTGAATTTAACACCATCCTGGAGGTTTCAGCTAGGGCAGTTAGGCAAGATAAAAAGTACCCTGACTGACAGAAAAGAGAAAAAGTGGTCTCTCTCTGTTCATGACATGGTCTTCCACATGGAAACCTGTAAGGAACACACACACACACAGAGTGGACTATAACTCAGCTATAAAAAGAGCGAAACACTGCCATTTGTGGCAATGCGGAATATTACGCTTAATGAAATAGGTCAGAAAAACAGAGACAAATATCAATTATATGTGAAATCTAAAAAAATAATACTAATGAATGTATATACAAAACAAACAGATTCACAGGCATAGAAACCAAATTAGCAGTTACCAAAGGGCAGAGGGAAGGGGGAAGGATGAATGAGCAGTATGGGATTAACATACACAAACTACTACGTATAAAACAGATAAGCAAGAAGGATTTACTGATAGCATAGGTAACTAAACCAGTTACCTTGTAAATAACCTACAATGGTATATAATCTGTAAAAATACTGAATCACTGTCACCAGAAATTAAAGACAACATTGTAAATCAACTATATTTTAATTTTAAATAATTAGTGACTGTGCAGCTAATATTATTTGTGGCATATTAATTTGGTAATTCCTTTCATCATTCATTGAAAAAATATACTTTTGAGCAGTTTTGCTGTGCATATAACCACCATCCCCAATAAAAAGAAATGCAAGAAGGAAAAGTGGTCGTTTGAGGAGGCTTTACACATAGCTGAGGAAAGAAGAGAAGTGAAAGGCAAGGGAGAAATTAAAAGTAAACCCAACTGAATGCAGAGTTCCAGAGAATAGCAAGGAGAGATAAGAAAGCTTTCTTAAATGAACAATGCAAAGAAATAGAGAAAAACAATAGAATCGAGAAGACTAGAGATCTCTTCCAGAAAATTGGAGATATCAAGGGAACATTTCATCCAAGGATGGACACTATTAAGGACAGAAATGGTAAGGAATTAACAGAAGCAGAAGAGATTAAGAGGTGGCAATTATACACAGAATTATATCAAGAAACAAAATAAAAATCTTAATGATCCGGATAACCATGATGGTGTAGTCACTCACCTAGAGCTAGACATCCTGGAGTGTGAAGTCAGGTGGGCCTAAGAAGCATCTCTATGAACAAAGCTAGTGGAGGTGATGGAATTCCAGCTGAGCTATTTCAACTCCTAAAAGATGATGCTGTTAAAGTGCTGCACTCAATATGTCAGCAACTCTGGAAAACTCAGCAGTGGCCACAGGACTGGAAAAGGTCAGTTTTCACTCCAATCCCAAAGAAGGGCAATGCCAAAGAATGTTCAATCTAACGCACAACTGCACTCATTTCACATGCTAGCAAGGTAATGCTCAAAATCCTTCAAGTCAGGCTTCAGCAGTACATGAAGCGAGAACTTCCAGACGTACAACCTGGATTTAGAAAAGGCAGAGGAACCAGAGATCAAATTGCCAAGATCCGTTGGATCATCAAAAAAGCAAAGGAATTCCAGAAAAACTCTATTTCTGCTTCATTGACTGCACTAAAGCCTTTGGCTGTGTGGATCACAACAAACTGAAAAATTCTTAAAGAGATGTGAACACCAGACCACCTTACCTGTCTCCTGAGAAATCTGTATGCAGGTCAAAAAGCAACAGGTAGAACCGGACACGGTACAACGGGCTGGTTCAAAATTGGGAAAGGAGTACGTCAAGGCTGTATATTGTCATCCTGCTTACTTATATGCAGAGTACATCATGTGAAATGCCAGGCTGGATGAATCACAAGCTGGAATCAAAATTTCCAGGAGAAATATCAACAACTTCAGATATGCAGATGATACCACTCTAATGGCAGATAGTGAAGGCCAGGGAAGGCTGGTGTGTGCTGCACTCCACGCGGTCCGAGTCAGACAGGACCTAGTGACTGAACGACGAGCCCGTGGGGGAGCTTAGGGCTGAAAGCTCCTTGGCTCACAGAGTGACAGTCTAGTGAACCGGGTAGAAATCAATAGGCAGCTTCTATACAGGCTGGTCTGGCCTGCTGTGGGTGGGAGTGCAGAGAACTGGCTCCTAACCAAGACTTTCAGGTCAAGGAAGGCTTCCTGGAGGAGGTGCCAAACTAAGAGGAAGAGGATAAAAAGTCAGGGGTGGGGGCAAGGAGAGGGAAGCCTTTCCCGCAGAAGTCAGAGCTCTGGGTGTTTGGGAGGGAGGGGTCTCGGTAACTTTCCGCATCCAGAAGGAGAGGTGGGGGCAGGCGCGGTTTTCAGGTCTGGATGCCGCCGGCAGGGAATGTGGGGTTACGTCACTCAAGGTTTTGCGGCAACATTGTGTCCGCGAGTGGAGCCGGGATCGGGGAGCCTAGCGCAGCGGGTTCACAGGAGCTTCGCAAAGGGGCCGCGAGGTCGAACCGCCGGAGCTCTGGGGGCGCGGGCGGGTGGAGAGCCGCAGGATGCGTTGTCATGGAGATGCCTGTGACGTCACACCGGTCGGGCCGCAAGACCTTCCTTCTCGACTCAGTGGGTGGTCACACTGGGAACAAAATGGACGTGCCGTTCAGAAGGTAGGCCTTCAGTGACGGTGCTGCGCCCTGCGACCCCAGCTGCTCTGTGTAAACAGCACCCCGGCGCCAACCTCACCTGAGCAAGGGTCCCCCCGGCCCCCACTTGAGTAAACAACGCGCCGCCTCGGAGTCACCCTTGGGAGCCAGTTCCTCGCTGCTCCTGGAGGCCGCACGGGGCGCTGCGGGTCTCGGGCAGGTGGGCGCAGGTGTGCGGCCACGGGCGCCTCCAGGCGCTCCCGCCCCGCACGGGGCGCCTTTCCCCGCACCTGCCGCCTGCGCACGGGGGCCATTTGGTCGCGGGGGGGCCTCAAGAGGCCCCAGCGGCCAGGAGGGACCGAGACGGCAGAGCCCAGACCCTACGGGGGCTCCCTGGCCCGTGGGGGGAGGACCGCCAGCCCCGGGGAGGGCATGGGCCCTGCCTTGTGGGAGTGAAGAGACCTTCCCCACGTGGTGGGGGCCCCTGACTCCCGGGCGTGAGGAAGCCCCCCAGCGAGAGTGGGCAGCTCCTCACCCTGCCCAGCCAGCACTTTGGGGGCATCTCGGGTATGAGGTGGTTCCTCCTCCCCGGGACTGGGGTCCCTGCCTCGGAGACAGCCCCCTTTCTTTCCCCCTTAAGGAGAAATATCTGTTGAAGCAACGTGAAAGTCGCTCGTGTCCCACTCTTTTCGATCCCATGGACTATATACAGTCCACAGAATCCTCCAGGCCAGAACACTGGAGTGGGTAGCCTTTCCCTTCTCCAGGGGATCTTCTTGACCCAGGGATCGGACCCAGATCTCCCGCATTGTGGATGGATTCTTTACCAGCTGAGCCACAAGGGAAGCCCAAGAATACTGGAGTGGGTAGCCTTTCCCTTCTCCAGCAGATCTTCCCGACCCAGGAATCCAACCCGGGTCTCCTGCCTTGCAGGGAGATCCTTTTCCAACTGAGCTATGCTGTCCTCCCCCCAAGCCCCCTGCCCAGGGCTGGTGAGGGCTGAGGCGCCGCCATCTCCTCAGGCGTGGAGTGAGGGGTCGCGAAGGGGCGCCTGCAGCTCCCCGCCAAGGTGGGGCGGCCTGGGCCAGCCCTGAGCAGGTGCAAGTGAGAGGGTGAACTTGGGCTGACCCCGCTCCCTCCTGGGACCTCTAGCAGCCTGGAGGTTCCCCTGCCCCAAACTCACAGGAGAAGTCTAAGACACCTAGGAATTTACCTGAAGTCGGAGATCTGGGTTCCACCCCGGGGTTGGGAAGGTCTGATGGAGGAAGAAATGGCAACCCACTGTAGTGCTCTTGCCTGGGAAGTCCCATGAATGGAGGAGCCTGGCGGGCGACAATCCCTGGGGTTCGCCAAGCCTGACTATACAACGACATGACTTAGTGACTAAACAGCAACGAAAGCAATGTCTGCGTGTGAAGCTGCACAGCATTCTTTTCAAAATAAAATTTTATTCTAACCTGTAGTTTCCCCGAGACAAACTGATTTATAAGAAGGAAACCTCAGATGGTCTCTGGCTTCTCTGTGGGTTCCTTCAGCCTGAACGGGAATTCTTTTATTTTGGGTGCAGAACTGGGTGACCTTGATGCATTCTGAGAGGAGCCTGGGAGCTCTGGAGAGGCCGACCTACACACACAAGTTACCATGAGATGTGGCTGCCTCTGAGACCGCTTCTCCCTTCACAGCTTGCTCAACATTGTCTTGAAGTGGAGTTGTAAGTTTTGATCTGTTTTTTCAGACAGGAGATTGCAAAATGAAAGAAAAAAAAAATCCACTGTCATTTTAAAAAACTTTATCTCAGAATAATTGTACCCAAAAGTGTCTGGTCAACATAATACCAAGTATAGTATGAAGGGGTTCATCTTAAAAGTTAACGCTGGAGGGCTTCCCTGGTGGCCCAGTGGTAAAGAACGCGCCTGTCAGTGCAGGAGACGCAGGTTCAATCCCTGCTCTGGGAAGATTCCACGTGCTGCTAAACACCTGAGCCCCTGAGCCACAACTACTGAGCCTTTGCTCTAGAGCCCGGAAGCTGCAACTACCGAAGCCCGGACACCCTAGAACCCGCTTCCCAGGAGAAGCCAGCTCAATGAGAGGCCCGTGTACCGCAGCTAGAGAGCAGCCTCTGCTCGCTGCAGCTAGAGAGCAGCCTCTGCTCGCTGCAGCTAGAGAGCAGCCTCTGCTCGCTGCAGCTAGAGAGCAGCCTCTGCTCGCTGCAGCTAGAGAGCAGCCTCTGCTCGCTGCAGCTAGAGAGCAGCCTCTGCTCGCTGCAGCTAGAGAGCAGCCTGAGCAGCAACGAAGACCCAGCACACCTGTAAATAATAAATAAATATGTATTTAAACAGTTAACACTAGAGAAAAAAACCAGAAACTTCCCTGTAGTTTGTGTATGAAAATACAGGTCTTACTGTCCCCTGCCTCTTCCCAAGAACCTGACCGAATATACTAGGCAGAACGTAATTCTCTGGGGTGTGCATTCTTCCTTTCTTTTAAGCCAGGGATCAAACCCACGCCTCCTGTAGTGGAAGCGAGGAGTCCGAACCACTGGACTGCCAGGGAAGTCCCAGAGGGTTCCAGGAGGTGCCAGGGGTAATGTTCAGCCTTCTGGCCTCCCGTTAGCTTATTGCACTTCAATAGTATTTCCTGAGCACCTGCTCTGGTGCAGTGGATGGGAGTTGAGCTTGTGAAGGTGTCCTTGGAAGATGTACACATCCAGGATTGTTTCTTGTCAGTGTGTGTGTGTGTGTGTGCAGGAGTTTATCTTTAGAAATTTGACCTTCAAAGACTTCTTGCTCTCTCGGCTTGCTAGTCCAGGAAAGGTGCTCAGCTATTTGAAGCTTGACCCAGATCTTGGTTTCACGTGGGCAGAGACATAAAAACCCAGCACCCTGTGGAATGACAGACCATTTCCGTGCTGCCTTAGAAGCCGCTTTTAGGGGAAGAGGAGTTGGGAAATCTTTCAGGGCAAATTTTATTGCAAGGAAAAATGCTTGCTTCGAACTGCTGGTTAGTTTTTCAATATTGTTAAGGGAGAGTTTTGAGTGTGTTTTTCCTTTAAAGCAGAAATGGAAAATTGAGTAAAGCACGGAGGCCAAGTTCTTAGAGATGCCCCGTTCTGCATCCCAGACCCCTTCATCCCCCAGCGTGCCTCGTCCGTGGGGCCCTGTGGAGGCTGGGGGCGAGGAGGGTCACGATGTCTTCTCCCCTTCTTGGCGGATCTTGAGAGTAGACTTGCTGAGCTCCTCTTTGGCCAAGGACCACTTTGCCTGTCTGTTCTCTCCTTCAGACCAGCGTCGCTCCCTCCCAACTCCTCTGCTCTCAGAAGCCGGCCCTCTGGACTTCGCCTCCACCTTCTCTCTGCAGCCTCTGCTCCTGGTTGCTCCCGGACTCCAGGTAGGAACCTTCACAGGGGGCTCCAGTTCGGAGGCTGGCCTGTTCCCCAGGGGGCTCCTCCCGGTGTAGGGGCCCGGGGCAGGTCCAGGCAGGGAGGAGAAGGGAGCCAGCTAACCTGGGCTGCAGAGAGGAGGCCACTCCAGTCTCTTTGGACTGTTTGGGAAGGCCCCCTTTCCCCTCTGTCTGTCTAGTTAACAGGCATTTTAAAAGTTACGTCTGTGCTGGGGCTTCATTGCTGCGCATGGGTTTTCTCTGGTTTTGCTGAGCAGGGGCTTCCCTTGAGCTGTGGCCCGTGGGCGCTCGTTGCAGTGGGCGTCTTGTGGGGCATGGGCTCTGGTCATCATGGCATGACAGCTTAGTTGCTCCGAGGCATGTGGGTTCATATTCCCACGTGTCCCCCGCGTTGGCATTCAGATTCTTTACCACTGGGCCATGAGGGACATGTCAGCAGGTATTTTCTTTAAAACTGAAGTATAGTTGATTTATAGGCTTTGCAGGTGGTGCTAGTGGTAAGGAACCCACCTGCCAATGCAGGAGACATAAGAAACCTGGGTTCGATTCCTGGGTTGGGAAGAGCCCCTGGAGGAGGGCATGGCAACCCACTCCAATATTCTTGCCTGGAGAATCCCCACGGACAGAGGAGTCTGGCAGGCTACAGTCCCTGAGGTCGCAAAGAGTCAGACATGACTGAAGCGACTGAGCACGAAGGCATATCTTATATTTCTTGGGGGTTCTCAGGCCCTTTGCTGAATCTCCAGGTTCGGAAACCTGTTGTTGGCCCTAGAACTTGCAAAAGTGCGAGAACTTCTTTGGCATAATTATTCTCCAATTTGTGGGTGGTCTGCTTGGCAGCTCTACGGTGGGGCCAATGGCGACCTCCTCCGAGAGGACTCATGCGCCACGCCATGCGTCCCAGGGCTGCTTCAGCCAGAGCCCCTGTCCCCATGGCAGACCACTGCCAACCTGTACTTCCACAGGAGCCCCCAGACACTCACAAGCAGGTCTGGCTCAGTCTCTTGTAGGGTCACTGCTCCTGTGCCTGGGTCCGGTGCACATAAGGGTTTTGCTTTAGGCCTCCACGCGTCTCTGGTGGCTATGAAGTTTGATTCTAAACACGATTTTGCCCCTCCTACCATCTTGAAAAACATCTACTTCTCCTTCATTGACTATGTCGAAGCCTTTGTGTGGATCACAGCAAACTGTGGAAAATTCTTCAAGAGATGGGAATGCCAGACCACCTTACCTGCCTCCTAAGAAACCTGTGTCCAGGTCAAGAAGAAACAGAACTGGACATGGAACAACAGACTGGTTCCAAATTGGGAAAGGAGTACATCAAGGCTGTATGTTGTCACCCTGCTTATTTAACTTATATGCAGAGTACATCATGTGAAATGCCAGGCTGGATGAATCACAAACTGGAAAGACGATTTCCAGGAGAAATATCAACAAGCTTAGATATGCGGATGATACCACGCTAATGACAGAAAGTGAAGAAGAACTAAAGAGCCTCTTTATGAGGGTGAAAGAGGAGAGTGAAAAAGCCAGCTTGAAACTCAACGTTCGGAAAACTAAGATCACGGCATCCAGTCCCATCGCTCCATGGCAAATAGAAGGGGGAGAAGTGGAGGCAGTGACAGATTTTAGTTTCTTGGGCTCCCAAATCACCGCAGATGGTGACCGCAGCCATGAAATCAAAAGACGCTTACTCCTTGGAAGGAAAGTTATGACCAACCTAGATAGCATATTCAAAAGCACAGACATTACTTTGCCAACAAAGGTCTGTCTAGTCAAAGCTATGGTTTTTCCAGTGGTCATGTATGGATGTGAGAGAAAGCTGAGCACCAAAGAATTGATGCTTTTGAACTGTGGTGTTGGAGAGGACACTTGAGAGTCCCTTGGACTGCAAGGAGATCCAACCAGTCCATCCTTAAGGAAATCAGTCCTGAATATTCATTGGAAGGATGGATACTGAAGCTGAAACTCCAATACTTTGGCCACCTGATTCCAAAAACTGACTCATCGGAAAAGACCCTGATGCTGGGAAAGATTGAAGGTGGGAGAAGGGGATGACAGAGGATGAGATGGTTGGATGGCATCACTGACGTGATGGACATGAGTTTGCACAAGCTCCTGGGAGAGAGTAATGGACAGGGAGGCCTGGCGTGCTGCAGTCTGTGGGGTCGCAAAGGGGACACGACTGAACAACAACAACATTTGTTACATTCAAAACTCCTCGTTTATCCCTCCCTCTTCTCCTTTGGTAACCACAGTTTGTTTTCTGTGTCTTCTGAGCCTGTGGGTCTGTTTCTGTTTTGCATATGAGTCGGGAGAAGCCACTTTATTTTTTTATTGGCCTGCTGTGTGGGTTGTGCAATCTTGGTTCCCCAACCAAGGATCGAACCTGGGCCCCGGCAGTGCTGGTGCCAAGTCCTAACCACTGGACTGCCAGGGATTCCAAGGAGCAGTGCCTTTAGACGTCTGAAGTCCTGCAGCCAGGTCGGTAGCAGACCTGGGTTTGGGGCCCAGGAAGTCTGGTCCCAGGCCCAGCCACTCTTCAGCTTCCAGGAGAATCTTTTTGGTTCCTGGCGTAGGGGTCCGGGAAGATGGTGGAGCCCCTTTAGGTTCAGTGGAGACGGGAAAGGAGGGGCATGTCTTGAGGGGAGAACCTTTGGTTGGGGACACCCTAGGTGAGAGGCCTCTGCGGAGCGTACGGGTGTGGTTTATCCCGGGAACACTCACTGAGCACTGGCCAGGCTTGGGGGACACAGCAGCAAAAAGCCGGGGCGAGTGTGAGCCGGTGGGAGGGACTGCAGAGCCTGGAGACAGACAACGAGGGTACAGAGAAGGTTAGAGATGAGGGCCAGGGAGAGACGCACAGCCTGTGTGTGAGCCAGAGAACCGGCCCTGAAGGCAGGGAAGATGAACACACAGGAGGTGAGGCGTCTCTACCAAGAACGGATGCTGTCGAACTGTGGTGCAGGAGACTCTCGAGAGCCCCTTGGAAGCAAGGAGATCCAAGCAGTCCATCCTAAAGGAAATCAACTCTGAATGTTCACTGGAAGGACTGATGCTGAAGCTGAAGCTCCAGTACTGGCCCCCTGATGAGAAGAGCTGACCCACTGGGAAAAACCTTCATGCTGGGAAAGATTGAGGGCAGAAAGAGAAGGGGGCAACAGAGGATAAGATGGTTAGATAGCATCACCAACTCAATGGACGTGACTCTGAGCAAAGTCTGGGGAATAGTGGAGGAGAGGAGCCTGGTGTGCTGCCATCCAAGGGGTCGGACAGGACTTAGCACCTGAATAACACGGGAGATGGTGAAGGACAGGGAAGTTTGCCGTACTGCAGTTGCGAAGAGTCGGACGTGACCGAGTGACTGAACAAGAAGACAAGATGGAAGGGAGGGGCCCGCCAGGTGCAGGTGGAGGGAGGCTGAGCTTTGGGGGTGGGAGGGGCCCGGCGGGCTCTACAGGAGAGCTGGGGGAGGCCTGGGTGCAGGGGCAGGCCTTGGACTTTCTCTGAAGCAGGGCATTGCTCTGGGCTGAGGACTGGGCAGGGCTAGGTGAGGGCTGAGGTGGGGTGATGGTGAGGAGGCCGGAGGGGCTTGGGGGGTGGGTAGGCCAGTGAGGAGATGCAGAGAATGACTGGGTCAGGGAAGTGGGGGCAGTGGCTGAATTCTGGCCTCATGGGAAGCACAATCCATGTGGTTGGTCACTGAATGTGGGGGTTGGGAGAAAGGTTGGGAAGGTTGTTGTAACTTCACCAAGCTGGGAGGACCCCAGTGGGGCCATTCTGGGGAAAGATCAGCTATTTGATCTTGGCTGAGTCAATTTGGAAGAACCTATTAGGGACCCTAGAGCAGGCTGGGCAGTGGGGCTGGAGATGGACGGTGCGGGGAGTGGCCTGTGGGTGTGGCCTGTGTGTGTGAGCACAGGTGTGTGTGTGTGTGCATGTATGCACGTGCAGGCATAGGTGTGTGTAGCGGGCAGATGCCGGGTGGGCAGGGACACTCACAGGACTTGCAGGTGACGATTGTGTGGCTGGCTCTCAGGACAGAGGGTCACTTCTAACTCTTCCTCAGGAAGTGTCTGGAGAGAAAGCCCTCGAACATCTCCTGGAGGGGGGACACCCCGAGTTGTCAGCTGGGTTAGGTTGTGGTCTCTCGGCAGAAGCCCCGAACTGTTGGGGCAGGAAGAGGGGAGGGTGGCTGCAGAGAGGCCCCGGGAGAGCTGCTCGGCGGCTGCAATGGGCCTGGGGTCCTGGGGCAGAGCCCCCTTCTGGGCGGAGCAGGGAGGGCCAGGGCCTGCCTGTGGCCCTCTTTGACCTTGACTCAGAAGGGTCCAGAAGGAGTGGCCAGGAAGGACTGCAGGGTTAGTGTAACCCGGTGGCTTCAATAATAATAGGTTTGGTTTCAAAGAATTCTCCGGTAGATCTGCATGATAAGGGCTTTTTAGTGTAACCTGTGAGGGCGTGCGGGGAGGGAGATGGGGAGGGGAGAGGCCTTGGGCGTTAGGAATTTGTGTCTTTGCTCTGCTGGAGAAGCTGCTGGGCCAGGGAGTGGGGCGCCGGCCCTGAGACCCTGGGGACCTGGATATGCCCTCAGGATATCCCCCTGGTGACATATAGTGTGTGTGTCTCTGTGTGTGTGTGTGTCTAGGGGAACAGAGCCCAGCCAGTAGGAGCAGCTGGTATCCAAGGCTGAGGAGTGGATCATTCCAACCATTCTGGGGAGGGGGCAGAGATTTCCAGGAATTGGGCCACCACCTACTTTTTGGCCTCTGAGGGTCGGCCTTGGAACGGCCCTGGCATCTCTGGGTGTGTCGTCCAGCTGCGCACTGAGGATCCAGGTCTGGTGGAAGTTGATTGCTCTGCGGACTTGACTCTCTTTGACTCTAATCAGCTTCCAGCTTCCGTTATGCCCTCAGGCAAGGGCACTCTTCCAGAGGTTGTGCTCTGTCCCTCCCTCCTGTTTCACCTTGGCCTAGAGAGCGCGTCCGACTCTTTCTGAGCCCTGGACTGTGGCCCGCCAGGCTCCTCTGTCCATGAGATTCTCCCGACAAGGACCTTGGAGTGGGTTTCCATGTCCTCTCCAGGGGATCTTCCTGACCCAGGGATCACACTCCCATCTCTCAGGTCTCCTTCATTGGCAGGCGGGTCTTTGCCCCTAGTACCACCTGGGAAGCCCATGGAGAGTCCTGACTAACTCACAGGGTGTATTCTTTTGGAAATCAAAATTAATTTGGGTTGGTCCTGTTAGAGGGACACGGGAGCCAACTGAAGTTCCAGCCAAAGTCAGAACAAAATAAATGATGTTGTCTTTATCACAACCCAAGTATAGATGCTGGGAAAGATTGAAGGTGGGAGGAGAAGGGGATGACAGGATGAGATGGTTGGACGGTATCACCATCCAACAAAGAGTCTCAGTACTCTTGAGAGTCCCTTGGATAGCTAGGAGATGAAACCACTTAATCCTAAAGGAAATCAACCGTGAATATTCACTGGAAGGATTGATGCTGAAGCTGAGGCTCCAATACTTTGGCCTCCTGATGCGAATAGCTAACTCACTGGAAAAGACCCTGATGCTGGGAAAGATTGAGGGCAGGTGGAGAAGGGGATGACAGAGGACGAGATGGTTGGATGGCATCACCGACTCGATAGACATGAGTTGGAGCAAACTCTGGGAGATGGTGAAGCATGGAGAAGCTGGGCCTGATGAGGTCCATGGGGTTGCAAAGAGCTGGACACAGCTGAACAACAGCAAATATAGAATTAAATGAGAGCATGCTGATATGGGTCAATGACTGAACAAGTCCCTCAGTCGTGTCCGACTCTTTGCGACCCCATGGACGGTAGCATGCAGAACGTCCCTGTCCTTCACCATCTCCTGCAGTTTGCTCAGACTCCTGTCCATGGATGCCTAACAATGAACAAACCAACAGGTGGGAGAAAAACCACCCCAGCCGAGAAATGTAGGTAGCTCCTTCCCTCCCAGGGCGCCGGCCTAACCCTCTGCGAGTGAGTGAGCGGGTGCTGCACAGAGGGACGTCTTTCCAAAGAGGGGAGGTGGAGGGGGAGGTGAGACCAGGTCCCGGTCTTGGGGGGAAGCCTGCGGGGCACGACCTCAGCCCAGCGATGGGGCACGACCTCAGCCCAGCGATGGGGCACGACCTCAGCCCAGCGATGGGACACGCCAGGGTGAGGCGCCTCCGTGACGCCCTCGACAGGAGAGGGCGCCTCGCCTCTGGTGGTCCTCCTACTCCCAGGACCCCGCGTGTGCACGGGAGAGCAGGGCCAGATCCCAGCTGAGGGACAGTCCACCAGGGACGGTCAGGGTCATCAACGGCAGGGGCGTCCGAGACACTCATGGCCAAGAGGAGCCTCGAGAGAGATGGACTAAACGTGATGGGGCGTCCTGGGTGGGATCCTGGGACAGAAAAACGGCTTTGGGGGAAAATTAATGATATCCGAATGTATGGAATTTATGGACTTAATATGAAAAAGGAAAAAGGGGTTTTTGGATTTTACCAGGAGCTTTTCTAGCCTTTAAAATGCAAATGGAGGGACTTCTTTCCTGGTAGCACAGAGGTTAGGAATCCGCCTGCCAGGGCAGGGGACACGGGTTCCTTCCCTGGTCTGGGAGGATTCCACGTGCCGAGGGGGCAGCTGAGCCCGTGTGTTGCAGCTACTGAAGCGTGTGTGCCTTAGAGCCCGAGCTCCGCCAGGAGAACCCGCCGCGAGAAGCCCGAACGTGACAGGGAGTAGCCCCTGCTTGTCACAACTAAAGAAAGCCCTCGTGTAGCAACAAAGACGACCAAGCACAGCCAAAAAAAAAAAGTAATTAAAAAATCAAACAAACGAGGGGCTTCCCTGTCTGTACTTCTGTTGCAGGGGGGCCCAGTTTGATCCCTGGTTGGGGAACCAAGATCCCGCAAGCTATGGGGCATGGCCAAAAAATAAACTAACGAAAATAAATTTAAGTAAGCATCTTAAAAATAAATAAATAAAATGCTAAGGCATGTAAGCATCTTAAAAATAAATAAATAAAATGCTAAGGCATATGGTGCTTTAGGGTCTGATTTGTAGCTTTTCCTGTTTCTGCCTCAGAACTGATATTGCAGGGAGTCCAGTGTGGGGACCCCTGAGTCGACCACGCATGGCACATGGGTGGCAGGTGGTGCGTGTTTGTAACAGAGGTGTTTCCTGTAGGGCCTAGGGCGCCAACGCCCGGGATTCTGGAGGGAAGCAGGTGACATGAAACAGCACGGAGGTGTGTAGTCTCTGATCTCAGTAAGTCGCGCCGTGATCGGCCTCGTTTTCAGTGGATGTTTTCTCTGCTCTTCTTGGGCTGCGTGGTTTTACAAAATTGCCAGATGTTTTTGACGACCTAGTGCTTCTTGGGGAGGGGGCGGGGGGGAGTGCTTTCTGGGTTTGTTACCTTGCGTGAGTCCGTCCACAATCTGGGCTTATTTTTCTCATCTGTTAAAAATAAACCAAAGGCGGGGGGACACACAGGAGCTGGATACGTGACCCGCTCCCTGCTCCAACCTAGGACTTTCAGTGTCGAGGACGTGTGACTTCGCGCATGAGCTTCTACACGACTGGGTGTCCGGGTGCGAAGGGGCTTTCCCCGCACCAAGGCGCTGCGCGTGCACGGCCCTCCCAGGCCACCAGCTGCCTGTGGGTTTCCTTTTAGTTAAAAAACTTTTTGAAAACTCGCTAGGCTTGTTCTGCTGAGCTATCACTCACAGTCACCCCTTTGGGCAAAGAGTTCTGACTTTTGTGACAACTGCATCAGCCCGGTGGAGACCAACAGCTCAGGGGCTCCAGAAAGTTCTCTCCACACCCCTGTTGTCAGCCCGCCCCCACCCCTTGCAACCACTGACCTGTGCCTTGTCCCCGATGCCCTGCAGTCAAGTGAAAGGTCCACCCCCGGTCCCCGAGCCATGGCTGGTCTGCGGAACGGCCATCGCAGCTGCATCCGGGCTGCGTTCACAGCCAGCACCAGGGCCGGCTTCCAGAAGAGGCAGAGAAACAGGCTCCATCGCCTCAAGGTACCCCTCCCCTCTTGGCGGGGCAGGGACACGGCGGGGAGGGCAGAGGGGGCTGGGGGCCAGGGCAGACTCGGACCCCCCACCCCCTTCTTGGAATTAGTTTTCTCTGCGGCTGTTGGTGTCACCTTCTCAGCGTTTTTCTCTTTCCCTGCCAACTAGCAATGTTCAAATTCCTGTCCTTTGAGAGTCTGTCTTTTGATGAAGAACAAGAGTTGCTTTTCCCGGTAGCCTGGTGCTAAGAGGGGAAGGTTCTGGAATATGGGATGCCAACCCTGGGTTCTTCCCAGGGACCCTGAGCAAGGCCTGGCCCCTGTGTGGGCCTCAGCTTCTGCATCTGCAAAGGGAGGGTTTGGGGTGGATGACCTAGATCCTTCCACCATCTTCTGGCTTTGGGTCCAGCACAGGTGCCCGGCGCTGTGTAGCCGGGGGGTCCTTCCTGGGCGATGGTGGGCTGCTGAGCCCATATCCTGGCCACATTCCTGGCTCTGCTCTCCCCTCTTGAGTGGCCCAGGTTTGCATTTTAAGTCCTACAAACACACTCTTGAAGAGGGGGTCCCTGCCTGTGCTCAGCTTCCTGGGAGTGGGCTCTCCTTGCCACCACCCACCATGGTCCACCGTCCACGAGTGTGGGCAGTGCAGGACTGCTGGCCGGGGCAGTGAGCCCCTGGATCCTTGCCCTTGAACTCGAATCTGCTGCCTGCCCTCCCTCTTAGAGAGGATGACCCAAACCCCTTGTTTTTCCAGGCCAGTCACAAGAAGAATCATCTGGACTTTGTTGAAGGCATCTGGAGGGAGGTACGTCCCTGAACGAGGCAACCAGCAGCCGCTCCTGTCTCTGGGGATGGTTGGGGCCCCAAGCCCAAGTTCCCAGAGGCCAGGCTGAGGGCAGCCTTGTAGGCAGGCCTGCTTTAGGGGGCCTCTGCCTGGCCCAGTGGCGTGGCTACGTTTTAGAAAAAGCTTCATTGTGACATTTACGTTGATCGCTTCTCTTTCCAGTTTAAGTAAGAACAAAAGGCTTCATGTAGTTTGCCTGGAAGATAGATTGACGAGACCATGGGTTTGCAATTAGTCAATCTCAGAATTAATCTCAGGCAAATTAAATTTACTCTCAGGGATCACACAGGTGTAGGTAACCCTGGCCTCCTGGTGGTTGAAGACGCTAGGTGTCCCTGGAGAGCAGGGCGTGCTGCTAAGTCCTTCTACTCAAAACCAGTGACTGGAGGGCCTGGCCGGGTGTTTCTTGGTTTGCCAGGAAGATTCTGTGGGCTTATTGCAACGTGAGGCCCTCACCTGCACCCCCCACCCCACACCCGGCGGGGGGTCTGGGCTGGGGCCTCTCGGGGACACTCACTGCTCTGCTGGGGGTGGGGTCACAAGAGCGAGTGTGCCTGCTTTGTGAATTCCAGCAATTCTGACCAGTTTCTGGCTCTGCAATGGTTACGGTTACCGGTAGATTACGGTATTTACGTTAATTTCTCCTTCTGGGATAAATGAATGTCAGCTGTCCAAAGACGAAGTGAGCTTTCTCGGGGGTTGTCACCACCCAAGGGAAAGGGCCCCAGGGGGTCCCCTGCTGACTCGGGCCTGGGGTCCCTCTGTGCAGAGGCCGAGGGTCAGCGGGGAGGGAGGTGTTCACAGGTCGAGTCGTGTGGTTGCGGGTCCTCACGGCTGGATCCTGTCTGGAAGGATCTCTGTGCAGCACGGGGTCGTCCCTGGTCTTGGGCACCTGGGCTTTCTCTAGAGACCTTTCCAGCCAGAGCCCCAGGGCAGGAGTAAAAGAAAGAATAAGAAACAGGAACTTTTGGTACCTGGGTGGTGTGAGGAGGGTCCAGAAAGCTCTGCAGCACCCGTTGGCAGTGGTGGTAGAGGTCAAGGGAGGCGTTTGGCTGCCCTGGGGTGTCGCCTGCCCCTGCTGGGCCCATGGCCGGCTTTCAAGAACCACCCGGGGCACCTTGGAACCAGTGAATGTTCTAGAGACTCATTTCCACCTCTTTCGGCGCCTTGGGTGGCCCTGTGTGTTGGAGGGCTGTTGAGGCTCCACGGCCTGCTTGTGCAGGCCGGTCAGGGGCCCAGGGCAGCCCAAGCGAGGCTCTCACCGGAGTCAGAGCAGGAAAATGAGCTCAGACTGAGGTGGTGGGCAGGGGCTGCCAGCGCTGGAAGGGGGGCTTTAAACGATGGGGCTCGGTCTGAGACACCCCCACAGTGGGGCACCCTCAGGCTTTTAGGAGGCTCTGGGATATTTATCAAATGCACTAAAAATATTTATTTATGTGGCTGCCCTGGGTCTTAGCTGCAGCATGCGGGATCTTTATGGGGGTGTGTGAGCGCTTATGGGGCACACGGGATCTAGTTCCCCGACCAGGGATTGAACCTGGGCCCCCCTGCATTGGGAGCACAGAGTCTTAGCCACTGGACCACCCGGGAAGTCCTTATCAAATGCGTTTAAAAAATAATTTAAAACGTTTGGGCCTGTGCTGGGTCTTCGCTGCCGCATGCATGCCCTCTCCAGGTGTGGAGAGCAGGGGCAATGCTGGCAGCAGTGCATGGGTTTCCCACCGCAGCGGTTTCTCCTGTTGCGGAGCCTGGGCCGCAGGGCCCAGGGGCTTCTGCACTAGTTTTGCTGCTCCTCGACGTGTGGCTCTTCCCGGGCCAGGGATCAAAGCCATGTCTCTTGCCTTGGCAATTGGATTCTTGACCAACTGAGCCCCCAGGGAAGCCCTTACCAAAGGCATTTTTGAAGATTTATTTGCAGGGCAGATCGTGCAAAATTTGCCAAGGTCCGTGACAGAAGAAATTACTTATGCGTGTAAGGTGTGTGTTCTCCCTGATTCCCTTGCTCGCCGGCTCAGAAACTCTTCTGTCGTCAGCTTTTAGATCCGTACGACGCTGACTGGGAAGACGCCCGTGGCCACGCCTCCTGTCATCTCAGCGGCTGTTCCTTGGGTGCTGCGAGCTGTGACGAGCCTCTGCACATGCTCAAGTCCAGGGGTCCAGGGGATGTGAGCTTAGAAGACCCCCTCTCGGCGAACCTTCCGGTCTTGGTCCTGACGGCCACCGGCTGGGCCTCTGCAGCCCCGGAGGCCAGCGACGTGGACATGCAACCTGTGGAGGCCGGCCGCCTGGAGGCACAGGGGCGGATGGCCCGGCTGCCTGGACCCCCAGAGGACTCGGGGATGACGGAGGAAGACCGGGGGTCCCCCGAGGCTGGCAGACCCCAGGGCAGGGCCAGAAGATCACGGCCGCCCCCCAGACTCGGGACCGGGAGGGACAGGGGGCCCAAGCTCCCCCTCTCCAAGAGGAAACTGGAACTTTTACTTGCAGAGCCGGAGAAGAGTAAGCGAAAGAAGCAGTATGTGGTCTAGATCAGGCGAGCGGGGCGACAGGGCCTCGGAGGTGAGGACAACGCTGACGGGCATTAAAAAAGAGCTTCCATGAAACACGTGGCTCCTTTTGTGTCTTCTTGTTCAAACAACAGAAATGCATCGTCAAGTTTCGGGAGCTGATGGTCTGCGGATGATGCGGCTGTTAGCCGTTTATGTTGTAAATAGTGCCTCTGGGCCCCACCACGGCGCGAAGATGATTTCCAGCTCAGGAAAGGCCCCACCTCCCGGGTCTGAGTTGCAGAGAATTCCTTTACTTTTAGTAAATATGTATGTATTTTTAAACCTTGACTCAGAGGCTGGGGCCCACGGCCCTCTAGCCCACGTCCATCCTGGCTGTGACTCTTTCCCCCAGAGCTCCTCACACGCGGCTGCTTCTGGAGGGCTCGGCGCCCGGGGTCGCTGAGAACAGCTGCAACGTGGGGGGCGCTCAGTGGGGGCGGAGGCAAGGCCACAGGAGGGATTCTTCCAGCAGCCCCGGGGCCGGCCCTGGCCTGGGATGCCTCCCTCTGCTTCTCCCCATCAGCTTCTCCGGTCGCGTCTTGCCTCGGGGACAGGGTCTGCTAAGCACGGTGTCTTGCAATCAGGGCCCCAGTGCGGTGACACCTGGGTGTGGAGGTGCTTTCCTTTTTCTCATGGAGCCTTTTAAGACCTTCCTGGCAGGGAGGATCGGAGCCCCCCTTGCTGTGTTCACTGCCCAGGAACACACGGTTCCAATAAAGGGGACTCCACTGAGGCGAGGCACGTGGTCTCGTCCCTCCTGGCCAGGGTGGACCCCTGAGGCTCCTCCAGGGCACTGGGTGGGTGAGGGTGCCCAGGAGGTGCTGTCCGCTCTCCCCCAGGTCCCCTCTGGGCCCCCTTTCTGCCAGCTCTGCCCACTGTCCAGCCTGACCCCACAAAAGCAGGTGAGGAGTGGTCTAAGTGGGGGCCCCTTGGATCCCCCAGACTGAGCTCACATCAGGGTGAGGCTGGGAGGCAGCAAGTAGGGGCCCCAGGCACTCCTGGTGGGGTGTACGTAGACCCCGATGGGGAGCTCGGTCCTGGGCCTGCGGTGCCCTACACCCACCCACAGGACACTCGGGCACCAAAGTCTGGCGGCTGCAACAGCCCCTCCTCCCCAGCCAGGCCTTCGGGCCATCAAGGACGGCGGTCCTCCTCCTGCGCCCAGAATCCCTGCCTGGCACCAACAGGCCTCTGTGCTCGGGGCCTGCACTGTAAACAGGGTGGGCACGGGAGGGTCAGGCTTTCCGGGGGCTCTCCTTGGTGTTACCAGCTTCTGGGTGAGAGACTGTGGCACTGCTAAACGCTCTGGGTGATGGAAGAAAAGCTAAAAAACCAAAACCCGCCCTCCCCCCCAAAAAAAGAAAAGCTAAAAAACCGTATTTGTTGGCTTAGAGGAAAGCATTCAAAATGGGCCCCCATTTTCAGTCGAACATAGTTCTTGACGGCACTCAGCCCCCCAAGGGACCCCAGAGGGCATGTCCCGGAGCTAAGTGGGCGACGGCTCTTGCTCTGCGGTCCGTCCGCTGTCTGGGGTGGGGTAGGGGAGGCAGGCAGGGCTAGATAGGGGGTGCCATGGGACCTCAGGCCGTCCGTCCCTTCGGAGCCGAGCTTGCTTTCCACCAGGACGAGCAGGTCTTTATTGCAGGGCTGGTGCCACACCCAGCCGGTCACCCAGCCACCGGGAGCTTGAGGCTCCAGACACGCCAGGAACCCATTCCACAGGCCGCACCCGGCACCCCAGGACCGTGGGGATGGAGGCCCCAGAGGCGCGCGTCATGGGTCTGGGCCGGGCTGGCCAGGCTGCCGGAGTCACGCGGGCTCCCGGGTGTCCCCCGGAGCCAGAGATGAGACGAGAGGCCGGAGCCGCATCATGCTTAGTGTTTTATTTCATAAAACAAGCCCCGCCTTGGCCCTCAGAACCGTGGCCCTGGGTCCCTCCCAGCTCCACCATCCAACCGTCCGGCTTCTTTCCGCGTCCTGCAGCTTCCGGCCTCGCACCAGCGACGTTCCCTTGACAAGTCCGTATACTTTTAACAATGAACCTTCCGTAGGCTTTAATAATGAATAAACGTTAAATATTATTACTGTTACACAAAGGGGACTAGAAAAGGCGGCCTCACTCGGTGCAGAGGACGGCCACGCCGCGCTCGTAGAAGCTGCGTGGGTCCTCCTTGGTGGCGATTTCGAAGTCGACCGTGAAGATAAGGTCGGCGCGGGTGAAGTTCAGGTAGACAGGCAGGGTCACCTGGGAGAAGGCGGGGGAGCTGGCTGTGCGAGGGGAGGCGGCCCTGGGGGCGGGGGCCCACCCGAGAAGGGAGCAATGCAAGTCCCCCTGGGGGGGGCACGGCGGGGACACAGCCCTAGTGCCCAGGGGGTGCCCACGGAGGAGGGAAGGGGTGCTTACCACGTTAGCCTTCTTCTCTGCGTTTGTCTGCTTGACCCAGCGCAGCTGCGTCAGGGGGAGGACGGTAGAGATGGCGTTGGAAAGAGACAGCTTGTTGTTGCCGCATGTGGCCCCTTGGAGCTTCAGGCCTGTGGGGGTTAAGGGGGGCGGTCAGGAACCCAAGGGGCTCCACTGCGCGGGCACGGCCCAGGGACACTAACCAGGCACAGCCACGCGGGTACCACTAGCAGGCAGCCCATGAGGGGCGGTGGCTGAGTTGCAGGCTGGGGACAGGGCAGGGGAGCCTGAGGGAAGCCGGGCTGGAGTGCCCCAACTCACCGGTGACCCCAAAGCTGCAGGCGTCCAGCGTGGCGCTCTGGGAGGTGGTGACGTTCACCTCCAGGCAGAGCTCCTCCAGGGACCAGCTGTTGGCCTGGGCCACGTACTGCCGGGTGGCGGTGATGTAGGCCTCGGGCACGAACAGGCCACCCAGGCACACGTGGATGTTCTGTGGGGGAGAGCGGCAGGTGAGGGAGGGCTGCCCCCGCCCCAAGGGCCCTGCCCCAGCCCGAGGCGGCCTTGGGGAGCCGTCCTCACCTTCAGCTCCTTGGCGCCCCCGGAGGCGGCCGCCTGCGAGACGTTCTGCAGCTGCTTGACCCGCTCGCTGAAGTCAGAGACCCACTGGATGACAGTCATGCCGGCGGGCACCGTGTAGTGCGACCAGCTCCGGGGCAGGATCCCTGCAGGGAGGGCCCACCCACGTCAGCGCCCACAGCCCCTCCGCCGAGCGCTGGCGGACCCCGTGTGGGCTCCGCTGCCTCCCGTGCCCGGTGCACTCCCGTGCCCGGTGCACCCCCGTGCCTGCTCCACAGACCCCCCGGGGGAGTGAGCTGGGGGAGCACGACCGCCCTGAGGAACCACAGCTGCAGAAACCCCTTCACAGACAGTGTGGCTGGGTGAGACGCCTGGGGCCCTGCCCTGCCCTCCCCCTCGGTCCTAGATCTCTGGGGACTGCGGAAAGAGAGGCAAGGTCCTGGCAGATGCTCAGTGAGGCAGCAGGAGCCAGGTCCTGGCAGTGTGGGCCCGGGGGGGTCGGGGTGGGTGCCGAGCTGCCCTGCGGAGCTCCCGGGAGCCCCCCGCTGCCCACCTTTCACCAGCTCGTTGATGAGCGTGCGGAGGTAGTTGGTCTGCTTCTTCCTGCCCTCGCACACCTGCACGACGTCGGCAAGGTCCTGGCGCACGTCCTGGAGCAACTTGGCCCCCATCTTCACTTCTCTCTCAAAGAACCGGAACAGAGGATCCTACGGTCGTCGGAAGAGACAGAGGGCTGGAGTGGAGCGGGGACGGGGGGTCGGGGAAGAGGAAGGGAACCAGCAGGAACTCGGCCTCAGGGAGCCCTGGGTTTGCAGCATCGCCAGAACTCAACCTTGAACCAGACCTGGCATGAAGCTGTGGGCGCCTGACCACAGCAGCTCCGGACCACCCTGTGAAGAGGTCACTGACATCCTCCACTCTCGGGCATTCCAGGCCGAGCCCTCTGGCCTGGCCCAGGCGCACACCTGCCCTGAGGCAGCACTCACCTCGACCGGCCCAGCCCCACCCGCGAGGACTACCCCGAGCCCCCAGATATGAGGCGGGGTGCCGCCACCTTGATGTTCTCCACTGTGCGCTTGAGGTGGCTGAGTGTCTGCGGGATGAGGTGCAGCCAGTTGGAGGCGGTGGTGTGCAGTGTCCGCATCCAGGCGGGGCGCCCGTCGGACGAGGAGTCGGGCCGCGCCTTCTTCTCCGTCTCCGCGTAGGCCAGGTCGTCCTCGTCCTCCAGCATCTGCATCTTCAGCATCTTGCTGATCATGTCCACACCTGGGCGGGGGCGGGGTGGGGACAGGCTGAGCACGGAGGCCTCCCTGCGCGTCTCCCTGGGGGCACTGCGCCCCGTGAGGTGCCCCGCGGGCACCTGTTCCTACCGCACCGAGGGCGGGTTGGCTGGGGAGAAGGCCCAGCACCACGGGCAGTGTCTCGACCACTGGGGCTGCACCGGAGGCTGCGGGCAGACGGCAGAGACGGCTCCAGGACTCACGTGTTCACTGCCACTGGGGAGCAGGCGGCCTCCTGAGTGCCCTGGGCTCAGCCTGTGCCCAGGGTCCTGGCCCCAGAGAGCGCTCCGAGTCTAGTGCTGAGCTGTCCCCTGGCCGGGCCCCTGGGCTCAAACCTCATGGCCTCCACGTGGGACACACAACCCTGGGCACCGTTAGCCCGGGGCCTCCTGCATGGACCTGGGGGCGAGCTTCTCTGCAGGGCTCCGGCTTGACTGGCGCTCAGACACCCTCAGTGCGGTGCTGAGGGGGCCCCGCGGCTACTCCTGGCAGGCGACACTGGAGTCGGCACCCTGCGTGCTCTCAGCACATGCTTCTGCACAGGACGGCACCCACCCAGCCCCTGCCCCAGACCCTCCCGTGTCCCAACTGAATCACGACTCAACCGCAGACAGCCCGATCTCCCTCGTGGTCACCGCAGGGCCCACCAGCTCGACCCCACAGCGAGAGGCTTGAGCCAAGGTGGTCCTCAGGCTGGAGGTGGGCCCCACAGCTGGGGTCCTCATTACAGAGCTGAATTGAGGGCCTGTCCTGTTCCCCAGCTGTGTGGCTTCGTGCACGTCGGTCTTCTCCCGTAAAGAGAAGCCTGGGTCAGAGCGGTTCTCACACCGGAGTGTCCCGGCACCCCCAGTTCGGATGCCTGGGGAGGGATGGGCCCGAGGACCTGCATCTCTAAAGCTGCAGTCCGAGGCTGTTGCTCCAGGGACCACACTTTGAGAACCACTGTGTTTGACGACCTCTTGACTAGTCTTGAAGTTCTAATAAAAATACCTAATAGTTCTAAGACGTCACTTAATGCCAGGAACTTAAAAAAAATGAAGAGGAGGAAAGATGACATCAATTCTGAACCCAAAACAGAAACCTAAATGCAGTCTCCAGACCCCACGTACCAGCTACGGAGCCTGTGTCCCAGAACGGAGGCTGCAGAACAGACACCGCCTGGGCCGAGGGCTTCCCTGCCTCCCCGGGGCTGGTTGGAGGAGGAGTGCCTGGCCGGCCAGCGGATGGGGTTACCTACCCTGTGTGGTGAGGAGAACCTTCTCGGCGTTGTTGGGCAAGCCCAGCCAGGAGGGCGTCTGCGTATCGGGCAGCAGCTCCACCCACTGCACGAACTCTTCTCGCCTGGAACAGCAGCATGCTGGTTAACACGCTACCATGGCCGGAGGTGCCCGGTGCCCTGGCCCCCTGCCCCATACTGGTGGTGGGGAGGGCACGCACCTGATGCCGTCTGGCATCTGGATGTCCTTGTGCCCGTCGACCTTGCAGGCCAGCTTGAACTCACTGTCGAAACTCCGGGTGGTGAACAGGCGCTCCAGGAAGGTGTTGAGCAGACGCTGGTCGAACTCGTTGTCCACCCGGCCGCCATAGATGGACTGGGCCATCAGGGTCTTGAGCGCGGACCAGGGAATCTTGTCTGGCGAGATGTTCTGTCTCCCCTGCGGGAGAAGAGGTGGGTCATGGCTGGGGCGGGGGTGGCCTCCTCATGGGCCCTCCCGCGGTGCAGCCCGTGCTTGCCTTGGCTGTGTCGTCTAACCACGTGTCCACCGTGTCACAGGCTGAGCGCAGGTCAGACTCCCCGAACTCGTACTTCTTCGACCAGCCCAGGGGTGCGTATCGTAAGCGCTCCTGGATGACGGCGTGGAACCAGGCCAGCAGGAAGTACAGGCGAGCACGCTCGTTGGGAGACTAGGTGGGAAGTTAGCAAGTACAGGGTCACCGGGACGTAGGCCTGTTCTAACTAAGGTGACAGTCCAGGGCTTGCTGCACTCAAGGTCTTAAAAAGCGCTCTGCACGTACTCACACTGGGACCACCCTGACTTCAGTCATTAATGAGAATGGTGTTGCTAGGAGAAAACCACGCCAAGTTTTCTTTTAATAAAGATGTGCTCCTGATTACATTAAGCTAAATGACACAGCCAACAGGAGAGTACACAGAAGACCAATTTCTAAAAACAGCAGAAAGGATGGATTATGGCCCAAAAAATAGGACTTAAGAAACACAGAATTGATACATAATTTTTTTAAGGCCACGTTGTGCGGTACATGGGATTTTAGCTCTCTGAACAGGGACTGGGCCCAGGTCCCCTGCAGGAGAAGTGCAGATGCTTAGCCACTGGGCATCCAGGGAAGTCCTGTGATGCAAAATTCCTGCCATAACCTCCGCCTCCCACCCACAAGCCCTGGCCTCCGCCTGGCGCCCAAACATCTGTGTGGCCCAGCACCCCAGCGCGACAGCAAGCTCGGCGGTGCTCACCTTGCATATCCGAGACACGGGGATACTGCTGAAGGTCCTCAGCATGTTGGCCTTCACGCCTGGGGGTGGCTCGAACACGAAGATGCGGCCCGCTCGGAGCAGGTTCACGGGCACCTGAGGGGCACACGGGGGCCCGCCGCCTGTGAGCGCTCAGCTCCGTCACCCCACCCCCGCCCGGTGCCGGGCTGGCGCCCTCAGTCCCCGCACCTTGGGGTTGATCTCCATCGTGAGGAAGAGCCGGAAGCAGGCATGCGGCTGCAGCGAATGCAGCTTCTTCTCCAGCTGCATCAGCCAGCCCGGAGCCAGGTGGACGTTCTTCAGCATCACCCACCTGCGGGCAGGGAGAAGGCCGTGGCCTCACATCTCTGGCCGGAATCCTTGGGGACTCGGGCCTCATGAAGCAAAACCAAAGCAGCCTACCTGCCCGACTTCACAGCTGTATTTATTGCCTTGTCTGCCTGGTTAAAGCCTTCTGTGGAGCCTGGAAACAGACAGCTGAAGGGTCAGCAGGCGGACCTGGACTCTAGTGGCCCCACCGTGAAGTCCCAGGGAGGGGACGGACTGACTGCCCTTACCGATGGCAATGGACGTGATCTGCGTGTTCTGCTCAGCGGCAAGGTCCTCCACGTGCCCGCTGGCATCGTACCCGGGCACAGAGCACATCAGGACGGGCGTGTTCGGCTTGACCTGCAGACCGGGGAGTCGGGCTTTGGTGAGGGGGAGGCCCGCCAACAGCGTGCCCGTCGAGGGGCAGGGCCCTGTGGGGGCCCATGCAGACAGGCAGCTCGGCGCCCACCTCTGTGTCCACAATGTGGGTCAGGTCGAGCGGCTGCTCCATGATGGACATGAAGGACTCCCCGAGGTTGGTGGACACGAACGTGTGCGCCATGGCCAGCAGGCGGTCGGGGCGGAAGGCCTGGATCAGGAGCAGGCGGTGGATGGCCTGCCCGATGGGAGCTGGGACGAGGCGGGGAGGAGGGTCGGCGACAGCACAGGCCTGAGACGGCCCCTGGCTGTCCCCGCCATGGGCCCCACCCCACAAACACCACCCGAGAGATCAGGACGCCCCCTCGTCCTCTCTGCCTGAGAATCGCCAGCACCCCACCTCACCACAGCACCCTCTGGGCAAGCTGAGACAAGACCTCCACCCGGGGCCCTCCGTGTGTGACGGGTGGCTACTGACTCTGAATGACCACGTGGAGCCCGCTCAGGAAGGACCTCGAAAAGCCCCAGAGACCCGGCAGCCACTGCCAACCTGTGTCCATGCTGAACCCTGGCCCCCGTGCCCCTTCCTGGGGCCCGGCCGGCCCAGAGTCTCATACTCAGAAACAGCCCCCTTCTTCTAACGCCTAACCCTGGGCAGGGACTTCCGGCTATTTCTCTTTTTGCTTTCCCACGTCGAAGCCGCCCCTGCAGATTCCCACAGGTTCTAACACTGAGATGCGAATCTCAGGAATCGGTGATTTTCTGTCCCCAGCCTGTCCCTGCGTCCAGCCAGCAAAGCGCATCCGATGCCCAGGTTCGGAACGGCCACAGTGGGGCAGGCCCCGGGCTTACTTGCAGGGCTCTCCTCGCTCCAGAGGTACGGCACTGTCTGCTCAGGGGAGCTGCTGTCCAGCCAGATGCCAAATTGCTATGGGGACAACAGAGAACGCGTCACCACGGGCTCTGCCTGCCCACCTCCGGGTGGAGCGGGTGGACTGGCGTGTCAGACGTTTGACGGGAGAGAACACGACACGACGTTCTGGGCTTTACAGGACAGGCGACTCCCTGGGAGGCCGGCTCCCGCTGGGGACGCGCACAGACTCTCACCTCGTCCGCCTGGACCTTGGCGATCAGATCCTTGAAGGCGGGCAGGCAGCTCAGCCTCACTACGGCCTCGGCCTGCTCCCCGGTCAGGCCCTGGATCTTGGGTGTCGAGCCCGCGCTCAGCACGATCTCCTTCCCCCTCAGGAAGTGCTGGAATTCCGCGTCGTAGGTGGGCTCCCTGGAGAGGGGGCAGCCGTCAGCCAGGGCCTCTCAGCGGAAGTCCCGTCTGCTGTCACCGAGGCCACAGCGTCCTCTGGGGGGACGTGCGCTGGGGCGCCGACTCACCCGACAGTGCCCTTGAGCTTGATCCTGGCCAGCAGCATGGCGAAGGTGATGTGGTCCTGATGCAGCATGCCTCGGGCCACGCGGTTGAACGCCACCTGGAGACAAGGCAGGCAGCGCGCCATCACAACACTGCCGTCCCTGGAGAACGCACCCCCGCGCTGGGTGGCCAGCCCGCGCTGTACCTGGAATAAGTCCTTGGTGATGGTGGACAGGCGCTGGGTGTGGTCGGTGACGCCCTTCAGGTTGGGGTTCTCATACAGGACGTTGTGGTAGATGTCCAGGAAGAACTGCAGCGAGTACTGGTACAGGAAGTGGATCTGGAGGCGGCGGAGGGGGCCGTGAGCACCCGTGCGCGGGCGGCGGGCGGCGGGGGGAGCCCCCGGCCCGGCGCGGCCTGCCCACCTGCTTGAGCGACTCCATGGTGAAGTAGATGCTGCTGCAGGCGGTGGACAGCGGCAGGTACTGCTGGGACACCGTCTCCACCTCCTGCATCACGATGTCCGTCTCTTCCACCTTCCTCGTCACCTCGGCGGCCTCCCTCTTGAGATTCTCCAGCGTCGTGATGATCGTGTCGTCGTCTAGGATGCGGCCCTTGACCTCATTCAGAGCTTGCAGCAGAGACTTCTCCAGCTGACGGAGGCGCAGCTGGAACTCCCCTTAAATGACCAGAAGGCGCAGAGTTCACCCTGGTGCTGCCGTGACGCGGCCCCGAGGCACCTGGTCCTGGGGAAGCTCAGCCCCGCACACACCGAGAGCCAGGGACCTGGAGCCGTACCTTGGAGTTTCAGAAGGTCGGACCGTTTCTCATCCACGTCGGGTCTTTCCGCTTTGAGAACTTCGTTGAGACACTGGCTCTGCAGACTGCTACGGGTGACGGTGAAGTTGACGAAGGTCACCCGGGAGCAGAGATCAGGGGGGAACTCGACCTGCCAAGAGGGGCAGCGGACCAACCAGTCAGCGTCGTCACATTCACCGCCCTGCCCATGGCTGCCCCGTCTCCGTGGGGGTGGGAAGCTGCCCCGGGCCTTACGGTGGGATCGCGAGTGGACAGGAAGATGACAAAGGACGGCGACAAGTCTATGTCCTGGTCGCCGAGGGTGATCAGCACTCTTCCCCCTGTTCGCCGGACTTCACGGTTCAGAACGGGGTTCAGAACTGGGTCGTAGCTCTCCACATCCTACGTGTGGGTACGTGAGGTGTCATTAACAGCCAGAAGCCAGAGTTTTACAGTGTGTATTTCCACCCACATTTAACTGAGTCCTGCTCCAGATAAATACATCTCCCCAGCAGCCACCCAGCCGTTTAGACCCACACTGTTTGGCACGTGGCCGTTAGGCACCCATGGCTACTTCAGGAGATGAAGGGCTCCACTCCTTGATCGCACAGCTGAGCGCAGTGCTCGGCAGGGTGGTGCCGTGCAGCTCAGTACAGGTCTCAGAGCCCCAGGGGATGGGGCTGTTCAGACTAAGTGGAGTTAGAGGGCAAACACTGCTTCTGCTGGGTTTTTATAGAGCTGTCTCACAGCTTTATCCCTGCTTTTTTTTTCTTTTTGGGCTGTGCCACGCGGCTTGTGGGATCTTAGATCCCCAACCAGGGACCAACTGCACACCCCAGCAGTGAAAGTGCTGAGTCCTAACCACTGGACTGCCAGAGAATCCTTTCTCACAAAGTCCAGAAGGCAGCACTGTGCCTTGTGACTCACGCCAACTGCGTTTGCAGATAACTAACCCAGCCCAAAGGCCTTCCCTCTGGCGGCAGAGAGGCACACACCTGGACCAGGAGGGGGTTGCCGAACCTCAGCGCGCTCTCCAGGTTCTTCCTGAAGGCGTCATCCAGGAAGCTGGTCCGTGTGATCTTCCGGTCCTTGTACTCGTTCATGATGAACTCTGTGGCCTGCCCCGAGGGGTCGATGATCAGCGGGTACCTGAGGACGGGCCGAGGACGGGTCAGATGCCAGGAGAGCCCGAGGACGTGACGGCAGGGCCCGGCAGGGCGATGGGGAGGTGTCCGGGGCTCAGATGTGGGCTCCAGGTTTACAGGAGACACCACGTGACCCAAGGCTTGGTGCTAAAAACCCCCTTCTGAGGACCTCCTGTGAAGGGGCGGTGACTCAGGCAGACTGCCCAGAAGGGCTACCGCCAAAGCGGCCCGTCTCTCTGGGGCAAGAACGCCGCTCCGTGAAGGCCGAGGACAGGCGCTCGCCTGGCTGGGTGGCCTGCAGGGCAGACTCCTGGAGAGCAGGGACCGGCACCCCTGACCTGCAGACCCGTGAGCTGCAGGCGTGCCGGACCCCCCCGCTCAGTGCTCACGGCAACCCTGTGAGACAGGTGTGATCACCACACCCGTTTTATTTATAAAGGAGGAGACGAGCCACAGAGGGGCGGATGTCCTCTGTCCAGGGTCACAAAGCCAATTCAGGCTTTTTAAAGATACTGTAACATGTACGCGCGATTGCACAGAATTCAGAGGGTACAAAAGGGCAGGTGGTGAGAGCCCTCCCCCCTCCACCCCTCGGCCTCCGGTTTCTGCTCTGTGTACACAGAGGAGATTCAGGCCATTTGTAGACACACATGTGCCCGGAAGCATGCCACCTGGCACTGCCATCGGCTGCAGCCACCCTCGTGTGGGGCCCTGGACGAAGAGCTCCTGGCTTCCTGCCAGGGCTGGGGGAGACACACAGTGGCCTTGTCACTGGCCCGAGCGAGGGGCCTCTGAGGTGCTTCTGGGCCTTTGCCGGGACACACCCTGGCCTTGCGGACGTTCACGCGCACAGGCTTTGAGGGACGGGCACCGCGGCGTGCACTCTCGCGCAGGCGAGTGCAGCCCTCACGCTGACCCGCCAGGACGCACATCATGGCCACGCCGGCCAGCGCCCCCAGTGAGACCCTCTGAGACCCGAGGGTCGGTTCCTCGTTGGGCCCCGGGGACAGTGGCACACAGAGAGAGGTGCAGCTACGGTCAGATGGGAACCCGGGGCTGGGTTTTCAAAACAGAAAGAAAACCCAGGGTGTCTGGGTCTGGGAGCTGCCACGGGGGAGGCTCAGCCAGGGGACCTCTGTGCAGGCTTAGGACTGGGGACGACCAGACGGCACCATCACCCTCCTCCGCGGCAGGCCTGTTCCCCTTCTGACTCCAGTCTCCTTAAGCCAAAACCAGGCAGCAGCTTCCTTTACCTCCAGCTAGATGCTTTCGGTTCTCACAGTATTTTAAGAGAGGGTCTGTTTTAATGTTCACCCATCACAGTGCCGAGCACATCAATTTCACAAGGTTACAGGGTGACCACTCAGGGAGGGTCAGTGTGGACAGTCAGAACACAGGAACGAAGGGAACCATGCAGAGCCCGCCGTCAGAGGAGAGCCTGCCGGCCCACCCCAATCTGCTCACCTCTTCCAAAGGAAGCGGGAGCACTGCCCACGCACCTCTCCCCGCCCCTCACCACGCATGAGCACGCTACCTGTTGAACCTCTTCAGCATGATGGCGTTTTCTGTGCACAGGTCGTCTGCAGGGAGGGAGCTGGCCTGCCAGCGGAGACGCTCGTCGGCGTTGGACAGGTACTCCGTCCGTGCAATATCTGTGCGGAACTGAGAGGGGAAGTGGATGGCGCGGCTTCCCGGCGAGGCTGCTGAGAGCTCACTGACCCTCACGTCGGCCCCCGCCTTCCTGAGAGTCTCTGCGGACAGTTACCTGGATGTTGGCTTGCTGGAGGTGATGGGACCAGGTGGTAAACAAGTTCTGGCGCATCTGCTGGTCGAAGTAACCTGCGTAAGCGATAAAGGCGGCTGACAGGAGACAGTCCCCGGCGATGGTGGACATCTGGTTCTTGAATGTCTCGCTTGTCTTCTCCCACCGTTCCCGTTCGGCAGACAAGCTCTTCAGAAGAGCCGTGCTCCGGTTCACCTAAAAGGGAACCAAGCAGGTTAGTGAAGTGGAAGTCGGTCAGTCGTGTCCGACTCTATGTGACACCATGGACTATACCGTCCGTGAAATTCTCCAGGCCGGAATAAACTGGAGTAGGTAGCCTTTCCCTTTTCCAGGGAACCTTCCCAACCCAGGGATCGAACCCAGGTCTCCGCCTTGTAGGCAGATTCTTTACCAGCTGAGCCACAAGCGAAGCCCACACAGAGGCAGCGCTTCCGGGGCGGCAGGAAGCCTGCCTCCTGAGCACAACCCGACCTTGGCTTCCACGGCCGCCAGGTCCGCCTTGATGGCCTGGGCCTCGGAGATGAGCACCGCGTACTCCTCCTTGTAGCGGGCGATGCTGGCCTCCAGGTCGCGGATCATCTGCTCCACCTCGTTGGCCTTCTGCTGGTTGTCCTTGGCGTCGTCCTCCAGCTTCTGCAGCTCGTTGCGCAGCGGCTCCACGCGCTTCAACATGTCGGCGTAGTTGAGCTGCCAAGGCGGACGGGTGGTTTTTAGATGTGACAGGGCGAGGGGGCCCTTCCCGGGGGCTCCTGGCGGGGCTGCTCACCTGGGCGATGGCCCACTTCACCATAGGCCCGCAGGCCAGGGAGGCCCGGTTGACGATTTCGTAGTTGTAGCTGGGGTTGGACATGTAGTTTTTCTTCATCTTCTCCCTTATGGCGTCACTGCAAGAGAGGCGCTGTGTTTCTAAGCACGTGGAGGGCAAAGGTGAAGAGGAGCTTTCTGGAAATCAAGAGCCAGTTCCCCTCTGCCGCCCCGGTGCCCACGGAGGATGCTCCAGGCCATGGCTCTCCCTCCCGCCCCTCCCCTCCCCTCCGGGGCCAGCTCTGCGCTCCCAGCCACTTGTGGGGATCACAGGGGCAAGGGATCAGAGAACTGCCGTCAGGAACGGGGGGAGGGAATCTGGCTGTCTGGGGTGGAAATGGCCTGGAGAGGCGTCTGTGTGACCCGTGAGCCAACACTGTTTCCTGCGGAGGCCGCGTCAGACGCCCAGGCCCCAGCAGACAGAAGCCCGGGCCCCTGGGCCCGCACGCCCACCCACCTGATCTCCTCGGCGGAGAAGTTGACGATGGTGGGGATGAAGTTCTCCCTCATGATGATGGAGCGGATCTGCTTCCAGTCCGTCGTGCTCTCCCCCAGCAGCAGGCAGATGGACTCGAGCGCCAGCTTCACGGCGGCCGGAGGGTTGGCCATGGACCGCACCTCCACCAGGTGCTGCTTCTTGATGGACTTCACGGCTGGGCACGAGGAGGGGGCGGTGAGGGGGGCCAGACCGCAGCGACGCTGCGGCTCCCAGCAGAGAGGGGCGCGTGCGCAGGAGAGCTGAGCCAACGCGGGACGGCCTGTCTTAAAGCCCTCTAGAGTAGCTGCAGCGGCCAAAACAACTACCGCCACGTTCTGGAAAATGGACGGTATCTGTACAAATGCCTCACAAATCCTGACTCCTTTATCTCTGTAAAGATGTAAATACTTTTTTAAAGAATGAAATTGCTCATTTATGTTACAGCCGTTAAACAAAGACGTCTTCAGTCCACACTTTAGTACTTGTCTTTACTGACTGGCTGAAGATGTGGAATTCACAGTTCAAAAAAATTGGCCAACACGTTTCATAAGCAGAAATGTGCGTTTTTTTTTTCCAGTCTGAACTTTCATGAAAACACTTTTAAAAGTGGTCATTTGGCAGGTGAGACCTAAATTAAATTCTCATCCAAATCCAACTCAATGAAAACCCAGTTTGGAAGGCCACTCCCAGTCCTGTGTGGTGTAATGTAAAGACTACAAGCCGTCAGGTGACCCAGAACAAGTCTGAGGCTGGTGGGCGGGAAGGCCGGGGTGAAGGCCGCTCCCAGGTGTGCGGAGGACAAGGACAGGGGCCCGGGTCACAATCTCCTCCTGAGCACGTCCCAGCACACGGGGTGCAAGAGGGAGGGGGGAGGAAACTGGCAACTCGTCACTGCTGGCCACAACCAGGACACTCTCAATAGTTACGGCAAAACTGCACACTTCATGACATCCCTAGCTGAAATTCAAGCCGAGGGTTTGCAAACAGTACACTTAGGAAATCATTACCAAATTAAGAAAATGTTTTGATGAAAAACTTATCTTGTTAACTTTTTCTCATAAAAAGGGCCCAGGTGGTGCTAGTGGTAAAGAACCCATCCACCAATGCAGGAGACGTAAGAGACGTGGGTTTGATCCCTGGGTCAGGAAGATCTCCTGGCGGAGGGCATGGCAACCCACTCCAGTATTCTTGCCTGGGGAATCCCATAGACAAAGGAGCCTGGTGGGCTACCGTCCATGGGCTCGCAAAGCGTTGGACATGACTGAAGCACCTTGGCGTGCACGCATGGGGAAAGTGGACTAGCTCCACGGGGACCTCACTTTCAGAGATGAGGACAGTCTGAAGTAGTTAGAGAAGGTTTCTGAGACCTCTCACTGATGCTTTCGGGGACGTACAACACCGGGACCTGTGGGGGGCCCTGCTGCCCCCCACCCTCCCCGACGCGAGGCCCCCGCGGTGAGCACACACCATTCTGGGCCTCGATGACAGCCGGCTCCACCTTGTCCAGGTCTTCCTTCACGCTCATCTGCTTGTCTGCGATGACCTCCTGCTGCTTGTGCAGCTGCTCCTGAATTTCTTGGCTCATGACCTGGAGACAAAGCATGGCTCAGCTCTGGGGTGAGCACTGGTTAACTTGCTGAATGAAACCCTAGACGGCACTCCTCACGCCGCCCGGGACACACACGTGCGTGCATGTGTGCGCACCCACTCCACACACACACACGTGCATGCACACACGCACACACAAGCCGGGGAGACGGAGACGCGCGGCCCACACAGGCCACAGTTCCCGGGACAGGAAGCGGCACCTTCTTCTTCTCGGCCTCCTGCTGGTCTTTCACCATCTTCTTCAGCTTGTCGTTGGCCGCCGCGTTCTTCACCTCCAGCTCTTGGCTCTTTATCCTGAGGTCCCGACGCAGCTCTTCCACCTGAGGAGCGAAAGCCACATCAGGGCGACAGAAACAGGCAGGGCTCGCCTAACACACGGCCCGCTCCCTCCCAGCGAGGGCCGCTCGCGCCGTGGCGGACCTGGTCGACCGTCTCCTTGATCTTCCTGAGCCCCACGTTCAGGTGCATCTGCTGCTCCTCCAGCTCGCTCCGCTTCTCGTGGAACAGGTCGGCGTAGTGGTTGATGAAGTCCAGGTAGTGGCGCGGCGTGATGGCCATGGTGCGGCCTCCTCGCTTCGCCAGCCGGGCGTTAGCCTTTTGGAAAATGAAGACCATGTCAGTTCTCCGCTATTTAGCCTCAAAACGTCACAATTTAACCTCAGAACATGACTGTTCTGCTGGCATGATGTGGTGGCATGGCTCCAGATCTCAGGAGTCCCATCACTCGGGACTGGGTCCGGCTGCCTCCCGTGAGACGCCAAGAAGCCCTCCCACCTCTGAGGTTTCTCCTCCCGCTTCTCTGAGAGGAGGGTGGTATTCGCAGGGGTGTACTTCCCAGGAAAAGACTCCCCACGCTGGTTGTCACTACGTAGGCGTCAGTACACCTCCTCTCCCTTCTGCTGATTTTCAGCGGAACCAAAATAAGAAATGGCATTGAGAAGGGTGAGACAGATCACCTCCTCCGATCCCCGCAGGTGGAGGGAGGTGTGGAGAGGGCAGGGGGCAGTGGAGGTGGCCTGCGGAAGTGGGAGGGCAGGGCCCACAGGATGCCTGCAGGTCAAAGTGCTCTTCACAGACCCCTCTGATGGGGGCAGACTGCACTCCTCTGATACAGAGAACCCACGGAGAGGCAGCCAGCAGAGGCCAGCAGGTCATGCCCCGCGGGGCGGCCTCTGCATGTGGGGCTCCCACTCGCTCACGGCCACGAGGCTCTCGGGAGGCCGAGCAGGGACTCTGAGGGCCGCGAGGCCTGAAACACCAACCAGCTGGCCCTTCACAGAGAAACCGTGGCCTCTGCCCTAGGGGAGCACATGGCCTGGAAAGAGGCAGCGAGACAGGGCAGATGGAGGCAACGTGCGGAGGGGCCAGACGGCCCGAGAACATGCCACTGGGCCCCGAGCAGCTGAGACGTCGCTGACAGAGGCAGGAAGCAGGCGAGAACCAGGCACTCTTTCCTGGGCGACAGTACAGTGTCAAGCTCGAGGTGCCTCGGGGGCTACTTCTACATCAGCTCAGTTTCGTTCCCGTGACCTCAGGACTGAACCCACCTGGTGAAGAGTCTGATGAACAAACACACAGCTGTTCACGATGGCCTCGCGGTGAGAGGGCGGCTGCGGCAGCTTGTCGTACACGACCGGCATGTAATCGGGCACGATGTAGTTCGGCTTCTCCAGGTCCATCTTACTGGTGAATTCTTTGCCAACCTGATACAGAGCTTCCGTGGACCAGTCCCCAAACCAGTTCAGCACACACCTGCAAAGACGCCCACGTCTCGGAGCGGCTCCCGAGGGCAGGGCCTGCCCCGGGAAAGCAGAGCTGTGCGCGGTGGGCGTACCTGTTGAACAGCGCGGGGGAGGTGGCGGCGCGGTCCTTGAGGCCCTCGGAGGACGGGTTCATGGTGAAGACGACGTGCAGGTTGCGGATGACCTGGCTGGTGAACCACTTGTACAGCTCCTCGTGGGAGTCCAGCATCAGGCCCTCCTTCTGGGCCCCCTCCTTGCACTGGGTCATAAGGGTGGCGTACTCGTCTCCCTCGAAGAGGCCGGGCACCTGGGAAACAGCACAGTACCCTCGCTGGCTGGTCCTCGGAGCCCGGCGCCACGCGACCCGCACAGCACGTCAGGGGTTACCTCGCCGTTGGCCAGCAGGGTGTTCATCCGCTCCAGGAACCCGGAGTCCAGCACGTTGGACTCGTCCATTATGAACGCGATCTTCTCGTTTTTACAGCCGGAACGCCGCAGCACCGTGCGGAGGTCTTCATCAAAGTCCTCGCCCGTGTACTTCCTGTGGACCTGCAGGAGTGGGGCGGGTCAGCTCCTTTCTCACCCAGAGAGCTACGTTCATGAGCAAGGATTCACTGTGGGGATCAAGAGGCTCCGGCCAGACCCACCTTAATCTGGTACACACTCAGCCCATTCATCCAGGCCACGAAGCGTGACAGGGTGGTTTTGCCCGCTCCACTGACACCAATCAGAAGCAAGTGGCCCTGAGGCTGACGGAATATTCTGGAACATCATCAGAAGGGATGCAGGTTGAGGCTTTTATGCTCCGCTCCCCCTTGGATACTCAAATCCTAACGCTTTTCAGGATCTAGTCTATAATATCTGGAATGCATTTCAACTTGTATGTGTACATTAAACATCTATGGAGCAACTGTGATTTGCCAGTGAGGCAGCGAAGGTGAAAAAAGACATGGCCCTGTCTCCAGACACCCTGACAACTCGAGCAGGAGGGTGAGCGGCCGGAACCAAGGCAGGTGGGAGGCGCCTGGAGAGGCAGAATGAGGCTCTGCTTAGTGGGGACATTGGGGACAGTAGAGCTGGACTCAGAGGAGGAGCGGGAATCGCTGGCGGAGGCGCAGGGGCCTGTCAGGAGGCCAGCACGAGGCCGGGCATGAGCTCACCCCCCCCACCAGTAAATTGAGACCAGTGTGGGCGAGCGGGGAGGCTGCAAAAACTAAAAGCCCACCGGTCAATCCTGAGCACGTGGTCCAAGACCTCGTTGAACAGGACCAGAGGCACGTCCAGCTCTTCCTCGTAGAAAACTTTCAGCCTGGCTTTGACATAATCTCGTAACTCCTCTTGGTCTACTGGGATGTAGTCCTATAGGAAAGAAGGGAAGATGTACTTAACTAAGAAGAAATCACCTCAGTTCTTACAGCAAAGTGGATCCCGTCTCTACACACTGAAAAACTGTCCTAAAGAATGAGAGAAAAGTAGGTATTTACAACAGCAACAAAAAAGAAAGCAAGCTAGGGCAAGACCGAAAGACACGGAAAGTCTTTACGGAGACAGCCGAACATCACTGAGAGACAGCACAGAACGTGTCGGTAAATGAAGAGACACGCCACAGTCCCGGAGAGAGAAATGCAGGACTGCAACCACGCCAGCTCCCCACAAGTGACACGTGGATTCAACGTGACCCCAGTCAGAGTCAGTGGTGGATGGGGGAAGTCACACCGGCGCAACTTGACAACCAACTCCAAAGTTCATTTGGAAGAGGAAAGGCCCAGAATGCAAAGACCCCCCCAGAGAAGAGCCAGGAGTGAGGTACTGGCGTCCCAGCAGGCAGATTCACAGCCATGATCACGAGCACGTGGTTTTAGCCCAGAGAGCAATGAACAAACCAGCCAACAGGACAGAGCTCTGTAAGAGGCCCCTGAAAAAACCTGTGACAGAGCCACCTAGAGCCCCCGCGCCAGGCCGTGGACATGCACTCGGGGAACCCTACATGCTAACTCAATTCAGACTGAGGATTTAAATGACAGTCCGTTAACAATGCTCATTCTTCCAATGATGCTATAAACAAAGTGAAAAGACAAGCCACTGGTAGAAGATGTTGCCTGTGAATGAAACAGGATTAGTATCTAGAGCCTAGAAATAAACAGGACATTCTAGCAACACTGCACAGAACTCCCTGTTCTTCCCGCTTCTGTGCCCCTGCTTCCCACAGGCCCTCCGTCTGCCACGCCCTTCCTGACACCCAGATGGAGGCCTGTGAACACTCACCTGAGCCCCCACACCGGGGTCAGCAGCTCCCAAGACGGAGCTGCTTCACCCTATGAGTCTGAGCTCCTAAAGGAAGACGGTCCTCGGGCGCAAGTCAGCACTGCCCACTGAAGAAATGCATGTCAAGGCTGCAACCTTCTAAGATGCCCTGCTCTCCTTCTGAGAAAAGGACAACTCCCAGCTATTCTGGAAATGTCAACTCTGCCTAGGATCTCAGTACATCGAACACTTGCACACAGATTACCCACAATGCCTTGTTTTTACGGTGAGGAAAGTAAAAGCAGGTGAGGCAAAGACTCCCTTCAATGCAAACATGTTGAACCACACCTTCTGGTGGTCAGCATCCACAGCTCTCAGAGCAGCCTGCTCCTGGGACTGTCTGCCCTAAATTATTCACGGCTACAATTCTGTAGCCCATCACACCTCCATCATGTGAGAGTTGGACCATAAAAAAGGCTGAGTGCCAAAGAATTGATGCTTTTGAACTGGGGTGCTGGAGAAGACACTTAACAGTCCCTTGGACTGCAAGGAGATCAAACCAATCAATTCTACAGGAAATCAACCCTGAATATTAATTGGAAGGACTGATGCTGAAGCTCCAATACTTTGGCCACCTGATGCAAAGAGCCGACTCAATGGAAAAGACCTCGATGCTGGGAAAGACTGAAGGCGGGAGAAGGGGATAACAGAGGATGAGATGGTTGGATGGCATCACCGACTCAATGGACATGAGTTTGGGTAAAGTCTGGGAGACGGTGATGGACAGGGAAGCCTGGTGTGCTGCAGTCCATGGGGTTGCAAAGAGTCCAACACGACTGAGCGACTGAACAACACCATGCCTTCCTTTACAGTGCAAGTCAAAGACATTTCTGATTAGCTGATGATCCTAACTGAAAGGACAGAAGGAAAGGAGTACTGCAGACACGGCACCAACGCGTCACCTTTGACAGCCAGTTGCTGTACAGGATGGGCCGGCTCATGGCTTTCTCCTTGTCGATGTTGGGAAAGTGCTTCAGAGCAACCATATCGATGTTTTCATCGGTCCAGCGTCTCTCCTCATCCTCGACGAGTCTGCAGAGGAAAAGACAGAGGCCGCGCTGAGCAAACACCAGGCTCTGAGGGTGCTGTGGGCTACTCCAAGGCCTGGCATTAGTCTTCTACCAGAACCCTTCATTTCCCGCAAATGGAAGAACCAAAGAATCTGAACTCAAGATGCCTTAAGTGATCCAGAATGTAGATATTACAGTGTGGTGCTTAAACACACGAAATTAAAAATAAAAGAAAAATAAATAAAAATAACAAAGCAGGACCTGGGGAAACTAAGAATTTGTCATAAAACAAAGGTTGTACAGAGCTATAAACAAAGAGTATAAGGAAAAGGTTCTGATTTTTAAAAGTCAGTAATTCTTAAGATTTCTTAAAACATGAAAAGACAAGCTTTTTACTGACACAATGGTTAAAACCACAGAACCTCCCATGATCCATGCTGAACACCGACTACAGCTGTCAGGAAGTCTTCCCTCTGGTACTGGTCACTTAACCAGCAAAAGTCAAAGCTTACAAGTGATATATGTGATCAAAGTTTACACTTGATATAAGTGGTTAACAGGTAAAAGAGAAAAACCAAAGCCCCAGAGACACAGCTGCAAATCCCCTGCTGAGAGCCAAGGCTGAGGACGAGGGAGGGCTCACGGTTACAGGACGGCACCCCAGGCTGTAGTGAGAAGGCACTGAAATCACCTGTGACCTTTGCACTCTGACCTTTCGTGGGGCCCACCCGACAGGGAGAGGTGAAGTAAAATGCCTTGCCCAAGGTCCAAAGGTAACCAAGCAGGGCCGTCACAGCACCGAGATCCCGGGCAGGGGGTGGCCATGATCAATCACCAGAGGCGAGGCTCCCCTCCACCAGGGGGCCAGGCAGGCCCCGTGCAGACTCTAGCTCGGGGGTCAACATAGGGGAGCAGGGAGCTACCCAGACCCTCGGCTTCACCTGTCCTGGAAGAGACGGAGGGCTTCGTGTGCCCAGATGCGGATAAGGCCTTCCACAGGCAGCGTCTCCAGGGGCCTCAGGGCCTCGAAGATCCCCCGCACCCAGCGGGTCATCTCTCGGGGCGAGTAGATGTAGTGGGGCTGTGTGTCCTGAGTGAACCGCTCCTGCGGGAAGAAAAAGAACACCAAGTTCCGTGTAAAGTCCCAAGGCAAGAAAAGCAGTAGCAAAAGGAAATGCAGCATAACATGTTTATATTAAAAATGAAGAATCTACACCCTGCGATATGTAAGAATGAAATAATAACGGGGGGACTATGACTTAGTACAGAATTAGATCCAAAGTGCTCACTTTATGTTGAAATTAATTATATCTTATTACATTGAGAAAACTGAAAGTAAATAAAACTACAGAAAAATTCTTATAAAAATGCTTTAAAAAAATGTACTTCCTAAGCTGAAAGAAAGCTTTTCTAAGCATTATCTCAAAAAGAAAAAGAAAAAAGTTTACATTTCATGATACTTAAAACATGTAGGTAAAAGGCTGCAATCATGAAAAGTCTAAAGCATTTGTAATAACATGACAAGTGAGCTCTCACACAGGACTCTAAGCTAGATGATGTCTCGGTGGAATATTGGCAGCTCTCCTGCAGGAGCCCTTGTTAGAAGCTAGCAGAGGAATGCCAATCAAAACCATGAGAAGCACCTCTGCTCATCCAAGGAGCAAAGACGGTTTGAATCAGCCTTTTTCCAAGGCTGGATGAGGCACCGTGGTGGGAGTGTAACTGGTCCAGCCTGAGTGTGGTGGCCACACCAGGTCACCATAAACACCACGGAAGAGTGAGCGCAGACCCACGTGCCCGGGTTGGGTCTGCTGAGACACAAGTGTGCACACCCGCTTAGAAAGTGCACCGTCCAGTTTCAGCTTCAGGGAATGAAGATGCACACACGGCCGGACCAGGACGCAGAACAAGGGAGACGAGGCGCCTGGGCGTGGCACCGGCTCCGCAGGAAGCCTCCGTGCTGAGCAGGAGCTCACGGAGCGCAGACTCTTCCCAAGCCCTCGGCCCCAGGAGGGGCCAGGGAGACCGCGCACCTGGGACATGGTGTAGAACTCCACCATCGCCGCAGTGAGCGGCTCCGCGTACGTGCGCAGCGACGGGATGAGCCGCAGCATGGCCCGGTTGAAAGTGCCGTAGATCTGCGTCAGTGAGGCGGGGCCCGGGTAATCCACGTACACCACGGGCACGTGGCGCAGGAACCTGTAGGGAGAGTCCAGCTCAGCCTCCGGCGCGGTGTGCCTGCGCTGGAGGACCGCCCCCTGCCCCGCCCCCAGGCTCCCGGCACAGCTCAGGGTGGCCTCACACCGAGCAGCAGATCCAGAAACCCGAATATGAAGCTAGCAGAGGTGGGAAAATGACTCCGGCTTATTTCAGCCTCACCCGGGCCCTGCCGGCAGGTCTGGGCAGCTCACTACTGCTTTCATCCTGAGTGTGTTTCCGAGGTTTCCAGCACAGTGCAGGGAAACCCAAGGAATCCCAGCGATGAGCAGTATTTTGTTACTTTTATCATCAAAACCGTGTTTCTGTTACGCTGTTTAAAGCAATCCTGGAACTGGTGTGTGTGTGAGCCCGGGGAAGTCTACCAGCGGTGTTACCTGTGAGAGAGGGGCTTTCTCCCAGGGTCAGTGGGCGGGTTACAAGCCCCCACAAACTGGATCCTCTCCAGCTTCACCCAGGTTTGATCAGAGGTTCGGTAAAAGCCCCCATGCTCCACCATCTGAGAAAAGGGGTGACGCGTCAGGAGCAGAAGTGAGCAGTAACGTGGGTGGGGAGTCGGGGCCTTGCGGACGGGAACAGACCTGTCTGATAAAGGATATGACCCTCTGCGTCCCGTATTTATCCATGTCTGGCAGGTTGATCTCGTCACAGAACAATACCAGCCACTTTCCAAGCTGCACGGGGGCCAGAACGACCCCGTTCGGGGTGCGTCTGTACTCGCAGTAGTGGTCAAAGGTCTTCAGCAGGAGCTCCGGGGTGGTTGCACTCGAGAAGTTAAGACCCACAACCTGCAGAAGGACAGGGGCCAGGGGAGCGGTGGAAGGCCGATCGCGTCCCTGGCCCCGAGGTCGGCCGCCCGTTCCTGCCCCTTTACCTCCATGTCGGGCAGGGCCCGCAGGGCGCTGAAGAGTGTCATGGTCTTGCCAGACCCGGGGGGCCCACACAGAACCAGCGGCTTGTGCTCGGCCAGCCAAGTATACAGGAGGGCCTCGTGGCGGACGGTGTCCAGAGTGGGCACCACCACGTCCGGGGCGGCCACCTTGTGTGTCTCCACCTCAATCTGTGGCACCTTGGCCTGCCACGGCGACCACTCTCCACTGATGGACACCTGCAGACGGGCGAGCGAGGGTCAGCCAGGGTGGGGGGTGTCCCCCGAGCCTGCCGGCCTGCAGGACCTGCTCCCTTTCACCCAAGTCAGGACCTCCAAGTTAACCCTCCTTCCCTGTGCCATGGGAGACAAAAGGGACAAGATCCCCCGACAGGAAAGGCTGATCAAGTGCAGGCGAGGCCGCTGCGGGGCGAGAAGCGGGGTGGACGCCGCCCTCCAGCACGTGCCTCGTAGTCGATGATGGGGATGTTGGGCGCGGCGGGCAGCGGCACTGTGGTGATCCTCCTGATGTACTCGCCCAGCTCTGCCCTCATCTTCAGCCTGCTGTCTCCAGACAAGGACCAGAGGATGGCGTAGACCAGGTACCGCTGCGGGGGAAGGAGGCAGATCCCGATTTGAGTGGAGTCTCAACATTCAAGGAGAGACATGTGCAGCGACGTTGGCCCTGCAGCCGCGGTGCCCGGAGCCACCTGGCCCTGACCTGGATGTAGCGCTCCAGCTGCTCGCTCTGCATGGGGAAGTCAGGGTGGTTGGCGTTGTATTGCGCCACGTTGCGGCAGGCCTGGTGCAGCATGGAGAAGAGCGCGCCCAGGCAGCGCAGGCGCGTCAGGTCCATGATGTGCTCCAGCGTGAGGGCGTGCTCCAGCGCCTTGGTGACCAGCCCGCTGGATGTGAAGTACGGCTGCATGATCGTCGCCGCGTCCCTCTGGATCTGCGAAGGCGGGTCAACAAGTTCAGCGGCCAGCTAGCAAGGCTGGGGGACTTTCACCTGCTCTAACCTGGGCCTGGGGGAGGGCCCCATCACGATGAAAAGTTTTATGGGTTGAAAAATGAGGAGTCGAGGCTCCAGTGACCAATCCCACTCCTTCATCCTGGCAGTTCTCAAAAATCACGCTTCCTGGGAACACTGGGTTTTACCATCAAAACTGAAAATAGGCCATTTTTCATCAATTTGCAGAGAAATCTGAAAGAACTCTTTAAATTTTCCATGCGTGTCTACACTTTTGCAACTGTGACCACTGGCTTCCTCAGAAGCTGGCGTGAGAAAACGCTGATCATGCTAACCTCCCGCAAGTCCCAGGCTGCAGCGGGGGGGGGGCTGCTGTGACGTGCCTGGACTCGCGGGGGCAGGGGACCCCCTGGGCGACCACCGCCAGCCCTGCCCGCACCTGCAGCATCGGGGAGGCGGCCTCCTCGCCCTCGTCTTCCTTGCCCTTGCGTCGGCGCTGGGCCTCATCCTCCCCCTCGTCCAGTGGGATGCTGCGCAGCCTGGCCAGGAAGTTGTTGAAGATCATGTCTGTGCTCAGCACGTCCTCGCTGAACCAGACCATGCCGCAGCGAGACACGGTGGCCAGCGTGGCGTACTTCAAGTCCTGCACCTCAAACATGATCCGCACCTGGAGGGAGAATGGCAAGCAGATTTAAGGACGAGGGCTTGGTAGATATCAGCAAGTTAAAGTTGGTTTACCTACCTACCTACTGAAAGAGCGATTTAACTCTATAATCTCTCTGCACTCAGTTCAGACGTAAAAATATCCAAGTCTGCATTATTACAACACCCAGCAACCTCTCTCCTCAAGAACTTGGGCAGGAAAAAAACCCCTGTGGTTGGGAGAACCGGGAGCTCTAATGGGACAGAACCATCGGTCCCTGGACGGCGGGGCTCCCTGGACCACAGGGCCCGCAGTGAGGGGCTGTGGCCAGGCCCTCGCACTTGAGCCCGCCAGGCTGGCCAGCAGGGTTTCCGTTTGCACAGGGGGTTGGCAGCCTCGCCGGGTCCACCGCTAGTAGATGGTGGGGCTGAGAGGCAAACCAGAGTCTGATTCCAGAGCCTTCACCTCAGGGCTAACGTGCCTCACAAGGAAATCCACCTTTCCGACAACAGTCAGAATCTGCTGGGTGATGGACCCTGACAAGTCACACCGACACTCGTCTGCTGAGTGCGTGTTCCTAGACCTGCGTCTTGGTTTCACAAGTAACATAACTGCTAACGCTGCCCCTCTGTCGTGATGAAAGCACCCACTCACCCACTCAGAGGTCCTGCTGGAGCCTCCGTTCCCTCAGCCCACCAGCAGATCCCATCAGCACCCACTTTAACTCACACAACTCGGTCACTTCTCAGTACCCCCACGGCCTCCCAGCTTAGCCCGGCAGGCAAGCTCCAGTCCTCGGGGACCCCAGGCCTGTTTCCCCTTGGGTCCTGTCCCTACGTCCCTGCACGCTGGCCAACCGCCCCCCTCCTGGTGTGTGGGGCATGTCCAGGGGCTCCTCCCGCCACCAAGGCTCCACCCCAACGCCCGGGAGCTGCTCCCTCAGGCCCTAGTCTCCAATGAGGCCGCCCGCGGTCCCGTGAAGCCCTGACGGACCGATGTCCTGCCTCAGCCGCGTTACTCGTCTGCTCGCTCCACAGCCCCATGCCCACTTCTCCTGTCTATCTGTGTCCTCCGCCTCTGATTGTGAGCCCCAGGAGAGCAGCGGTTTTGTCTGTGTTGGTTACGGCTGTATTTGCAGCATACAGAAGGGGCCCGGCACACCGTGGCACTCCATAAACGTGGGGTCAAAGCGCGAACACACGTCCATGCCAGGCCTGCGCATGGTTACCCACCTATCAGGCGTTGTAATCAGAAGGAGCCATACAGGACGCTCATTTCCGACGGATGACCGTGAGGTCCACGTCTAAATCCCTCACTATGCCACTTCCCAGAAATCCCCACCACAACCCTACCTCCCCGGGCTGCAGGAAAGGCTGATTACAGAGCATGCCTGACAACCAGTGGGCAGCAGGTTACGAATGAACCCTCTGGAAAGTCTCTCACTGGCCCTGGGGATGGAACAACCCTAGCAAGAGAGGCGCCAACTGCGAAGCTACTGCCCCCCAGCTACCCCAGGGCGACCAGAGCCGCCCTCCTGGCTGAGCACGCTGGGCACAAGCACGCAGGCCGTACATTCGGCGGGAGGCTGAGGCGCTCCCCGTTGGGCAGCGTCAGCAGCTTGTTGTCGTCCAGCACTGAGTTCAAGTTCTCCACCCACTCAGGGTCCACGTCGCCGTCAAAGACAATCCACTGGCGCTTCTGCAGCTCACCTCTCACGTTGTCTATGATCCTGGAGTGGAAGGGGTTAAGACAGCGGTGACTCAGGCTACAACGCTCAGCTTGCAACCATTTCTAAAGTATTGCGAGACTGTGTAAGAATAATGCAGTTTCCACAGGGACAGACGCCAGGCCCTAGTTTTCTGGAGGCCCCGACCCCACCCCACAGGCACTCACTTTCTCAGAACGTGTGTGAAGAGCCCGTCCGTCCACTCCCGGGTGTTGGGGTCCAGAGTTCCGTACAGGTGGTCTTTGCTGATGGCTTTGGGGTCGATTATGTGGGCCACGCCCTCCACACCCTCGAGTCTCTCCAGAGCCTTCAGAAGGACGCGCCAGGCCATGCTCTTCCCGCTGCCCGAGGGCCCCACCATCATCAAGCCGTGGTTGATCTGGGTGATCTGATAGAGCTGGAGAACCTGGGGGCAAACCCAGCAGTGACATCAGCGCTCAAGAGAAGGCACGCCAAGGCTCCTTCCTGCTCCTCACTGTGCCCGGAAGAGACATGTGCTGGGAGCCCTCCAGGCAATGCCTGCGACCTCTAACCAGAGTCCTTGAGCCAGACACAACCATGGCGGATAGAGAAGGGTTTAACTGCACTGAGGCGCTGTCTGAGCAGTCAGGGAAGCTGCAGCCAGTGGAATGGGCGCTGCTCAGCAAGCTGCCTCAGGAGAGACCCCTGCCACGAGGACGGGGGGCAGCTGACGGAGCCCCTGTCTAACCCAGGAGCAAGGCTCAGGGTCACAGGCACAACCTGTGCACACGACCCTTTTCCCTAAGTGACTCTTACAGAGGAGACGAAGGGAAGAACCCGGTGCAGAAGAGACTGTAAACTCTGTACCAATGGGCATGTTTATATTGTTAATCGTGATGCTGGAAAGACCTACTATCAAAGACATTTCTTCCCCAGTGTCTGTCATTCCCCTTTAGCTGGCATTTTCAGAGAGCAAACTACACCATGTGAGTGAACATTCCAGGTAAGTTTTGCTATCACTGCACTTGATAATCCTATCAGGGTCTTGGGACAAATCTTCACAAACCAGATGGCATGCCTGGTGGACACAGCCCATCAGATGCGGCTCCTCCCAGGTAGGCAGGGCCACTGCCACTCTCGGCCCCTGGGGGGCTCTGTGAGGCTCCAGCCAGCCCCACGGCCCCTGAGGGGGGCATCTGTGAGGCTCCAGCTAGTGCCACGGCCCCTGGGGGGGAAAGGGGGTCTGTGAGGCTCCAGCCAGCCCCACGGCCCCTGAGGGGGGCATCTGTGAGGCTCCAGCCAGCCCCGCAGCCCCTGGGGGGGCCATCTGTGAGGTTCCAGCCAGCCCCGTGGCCCCTAGGGGAAAGGGGGGTCTGTGAGGCTCCAGCCAGCGCCACGGCCCCTGAGGGGGGAGGGGGGTCTGTGAGGCTCCAGCCAGCCCCACGGCCCCTGGTGGGGGGGGGTCTGTGAGGCTCCAGCCAGCCCCATGGCCCCTGGGGCGGGGGTCTGTGAGGCTCCAGCCAGCCCTGCAGCCCCACTCACCTTCTCGACCCACATCCCGCCGACCTCCTCTCCGTCCCCATAGGTCAGGTACATCTCCTGACACACTTTTTTGAGCTCCTCCCGCAGTGCCGTCATCTCGCCCCGGTGGTACTGGACGCCGGGGAACACGTCCGACAGGAGGCTGAAGAGCAGCGGGATGTCTTCGGCCACCAGCTTCGGCACCATCGTCTCACAGACGCTCTGGATCAGGATCTGCGGGGGAAACGGGCTGAGCTCCGGGGGTGGTGGCTCCGCGTTCACGGCTCTGTCCCCGCAGGGACTCACCACCCACTCGCCCTGAGAACAAGTGCGGAGACCCAGCACCCCGCCCCACCCACCCCACTGCTGCCCGTTTAGCACGTCCGTCCCGGGACCGTGAGTCCTGGATCAGTGTGGGGGAGGCCGCCCCCTCACCTCCTGCTCAGGCAGGTTCTCTGCGATCTCTCCTTCGTCGACTGCCTCCCCGCGCTCCTCCTTCTCCCGCTTGATCTTCTGGATCCGCTCCCGTTTCACATTCCCCGCGCTCACCAGCACGCTCTTCAAGGCTCGGAGACCGAAGTCGTAGTGGCTTTGGGAAGAGAGCTGCTCGTCACACAGCCTACGAGAGAAAGGGCTTCCTTAGGAACAGTGCCCGCTGAGCCCCAAGCAGCGTCAAACATCAAGAAACGAGAACGGACACGTGGAAAGAAATGTAATCACACAGGCCGCGTTTAAATGGTGCAGTTAACACGTGCCAGAAACACGATTAGGAATGATGCTCAGCGACTCACTTGAAAAAAGGGACGATCTTGTTGGCAAGGACCTCCGCCGTGCGGAAGCCCTGAGAATACAGCATGACCTGGGCGATGAGCTGACGGTCGGGCTTGGTCATGGCCAAGCTCCGGAACAGCTTCTTCAAGTTGTCTGGGAGGTTCGACCGGCCCGCGTAGCCAGGGTTCATGGTGATGAAGATGGCCATGTCTGGGCTCACCTTCACTTGTTTGTTCAGCAGCTCACAGGTAATGGGGGCAGAGGCTGAAATTCACATGACGGTGTTAAGGCTTGTGATGGTCAGAAAACCACCATAAAATCTGAAAGGGCAAACCGAGCACCCTGCCAGCCCAGGACCCACGGGAGCTGCGGCCTGGCCTTTCCGCGGGCTCTCAGCAGCACAGTGCCACCTGCCCAGGGAGACCCATTTCCACACTCCCTGCCCACGTAAGAGCCACTCAGGTGTGGCCCCGATCAAGGCACCGGAGCGGCGACGACCCTATCTGCGTGCTATTACTGAGCGTCACGAGGCCAACGTGGGAAGAGGAAGACAGCCTGACAGCGGCGGCGGCAGCAACGCCGGTCGCGCTGTGATGAACCGACTGGCTAAGACACGGACACGGCCCTTTCCTCAGGCTGCTAAAAGCCCACCCACACACAAAGGCAAAACCACCCCCCCACTCTCAACACTCAGGGTCAGGTTCCTCCGTAAGCAAGCGTGGAGTTCACAGGCACTCATCTCTCTGACACGCCTCTCGTTTTATTCGGGTCTGGTAAGACGAGCTACTATTACTATGGACCGAAAGGGAAAATTAACAGGTAAACTACCCATCGTGGATGTATGTAACTCCTCCAGCTCATGCGTCTAGGCTCTGTGTGGAACTAGCTCCGAGGGACCCCCAGACACGTGACCAGGGTCGGGTCCCAACACTCCGGCCAGGAAGCCTGGCTCTGCGGGGCCACAGGGAGGAGCCCGGGGCCTCTGTCTGCAGAGGAAGCACGGCTCGCCCCGCTGGCTGCCATGGGGCGAGGTGGGCAGTGCCATCCTGGGCCCCGCCCACGTCTTCCATCAGGACGCACCACCCCGCCTGCAACCTCGGGTCTGGGAACTACACGAAACCCCCTCGTTTCTAAGCCCCAGCAGGGTAACTGTGCGCGAGAAGGCGAGCCTCACTCTTCTCGAAGCTGGGGTTGGAGTGCTCGCGCAGTGCCTCCTGGATGCACTGCACTTGCTGCGACACGGCCGACAGCATCCGCTCCTCCAGGCGGTTGAACTCGTCAAAGCAGCCCCAGGCCCCCACCTGGCAGAGCCCCACGAAGATGCGGCCCATTGCCTGAAACAAGAAGAAGGGAGCTGAAAGACGGTCCCGGTGCTGGCTGTACAGGGTTCCGATCCTGGCTCGGGTGACTGGTCCAACCCGGGCAAATCACATCCTGAAACCTGTCTGCTCATCTCTGAAACGCGAATAATATCACCTTCCTCCCAGAGGAGTGCAGGGGGGTGGAATGGGCTGTGAAGGTGGAACCAGCTTCACCTGTGAGGCAAGGAGCCCGGCCCTACATGTAGCAAGCACTCTGTACACAGATGAACAGATTATTATTTTCCCTCCTGCGCACAAAATCCCAGTGACAGAGCTAACACTTTCTGTCGTGTAAAAAAAGCCTTCGCTATTTGTTTTTCCTAAACACAGACACCAGAAGGATATGTCACACTGAAGAGTTAACCTGAAGACGTGAGGCTCACGTTGGCGTCACGCAGCAGCTGGCCCCTCAAACAGCCCCAGTAACCCCGTTCCCAAAGGAGAGCGCTGTGCGCACGGCTCATGGCCCCAGAGGCGCAGGCCTGCGCTCCCCACCCGGGCTCTGCTCTAGGCGGCTCCCTCGGAGCCTCTCACCTGGAAATCAAAGGTTTCGTCACAGTTGAAAACTAAAACAAAGCGGCCCAGCTGGTGGCCGAGGGCCTTGACAGATTCGGTCTTCCCGGTCCCTGCAGGCCCTGTTATTTGAAGAAAAGGAATTGAGAACTCAAATGAGAACACGTCTTTAGCTTTAAGAACTGTAAAAAGCAATTCTTTTCAAAAGAAATCAAAGTACAAGTTCGCCCTCCGTCTCTAAGCAAATTCCACCGGGTCCCACTGTCGGCCCTCCATATCCACAGGTTCCACATCCTGGATTCAACCAACCTCAGAAGGAAGCTTCAATTCACGGCTGGTTCAATCTGAGGATGTGAATCCCGTGAACACAGAAGGCTGACTGCGTATCTATTAAAAAATCTGTGTCCACATGGACCCTTGCAGTTCAAACCAGTGCTGTTCAAGGGTCAACTACAAACGGAGTAACTGATGTAAAGATTTAAAGTTTAAGAATGTACTAGCCACACAGTTAAGAAACACATTTAGATCATTTGCTTAATCCCCGAGAACTAGGTTCACCCCTTACTCCACCTGACCAGGTGTGTGGAGGCACTCACCGAATGGGGACCCCCCGAGCCTGGCCTCCAAGGCCTGCGTCATCGTCAGATAGCAGCGGTCGGTGAGGGGGGTCTGGACCAGCTTGTCCTGAACACCCAGGTATTCGAAGCCGTAGTTGAACTTGGCATTCGCCATCTGAATCGACAGCTGCTGCAACACGTCGGTCTGCTTCGGGTCAAAGTAGAACCGCATCTGGCTGAGCCACTCAAAAGACTTGGCGTTGTCGACCTTGCTCTTGATCAGGGACCTGGTGACGTCTCTCTGGTGAACCAGCTCTGTGATCTGAAGACAGACTCACTTTAGGAGTTTATCGTAACGTACACTCCCTGAACTGAAGTACGGAAGTGCCTCTTCTGGGAGTGCGCATTACTTAGGAAACTTTGAAATGAGATCCTAGGTCCAATTATGATATAAATAAATATTCCGAAACATAAATTTACTTTTAAAAACAACAGAACTGGTAGTCACATGATGGAATTACATAGAATAAAGAACTGCAACAAAAACAGAGAATGACAGAAACACCCTATTTTAAGTAAAAACCCTGCAACTCACATAAAACATGATGGGAGAAGAGCTGCCTCTGACCTAACAGTCTGTCTGCCCCACACAACCTCACAAGCCCAGCAGCGAAACAGCAAGGCTCACAGACACGCCTCCGGAGGTGGAGCTCTGGGAAGGTGGGGTGAGAGCGTGAAGACCCCAAGGGGTGAGCATCACCCTTTGAACCGGGAGGTGCATGTGGCTCCTGTTCCCCAAGGTTGCCCTTCAATAGGAAGAGAGAGCCAAGGACTACCCAGCGCTTCTCAAGAGGCCATCGACTTGCTTTCCTCCAAGACACCAATGAGGATATTTCTCGAGTGTGAGTTCTTTTAGCTGCTCAAGGGGAAGGCAGGGGAGCCTGTCCAGGAGGAGGAGGACTCACCAAGTGCTCCAGCTTGCGCCTGCGGAGCGGGGGCTGCTCCATGAGGACCGAGTCAGCCAGCACGTTGAGGGTGACCTCCACGTTGCTCAGCACAGAGTGCAGGGGGGCCGCGTCGCCGCTCCCGCCCATGCTGCTCAGTGCCGTCTCCACGTTCTCAGACCAGGCGATCTGGGCTGACAGGACCACCAGCTGGGCCTGGGAGGCGCGGCACACAGAAGACCCGAAAAAGTGGTTTTAAAGATCAGCCAGTGGCCCCACCCACAGACCGTTGCCCTTCCACTGGACAGTACCTGGTATTTGTCAATCCAGGTGATGTAGGTATTTGGGTCGATTGATGTTGCTTTACCAAAGACCTCGACTTCGGTAACGGACTCGGCGAGGAGTTTGGCCAGCGTGACCCGCATCTCCTTTTCCACCAGTGTGAGCCACTCGTTGATTTTGGGATGCTCAGTGATTGACACGGGAGTTTTAAACATGACCTGAAATAAAGAAAACCCAAGAATTAAGGTGTGCGGAAGACAGGAGCGAAGTTTTCTGAGTTACGGTCGTAAACCTAACTACCTCCTCTCCTTCACGGGACGAGATGCCCAGGACGATGGAGTTGTCTTCATTGAGGATGATGCTCGAGACGCCAGCGAACATTTTCTTGAAGTGTTTCTGTAACTTAGCTACATTCTTACTGTTTCCAATGATTTCAAGCAAATCTTCGTCACCCACAAAATAGAATCTAAAATCCAAACAGCATTGAAGTTGCTGAAACGTGACACATACACAAATAAGGTGAATCAAACAGTAACAGAGGTCAGTGGACGTGGACTGTGTGGACCATCTCCAGCCTGAATGCAGATCACATCCAGGTCTTCTCCAGCCCTCAGCAAAAGAGACTCACTCACCTAGCAAGACACTGAAGAGAAACACAATGCATTTCATTTAATTCGCCTCACTTCATCATTTTTTTTAAAAAAAAAAACCTGCTCAATTTATAAGTAAACTATTCAGAGGGCTTCCCTGGTGGCTCAGACCATAAAGAATCTGCCTGCAGTGCGGGAGACCTGGGTTGGATCCCTGGGCTGGGAAGATCCCCTGGAGGAGGGCATTGTCAACACACTCCAGTATTCTTGCCTGGAGAATCCCCATGGACAGAGGAGCCTGGCGGGCTACAGTCCATGGGGTCGCAGAGTCAGACACAACTGAGCGACTTTCACTCACTCAAACTGTTTATAAAGAAAAAAAAAATGCCACTTAGAAAATAAAATCATCAGAGTGAGTTTTTTAAGAGAGACAAGCTGCCTGGGAGGGTGAATAATAGTTTAAATGGAGCTTAGTATACAAATCCACGGTAAAAAATTAAGAGCAATCAGTCGATGAAAGGAAAACTGTATTCATTAAATGGATTACTGGCAACAAAACCCTTGATTTCAGAGAGAGCAACACACAGGCCAGGAGGGAAGAAAGCACAGAGCTGGGCCTCCCCTCAGTCTGCGCCTGAGACGCCCCCTCACCTGGGGAAAGACGAGCGCTCTCTCTCCAGGTACTCTCCCAGGGCCTTCTGGATCTTTCCCAGCAGGTCTGCCAACCTCTCCAGAGACCTCTGCACCCCCTGGATGTTCAGAACGTCCATCACCAGGGGAGACTTGGATACTTTCTTCATTAGAGCCAAGAACTCCGTGCTGATGCTACAGGTCAAGTCAGAAGCGAGGTCACTGTCAGCCTTCACGCAGTGTTCCCGGCCAAGCCCAGCCTTCCAACCCCCACCCGCTGGAGGCCGCACCTCTGGAACCGCTGGGTCTCCACCGGCAGCAGGTGCTTGATGTCCGCGCTGCCCGTGAAGATGCCCTCCAGGTAGACCCAGCGCCTCTGCACGTCGATCCACACGTCGAAGAGGGCCATGATGCGGTTCAGTTTGTCTTCCCAGCTCAGGGCGTCCTCCTCAAACACCTAGCGGGTGAAGCAGGGCAGAGGTCAACTGCTACCCTCTCCCCTCTCGGATATGCCAGAACTTACCCCAAAATGCAGACATCCTGCCAAGCTACGTGACTTCCATTTTCTAAAAACAGGTCCCTGGTAACCGTGAGCCTGGCCGCTTTTATTTTTAAACATTTATTAACTTATTTTGGCCAGGCAGCACTTGGGGTCTTAGCTCCCTGACCAGGGATCGAGCCCGTGCTCCCCGCAGTGGAAGCCTGGAGTCTTAACCACTGGACCGCCAGGGACATCCCCGCGAGGCTGCGGGCATTACGGTGGATGTGCGGGAGGGAAGCCCCACAGCACACCTTGTAATACGGAGAGAGCTTCATGGCGGACACGCTGTTGATGTGCTCTTTGACCTTGTTGAAGAGGTCGTCCCAGCCGCGGATCAGGCGACACTTGTTCTGATAGTTAACCAAGTCCAACTCGTAAGTGTTCCACACTTCTCGTATCTGAATTGAAACCCAAAGAGGCAGGTCACCCACGTAAGGGCATTCGCCAGCCATGTGAGTGACCGAGTGAGTTAACGTTATGGGGACAAGAGGGACCACAGGGGAGGCTCCGTTTTCACAGCTCAGGTGTGCATCACAGCTCGACACGCACCTGCTTCAGAAACTCCTCCAGAGCCATCTCCCCCTGTGCCACCAGCAGCACGTCCTTGACAACAGCTTCATTCTTCTGCAAGTCTACATCCCAGATTTGGCCGAGGGTCAGCTCAGACACAACCCAGTTCACGTGAAGCCGCTTCATCAGCTGTTTCCAGTGGCGGTCCTTAAGTGCTTCGGACTTGAGCTCAATCACCAGCATGTTTATCTGTGGAGAGAGGGAGCTGAGTTATCCGCGTGGCGTGTTTCCGGCTGACCTCCCAGCCGGCAGCTCCAGGTCACCCACCTTCAGGTAGCCTTTCAGGAGCCTCTGCACAAACTCGTAGGACGCATACTGCCGCAATCGGGCAGGGAAGTTTTTCAGCTGGTTCAGGAGGCCATCTAAATTCTGTCGAAGCTGTCAAGAGAAACCCAAGGTGGTATTCAGTTTGCCAACATTCCTTTAAAGGGTGAAACATTTAAACACTAGCCTTTAAAGAAATTTTAGGTAAACGAGCGGGAAGGCACTTCTTGTGAACTCACAGCACAGCTTCCAGCTTGCCAAGTTCCTAAGTAAAGTCTCCAACTGTCAACACGCGAAGGGCAACGCGGTATCTGTTTCAGTGATGCATACCTTTCGAGGCTGCACGGAAACCCATGGCTGCTCCTTCATCTGGTCAATCTGCTCCCAGACCTTAGAAAGCTCTGACCAAACGCCTTTGAGGTCCTGTAACTCTTCTAAGGCCACCTGTGATCAAGGACAGCAGAGCAGTTATACTCCAGAAGAGGAGCCACCTCGGACCCTGCCAGGGCCTTTGGGACAGCCGGGCTGGGGGCGAGGTCGGCACGAGGTGCCCGCACCCGCCTGCCCGCGGGAGCGGCTCGTACCTGGACGCGCTCTTCACTGCCGCTGAGAAGCCCCGTGTCGGTCAGCTCCAGGGCCTCCTTGGCCTTCGCACACTTCTCGCGGTCGTCCTTCAGTCTGCCGAACTTCCCTTCGTATATGGTGAGAGCCTGAAGTGCCTCCTCTGGACGCAGGTTGCCCTGAAGCAGTCAAGGCCAGCGAGTCAGAGCCAGGTCTCCGGACAGAGGGGCCCAGCTCCGAGGCGCCGGAGGGGACTCTGAGCTCCCTTGAGTGTGTCTGTGTGTAAACATTCCCAAGTGCACGCTGCTGATGCGTGCCCGTTACTTCCAGACGTGACCTGGGCAAGGGGAGCACCCGTCGAGTCAGGTGTCCCCTCGCGGAGTGCCGGGGAGACGCTGACCTGGGCCCGGAGCAGGACAGCCCTGTCAGGCACGCCCTCCCCGAGGGCACGGCCGTGGTATCAGTGACAAGGAAAGGTGAGGAGGAAAGCACCGTTCTCACTGGAGGCGGCTCGACTTCTGCACTGACACGATTCACAGATCTCTTTCCACTTTAATAACCTTTGAGAATGACTACACCAAGTACTGATTCAAGTTTTCTTTTTTTGCCACGCTGTGTCCTGTGGGACCTCAGTTCCCTGACCAGGGGATGAACCCAGGCCCTCAGGAGTGAGAGCATTGAGTCCTAACCACTGGACCCCCAGGGAACTCCCTCAAAGAGAGTTCTAGTTAAATACATCACCCGCGAGGCGAGGCGATCAGAGACGTCCACGCTGAGGTGCCGCATTCTTGCCTACTGATCAGCCCTCACTCCCCCGCATGACCTGGCAGCGCTGGCATCAGCAAAGCACAGCCTGCTTCACCCCGGGGCCCCTTGGCCCAACCAGACACAAAGCGGGACCTTAGGCCAGCAGCACGGACCAGCTGAGGGCAGGACGGAGGCCGACCCAGCAGACGTGTGTGTGTGTGCCAGGTTGGGGGGTTGGAGGGAAGGAGCGGGGAGGAGCCCGATTGGTCCCCAGGCCTTGCGTGGAGAACCGAGCCCTGCCCACAAAACCAGACCAGCAACTAGGAAGCACTCACATCTTTCCCCTGCAGGGTTCACGTGTGTGCCTCCGTGTGGATCTCACCCAGCGAACCAGGCGGGCCGTGACCTACATGGCTGAGCCCCATCCTGCCTGTCTGCACACCCCTTGGCACGCCTGCCTGCCCCCACTGGTCTCCACACGCCAGACTCCCCGCAGGGCAGTGAGGCCCCAACACCCTCCCCCAGCACGTATCTCCATCTGACTTGAAGTGCGTGTCCTTCCGGTTCCCTTCTCATCCTCTGTCTCCTGCGGGAGCTTGTCCCCCTGGGGGCAGGCTCCTTTCTGGTCACCGCTGTGTTCCTGCTGCCCAGAACATGGCTGGTGCTGAGTACAAACTCTAGTGAACGCGGAGGCCTGGCTGCGGCAGTCTCTGGGCACAGAGAGGCTTAACCACTGGGAAGACAGTGGCACAGCCCAGGACGGCCCCGGTGCACAGGCCGGGCAGTGGCACCGGGGGACGCCTGGCCTGAGAACACAAGAGCGCCAAGTCTAACTCCCAGCTACAACTAAGAGGGTAACTTACGAGTGGAGAAACGCTAGGCTTCAGAGGCATTCCCTGACTGTCGCGAGGGGTCTGGCTGAAAAGAGGTCTGTCTAAGCGGGCTTTCACAGTTTCACATCCACTCTCTGCAAGTACGGCTCCCTTAATTACAGGAAGGCAGCACCTTCACCCGGGAAGCGCAGCCGCGGCCGGGCGCCTCAGTCTGAAAGCGGGGACACAGAGGACGCTGCTGGTGCGGGGAGAGCGCGGGGCCGCGCCGGGGCTCACCGTGACGGGCTTGGTTTTCTCCCAGTCGGTCAGCAGGTCAGTGGTGCGGCTCTCCACGGCCCGGTCCTCCTGCACGATCTTCATCTGCAGGTTGGCCACCTGCTGCTGGATGGCGGAGTCCTTCCGCCTCATGATGTCGTTGAAGGCCCCCCACTCCCCCTCGATGTTGTCAATGTAGAGCCAGGACGGCGGGAACTGGAACCTCTGCTTCTCCAGCAGCCGCTGGCCATTGCGGTAGAGCTGGAGAGGGAACAAACACACGGGGCTTTCTCTTCTAGACGGGTAACAGGAGCTACGGCCAGACTCCACAGGAGAAGACCCTCATGGATATAGAATGCACCTGCTCTCCTCCAGGAACCTCCCCTGCCCACAGCGCTGCGTCCCAGGGCAGCAGGCCGCTGGGGGCCTGGATAGGCCAGCCCCGGGCACACTCAGGCGGCCCCGAGCAGGGCCTGAGCGCCCTGGAACTGGGCTTCACGCCCTAGGTCCAAACTATGAGAAGGAAATTTAAGTTTGAGAACTTGAAGATTAACAACTAAAGTAAAAGATTTAAAAAGATAAGAACCTGTGGTTCTCAAATCTTGAAGTGCCTGAAGATCACCTGCAGAGCCTTTTAAAATGCAGCCACCCAGGACACTGGGGTCCACCTTTACGGGGACACTAGGGGGTACGACAGAGACACCCCGGGGATCCCCAAGACACAGCGAGGGGCAGAGCTCACCTCGACTTGCTTCTCAAACTGCTTGATCTTCCGTTTCAGGGACTGCACGTAGGTGATGAAGGTCACTGCGTCGGAGGTGCTGGCCGTGTCTACCGAGTGCTGCTCCAGCTCCTGGCGGGACTGTGGGCAGAGAGCATGGCGTCAATCGGGGAGCCAAGGGGGCCGGCGGGCCTGCCGCCCTGCCGGGGTCCCACCTCCTCACCTTGGAGATCTGGGAGTGGAACTCCGTCATGTTGGAGCCGAGCATCTGCCCAAATTTGCTGAGCACCTCCTTGTGCCAGGAGTCGTACTTCAGGTTCACCTTTGACTGGACCTGCAGGGGGAGGAGTGTTCACACTGCAGCTTCCCTGCGGTCAGATGCTGCCCTCACAGTGCGCCTTCCAGGCGGCCGGCGGGGCTCACCTTCCCGTAATCTATGACCACCGGCCCAAACTCTTTCTTGGTCTCTGCATTGTCGAACGTCCCCCGGGCCTTCCTGATCTGGACCAGCAGCGCCTGCCACCTGCTGAGGTCTTCCCCGAGCCGGTTATAAATGTTCTCGGCCTGCATGTCCCACAAGCACTGGTACTGAAGCCAGACCTGCAGACGAAAGCACAGCCACCCACGGCAGCTCGAATTCTCGTTCTGTGAAACGCCAACGCGTGCGGTCGTGCTCTGCTAAAAAGGCGGGTGTCCCTTCATCGCTGTTAGGAAAAAACTCTCATTCCGAACGCTCGGTCTCCCAACCGAAAGAGAATAGAGTTTTCTGCTCTCCAAAAGGATTAATATCTCAGAAGGTTCATTCTACTATTCACTCCTTGCTTTCAAATAGCAAATATTACCTCATAAGTCGCATTACGTTTGGTCAAGACTTCTTAGCTCCACGTTCATTCAAGCTCACACTTGCCTCTAGGACAGATCACACACGCACCGGGGTGAGAGGAGCGCCTCACCTTGACGTACTGCTCGACCTCGGTGACGATGCCCATGACTGCAGAGTAGGACTCCTCCAGGGCCACGGGGCCGTCCGGCATCCGCGTCAGGGCGTTCCGGTAGAACTTCTCTTCTTCCGTCAGTTCATAGTGGACGCCCACCTAATCGAACAAAGGCGGAGATGAATGCAGGGAGTGCGTACAGAAATGTGAACCTCAGCTGCCTTTCACGGCGTTGAAGTAAATTGAAAGAAATGGTACTTAAGGGATAACGTTCACTCATCCCGGTCACAGGTAACCTAACTCATCAAACCAAGGAAAGGAGCATCAACCACAAGCTAAAAGGTGTGGCGTCCCTGTCTGAGCAGGCATGCCTCAGGAGCGGGGAGCAGGGTGTCCAGAGGGGGCCCCACGAGACCCGAGCCTCTCATCCCAGCAGGCGGGACTGAGGGTGTCACCTCAGGGAGCGAGGGACCACCACCAAGTGTGAACACCAGCGTGCACAGTCACTCGTCGGGGTCAACAACCTGCGGGCCGGTCGCAGGCCAGGCACTGCTGCAGGTACTATGAACAGACAAAGGCCTCTGCTGGCACAGACTTAAGTTCTGCGGGGGAAGGGAAGACGACCGAGGGAAAAGCAAAATACACAGGCCGTCAGAAGGCGAGCAGGGCTGTGGAGAAACAGGGTGGGGAAGGAATACGGGGGCAGGACGGATTTCACACAGGGAGGCGCGGGAGGCCTCACAGAGGTGACCCCTGGCAGAGCTGGGGGCGGCAAGGCAGCCGCGGGGGCAGGGGATGAGCAAGGGCAGAGGCCCCGGGGGCCAGTGTCCATCTGGCCCGTGTGAGGACGGGTGGGGCCAGCTTGCTGCAGCAGAGCCGGGGGGGAGGGGCAGGCGGCAGGGCAGCACGTGTCGGGGGCCCACAGGCCCCCGTGGTGGGCTAGACAGGAAGCCGTTACCAGGCCCTCGAAACAGAGCGTCGAGGTCAACATGCACCTAAGAGGTACTCTGGGCTGCTGCGCTGACAGCAGCTTTTAGAGGGGCAAGAGCAGACAGAGACCAGTGAGGAGAGGGCTTACCTAGGCCTAGGGGGTGAGATGTACCCTGCACGACCACAGCACTGGACGCCACAAGAAACAGACCAGGGTAAATTCTGAAGATGGAGACAGTGGGCGTCCAGGCTGACATCAAGATCTGAGCAGGTTAGAGGCCGGGGAAGAGAAGACGGGGAGACGCAGGTCTGAGGGAGGGGACGTCTGCAGGCGGCCACGTGGAGCCGCGAGGCGGCGGCAGGACCAGCACGTGGCGTTCAGGGTAAGGACCAGAGGAGGCAGGAGCGCGCAGGGCCAGCAGCCCCGACGGGGCACGGAGGGCAGGGTGGGGCAGGCACGGAACACGCAGGAACCGGTGGCGTGGACGGCCGGCGAGGTGCAGGGAGAGCTGGGGGAGCCGGGAGCGAAGACCAGGCCCCAGAGGAGGGAGGAGAGAGAACGGAGCTACGCGCACAGCTCAGACAAGAGACACACCTGGGACTGTGTGGAGCCGTAACTAGGGGCAAGTGTTGGGTCACATTGCTCCCCGTCCAGCGTTCCGCCAGAGCGCTGAGCTGCCAGAGCGCTGAGCTGCCAGAGCGCTGAGCTGCCCGAGCGCTGAGCTGAGGTCCAGGGCTTCCTTGCGGGCACTCACCTGGTACCGCTGGCTCTGGATCCGGGGGAGAGACAGCACCACCATCTTCCAGGCGAACATCTCCTGGTACAGCTTGTACCTGCACTCCTCGATGGGCGGGTTCAAATAGATGACCTGGTTGGTGATCCTCAGCTCGTGAACGACGTTCTGGAAAGCAAAGGTGTAGTTTTGACTCAGCAGTCTATTTCAGTTCAAGGGCTTTGAAATATACCATTTTCTCTCTCTGAATCATTACACTAGTTCTGTGTGAACCACAAAGTCTGTTGCTAACAGATCCGGCCTTCTGTGAGCTCATGTTTGGTCTGCAGCCCTCCCCAAGGGCCCGGAGGAGGTCAGAGGGCAGCTCCGCGTGGGGTCCTCCTGGGTGCTCAGCGAAGCGCCGTGGGATCTGATGCCTGTGAGGATCTCGGGGCGTGAGCACCCTGCAGCCTGAGAAAGCAGTGACACAGGCCGACCTGGCTGGTGTAGGCTCGCAGGCTGGGAGCAGTCTGTGCCGCCTGCCAGCGCTTTGAGCGAGTTTAAGAACTTCAGCTCAGTCTCCACTGCACGTCCGATCAACTCAGACACCCTCACTTGCGTTTCCACATCTCGGTAATTTCTTTTAAAAAGTATTCACCCCAGAGGGATGAATATCTGTAATATTCAAAAGTGAAAACATTTTAAGTATTAAAAGAAAACATGAAGTCTGGGTAGGAAAAAAAAGAAAAGCCAATTGTTTCTCTCAGATCACAGTTTCTACTTGCCTACTTCTACCAGACTTCTGATTTGGAGACTTTCACTGGTAAAGAGAACACAAATACTGTTGACCACACAGAACTGAAGTATGGCTCAACGCATCAGTGTAAGGCGGACGCGCATCTAACCAGCACCTGTGTTACCTGCAGAGTTTAAGGAGACCTTTCTGGAAAGCCTTCCAGGCCCCCGCAGAGCCCTCCTTCCCATGACGGGAAACGGCCGCCTGGAGACGAGGGCTGCTGTCCAGTGTGCTCCCGCATCCTTCTGGGAGAATTCTACTCAGATTTTTATTAAAACTGACATTTTAGGGTCACAGTCTGACCTTCTACTTGCCCAGCAGACCATTATATTCAGTTCTTCAAATTAATTCCTACGTACATCCTAGGAGAAGAGACATTTTTCCCCCAGTGTAGATTTCTAAGTTTTATTTTCCATTAAGGAAAAAAAAATTAATAAATAAAGCTGGGACTTCCCCGGTGGTCCAGTGGTTAGGGATCTACCTTCCAATGCTCCGTGGTGGGGGAACTAAGACCCCACAAATAACTCAGCTGTGAGCACAACTGCCGAGCCTGCACTGAAAGGGAGACCCCCACGCCCCGCAACCAAGCCCCGGCACAGCCAAATAAATGAAAAAATTAACCCCCACGTGTTTCTGAAGCTGTTTTTGACGTAGAGCAGAGTTCTAAGGCAGGCGTGAAGAGGAAAGGTATGCACCCTCTTCAGCCTCCTCTTGAGTGGTGTCGTTACCAAAACAAAGACGTGAGCGCCGGTCCATCGTTCAGTGGCTCAGTCATGGGGGCTCCGTGACCCCGTGGCCTCCAGTCAGACTTCCCAGGGTCTCACAGGACACCACCTCAGTCGGAGGCCACAACCCTCCAATCCCTTCCACTCTGCGCCACTCCGCTTTTCCCGTCTTTCTCTCATGCCTCGGCACCTGGGGTGCTCTCTGCAGAACGGCCCTCCTCTGGGTCTGCCTGGTGCTGCCCTCGTGGATGGTGGCGGGAGGAGCACGGGGTGAAGAGCCTCCCCCTCAGCTCACGTCACCGCGGGACGCTGACCGGGCCCAGGCCTGCCCACCGCAGTGGCTTTTTCACCGGCGCTTTATGTACTGCGGAACCGGCTGCCCTGGGAGACACTCACCTTGATCTTTGGCTCTCCTCCAGGCTTGTGACTAACTTGAGGGGCATCTGTATCCATGTCAACCTCTGCTTTATCCTCCGCTTGTCCAAGGAGCACCTGCGTCCAAGCTCTCAGGCCAGCTTGCAGCCGGACGCCCAGTATCCTTTCAATCTACAGAGAGAACACGTCCCAAGAACAGTGTTTCTCCCAAAGTTAGCTCGCAGAGCGTATTGACAGAAAACCGCTGTTTCAGGCCCAGGACGAATTGCTCCTGACCACAAGCCTGCACCCCCGGCTCCTCAACCTCACGTCTTCACCCTCCAGCCTCGGGTCACTGACCCCTAGGCTGACTGTGCTCTCCACCTGCAGACTCCCGCTCACAAGCAACAAGCAGAGCACAAATGCACAGGCGTGGTGAAGGCCTTGATATGTGCTCAGTGCAGCAGAAAATGCAGAGACCAACACCAGCCTTGGGTGCAAAACCAGGAAACTGGAATTTGCAGGTGAAGCCATTTTCTTTTTCAAATCGAGGCACAAGTGATTTTGTTATTGTTGCTGTTCAGTTGCTAAGTCATGTCTGACTCTTTGCGACCCCAGCACACCTGGCTTCCCTGTCCTTCACTATCTCCTGGAGTTTGCTCAAACTCAGTCCATTGCGTCAGTGATGCTACCTATACGTCGCATCCTCTACCACCCCCTTCTCCTCCTGCCCTCAATAACCGACTATAACATTAGTTTCGGATGTACAACATAAGGATTCAATATGTATACCTATTTGTAAAATGATCACCACAGTAAACCTCAAGTGAAGAAGGAAGTCAGAAATCTCTCATCTGTGAGATTTCCAAGGACTAGGGTGTCCGCACATCTTGCTCAGAGTCCCCCTCGTTGTGAGCCACTCAAGCATCCTGGGAATGCAGCGGGGGCAGCCTGAGAAAACCTGGGGCTTGCACTCGATTCAGAAGACTGGGGCTTCTGAACGTTTGCTCTGTTCAGGGCCATTGGAGCAATCGCTGCATTTTACTAATCCACTTTAGAAGGAAAAACCTGTGACCCACACACAGCTTCAGAACTGACCAGCGGCCACCTGTCCACTGAGTGACCTCTGCCATAAAGCACCCTCCCTGCTTCTGGAGACTTCACGGCTGCTCTGACATACGCTGACGAGAAAGCCACACGGGGTGCTAAGTGTGCTTCCAACACCCACCCCACAGGGGTGAGCCAAGATCCTCTAAACCAGGAACAAGAGGTGCGTGGATGCTGGGGGGCTGGTGGAGGGAGACAGGCGGCCAGAGAAGGCGGCCTGGAGAGCCACCTCAGTCGTGAGCAGAGCAGAGACGGGCTGCAGGAGGTTGTTGCGCTCCCGGAAAACAGAGCGCACGCCTCTCCTCCCCCAGAGCTCCCTGCTCCCGGCGCAGGAGGAGGGTGCCTGCAGCACTACCCCAGTTTGGCTCTACTGTCAGCTACAGGGATTTCTGGAAAGAACTGGATGGTCACCGTCACTGAAAACTGCCACGGAAACGAGCTTTTCAGGGACGACCTAACAGACTTGTGGACAGGGGCCACCCCTGTGCAGACAGCAGACAACGCCACGTGCAGCCGGCGCCACCTACCTCCATGTCCAGCTTGCTGACCCAGATGGGCAGGTTGGAGTAGGAGTGCAGGTTGAGGTCGTCCACGGCCTTCTGCACTCTGTTCAGGATCTCGGAGAAAGTCTTGTGGTCGTACAGGCACGTCTCCAGGGAGCGGACTTCCAGGTCTATCTTCTCCTCGATGATCAGCAGATCGTCCACCTAAAGGGAGGTGCAGTTCGCATTTAAATCACCAGCTTACCCCAGGCCTTTATCTTGTGTACATTCTTCTCAATAAGCGTCTGAGGCAGAGAAGTTCTTCCTCAGAGCGTTAACCCTGCGTGCTGGCCTGACACCACACCCCGCCTATCTCCGAGGAGGGAGGGGAAAGGTATGGACACTGGCGCCTCCCCGTTCCGGCTCCTACTCCCGGCAAGGCACCCTCTGCCTGCACGTGCGGGAGCAGGACATCAATGCACGCTGCTCCGCACCTTCCCTCTCCAGGAGCCAGCCGCACGCCAGCCCAGCAGACTCCGCCCTGCCTGCCGAGACAGAAGCAGGGCCAGGAGACGACTGTGGCGCAGCCGGGCAGGGGTCTGGGGAGGAGGGCCAGGTCGGGGGCGGGCCGACCGCCAGCCCACTGTCCACACAGCTTTATCAGTAACGAAGCTCTAGTGCCCTTCATTTCTTCCCTGGCTCCCTAGCAACGGGGACTGTCACTGAACGGCCTCCCTAAAGCCCCCACACCATCCAACAGCCCGGTGAGGGGAAGGCCTCCTTCTCCTGCTCCGCAGACGTGGCCCTGAGCTGTCAGAACCGTGGGCAACCTCTGTGGAGAGCTAACTGCTAACCGACTGGCAAGCCTCCGGGACAGGGAAGATGGAAGTGGCACGCACCTTCTCCTGGAAGTTGAAGACCGTCTCCGCCAAGCGCTGCACGTAGGGGTCGAGCTTGTAGGACTCCCACACCAAGGCGATGCCCTCGGCGATTAGCGCCTGCACCTCCTTCTTCAGGCCCGCCACCAGCAGGGAGATGGTGCTCCGCTCTTCCACCTTCTCGCACGTGCGCTCATAGGTCCGCACACTCTCGATCAGCGAGATGGCGAATGGGTACAGCTGGTTCGCCTGGTGAGCCTTGTTCACGATCGCCAGCGGGACGCGGAAGCCGAGCCACTTGAGGTTTCGCACTTCTTTGGAGAGGGTGATGATCTCGGGGAGGAAGTTGACCTTCAGCTTAAGGACGTTGCCGGCGCGGCCCCGGGCGCGCGTGCTCTCGATGGTGAAGATGCGGCCCGACACGCCCAGGTTGCGCTGCTGCACCTTGCGGGCCCAGTCGTCAAAGATCTCCTGCGTGTTGAGCTTCATGCGGAAGCTGTCCCCGTCCTGCTTCAGCTTCTGGCCCTCCACATGGTTCTCCCAGCCCTTTCCCAGCACGTCCTCCACGCGCTTCATGTAGGCCGTCAGCTGCCGGTCGATCTGCTTGGCCCAGATGATGGAGCCGGACACCGGCGGCAGGTCGCGCACGTGGCTCATCTTACACGCCTGGCTCTGCGGGTACTGGACCTTGAACTTGTCGTGAAGAGACTCGATGTCGTCCTTCACACGCTGGATCAGCTGTGTCTGGTACTCGCGGATGGCCCCGCGAATGTGAGGCCGGACGAACAGCGCGTTGAACCTGGAGAAGATCCGGAACATCTCGTTGGCGTTCTTGGCTGTGCCGAGCTGGTCTCGCAGGCGCGCGGTGATCCGAGTCTCCACCCTGTCGATTCTCTCATCGTATCTCTTCATTGCGGCCTCCCAGGCCTCCGTGCCCTCCTTGGAGACGTCCAGCCCGTCCACTTCCTTGACGTTCTCGTAAGCCAGGTTGACTTCCTCTATGGCATTCGCGTCAGCAGCGTCAAAGAGAACCTCGGCCACTTTCATGTCCTGGGGCTCGGGCACCTCTCCTTGGTTCTGCTGTGCAACTGCTGTGACCTGGAGGAGAGGGTTTGGAAGAAAACAGGTCTGCCAAGGGGAAGACTTTTACCTCGTTGAGTAGCACACACCACACAAGATGACCAGTCCACCACGTAAGCCTGACGTTTAGTCAAACACTTTACAACCACAAGTCAAGACTGTGTAAGACAAGATACTGCACGTTCTAACTCTGCTGTAAAGACCTTCAGACAATGTAGTTCTGTGGCTGAAGAAGCTAAAATAAAAAAGTGTTGAGACCTGGGTTTGTGGTTCTTCCCTCAAACTGCACTGGAAAGCTCAGGACTTCATAGGAGTGGTATATACAAAGTCAGAATCCAATATACTTCTCATTTTTATTTCTAAAACTTTAGATCACCGCCCAGGGTCCACACTGCAGCATAGGGACAGATCAAGCATGACAGTAACTGAGAGGGTCCCGCTCAGTCCCCTGAACGCTCCTGGACGGACAGCAGAGCACACAGGCCCTGTGCCTCGGGACGCGGCAGACCCCCGGGCACAGCTCACGCCCACTCTCACGGAATTACACCGCCAGGCAGGGGGCTTGATCTGGGGTCCACAGACGCCACACATGAAGTTCAGACAGTCTGTGAATTTATTTGGAGAAAATCATTTTCACTAAGCCTAATTAAATTTAGCATTTTCTTCAGTCGTGAATGTAGGCAACAGTTATAGCTGTCCCCAGTGCCCTTTGTCATCAATAAATCCTTCCACGTCACACGACAGCTGTACTGTAATCCTGAGAGCTTGTTTACGTTCACTACTTCAGAATCGTGCTATCAGGCCTGTCTTGCCCTTTTACGTGTTCATGGAGAAGCACACAGATTACTGTCCACAGATCGTAACTTCAAAACTGTGGACAAATGTTTCTTTGTAAACCTGTGCCTTTTATTTTATATATTTAAAAACATTCTGAGAACTCCTGGCAATGGCATTATAGGAGCAAAAACTGGACAAAATGATTAAACAGCCATTTCAGGACAACGGACAACAACCGAAGGCAGCCGACACCCTGAGGTGTGCTGATGTCAGGTGAGGGCAGTGAGCCCGGCCTGGGGTGCTCCCACCCCAGCCCAGGCAGGAAGACTCGCAGCTCTGCAGGGGGGAGTGGAAGAGCAGCTTACAGCAGGGGGTTCTGGGGACTTCCCTGGCGGCCGAGGGAGTAAGAATCTGCCTGCACTGCTCCAGAAGACCCCACATGCTGCAGAGCCACCAAGCCCAGCACCGCACCTACAGAGCCAGCGCTCTAGATCCCGGAAGCGGCAACTGCTGAAGCCCGGGCACCCCAGAACCTGTGCCCCACAACAAGGGACGCCACCGCGACGAGATGCCCACACGCGGCAACAGGAGGTCGCCCCCACTCGCCACAACTAGAGAAAAGCCCACGCGGCAAGGAAGACCTAGCACCTGAAATTCAGGAAACAAATAAAGGGGGCGTTCTGGAAAAGACAGCCTGGCAAGGGCCCACGCAGCAAACCACACACACACCCCGGAGGCCTGGGGAGCCCTGCAAGAATGAAAAGCCTGGACAGATTTACAACCTGCTGTCCACCAAAACTCCTATAACCAGTGAAACTAGCCTTCAAATACGAGAGTGTTGCCAGCAAACCTATGGGACAAGAAATGGCAAAGAATTTCTTCAGGCTACAGAGAGAAGACGGCAGAGGTAACAGGCCGCAGAAAGAAACGAAGAGAACTAGAAGATATAAATCGGGGACAAATGGAAAAGATTATGTCATTATTTTTCTTTTCACCTGCCGATTCTTCTAAGATATATGTGACTGCTTAACTTGTAACGCTGTGGTGCTGGGTTTATAACATATGTAACAGTAATACCACATACTAATAACGTATGTGATACAGATGCATTGTAAGAACAGCGTTATTTCTCTTGCTGTAAACATGACAAGCAGGAGGAAACAGATCTATGTTGATTACGAGGTTCAGTCAGTATTGCGTATATCACGATAAGAGACCTATAGTAATCCCTAGAGGAAACACTGAAAAAGAAAATTCAAAGAAATATAGCTGTTAGGTCTCTAGAAAACAGAAGCTCTCAATCCAAACTTATCAATAACGACGTTCAATGTGAACAGACTAATCCTCCAATAAGACCATCCTGAGAATGCACGCCTGCACACGAGTTTACTACGGACTTTCCAAACAGAAAGGCAGTGGACACCACATGGTTTACAAATGGAAAGTAGACAATGATGTTTTAAAACAGGGATATCTGAGACGGACATGCAACAAAGGGCTGAGACACCCTAAGCTAGGACAAATCAGTCCCAGTCAAGTCTCTCACGGACACAGTAAAGGGTTAACACGTAAAACCACCACGCACACGCGTGTGCACATGGATCGGGACTGCACGAGTCGAGAAGACACCAAGCACTCCTTAGCAACCCGCTCCACCCTGGGTGGCAGGCACTCCTCACAGAGAATGAACCGAGATGCAAGGCTTCCAGACCGGATCGCCCATCCCAACTACACTCCAGAATTCTCTTGACTACGGGAAGGCTGAAAGAATCCTAAACACACGCACGAAAGACCCCACTGAGAGCCTATGATTAACACTGGCTATTGGCTTTAGCACGTGTCTATCCGTTTACCAATTTGTCTACCTACACGTGTATCAATCTACCTGCTATTTCTGGACTGGATTGTTTAAAAGGGAGAAAAGTAGTGCTCAAAAAAGTGGTGAATTGAGAAGAGAGAAAAAAAAAACCATGAAAAAAGAAAAGGGGTTATTTAATTGTTTCAATAAATCTGAGCCAAACGCAATTATTACCACATTTTACAGATAAGGAGTCTGAGGAAAAGAGTAAAACAATGAGCCCAGTCCGATGGCTAGGTCAACAGTTGAATTAGGAGGTAAACCCAGGAGGTTTGGCTCTCGGGTCCATGCAGTTTGGGGATGGGAATGAATGGACGGAGAATGTTAAAGATTTGAACTCAAACGCTATGATCTTCAAGATGACAGTGACAGATGAAAATGGAGCCAAAGAAGCACTTCACAGTGTAAAAGAGAAACAGGTAGCTGACTGCAAAAAAAGAGAGACACAGAGAGTCATTCAAGCAATGCAGGCACGCATTTTCAGACCGTGAGCCACACCTGTGGCCTCAGGACCCTGACGATGACCGCTCTCAGCTGCTCGTGCTGGCGTCTGAACTTTCTCATCTGGTCAAGGCGCGCCTGAAGCTTCCTGTGAGCAGGGTTGATCCGCCACACCATCTTGAGGTTTTCTTCCCTTTTCCTTTTGACAATGTCTCTCAGCAATACCTGGAGTTTCTCATATTCATCATCCCACGTCTGAAAAACTTCAAAGCACGCAACCATAACCTGGGACATAATTTAAGAGGGGAAGCTTATTATTAAACCACATTTTCATCGAAATGCCCTAAAGTTGGCTTCCCAATATATTACAACTTACTTTTTCAAATTCTTCGTAGGCGACATGCATCAGTTTTCTAGTGCCCAATACTTTTAGTAACTGAGAACTCAAGTCTCTCGAAATCGCCTCCACCAAGCGCAGTGCCCTCTGAATGGGATATTTCGTGTTTCGGATCTTTCTCAAATGGGTGAAAATTGCAACAAGTGCCTGCCTTATTTTGTCCAGCTCAGTGGCAGACAGCAAGTCATTCAGAGGAAAATCTTTCATCAGAGGATTGTAGTCATTCACCGTTTCCAAAGCCTGTTTCAGACCTAGATTAATAGAGAAACAGTTACACACTTTTCACATCAAGTTCCCAGTTTTATAGCTTTCACACGAAGCCGGACAACTACAGTATACACTGTTCTATGTCAATTACACCTCAACTTTTTTTTTAAAGTAAAAGAGTATTCCTTCTAGGTTTAAATATTGGGTTGGCCAAAAAGTTTGTTCCATACGATCTTATGGAAAAACCCAAATGAACTTTTTGGCGAACCCAATACTAGTTAGGTAAACTAGAACACATCCTCACAATGGAAGATTGTGACGCTGCAAAAGATTTAGTAAACACAGAAATTGTGCTGTTTGAAAAAAACAATGTTATTAACAGGTGATGCCAGTGAGGTCTCAATTTTGCTTCTGAAGAGTGCCAGTCAGTATTCTGTATACTGACTGTATACTGTACGCTGTCAGTCACTATTCATGCACACTCCAAAGGCTGTGAGTGGTAGTCCCAGAGATGTCATCTTTGTTTGCTTTCTGTACGATCTAAGCATTCTAGTACTACTACATTGGTTTTGTAAAACTTGAATTTTATCAGCATTAAGAACACTAAAATTTAAATTTTATACACGTGGCTCAAGTTAGGCGGAGTGTATTATAGACACAGATCACATAAAAACCTGGGTCCTGGTCTTTTTTTTAAAACTTCCTCTGGCATAAGATTTTTAAAAAAGGAATCTATTAGGAAAGGAATAAAGGTTTCAGAAGCATTAAAAAAAATTCAAGGTATACATTTCGGTACTAGTGAACGTCCGTATCTTAGTGAGTATATAAAATGTGGTCACGGGAACTGAAAAGGTTTCCTCTAACACTTAAAATGCGGGCACACAGCCTTTTCGGAGGGGAAGGAAAAGAACACGACGACGACTGCTGTCCCGATAACTGGTTCTAACGTGTCTCTAGTGGACAGCACGGTCTGGCCACGGCCGGCACTCCGCATCTGTGCGCCTGGCATCTGCTCATTTAACGGCACCCTCCCTGCTGTGCATTCAGAAACCACCTTCATCTTGACAACGGTTCAGAACAGGGAAGAGGGCGGAGAATGTAGGGGGTGGGGGGCAGGTAAATAGCAGAAGAGAAAGTACTGACCAGCTCTCCTTCTGCAGCCCTGTGGGGAAGAACTTCTTAACGTAAACCACGCTCCTGCCTGAACTGTCAAAAGCACGCTTAACTTTACATTGAAAGAAGCACAGCCTATTCAGGGAACCAGGTAACTGAGAAACAGGAGGGGAGCCCCCAGGGCTCCCTATCCTCAGGCCTAGAAACTGGCTCCTGCTCTTGAAAGCCCTAAAGGGAAAAGGAGGTAGGTGGGAAGATCATTTCCATCACCTAGAGCTGGCGAAAGATGAGGTTAGATGCAAAGGAGTAAGCAGTCAGGAGAGACGGTGCATCTCTTCCTTTTCATCACAAACCCAGGCGGAGAGCTCGCTGCATCAGCCTCTGAGCTCCAAGCTCTCGTCCCTACCTGTGTCAGTGTCAAAGCTGACGGTGGCATGGAATCGCTTGCCGTGTTTCAAGATGTCCAGAGTCAGAAGAACTTCCGGGCTCTCTCGTTTCTCCTGGATGCGGTATAACGCCCGTTCCAAGTTTAGCCAAAAACTGATTTCCTGTAAGGCAGTTCCTGAGGCTGGATCTCGGTCAAGTTTGGTCACCTTAAATACAAAGTAACATTCAAGAGTACTCAGCATTTAAACAAAGGTAGAAAAATATCATTCACTAAACATGCACATTAAAATTCAGGGCCAATATTTCAAGTAGATTTCCTTCCTTGTATAAAAGGTGGTTTAGTTTGGAACCAAAGGACTGAGACAGCTGAGATTAAGGCTGTCTCACGGGTGGCACTTAACCATGTCACACGGTACCCTGACTGCCCCATGCGGGCTGGCATTAGTCCTCCACCGAGCACTCCCAGGACCAACGGGAGAGAGAGCCAACCGGCATCACAGAATCCACCTCCTTGACGAGAATTCGTACCGGTTTTCTCGCAGATACTAACGCGTAAAGCGTTTTACACGATACTTTCAATACTGTGCTCCTACCTTTTGGATTTCTCGGATCCAGCGGTTCACTCCAGATTGTAACTGATTGAGGAAGGTCGGGTCCTCAACCTTATCTCCAAAGTCTGTAACTTTCGGCTTTTCTCCACGCTCATAACACTGCTTTGCAACATTTGTAATAATCGGATGAATGGGCAGGCTGATCTCTGGAATCTCAATGTTCTGCTGCAGGTGCAGGAGTCCCATCTCAAGCTCGGCAATCTTTTTCTCAACTGAAGGAGCCATCTTATCACCGTCCCTTAAAAGACAAAACCATCTCAAGTTTTGGTGTGCTGTCGTCTCCAAAGGGGTTCTATCATTTCAGGCCCGTCACAAGTCGAAGCTGCACGTTACGCAGCAGACTCACAGCCCTGGGTTTACCAGCTTTGCCTCCCGATTCCCGAGCACTGCACCATTCTCTCCAAGGCGTGTTCCGAACAGTAAGGAAACGACACTCAAACGAAGGAAGGAAAGCTGGTTCTTACCTGTCGGCCTTGCCAGACTCCCTGATGTAGGACTTGAAGAAAGGCGCCACTGCGTTGCTGACGAGAGAGTGCAAGGTTTCATAGGGCGAGTCTTCGCTGAGCGTGAGGACTCGGAGCTGGGAAGACACTGGCTTGTCTGCATCAATCACTGGAGTTCGTTTAATGAACGCCAAGCTAAAAGAAAGGAAAAGAAAACATTAGAACCCACGGTCTCATTCCTCATCAGCCTTCATGACTACAGCCTTCTCTGTGGTGCCCGCAAACTAGAAACCCATCTGCATGTTTTGATTTTAAAATCATGCGAAGAATAAGTTGTTGCTTTTCTAATAGTGAAATACGCTGCTTCTCTTCTTTATTCATCTATGTGAGAACTACGGAATCAAGGTTAAGGTTATGACACGTGACCATGAAACCAGGCCAAGTTAATTTGTCTCAAATGGAGGTTGAGTTCATAATTTTGTCCTCACGAAAACTAACTTCCCTAGCAACTGCAAGCTACAAGCTGTGAAGAACTTAAATTTGATCTCATTATAATCTGTCCCATTCATTTATGATATTGAATCACATGTCAGCTTGACCACAACAAAAGTCACCTGCAGGTTCAAGTGATGAGGGGACATTCCAGGCTCTTACACCCAGCCTAAACCAACTCTTTTAGTCTCATCCCCTGCCACGCACCCCATACCCAACTTCAGACACCCTGTAAACTACATGACCCGTTCTCTAAACAGCATGTGTTTTTCTGTAGTTGCTTCAGAAACCTATATTCAACTGCTGAAACTCCAAGTTAACCTTCAAAACCCAACTCCAGCATCATTTCTTCTATGGGACCTTTCCTAAGCAGAAGCAGTCTCCAGGTTTCACGGTCTTCGGCACCTCTGAGACTTCGCCAAGTAATACAGCGAGTCGTGTGTCTGCCACTCTTCCTCCCCAAAGACCGTGAACTTCTTGGGAACAGGAGTTATGTTTTATTCCTTTGCACACCCACTGCTGTTATCTTGTACAGAACAGGTGCTCAAAGGTGGCTGAACCAACAGCTTCAAGGGAAGCAATATCTGAATTTTCCAGTTCTCATATTATGTATATGGACTTTAGACACAATACTTCCTATTATTCTAAAAAATCAATGAAGCTCCTGCTGTGACACGGTGAGAAGGAACGCAGTCACAACGGTATTCCTGCCAAAAATGTACAACTTGAACGTAACCATGGAGAAGCAACAGACAGACCCAGGGCAAGGGCACCCCATCAAACTACTGGTCTGTGCTCAGCAAAGACACCAGTGTCATCAAAGACACGGAACTGGATTCTGGATCGAGGGAGAAATGCTGCAAGGCGCAGTGCTGAGAAAATACGAGTATGCGCTGTACCCAGAGTAACCTGTTCTAAAATTTCGGCAATTTGGAAATTGTGCTGCGGCTGTGAGCAAGGATGTGGCTGTTCTTAGGAAACGGCTGCAGCATGTTTAGGGACAAAGGGGCAGCCTGTCGATAACTCACTCTCAGATGGCTCTGGAGAAGAATGACAATGCGGACGTGGGAAAGGCTAACTGATACTGGGAGGTGCCATATGCTGTCCAGGCAACTCTGGTAAGCTTGAAATTATTCCGACTAAAAAGTTTTAAAAAGCCAATGCAAAATAAACATTTACGTATTTGGATTTCAATAAGTCTACTAGAATAAAAATTGGCACAATCTTTTTAGAAATCTGGTAACGTGTTAAAGATGCTATATCTGAACTAGTAATGCTATCTTTAGGGATTTATCCTAACAAGAATCAGACCTGTACCTATGAATGTGTGCTACTTATTTATAATAATGAAAACTCAGATATAATCTCAGAGCATTATTAGACATGTTAATATTAATACACTGTGGCTCAAGGGCTAATGTCCTGACATGGCAATTAAAATACTTTGATTTTATACTGACTTGGAAATCCTCTTAATTTGAGTAGATAAAATCGAAGACAAGAAACTGAATTAAAGAGCAGAAATCTTTTGAGTGTCTTCTTGGTAACTCTGACGTGATTAGGATTTACATTTAATTCTCACAAGTTTTATAGTCCAAAATAATGGTATATTCACACTGCTCACCTATTGGACTTAACTCCGTAGTGAATGTCTATGTTGATGTTATAGGAAATAAATTCTTTTTCTTCTTCTCCTTCATCACCGACATCCTCTGCAAATCGTAATAGACATTATATCAAATTCAAGTCAATATTTCAATTTTTAATTGAATTTATCAACTGCTCAGAGCCTGATGAGCCTCACCCCATCCCCAACCTGGCACCTACACCCCGTGTGACGTGGCTTCCACCCGTTTTTTCCTGAGTGCCGACGGACCCGGGCGCTTATTTGCAGTGTGATCCCAGGCAAGGTGCTTAACTTCCCAGCCTCTCTGCTTCCTTGTTTGTAAACTGGTGTGCGCTGGCATGCCTGGGCAGTTGAAGGACTGAGTGCACGGACGCCCAGAGCAGGCCTGGCCTCAGGCAGTGCCGGCGGCGTCTGCGCACCAAGGCCAGGTTCCCCCCACCCCCATCCCAGCGGCCCCATCCCAGGAGCTCCTGACACGCAGGCCACCCACCTCCCACCCCAGGGTATTCTGCTAGGCTGTCCACTCAGCACCCTCTATGTGACAGGCGTTATGTCAAGTGCTTAACCCTCACAACAACCCTGCCGGGGTGGCGTGACGACTTATCCTTCTGTTCCAAGCAAAGGATGTAAGTAAACTGCCTTCAGACACGTGACTAGAAAGGGACAAAGGGACGATGCAGAGGTCTGATTCCAAACCTGGGGTCCTCACAGGTCGACAGCTTGCCCTCCTCCCTCCATCAAGAAAACTGCTGCCAAGAAACGCCCCCAGGGTCACAAGGGGGCGTTCGCCAGGCCTTCCCCTCTGCCCTTACAGCACTTTCAGAGCCTGCTCTGCGGTCAACCTATGAATGCAGTAGGGATTTTAAAAAGCTTACTGGAATGTAACACCACGATAACTCAAGATGAACGTGAATAAAATTTGTAGAGAGTTAAAAATCAAAATTGAAAAAATATAAAAAATTACAAAAAGTTATAAAAAGGGGAAGTAATCCAAATCTCTAGACCTAGCACTGACTAAATGCATACGCCCGCTAGTTACTGTCTCTGCAACGACATACTACGTGGAGTGACTGCATCAGGAAGAGTAAATATGGAAGAATTAATCTGACTTGGTACAAGCGATTTGCCTTCACTTCTAACTCATGGTGTGACAGCTAAGGCAGCAGACTTAACTAAAGGCATTTTTCTTCCCCTCAGCTTCAAATCTGTAAAATGTAAAGGCAGCATCAGAAAGGGGCTGGGTACTAAACTAGGTGGTCTGCAAGGTTCTACAGGCGCTGAAAACTATGAGCAGAAGCTGTTTGCTTCTTTAGCTTTAAGATGAGACATACAAAATTCCACTAAAAGCACAGAAAATATTGGTATGTTAATCAAGAAGACAGTAACTCTTCCAAAATGTTGTTTTTGGTATATCTTCAGGAAGGAGAAGGGAAGAGAGCGGCAGAACATTCTAGTGTGCCAGGGACTTCCTAGCTGTTTTTGAAACATTACCAACTACCTAAAAAAAAAAAAAAAAAAAAACAACCCCACACCAATCAAGTTTTCTAACTACTGAAATGTGGACATACCGACAGAGAAATCATACTGCCTGAAACCAACCAAATACGTAACTGCAGTCTGTAAAATGCGAGCACAGAGAATATAAGGAAATACTCCCAAACTAAAGCAGCTGTCAGGCGGTGGGATTCTGAAATATTTTTTTCCCTCAATTTTTGGAACTTTCAGTAATGTTCTTCTATGGGTTACATAAAATACATGCCATTAAAATAACACTCCAACAATAAACAGAAAATAATTACCACAGGAAATTACTGACATAATTAAAAAATACAGTAATAACTTTGAATAATTTCTTCCTCCTGGACAAAGCATCATCCTCTATATAAATGAAACCAAGCATGCCGACCGGACTCAGCATCTAACCACGTTGCCTGAACGCTGCAAACGGGGTTAAAGGAGGCGGGCAGGAGGCCAGGCGATGAGTCACAGCCGGCTCCGTCTCTGTCTCCTTCTCAGGACGGCTGTGCAGGGCCCGCCCAGCCCACCCTGGAATCACACTGCATTGCAGCAGGAGGCACGCCCCATGACATCACCCTCAGAAAAGGGCGTGCAAGGTGTCCTCCACGGCTCAGTAAAACTCGAACTGCCTCTGATGACAGTAATTGCTGGAAGTCGTCAGTAATCAGCTGAAGACTACATTTTGAATTAGGCTTTTTAACCCTGTTCCCCATAAACACAAGGACCACATGAAGCCTGAGTGGGTCTGAGTCCCATTATGGAGAACTCAGGACCTTGTTTTGTAAACACCCAAACAATTTAAACTTTAGCAGAAAATATTGGTATGTCTCTTCATAAATTATTACATATTCTAAAGAACAGTAATTTTACTTCTGCAGAAACATTTTTTAAAAACTGCTTGGAGGAGAGAAAGACACTTACTAGCTGATTCCTAACAGGGACTGTCAATCCCGCAGTGTTAAGAGACAGAGACAGTCTGCATGTTTCCCAGGTAATATTCCACTTGCCGTAAAGTCTGAGCCAGTTTCCTAATGATGCTACAGTCACTGGTGAATACACAACAGAATGATAGTGCTGCCTGTTAACATACGCATGGAACCGAAATACCAGCCCACAGCGTTGGGCCCGCCTCTCAAATTCCTCTGCTGCCAGCCACCCTGATACACATTACAGCGGCCTGTGGTCATCTCTCTGGTTAACTTCTGAGTCTATCAAAACTTCTCGAGATGTTCAAAATGTCTTTAAGCACTACTCTGTGTATCCTTCTTTTGAAAGATGACTGTATTTCAAACCACAAATGATTTCGATCATTACACTGTGACTTAGGTGAGCAATACGCCTTGCTGAATGAAACACAAGCAGACCCACGTTCACCTCCTCTAGGGCTCACGGCGCCTCTCCCAGGTAGAGGGGGCGCGTGTGTGCAGTCTGGTGGACAGGCCAGGCTGGCCTGCCCGTGGTCACTCCTGCGCTCACCGTCCCCTCCCAACGTTCTCCAGCCGCCGGGCAAGCCTCCTCGCAGCCAAGCATGAAGGCCGCTCATCTTTGGCCAGAGTGCTTGTTGCGTGCTCCAGGTTCTCTTTACGTGTCGTCTTCTTTTCCTTTTGAAACCCCAGCATGCCGCTAGTCGCAGAGTACTGTGGTCAGTCGCGAGCACACATATCCTCCCCCGCTTCTCCTCCAGCGGCCACTCCGGCTCCTCCCCTTTCACGCCCCTGGTACCTTCTCCAGTCATCCCCAGGTCCACGCTGTGTCCTGTGCAGAGGCTGTGACCCTCTCGGGCAGAGTCCTGAGCCTCTTCACTCAACACCACTGGGACTATGAAAGGAGGGTTAAACCGCACGTTCCCCTTGTACCTGAGGCAAGTCTGGGGCTCCTTTTGACACTTCCAGAAAAATGAATGTCAATAATGCCTAAGAGCCTGAACGCTTTTTAAGGCTCATACTAAGTGAAAAGAACCTCTATGAGGTAAATACAGACGAACACCCCTTTTTAATGGATACCAAGGAACTGAACAGAGAAATTGTTTTTAGGTTTCAGAACCCTCCTCAAACCATCCTGCTCCTAACTGGGTCTTAAAGCCTGTGGTTTCGGTTTCCTCACTCAGGACGGAGTGGGCTGGGCTACCTCTCTCCCGCTGCTTCCAGCCAGATACTCTGCAGACGAAATTTCCATTTGTTTTTAGCTTTTCAAAAAGAAGTGACGACTGGTTTTCCTCTCCTGTACACGAATTCCACTCGCCTTGAAGCACTGCCCATCCAAACTCACCCCGCGGCAGGCTGCTGTGACCACCCGAGGGCCCGCACGGGACAGTGAGGCCCCATACATCTTTCTCCTCCACTACACCTCTAGGAGGGCGGGTCCTGTAAAAGCCACGAGCTTTCTGTCATACTCCGGCTGCCAGCCAGCTCTGCACTAACGAAGCGGAGGTAAAACCGCCTCAACCATGTCTGTCAGGAAAAACTAAAATTCCAAGTTTAGGCTGAGTATGGACTAAAGGCAGCCACCGTTTTCAGCCTCATCCCAGGTTAAGACACCTGAGTGGAGCACAACAGAAGCGGAGCCCCACAGCACGGGCTCCCAGCCTGGCCACAGACAAGCCCTGGGACCACCAGCCGCAGCCTGGCCACAGACAAGCCCTGGGACCACCAGCCCCAGCCTGGCCACAGACAAGCCCTGGGACCACCAGCCCCAGCCTGGCCACAGACAAGCCCTGGGATCACCAGCTCCAGCCTGGCCACAGACAAGCCCTGGGACCACCAGCTCCAGCCTGGCCACAGACAAGCCCTGGGATCACCAGCTCCAGCAGCTGCACCCCAGAGCATCCTCACCTTCTCCCGCCTTCACCACCCAACCTCTCCTGGAGATGGAACTCAAACAAAAACGCATCAGGTAAAAAAGGCTATAGAAATGTCGCTGCCGTCATAAAATGCCCATCACGTAATGATCACCTACCTGGTCATGCTTTCAAAAGTATGCTATGAAGAAAACACTTTTCCACAGGGAGACTTCTCTTTTTACATCGAGGAGCCACAATTTAACCTTCCCTTTCCTACCAACTTTTCGCTATCAAAATAAAATTGATAGGAACTTCCCTGGTGGGGCAGTGGTTAGGACTCAGAGCCCCAACTGCAGGGGCCTGGGCTCAATCCTGACTGGGGAACTAAGGTGCTGCAAACTGCACGGGGCAGCCCCTGAAACAAACTGTTAAATTCACCACCTTTATTCTACACTGTAAGGAGTGCTGTACTTTACCAAAACAGTTTAAAGCTAAAGGCAGCAGTCAAAACAAAGACCGATCTTCAGTACAAAAAATGCTTTTATATTCAATTATGTGTTTACAAAATCCTTTCCATAAAAAAGGGGGGCATGTGAGGGGAAGATAAAGTAAAAGTAAATAAATTCTAAATTCATTGAATAAATGATATGACTTCAATGTAAGTGGTCTTTAATCAGTTTAAACCACTCAGATTTGTTCTCAATATTGTAACGGAAGCCTCCTTTTCCACTGAAAATAACTCTGGATGTTCCTATTTGCTTAAAGGAGCAAATGGCAACACTAACTCAAAAAACACACTCGGAAGACAGACAGCCTTTCTACTAAGGGACCTGGGCCTAGGCTTGTGTCTAAATTATGCCAATGCAGCCAGGATGCTGATTAGACTTATGGGACCACATAATTTTCCCTCAGATTTCTGTAAGTGAAAAATAAGTTACAGACTGATTGAATTACTAGAAATACTTATGGGACTTTTATAAATTCATGAATGAGGTAGGATTTCAATTTTAGACAGTCTCATTCCTTAGTCAATGTTCAAAAGTGCAAGTCATTATGGAGCCAAGATTCGGATGCCTGATCCTGAAAGGAGAAAATGAACCATCAAGAAAACAGAGGTGATTTGCACCAGAAAGCATTGACAGAAATAGGGTTATACTCCAATAATTTTAGCAAAGTTCAGTCCTAAGATGTTGAGTAAAGTGAACCACCAAAGAGAACCCTAGAAGCAAAGAACAAAACTTACAGTTTATTTTCCATAAAAAGAAACTGAGACCTAATGTAGAAATCACTGATTTCAAAACACAAACAGTGCAATGAAAATATGATCAAGAATTAGCTAAGGTCAAGCCACTCAAAATACAGTAACGACACAGATTAAAATGTATTTTAATAAAACAATGTATGTTCACTGAAAACCACCACAAAGACAGACACCAAAAGGCTGACTGTGGTCATATCTAGGTCAAAGGATTCCAGGTGATTTTAATTATCTGTTTAATTTTCTATTGAGATCATACACTTTAAAGAAAAAAAAAAGAAATAAGTTCAAAAAAAGTTTTTCAAATACTGTTGGTTTCCATGTGGGAAAACAATCTCAAACAGAAAAGAAAACCCTAAACAACATTAATATTCATATAACATAAAATATGCCTGGATGGCTTATTGGCTTTGAACATTCTCTGTGGATCTAAGGAAAATTCTCTTTCCCCCTAGCTGACCCTCCTGCAGAGACCAATGCTACAATGAAGCATCTCCTGAGTAAGAAGTCTTTGAAAGAAACAAATGATCTGATACAAATATAAGTCTGGGGAGAGGGGGCAGGGAACAGGACCATGAGGCAGACAGCACAGCTTTTTGAGATTACAAGAAGCTTGTCCCCCAGCACTTCCAGACAACGCCCCATCCTCAGTACTAAGCTAGAATTATTTACCTGGTCCTCATCCTCTTGGTTCCTGGATGCACCCGGCCACACCCATACTGAACTGTCAAGACCCTCGGCCCACTGGCTACAAAAGGTCTCAAAGCATCCAGGGGAAATCCTCCTGGAAGGCTATCTCCTCTCCCAAGAGGAGTCCAGCCCTGCTCTAGGGAATTCACTGCTGGAGACCGCCGGAATATGCAAACCTTTTACCCCGTCCCTCCACTGCGTGCCTAACCTGTTTCAGTATACCTGCTGCCAAAGCAAGCATGGTGCCTAACCCGAATCCTCTCCTTTGAAGATGGTCAAACGTGCCCAACATCCTTAAGATGTTAGGGAAAAATCCGAAGGAAGTTTCTGACCAACCCAATAGATTCAAAGACCGCTGGGTCATCCTTAGGATCATCTTAAAAGAAAGTGAAGTCACTTAAGTCGTATCCAACTCTTTGTGGCCCTATGGACTGTAATCTGCCAGACTCCTCTGTCCATGGGTTTTCCCAGGCAAGAATACTGGAGTGGGTTGCCATTCCCTTCTCCAGAGGATCGTCCCCACCCAGGGACTGAACCCGGGTCTCCCGCATTGCAGGAAGACGCTTTACCGTCTGAGCCACCAGGGAGCATTCCACAAATACAAGGTATGTCTGAATGAAAACAAGCGGACTGGAAACTTGAGATGCTGGGTCCAGTCTCGGGAGGATTAGCTGGTGTGACCTTGGACCAGTCGTTTCAGCTGGGCTTCAAGTTTTCTCGAGTATGAAGTGGGTGGAGATGGACCTCGCCTCGGCAGGGGACAGCAGGAGGTCCAAGAGGCCGAGCTGCGTGCGCTGTCCAACCCAGCACACTGGAAGCCTCGCGGGGCAAGCGAAGCTGCCACGGTCCCTGCCCGGGCCTCCGTACGTGGAGCGGGGATCCACCGGGCCCTCCCCCTACATCCTGGCGACCGAAGGGGTCACAATCCAGGCCGGCCTGCCGGGATCCCTCCCGAGGCCGGCCCGGCCTGGACACAAACCGAAACCGAAGAGCTCATGTGACAGCGGAGGCCGGGATGCGGCCTCCGCCCGCGCTCAGCCCGGGAGACGCCGTCTCCACCCAACTCGGCCATCTTGAGAGGCCGACCAGACAAAGCGAGCCCATTGTCCCCACGGGTCTCCGTCCCCGGGGGTGCGCCCCCGGCGGCTGCGGGCCCGCACCTTTGAGCGTGGAGCGCTCCACCAGGACCGTGTGCACCTGCGGATCCGAGAGGAACTTGCGCATCTGCTCCAGGGCGCTCTTCTCCTCCAGCGCCGCCTCGAGCGCGGCCGGGGCCTCGCCGCCGTCCTCCAGCAGCAGCGGCACCAGCTTGCGCAGGTGCTTCTGCAGCACCGACACGTCGGCCACGTTCTGCACCGCCGACACCTCCAGGCCGGCCGAGCCGTCCTCGCCGCCGCCCCCGGGCTCCGACATGGCGCCGCGCTCGGGACCCGCGCGCAGCGCTGAGGAGGCGGCCGCGACTCGGCGAGAGAGCGAGCTAGCGAGCCGGCGCGCGAGAGAAACGGGCGACGCGGGACGATCGTCCGCTACCCGCGGCCGACTGAGGGAGAGCGGGAGCCGGCTCCGCCCTAAAGGCCACCGCCCGCCGTCCCCGCCCTGCCCGCCGCAGCCACGCCTCGTGCGCCGCCTACGTCACGACGTCGCGCGCCTGCCCGCCGCAGCCACTGGCGCCTTGGTCATGGCGTCGCGCACGCGCGCAGGCGACCTCGGCGGCGCCACCGCGCGGCCTTCTGGGACTCGTAGTTCCAGCGCTGGGCGGAGCCCCCGCCGTCCCCACACCTCGAGCCCTGAAGGTGGGAACTTGGTGGGGCGCGGGGCGGGGTGGTCAGGGACTCCGTTCTATCTTGTTCGCTGGTGCGGCCTCAGCGAGCAGCACAGAGCCTGAGACCCTACAACAATGTTGAATGAATGAATGAATGAATGAGTGCATAAATGAATGGTGTTAACCAGTGAACGCGTTTAGAGCACTTATCTCTTGCTTGATGTTGTTCTAAGCCCTTAACCTGTGCTCTTTCTTTGAACGAATGAATGACTACGATGTGTCGAGCTAAAACATAGCTTTCTGTGTTTTAGAACACACATAGGGAGAGTGGGGATCTTTTTCAGAGGGGGAGGAGAAGAGGGGAGTGTCACATTGCTAGGCCAGAAGGAGGGAGTTCGGGAGGGGACATTCCCAGCGCAAGTACCTACCAGCTTCTGCAAAGACAGAGGCCTGACTGCAGGAGAGATCTACAGGAAAGCCACAGGAGGTGACACTTGAACGGTAGGGTGAAGCCAAGCTGTTGTGTGTCCGGGTTGCTAAAGGCAATATGATTACCCCCAGGAGGCCCCGAGGACCAAGAGAGAGATCTCCATGAGAGCGTCCGCGTAGAACGGTGATGCTCCCCTAGCATCCCGAGCTGGCACTGTCCTTCCGAGGGTCTTAGCCTCGGGAGCCACACAAGGTAGGATAGGGGCCGCGGTGCCTGCTCAGTTCGTCTGCCCCCGGCTCCCAGCTACCTGGACCTCCTTTGGTACACCGAGATGACTTAAGGGCCAGAATCCATGCTGCTCAGTTCTTGGTTTAGAAGGGACAGTTATTATAAGGAGTGTTAATTGGCTTTTGAAAGTTCAAACTCATAACTCACTTTTTAAGTTGGGTGGAGGAAGGGAAGTCAAAGGCCCTATTTTTGTATCAAAATGCACAGTCAGAGAGCTAAGTGCTGATTGGTGGAATGAAGATGGGCTGATTCGATTTCCCCAAATCATCTTTGGAAAACTGCGAAACATACACTATGCCTATTCTTGCTCAATTGCCAGGTGCCACGTCCCAGGAGCTGCTGGAACATGAAGACTATCAGATGATTCTTTAAGCAGCTCATGGAAAAGGGGACAGATTAATAGCCCATCCTCCTCCTGACCACCATCAGTCCATTCTTTTTTGTGTGTGGAATTTTTTAAATTGAAGTATAGTTGATTTACAATGTTGGGTTATTAATAGCTTCAAGTGTATAGCAAGGTATATATACACACATGTGTGTGTGTGTGTGTATATGTATACATATGTATTTTTTGTTTCCAATTCTTTTCCATTATAGGTTATTATGGGATATTGAGTGTAGTTCTCTCAATACACTATACAGTAGATCCTTGTTGCTTGCCTGATTTATATATAGTAATGTGTACATGTCAGTTCCGAACTCCTAATCTGTCTCCCCTACCCCAGCCCACTAGGGTTTCCCTGGTGGCTCAGACGGTAAAGGCAGGAGACCCAGGTTCAATACCAGAATTGGAAGATGTCTGGAGAAGGGAATGGCACCCCACTCCAGTATTCTTGCCTGGAAAATCCTATGGACAGAGGTGCCTGGTGGGCTACAGTCCATGGGGTCGCAAAGAGTCGGATACAACTGAATGACTAACACTTTCACCCCACTCTGCTATTCCTTTTGGTAACCATAAATTTGTTTTCTATGTCGGTGAGTCTATTTCTGCTTTGTAAATAAGTTCATTTGTATAATCTTTTTTTTAGATTCCACAGAAGTACTATCATATAATATTGGTCCTCTGTCTGTCTTATTTCACACCAGTCCACTCTTGTATCATATGCCTGAACAGACATAACTAATGTTCCTGGGAAAAGACAAAGCACCGATAGTGAGTGTGTGCCATGATCACAACGGTAACGAAAAACAGTAATGCCACCGACAACTATCACTGACTGCGTCATTAGCAGGCACTCTGCCGAGGGTTGCTCTCTGCCTCGTGTCCTTTGGGGTAGGAACTGGGACGGAAGAGGATCTATTAGGTTCAGGTTAGTGAACCCTGAATTGACTACACACCATTTGAGCCCTAGAAACCCAGCAGTGACCTGGCAGATGGAGAGAGGCTGCTTGCAGCCTGCAGGGTGAGTCAGCACCACCCAGGAGACGCAGCCACTTGGGCCTCCACGGGACTCAAATGTCTGCAGCTTGGCTCCGAGCCAGGGCAACAGAGGAGCAGGCTCCAGATGTGCAGCCCTGTATGTCTGATGGCTTCAAAATTAAGTGTTACTCCTAAAAGGATGAAAATCAGAGGAACCTGAGCAATCAGGGTCCGTACATTGATCAAATGTGCTTGCATTTCTGTTTTCCAAGGATATTTCCCTGATAGTTCAGTTGGTAAAGAATCCGCCTGCAATGCGGGAGACCTGGGTTCGATCTGGGTTGGGAAGGTCCGCTGGAGAAGGGAACCGCTACCCACTCCAGTATTCTCCCTGGAGAATTCCATGGACTGACTGTATAGTCCTGTGGTCGCAAAGAGTCGGTCACGACTTCCACTTTTTTTGCTGTTTAATAAATACATAGTAAGAATTGTCAGTGTTGAGTGCCAGGCACTGTAAATTCCTTGTTCTGAGGGCTGGCTAGACTGCCCCAGGCTGACAGGGGAGGGGATATTTTTGTGAGATGCTGCCTTGGGCTCCTAGTGCAGGACTTCCTGGGAAGCTGACTCTTCATGGAGGTGCGCCCTCCGTCCAGAAGTGGGCTCTCCCCTTCTCCCCTGGCCTACTTAGTTTGCCATCTCCGCTTTCTCCTGTCCATAGTCGAATCTGGTTTCTGTTGGCAGTGGGCTGTGGGTGCTGGGGAGAGAATCCTTTCTAAGATGATGGGGGATGGGAGTGGCTGCTGAGCCACTTGTGTTTTATATGAAATTGGTGATGAACTGTTGGCATGTCCATTCCCCGCCTTCTTGGACGGCACCGGATGGCTCCTCGGATCTAAGTTGGGGACTCCCTTTCAGCCCCACTCTTCTTTCCCCTCCTTCTCCCGGCCCTGCACCACACTGAGCTCTCAGCCCAAGCCCGGCTGGCTCAGCACTTTCAGTCTCTGCGCTTGGGGTCCTCCTCTCCCCCGGGGAAATTCCACACTGGGCTCGCACATTCATTCATTCATTCATTCATTCCACGGCCCGTTCCCAGCGCCAGCAGGGCCTGGGCCCACATGGGCGCGTGGTTGATTGATGGCTGTGAAACGAAGGCCTCACGCCCGGGGAACGGGGCTGGATGGCAGCAGCGGCCGGTCCACAGGGCGCACGTTAGGTGTGGAACCTCCCCAGCTGCATGAGATGAGGCGGCGGCATCCCGGCGCCGGCGCGGGACTCCACCCACCGGTCGCTCCGCCGGGCTGCAGGACTCTCTCTGATGACGCTCGTCCCAGCCTCCACCCCCTTTTCTGTCTCGGCGCCTTTTCTCTCTAGCGAGCCTCGGGGCGAGGCTGGAAGCTCCCTGGGCTCCTGGCGAGGCTGGGGCGCCGAGGGGGAGCGCCTCGCAGGAGCAGGGCGGTGTCGTGGCGCCCTTTAGCGGTGACGGGGAGGACCCGCACTCCGGAGCCGTCTCCGGCCCGAGACCTCCTCCCTGCCTGCTGGCCGGGTCCATCCCGGGAATGCCTCCAGGCTCACCTTCCCAAGGTCACCCGGGCGACCGATCCAGAGCCGCCAACCGAGCAACGGCACTGACCAGCGGGAATGCCCGGCCGTGGTCCCGCCGGCATCCCACCGCCCATTGGTAAAGTTGGGGAAATTTGCCTCTAAAGCAGGCAATTCAGTCTCTGCTGAGCCGCAGGCCCTCTGAGACGCCTCCCGCCGCCCTGGCGGTTCCTCTCTGGAGGGACTCAGCCCCTTCTCTTACTTGAGAACATCTGTGTTCCCAGCCAAGGCGACGGCTCCCTGGGGGCGCTGGAGCCCACACTCCTTCTCCTGGACATGCCTCTGAAATTCTCCTCGCCCTCAAATATTCCTCTCTCCCTCCTGGACTCTTCTCAACCATGTCCAGCCTTCTCCAACGCACCCTTTCTTTGGAAAGAAAGAAGAGACACCCCTGCCACACCTCCTGCCAGCACGGCTCATGCTTTTCAGCAAAACTGCTTGCAAAGGAGCGTAGCTGAGGGCTGCCTCTTGGCCAGCTCCCCACCCCACTCCCTGGCAGGTGCCGTGGTGAAGGCCACCAGATGGCCTGCACGTGGGCAAATCCACTGACCCCTTCTGGGTCCTCCTCTTTCTTGACGCTTGGGTGCTGTGCACACAGCGGGTCTTGTGTGTCCTGCTGACACCCCTGAGCCCTGTGACACTCAGTACATCTGTGCACGGTGACCCCCAACCTTAAGAGTCACACCCGCTGTTTTCTGGAGTGTTCCAGAAAATGCCTATCCATCCAGCTTGGCTGAAGTGTTAAGACTATATCTGTGCTGCTCTTTCTATTGAGAGATGTATTGAACTTTCAGCGTATAACTGTGCGATTGTCTCTCTCCACACAGCTCAGTCTGGTTTTGATTCCTGTCTGTTGCAGCTCTGTTATTAGACACACAAACATTTCACATGGTTGTGACCTTTTCGTGAACTGATTCCTTGAACACTATGAAATGCCTCTCCTATTCCTAGTGGAATTATTTGCTCTGAAATGTACTTTTTTCTGATGTCAACATGTTCTCTTGTCTTTCTCTGGATCAGTGTCAGTGTGAGCTCTTTTCCATCCTTTCAGCTCAGTTCAGGTCAGTCCCTCAGCTGTGTCTGACTCTTTGTGATCCCATGGACTACAGCACACCAAGCTTCCCTGTCCATCACCATCTCCCGGAGCTTGTTCAAACTCATGTCCGTCGAGTTGGTGATGCCATCCAACCATCTCATCCTCTGTCGTCCCCTTCTCCTCCTGCCTTCAATCTTCAATAGCATCAGGGTTTTTTTCCAGTGAGTCAGTTCTTTGCATCAGGTGGCCAAAGTATTGGAGCTTCAACTTCAGCATCAGCCCTTCCAATGGATATTCGGGATTGATTTCCTGTAGGGTTGACTGGCTTGATGCCCTTATAACTGAATCACTTTGCTGTATACCTGATACTAACAGCAGTGTAAATCAACTATATTTCAATTAAATTTTTTTAAGAAATAAAAAATATTCCTCCAGGATCCTAAAGGGTTCGCTCCTTCTCTTCACTAGACCTCCACTAAAGTGGGACCCTTTAGAGGAGCCTTCAAAATAACACCCCCACTGCTCGCCCCTTTATTAATTGCTCCATTTTCCTTCGGAGCATGCTTCTCTGTATGAGATATACTTGCAATTCTTGCTCAGGGTCTGCACCCCCAGCTAGAATGAGATTCCACGCAGTGCAGGGCTTGCTTTGGTCAATGCTGCAACGCAGGGCAGGCCAGCGCCTGGAACTACATTTTGCTCACCATGAGTGAGGAGGGAGTCTTCGAGGCCTGAGGAAAGAGTACTTCTGTTCCTTCCTGGTGAATTACAAGGTGATTCCAAAAAAAAAACAGAAGATTTTTAAAAAGTATGACTCAGCAGCTATTACTGAGAGCGTAACAGGCAGGAAGGCCAGGATCTCCTGGAAGTAGGCTGCCAGTGTCTCTTAAAATTCTGTGTTGCTATGACGACACCTGGTTCCACCTGAACTTTTTCTCAAACCTTGAGCTAACCAAATGTCTTCTTTTTATGGAAATATTTTTCTTAAGCTATGTTAATGAAACTATGTATTTGCTTTAAAGTTTGCCTTTCTTCAAAATGGTTCCACCTAGGACTAACTTTTTTCCTTTTCTCAAACCTTGGGCTAACAATGCTCAACAAACCAGTATTCATATCAATTGTTTTATGGCTGGAGGACGACACACCTCGTGCCATCCTACCTCAAAAATGCATTTTTTGGAGAGGCGCCTGGTGAACTTCAGCCTTGAAGTGTCTCTCTTATCTCTGACCCCTTCTGACATCTGTGTCAGAAGCTTTCTCTCTTTTTCACTTTAACAAAACTCTGCACCACAAATGCTCTTGAGTGATCAAGCCTGGTCCCTGGTCCCAAAGCTAAATCTTCTTCCGAGAGCCTGAATCTCACACTGTTCACTGTAAGCTGTCATTACCTGCAGATACATTGCAGCCGATTTGTAAAGAATTGGTCATGACATGTCCATGATGCTACAGACATGCGCTAAGCACCCCTCCTGTCACACACACACACTGTGATCTTCACTCTACGTCATTCCAGGTCTTTGGAGCTCAGCTCCATCCATGGTTGAAATGGTATCCATGACGCATTTCTTAAAAAATATTTTTTTTTAATTTATTTGGCTGCACTGCGTCTTAGTTGCAGCATGTGGGATCTAGTTCCCTGACCAGGGCTCAAACCTGGGCCCCCTGCATTGGAAATGAAAGTCTTAGCCACTGGACTGCCAGGGAAGTCCCCAACAATGCATTCCTTCATTTCCTCAAGACTCTGGGAAAGGGGCAACACAAATATAAGTTTCTTGATGTATCTTTATCAAGAGTCACTTGGTGGGCTGTCTGGGGATTTGAGAGGCCACTTGTGGGCTGAGCTATGTCCTCCTGAAAGATATGTTGACGTCCTGACCCCTGGAACCTCATGCGACCGTATTTGGATATAGGGTCTTTGCAGATGTGATCAGGTTGGGGTGAGGTCATTCTGGATTAGCGTGGGCCCTAAATCCAGTGCCTGGTGTCCTTACGAGAAGAGGGAAATTTGAACCCAGACACACAGACACGCACAGGATGAATGCTGGGTGACCATGGGGGCAGAGGCCGGGACAGCGTGTCCGGAAGCCACGGGCTGCTGGCCACCACCAGGAGCCAGGAGGGGCCTGGAGCAGATGCCCCTGAGTCTCCAGAGGGAACCAACCTGCCCACACCTGGGTTCTGGATGTCTAGGCTTCAGAACCGGGTGAGAGCACATTTCTCTTGTGGTAACCACCCAGTGTGTGGTGATTCACTACAGCAGCCCTAGGGAAACGAGTGCACTGCTTCTTCATCTGACCAGAACACTGAATCCTGCATCGTGGAAGCTTCGAGACTGTGGGGTGGAAGGAAGCTAGGCCCCCTTCTGCAGAAAATGAAGCTGTCTGAGACTTCCGGTGGCCGTGGGACAGATCACCCCACTGCAAACCTGTTACCGTGTCTTTTGCAAAGCAGAGTGAGCCGAAGACCTCGGTGTCTAATGTGCCACAGGCCTGCCTGCCTGCTCGCTCAGTCGTGTCCGACTCTTTGCGACCCCATGGACTGTAGCCCACCATGCTCCTCTGTCCATGGGATTCTCCAGGCAAAAATACTGGAGTGGGTTGCCATTTCCGTCTCCAGGGGATCTTCCTGACCCAGGGATTGAAACCCTGTCTCCTGTATCGCAGGCGGGTTCTGTACCATGGAGTCACCTGGGAAGCCCATTGTGGCGTGAAGATGTGAACTTTTGGCAGCTCCCTTAGGAGTGCCCTCGCAACACGCTGCTTTCAGCATCTCTGTGCTGTGGCAGGTGATTCACTTGGATACTGACATGGATGCAGTCTTGTCACTAAGTGGGGCCTGCAGAGGGAGCTTCGTCCTCGGGGCCTCTGATGCCTGCAGCAGACGTTGCAGATGCAGGCGGCATGAGCCCACCTTCTGACCCTCGTGAAGAGTTTCCTGGGCCACGAGCTGAGGGACGCCGGCACCAGGCTACGTCTCTTGCCGGTTTCCTGGGATTTCCTTCCTGGAAGGTGATTCATGCTTCCTCAGACACAAGCTCCTGCTCCGCGCCCTCTTCCTGTTCTATCCCTTTGTGTCAGCAGTAAATATTAGGACCAGGTAGCAATTTGTTTTTTTTTTTTTTTAATTTTAATTTTATATTGGAGTATAGCTGATTTACTGTGTTGTGGTAGTTTCAGGTGTGCAGCAAAAGGATTCAGTTGTATCTGTTCTTATTCAGATTTTTCCATGTAGGTTATTACAGAGTATTGAGTGGAGCTCCTTGTGTTATACAGTCAGTCTTTATTTTTTAATTAAACTTTTTATTTTATATTGGAGTATAGCCCACTAATGAGTAGGTCCTTATTGATTATTTTATATATAGTAGTGTGGGAATGTTAATCCCAAACTCTTAATTCATCCCTCCCCACTCCTTTCCGCTTTGGTAACCACCGTAAGTTTGTTTCCTATGCTTGTGAGTCTCTGTGTGTCTTGTAAATAAGTTCATTTGTACCAATTTTTTTTTACAATAATTGTATTCATTTATGTTTGAATTTCGCTGCTGCGCACAGGCTTTCTCTAGCCGCGGCTGGTGGGGGCTCCTCTCTAGTTCCGGTGCCCGGGATTCTCACTGTGCTGGCTTCCCTTTTTGGGGAGCACGGGCCTAGGATGCTCGCGCTTCAGTCGGTGTGGTTTCTGGGTTCTAGTGCACAGGCTAAGTACTTACAGCACACGGGCTTGGTTGTTCCGAGGCACGTAGGATCTTCCAGGATCAGGGATCGAACCCGTATCTCCTGCATTGACGAGCAGATTTTTTTAGCACTGAGCCACCAGGGAAACCCCTATCAATTTTTAAATTCCTCACATAAGTGATCTCATATGATCTTTGTCTTTCTCTGTCCGACTTGCTTCACTTAGTGTAATCATTGCTACGTCCACCCATACTGCCAATGGCATTATTTCACTCTTTATTTTTTACGCCTGGGTCCTATTCCATCGTATACGTGTGCCGCAGCTTTGTCTATTTCTCTGTCGTGGACATTTGAGTTGGTTCCATGTCTGGGCTGTTGTAAATAGTGCTGCAGTGAACACTGGGTGTGTGTGTCTTTTTGAAGTGTCGTTTTCTCCAGATACGTGCTCAGGAGTGGGATTGCTGGGTCGTATGGTAGCTGCATTTTTAGTTTTTTATTGAGCCCAGGGGGAGGCTGATGAAATGACCTCCACACCATAGTCGCAGAACCCAGCGGACCAGACTGCAGCGCACAAGCCCAGGGGGAGTCTGGGTAACCATTCCAATCACAGGAGGCGGGGGTGCACTTCAGGGACAGATGACTCACAGATCTCAGTGGCTAGAACAGTAAAGGCTCATTTCTTGCCCCAGATACGTGTCCACCGGGGGTTGGCTGTAGCCTTGCCCCGTGTGATCTTCTGAGATCCAGGCTGATGGAACAGCGTCTGTCTGGAGCACTGTCTGTGGTGTGGCCAGTTCTGGCTGCTGTAACAGAATACACTGACTGGGGGCTTAACCAACAAACGTTTATTTTTCACAGTTCTGGAGGCTGGGAGTCTGGGTTTGGGGGTGCAGCATGCTTGGGTTCTGGCAAGGACTGTCTTCCTGGTTTATGGATGGCTACCTTCTTGCTGTGTCCTTACATAGCAAAGAGAGAAATCATCTTCATAGTGTTTTTTTTTTCTTTTTTTTTTTGCCACATGGCTTGTGGGGTCTTAATTCCCCAACCAGGGATGGAACCTGGGTCACGGCAGTGAAAGCACTGAGCCCTAACCACTAGACCACCAGGGAATTCACACTAGTGTTTGTTTATAAGGGCACTAATCTCATTCATGAGGAATTCACTCTCATGAACTAATTCCCTCCTGAAGGCCTCATGTCCAAATATCATCAGCTTGAGGGCTGGGGCTTCAGCATGTCCCCCGGGGCAGGAGACACAAACAGTCAGGCCAGAGCACCTGCTTTATGCCAGAAGGAATGAACTATGGAGAGAACCACATGCTGGCTCTTAGGTTTCTGCTCAGAAATGACACGTGTCACTTCCTCTCATATTTCATTGGTCGAAGCAAGTCACATGGCCAAGCGTGATGTCACCAGACAAGGATGTGCAAACTCACAGGGAGGGGAAATGAAATGCTGCAGTAAGCAGTGGAATGTGAATGCAAAGGGAGTTCCTAAGAAAATGAAGTTGAATTTTTTTGGAAGACTGGATAACAGCAAGTCCCTAAAAATACTGTTGAATTATGGACAGGGAGGCCTGGAGTGCTGCGATTCATGGGGTCGCAAAGAGTTAGACACGACTGAGCGACTGAACTGAACTGAACTGAAGATAAATGAAGACACTGGCAAAATCATAAACATCTAGGATTCTGTGTATCAGCTGCTAATGCAGTGCCTTTCCGCTCTCACATTGAAGAAACCAAGAAATTATACACAATCTATCACAGGTGTGCACTGAGCATGGAAGATAGGGAGGCATTTGATTGGCATCTTCCCCAAACCAAAGGCTCCAGGCTTCACTTAAAAGCCACTGTGGACTCATTCAGTGCTCAGGCCAGCAAACAACCCACTCCAGGTATTCTAAGCAGAAAGGGATTTTGTAGAGGGAGTTGAGTGCTTACAGAAAGGCACAGACATCAGGGGCTGATCCAGACCGTGTGCTTTATGACCCTACCACTACAGCAGTCAGCCAAAGTCAGAGCTTGTTCCTGTCTGATCACCCACACCATGAAGCAGGTGACCAGGCAGTGGGGCTTAGGTCCAGCTGCTGCCAACATACACGTCTGCCAGAGTCTGCTTGGCCCCCACTGCCCTAATCTCCTTGGAAAGATTACCCCCAAGGCTTGCATGGATATGTTTAATTGGTAAAACCTTATGTCCAGTGGAATCCTAGCTGCAAGAGAGTCTGGGAAATGCAGGCTCTTTATTTTTTTAGTGTTCCTACCTCTGCAAATAGATAATGAGTTAAATGAGGGTTGAAAGAAGCGATGTATCCAGTAAAGTTGGCAAATACTTGAATATACTTTTATACGTAAATATATTTTTCTTTTATAGAGTTTAAATTAAAACAAGTTGTTTAAGGGTGCAGACACTCCAATGATAAAATGTTATGATTCCTGGCTTTCACCAGTTTCTTCTTCTTGAAGAACAAGACCCCAATGCATCAGGTGATGAGGCATTAACATAATTCAAAATATACAAAAAGCTTGCTGGATAATGGGGCGCCCTCAGGAGAAGTGCTGGGAAGGGAGAGCTGGCTGACTGCAGAGAGAGTAGGTTTGACCCAGGGAACTCTGCTGATAGTGGAAACCTTGAACTACTACTTAATGATAAAGATAATCAAAACAGGTAGCTCTATATCTCTTCCTAATTATAAAGGAGCTTTTTTTTTTTTTTTTTTTTTTTTTAAAGAGCAGATGCCAACAGCTCTCTTCCAGGGGCAGTGCCTTCTCGTCAGTTTGGTGACAGAAAGTGTCCCCTGGGCGCACCTTGCTCAGAGCAGGAGCCCCACCGCATGCCCTGGAAGCCCCAGGTTTTGTATCTCCAGCTCCTGGAACAACGCTCAGCACAGAGCTGGGACTCTGAATATTTACTGAGTGAACAAACGCGTGACTATCCCTAACTGATAGCAGAGGAAACCAAGTCTCGGAGAGATTGCATACCTCACTGAAAATGACAGGGCTGGATGGTGGCGCAGGCAGGACTCCCAGCTGGGGATCAGGGGTCCACAGCGCTGAGGCTACAGAAATGACTGCGTTGATTTCTCTGTGAGAGGGTAATATTTTGAAGTAAGGCAGTCCTTGATTTGCAAGGTAGTGTGGGACTCTAAAAATGACTGCCCCCAGGTGAACACATGCAGAACCACCTTAGTCAGTGGGTGGGGGAGGTTTGCAGGATACCATTAATACACTAAAAACCACTGAGGTGTAACTTTAAAATGGTTAAGGTGGTGAATATTATGTTATGTGAACTTTGTCCCAGTAGAAATTGTTTAATGAACAAGTATGAGAAAAAAAATCAGTGGGGAAAGTGTGATTGTTTTATGACCTTCAAACGTTAACAGTTTTCTTCTTGGTTATAATTGCATAGGGAAATAAAAAATAGTACAACTAACGTTTATCTAGTACATTCTAACTTAAACCACTAGAAGCACTGAGAATTAGAGTGCTCTATTTCTTTGTACAAAGGTCACACAGATACTAAAATTGGAAAGATACGAGAAGGTGAGCACAGTTTCGCACAAGGGTGACACAAATTCATGAAGTGGTCTGACTTTTTCGACAGTGTGAGTGGACTTAAAGCCACAGGACTGTATACTTGGAAGTGGATTCTCTAGTATGTGTCTTTAACCACAATTTTAAGGAAAACTTATCAGGAGTAGTTTGAACAGTGCTTGCCCTCTCCTCATTGTATAACTGACAATAGGGAACCAGCATCTTTTCTCTGCCATGGTGAACTGCCATTGTCCTTTCTAGATCTGAACCAGCTTCCGACGTGGCCTTTGCACGTTCAACAATTTGAAACATCTCTGACTTCCTTTACCGTGAAGGTTTTTGTTGGCACCGCTTCCTCAGAGCCTTCCTCCTTCTCATCACTCACCAGGTTCCTTAGCTGCACACTTCTGGCCCTGGAGCAGCCGCGGAATCCACACCTCCCACCAGTTCTTCCTTCTAGAATTGTCACCCGCATGCTAAGTCACTTCCTTCTCGACCCAGGGATTGCACCTGCCTCGCTTCTGTCTCCTGCATTGGCAGGCAGGTTCCTTGCCGCTAGCGCCGCCCGGGAAAACCGGTTCACTCCAATCTCACTTGGAGCATTATGAGCAGTTTTGGTACCTTGCCTGCACTTCCACCTTTTGGCCAACTCCCTGTGTCAGTGATACAGTTTAAAAATTTTATTTATTTTACTTTGTATATATTTAGGTCAGGTCTTAGTTGCTGCAGGTGGGACCTTCGGTCTTCACGGAAGCATGTGAGTCCTTTAGGGCAGGCGGCTCTTGGTTGTGAGATCTAGTTCGCACTCAGGGATTAAACCCAGGCCCCTTTGCATTGCGGAGCACACAGTCTTAGCCACTGGACCACCCGGGAGGTTCCTCCATTGATACATTTTTGTAACATGTTAAGTGGGCTTATCACAGAAGGCAACACAACTACACACGTTGCTGGCTGTGCAGGAACTGAGTAGCAGGTGTGCAGTGGGCAAGACTTTGAAAGCAGCGCCACGAAGGGTTGGTGCAGGCTGAATAGCCCACAGCACAGCTTGTACCTGAGGCAGTCACTCGTTAACACACCGAGGTGACTGATACCCGAGCCCTGCAGGGACTGCTGTCATTTGACTGGCCCACAGTAAGTAAGCTCTATGCCTGCTGGAGCTGTGTAAGCAGGGGCCGCCTACCTTGTCACTTCCCTTCCCTCTTCCTGCTCCTTCGCCCCCTGCAAGTAGGAGCCAGCCTGGGCCCCGTGCCGCAGGACTGAAAGCGGAAGGGGCCTGTGGGTCTTTCAGACTTCGGTTTTCCCCCTAAGTCCCAGACAAGGATGTGAGGAAAAGGAAGACCTGGAGCCTCCCTTGTGGGCAGTGTCCTGGGGAAGCAGTGGGTGATGGGGTGTCCTGGGCTGCGGGGAGGTGGGGGGGGGGGTCCCGGGCCTGCTGCCCACCGGCCCCCAGAGAGCAACGCAGGGGGGGTGCGCTCAGGTGCAGGACGCCCAACAGGCTCACCAAAGCAGCCCTCGAGGCTGGGGGCGGCGCTGCGGTGTGGGATCCAGGGGCTGCGGTGACTGGTGTGGGTGGGTGAGGAGTGGCCAGCAGGTCCCATCCCACCCCGCCCAGGCCCTGTTCCTGGGGAGTCCTGACTCAGGAAGGCGCAGAACTCTGGAACGGACTCCTGTGATGTGCCAGCCCGTGGAATCGTGGGATGGGAACTGGGGTCAGAAATTAGGCTGTTACAGAAAATGGAGCCAGTGGAATGGCCCGCACACGTTTGTGGTTGGGGAGTCACGCCTCTGACAAGCACGGCTGTGCACCGTCGTGAGCTAGCCTGACCTGATGGCTTTATCTGACGTCCACAACATTAGTGAGATAGCTTATTTTCACTGCAGTTTGAAGACAGGGGAATAGTCGAAGGCAGAAGTAACCTGCTTAAGATCTCATAGGTAGCAAGATGCATAGAAAGAGCTCAGACTCAGGTGATACTGCACATCTCTAGAGCCTTTTAACCATCAAGACAGTGTGGGCTATCTCCCCCACCCCCCAGTCTCGAATGTAGCACCAAGCACAGAGGGGCTGCCATTGCTCCCTCTCTCTTCCAAATATCCCCCGGCAGCCACTCTCTGAGCCTCCACTTTCCATCTGTAAAATGGTGATCACTGGCCTAGAGTGACAGCATGGTCATCCAAGTATCTGCTTGGAGGGTTAAGCATCCAGTTGTTCACTTTGAGAAAACAGTCTCCTCCTTTACTTCGAGGGATGGAAGCATTTTACAGCCCCCTGCCCCAAATTTCCAGCGGGACTCCCTATCTGGCGATGTGCAGAGCACACGGCATGGCATCCTTCTAGGCGGGACTTTGTCGAACCTCAGTACAACGGCCCCTTTTCAGCACGAAGGCAGAGTGGACATGCCCACAGTTTTATTGACAAGATAAACCCCAATTTTGCCCTGAAAGTGACAGGACGTAGTGTTTCATCGGTAAACACACACTATTTCCTTGACCCCAGTAGATGCTGGAATCCTCTGCACTGCCAGTCGGCCTTCTTTAACTCTGACAATTGCTGTTTCTCTATCCTAAGCAATTTTGTATTTATTTTCTAAGTTGAGCAAGAAGGGGCCGTGGTTAAGCCACTGAAGCTATCTCTCTGTCTGTTCCTTGCCCATGAAGTAGTGAGATGCTGTGTTTAGAAGCATGTTGCCCAGTATTGTCTGGAGAAACTGCACCGCAACCTGGAGGGTGAGGGCTGGTTGTACATTGAAAATGGGCCTCTGGGATCAAGTGAGGCTGGGAATCCCTATGCTAAACAAAGCTTAAGGACAGGACTTTTCCGCGGAATGTGAGATTTTTGCAAAAGCCACGTGACTCTCTAGGGGGCGGGGAGGGGTGGTGTTCCCCAAATTACTTGGCTATGGCATGTTTTGGGTGAACACTGACATCGAGCCAGTGTGGGGCTAGAGACCTACAGGCGATGCACGGAGCCACCAGCACAGAGCAGACCCAGGCGCTCAGTAAACTGGGGCCGTGAGTTTTGCACAGCAGGCAACCAGCGGCTCTGCTGATAGTCCTCACTTCGACCAGATGAGGACTCCGCAGACATCCACCGGCCTCGCTTGCAGGCTTGTTGAAGGATACCTTTCTCCCGCTACTAGGCTGCCTTTGGAGGGGTTTGTTATGTGAGGCTGGCGTGGCAGGGGGCGGTGAGCAAGTTCTGGCTCTGATAGGATCCTGGTGCTGCCACTACCAGCTGTGTGACCTTGGGTGAGTCCCCTAAATTCTCTGTGCCATCTTCCCCTTCTTTACATGAAGCTAATGAACGGAACTGCTCCGGCAGCTCTGTGAGGAATACGTGAGATAAGGCGGTAAAGCTGCGAGAACAGTGAGAGATCGCTCACAGCAGCTCTTGTTAAGGCTACTGTTATTAGCAACAGTGATGGCACTGCTGGAGCCCAGTCTGCACTGAGCCCTGATCCCAGGTCTGGGAGGAATGTAGGGCCTTCTGGGCACAGTTCTGTTTAGTTTTTATATAGGTTTCCCTTATGGAAAAGCTAAGACCAGATATCGTTTAAATTGCGTATATATTTCTTCAGCTTAAAAAAAAAATGTGGTAAAATATACATAAAACGGGGACTTCCCAGGTGGCACTAGTGGTAAAGAATCCACCTGCCCACGCACGTAGACATAAAGAGACACAGTCTCGATCCCTGGGTCAGGAAGATCCCCTGGAGGAGGGCACAGCAACCCACTCCAGTGTTCTCACCTGGAGAATCCCACGGTCAGAGGAGCCTGGCGGGCTGCAGTCCACAGGGTCACACAGAGTTGGACACGACTGAAATGACTTAGCATGCACGCACTCATACCTAAAATTGAAGCATTTTAAGTGTACAATCGGTGGCAACCATCACTACTGCTTCTGCTGCTGCTAAGTCGCGTCAGTCGTGTCCAACCATGTCCAAACAAAAAATTTCTACTCTAAACAATAACTCCCCGTCACCCCAACCGGAGGTGCTGCTCTGGAAGGAAATCCTCCTCGGAGCCCTGCCTTTCCCCAGAACCCAGTGCCCCCTCGGCTGTCACTTGTCACACACAACACCAGAACGCAGCCCCCAGCAGCAGCTTCCGCCCTAGCATTTACTTAGACTTGAAGCCAAGGAGAAGTTCAGCAAGTACATGCTTCTTTAACCTCATCTCTCGGTACTGCACCTTCACAATGAAAAAGTCAGGTGGACGATCACGTGATGCAGTGTTCTGGGCGGGCTCCTGACGCAGAAGAAACATACTGGGGAAAAAACGAAGAAACTCTGAACAAGCTGTGGACTCCAGTTAACAATAACGTGTCTGTACCGTTAAATCAATTGCAGCAAACGCAGCAACCACATAAGATGTTAGTAACAAAGGAGATACTAACATAAGATGTCAATAATAAAGGAAATTGTGCTGTGTGTGGTGGTGGCATGAGGTGTAACATAGGTACCCCTTTACTCTTTGCAGCAAACCAAAAACTTTTTAAGTCTGTTAACAAAGAAAGTGAGGCAGGGGCTGCTGTGATGACCGCAAGGGTCACAGAGCCCCTCCTCTCGAGGGGGATCACACCTCCTAATACGGCGGTGGGTGGCTCTGGTTCTTTGGGGAAAGGGTCCCGGGGTGGCCATGCCTAGCCTGCTTATGGCCCGTCCCTCGCTTTACGGTGAAACTAGCAGCTCCCGCCCGCCCTTCCAGCAGCCTGAGTATGCCCCCAGCAGACCAGGAGCCTGGTCTTCCAGACACCGGGGTCGACGATGGAGATCAAGGGGGCACGAGGGCCAGGCGGTTCTCACCGACGAGAGCCGAGTACCTTCTGGAAGAGCTGCATGGGCTCCTCTGGGTGCAGGAGCCAGCTGGTGGAAGGCCTGCGGGGTGAGCAGGTGGACACCTGGGTCCAACCCTGGCTCCTTCGCGCCCAGGCTGTGCGGCGTCAGCACTGACACCCCTCTACGACGCCGCCCCATACCGCTGCTAAGACCTAGTAAGACGACACAAGGCGAGCAAGCGGTTCGCACCGCCACAAGCCCACTCTGGACGGCGGGCCCCGGAAGTCAGACAAGGACAGCGGGCTCTGCTCAGCGCGTGATCCGCGGTCAGCTTCCCGGGCTGGTGGGACCGGGCGCCCGCTTTCCGGAGCCGCCGAGTCCCGCCTGGCCTTCGCCCCGCTTCCTAGACGGCGGCGCGTTCCACGCACCCCAACTCCCCTGGCCTGGGGGCAGCCCTGGGCCCGTCTCACAGGTGAGGGCACTGAAGGCCGGACCGCGTTTCCGGCGGGCTCCTTGTTCAGTCAGGGTTGGGACTTGCCCACGGCGGCGGCGTGAGGACCCCGGGACTCCCCGGCCGCCTGCGAGCTTCGCCGGCCGGAAGCCCGTCTTGACTCCAGATTCCTCTAAGCCCTTTACCCGGGTCGCGGCCGCTGCGGGCACGTGCCCCGGGCGTCGGCGCGCCCCGGGGGGACCGGACGCCCTGGGATTGGCCCATCCCTGCCACGGGAACGGGAATCTCTCCTCTAGATCTCCGACTTTTGCGTGAATCTCGCTTGCTCGCGAGACTGCTGTCCAATTGGTGACTTGAAGCCCCACAATGCATCGGGCGGGGCGGATGTGTGTCTTCGCGCGCCGCTCGCGTCATCTTTCTGAGCCCGCCTGCGGTTTGCGGTCCTTCTCACCCGGAAACGTTGGCTCGGCTTACTGGTTTCTGGCGAATGGGACGAGTTTCTCAAAACTTACGGGCCTCCCGTGGCCGTCCCTGCCCTGGCCCTAAAGGTCTTGTTCCCGCGACCTCCTCCGAAGCCTTGGCTTCCGCCCTCGGTTTTGTCTTGGCCTAGCTCTCGCTCTAAGCCCTGATTTGAGATTCCTCGTTCTATCTAGGGATACTTAACCCGGGGTCTTTTACTGGGATTCCCTTCAGATTATATGGAGGATAGGCCGTGTAGGAAATGGCAATCCACTCCAGTATTCCTGCCTGGAGAATCTCATGGACAGAAGAGCCCAGCGGGCTACAGTCCATGGGGTCTCAAAGAGTCGGACACAGCTGAGCGACTAACACGCAGGCAGTGTAGGAGCTCCTATGGCTTGTTAGTGGGCGGGGGACTTCATCGGGTTTATATGCTAAGAACCCTCGCAGGACTAACGGGGCCCCACTTAGTCCATCCGTTGGCTTTTTTTTTCCTCAGCACAGAATCTGGCACAGATGTTCAGAGGTGCTTATTAGAGGGAAGAGACTATCCTAACGTTATTTCTCCCAGTTACCCTGTGCACACGTCTCAGTCTACTCCAAAGGAACACTTGGAATTACCTGTACACAACTTTTGATTGCACAACTGCCTGGTGGAGTTAGGCTCTTCTTTCTGGTGGATGGTTCCAACCGTTCATTCTTCCATCCGACTTTGATTGAGCTTGTAAACCAGCCAGTCTAAGGGTAGAGCACAGCGCGAGACCCTGGAGCCACGGTGGTGAACAAGCCGGGCTCAGGCTCTGTACCCATTGAGCTCACTGTCTATGGGAGAGGTTAGACCTGAGGGATAGGTCGTGAGTGCCTCTGGATGGGTCACCAGGGAGATCTGAGACTGAAGGATAAATAGCTAATAACAGAAGCAGAAGATATCGAGAAGAGGTGGCAAGAATACACGAAGAACTGTACAAAAAAGATCTTCACGACCCGGATAGTCATGATGATGTGATCACTAATCTAGAGCCAGACATCTTGGAATGTGAAGTCAAGTGGGCCTTAGAAAGCATCACTACCAACAAAGCTAGTGGAGGTGATGGAATTCCAGTTGAGCTGTTTCAAATCCTGAAAGATGATGCTGTGAAAGTGCTGCACGCAATATGCCAGCAAATTTGGAAAACTCAGCAGTGGCCACAGGACTGGAAATGGTCAGTTTTCATTCCAATCCCAAAGAAAGGCAATGCCAAAGAATGCTCAAACTACTGCACAATTGCACTCATCTCACATGCTAGTAAAGTAATGCTCAAAATTCTCCAAGCCAGCTTCAGCAATATGTGAACCGTGAACTCCCTGATGTTCAAGCTGGTTCTAGAAAAGGCAGAGGAACCAGAGATCAAATTGCCAACATCCGCTGGATCATGGAAAAAGCAAGAGAGTTTCAGAAAAACATCTATTTCTGCTTTATTGACTGTGCCAAAGCCTTTGACTGTGTGGATCACAATAAACTGTGGAAAATTCTGAAAGAGATGGGAATACCAGACCACCTGACCTACCTCTTGAGAAATCTGTATGCAGGTCAGGAAGCAACAGTTAGAACTGGACATGGAACGACAGACTGGTTCCAAATAGGAAAAGGAGTGCGTCAAGGCTGTATATTGTCACCCTGCTTATTTAACTTATATGCAGAGCACATTATGAGAAATGCTGGACTGGAAGAAACACAGCTGGAATCAAGATTGCCAGGAGAAATATCAATAACCTCAGATATGCAGATGACACCACCCTTATGGCAGAAAGTGAAGAGGAACTAAAAAGCCTCTTGATGAAAGTGAAAAAAGAGAGTGAAAAAGTTGGCCTAGAGCTCAACATTCAGAAAACGAAGATCATGGCATCCAGTCCCATCACTTGATGGGAAATAGATGGGGAAACAGTAGAAACAGTGTCAGACTTTATTTTTGGGGCTCCAGAATCACTGCAGATGGTGACTGCAGCCATGAAATTAAAAGACGCTTACTCCTTGGAAGGAAAGTTATGACCAACCTAGATAGCATATTCAAAAGCAGAGACATTGCTTTGCCGACTAAGGTCCGTCTAGTCAAGGCTATGGTTTTTCCTGTGGTCATGTATGGATGTGAGAGTTGGACTGTGAAGAAGGCTGAGCGCCGAAGAATTGATGCTTTTGAACTGTGGTGTTGGAGAAGACTCTTGAGAGTCCCTTGGACTGCAAGGAGATCCAACCAGTCCATTCTGAAGGAGATCAACCTTGGGATTTCTTTGGAAGGAATGATGCTAAAGCTGAAACTCCAGTACTTTGGCCACCTCATGAGAAGAGTTGACTCACTGGAAAAAACTCTAATGCTGGAGGGATTGGGGGCAGGAGGAGAAGGGGACGACCGAGGATGAGATGGCTGGATGGCATCACAGACTCGATGGACGTGAGTCTGAGTGAACTCCAGGAGATGGTGATGGACAGGGAGGCCTGGCGTGCTGCGATTCATGGGGTCGCAAGGAGTTGGACGCGACTGAACTGAACTGAACTGAACTGAGCTGAGTCAGGGTGGAGGGGGGAGCAGCATGGGTAAGATTCCAGCTGTCACAGGAGGAGAGGAGAGAAGGTGGCAGGGCCAGCGTTTTGACCCTTGGAGGGTTGCTGGGAATGTGCTGACCGATGAGAGGAAAGTGTAGAACCGGGGGTGCTCTCACAGGAAGAGCTGGCTGGCTGTTTATGTGAGCTGTTCAAGGGCAGGAGGGATTTGGGCAGACTGAGGTGGTAAAGGGAACAGCTGAACAAAGGCTGGTTGTGGAAATCTGAGCATTGGCAGGAGCCTCTCTGGGCCTCAGTTTGCCCATCTGTTAAGTGTGGGGGCTGGAACCATCATTAAGGTCCTCCTACCTGTGACTCAAATTGAGCAACACTTGAGTTAGGTGAGGATTTAGAAGTGATTACAGCGGGGAAAGAGACGGAAGGGAGGCAGGAGAGAGTGACACAGACACAAAGGGAACACTAAGAGCGGGACTCAGGGGCCTGCCTGGTCAGAGAGCCAGCCCTAGGTTCAGACCCTCGGTCATCCAGCTATGGGACGTTGGGCTGCTGCTGCTGCTAAGTCACTTCAGTCGTGTCTGACTCTGTGCGACCCCATAGACGGCAGCCCACCAGGCTCCTCTGTCCCTGGGATTCTCCAGGCAAGAACACTGGAGTGGGTTTCTATTTCCTTCTCCATTGCATGAAAGTGAAAAGTGAAAGTGAAGTCGCTCAGTCGTGCCTGACTCTTGGTGACCCCATGGACTGCAGCCTACCAGGCTCCTCCGTCCATGGGATTTTCTAGGCAAGAGTACTGGAGTGGGTTGCCATTGCCTTCTCCGGTGGGACCTTGGGCAGTTCACTCCAAATCCCAAGGCCTTGAGTTTTGTCTTTATAATTTGGGAGTAGTAGTAATAATAATTCTGGGTGACACTGTCTTTGGGTTTTAGGGGAGACCATAGCCAGAGCTATAGACAACTCTGAATAAAACAGCATTGATTTACAAACATTAAAGATAATCTCTGGAAAAACAAGCAAGTTTGTCTCGGGGAGTGGAACTGCAGTGAGTGGATGGTTTGGGGCAGGGAGGGCACAGAGGGTTGGAAGGAGAGGGTTTTTTGTTTTTTACTGCTTTTCATTTTGAATTTTGAACAACGTGGCAAGTCAGAGAGCTATGCCAGGCCTTGGTGTTTCTGCACTGGTCCCAGCTGGGCACACACCAGACCTGAAGGCAGAGAGAGCATTAGGAAGAGTACATTCTGGGCACCTGGACACCTGAGTTCTGATTGAGGGTCTCCCACCAATATACCTTGCATTTATTTTCTTAAGCCTGGTGTGCTGCAGTCCCTGGGGTTGCAAAGAGTTGGATATGACTGAGTGATTGAACAACAGCAAATTCATAATTTGGAGACAAGTGAGGGCTTTATAGAGGGTAAAGCAGAATCTTAGCACCCTGCTGGCGTGCATTTGGATTCAGAGTCTATTAGTGACTAGCCGGTGAGCTTGGGTCAATCACTTAATCCCTCAGAATCTCAGTGTTCTCACCTGAAAAGTGGGGGTTGAGAGCACTAACCTAATTGTTGTGAAAATTCGATAAGATGCTGTGTGCAGAGGGAAAGTCCAGCATGTTGTAGGCGCTCAGTAAGAATTACTTCTGGGTGGGGGAGGGATGCACGGGGCGCTTGGGGTTAGCAGATGCAAATTATTACATATAGAATGAATAAACAAGGTCCCACTGCATAGCACAGGGGATTACATCCAACCTCCTGTGATAAACCGCAATGGAAAAGAATAGAAAAAAGAATATATATGTACACCTGAAGCACAATACAGCAGAAATGAACACAAGATTATCAGCTATACTTCAATTAAAAAAAATTCAAAAAAAAATTCCATTCTCCCCTTCCAGCTTAGAAGAGCCCACCATGACCTGGACTAGGCCGAGTTAATGTTTTTTTCCATCTCACAAGGGCTTAATTCCATTTAAAGGGTATGATGCTGGGAGAATGCATCAGGAAGCACAGAGTGTTCGGTTCACAGCACAATCTGAGCAGCAGTTATGTAGAAACAGTTGAGCATGAGGAGGCTCAGGCATCCCATATGCCAGCTGCTGCTGCTGCTAAGTCGCTTCAGTGGTGTCCGACTCTGTGCGACCCCATAGACGGCAGCCCACCAGGTTCCCCCGTCCCTGGGATTCTCCAGGCAAGAACACTGGAGTGGGTTGCCATTTCCTTCTTCATGTGCCAGAGGGTGGGGAAATCTCTGTGGGTGCTTCTGGCGCCCTCTGGTGGTGAGGAGGGAGACTGCGGGTCAGCGTAATGACCTGAGAGGCCCCGGGACCTGCTGACTCCAAATGTTGCATTGATAGGTGACACACGATTTTAAAAAAAATCAGGAATGCACACGCGTAAGATCAGTGCACGTATTCCAGAAATATATAAGATCTTGGAATATTTAATTTTTGCAATACTGATATATATAGTATATGGTATAATACATATTGCTGTTCAGTCCTACTCTTTGGGACCCCATGGACTGCAGCACGCCAGGCTTCCCTGTCCTTCACTATCTCTAGGAGCTTGCTCAAACTCATGTCCATTGAGTCAGTGATGTTATCTAACCAATTCATCCCCCTTCTCCTCTTGCCCTCAATCTTTCCCAGTATCGGGGTCTTTTCCAATGAGTTGACTCTTTGCATTAGGTTGCCAAAGACATGTATATATACTCATTATATATAATGTATATATTCATAAAACATATGAATTTGAGCACTGTCTGGGAGACAGTGGAGGACACAGGAGCCTGGAGTGCTGCAGTCCATGAAGTTGCAAAGAGTTGGATACGATTTGGTGACTGGACAGCAGTATTTTTATATATATATATATATGTAATATTTTGGGATGCTATATATGTGTATGCATATAATGTGATTCTATTATGCAAACAGTTTTGGACCTTGCTTGTTTCATCTAAACATATGTTTTGAATAACTTTCCATGTGAGAACATACAGTTTTAACACATTGTCCATTTTTAAAAACTGTTATGGAACTGTTGAAAGCATAAGATATATTCATCTTAGGCCTGTGGCTCGATATATCTTTGTGTGTGCACACTCCTAATGCATTCCTTTTTCAAACAGATGAAAAATGATAATAATCATAACAGTCAGTACCCTGAATGTGTTCCAGGCACTGCTGTAAGTGCTTGGAGAACTTTCATTAAGGTTTACATACTGTTCCGTTCTACAGATGGTCAAGGATAAACACAGCCGACATCAGCTAAAGCGGTGAAAACAGGTATCATTCAGTCACTACAGACTGCAGGGGAAAAGCTGAGTTCCATTCTGACTTGTGCAGAGGTGACAGGTGTTTTAAAGAGAGGATGAGCGAGTCGGAAGGGGCGTGTGGAGGGTGGGTGTTCAAGTGAAAAATCACCAAGGCTGAGTGAGTGCAGATCAGACAGGGTGGCTGGGTCAGAATTCTACCTCCATGGGAGCTGTATCCTTCCTTCTGAGTCCGTTTCAAGGGAACGACTTGCAGGTCCTTGAGAAAGACACTCCTGGGCTGTAGGAGGTACCCGTCTGCCTCAAGGGGCAGAGGAAGACTCACAACTGCAAGCATTTTTTAGTAAGCGCTCTAGAAGGGAGGTCAGGGCCTGTGGTCAGGGGTCGGATGGAACAAATGGAAAATTCTCCTGGGGCAGTCACCTGGCTTTCTCAGGCAGGTGTTTTAATGGGGAGGGGGGTCCTGGGGTCCTCCTAGGGACACAGCCTTGTGCCACAGGAACCAGGCTGGAGTTTCATCCTCTCTTTGTGCCGGGGTTTGGAAGGAGCCGTTATGTGCCAGGAACTCTAAGTTCTCAGGATGCACCTTTAGTTATGAATAAGTTCTCTGTGGCTTCCACCACTTTTCACTGTAGAGACCAAGGCTACTGTGGCCATCTCAGGCTGGCAGCCATCGTTTTCCCGTGCACGTGTTACTGGTGGCGAAGTGTCCAGAAGCCGACTTGCAGTGTGAAAGGCATGACATTTAAAAGATTTCTTACAGATTTCTTTGGGATGTGAATCGCTTTTAAAGTCTTTCTTGAATTTGTTACAATATTGCCTCTGTTTTATGGTTTTTTTTTTTTGGCTAGGAGACATGAGCTCTTACCTGCCCTGACCAGGTGAAGGTACCCCCTGCATTGGAAGGTGAAGTCTTTTTTTTTTTTTTTACTTATTTATTTATTCAGTTTTGGCTGTGCTGGGTCTTCGTTGCTGCACGAAGGCTTTCTCTAGTTGTGGTGAGCAGGGGCCACTCTCTAGCCGTGGTGCTCGGGCTTCTGCTTGTGCTGACTTCTCTTTTTTGCAGAGCGTGGGCTCTAGGGAATGTGGGCCTCAGTAGTTGTGGCGCTCGGGTTTAGTTGCCCCACTGCAACCCACGTCCCCTGCATTGGCAGGCGAATTCTTAACCACTGGACCACCAGGGAAGTTCTTAAAATATTTTTAATATTACTCAACTGCCCTTCTGAAGAGTTATACAAGGTCGCATATCCATCAACAATAAACGAAGATGCTCTTTCCTCCCGCTGCCCCCCACCCCCCACCCCCACTGCAATGTGAATTTCTTTCTCAGCTCTGTGGTGACCAGCGCACCCCACCAGGGTGGCTGACTTTCCATGGATGAGCCCCCTTCCCTCTCGGAGCCCTTGTTTTCTCGCTGTGAAATGGGGCGAGGGTACGTCGTAATTATAGCAGGTGCCATCTGCTGGCTTCCTCTGCCTGCTTTAAATGATCATCTCTTTAATCCTCCCAAACACCTCCAAGGACTGAACCATTACCTGCATGTCGCAGTTGGGAGCCTGGAGGGCGAGGGAACTGGAATCTCAGCCCAACCTGCAGGCTGCAGGACGCCTTCCTCCCTAGAGCCCAGCCTCGGAGGCCGAGCTGGAATGCGGTTGGGGGTGGATGGGTCCTCTGGCATCAGGACGGGGGAGCGTTACGGTAATCACCTGCTTGAGGTCTCCTCAGAGCTTAGAGGGATGCACCCGAGGGAAGACCCATCGGAGGAAACCGATTCTTTGTCCTCCTTTATAGTGAGAGAAGGGCCAGCTTTCTCTTGTCAATTCTGGGTCATCACCTGTAGCGTCCTTGAAAGAGTAGGTTTCATGGAGAGTTAATTCTATTGCTGTTGTTCAGTCGCTAAGTTGTGTCCGACTCTTTGTGACCTGTGGACTGTAGCGCACCCAGCTTCCCTGTCTTTCACCGTCTCCCGTAGTTTGCTCAAATCATGTCCATTGAGTTGGTGATGCCATCCAACCATCTCGCCCTCTGTCGTCCCCTTCTCCTCCCGCCTTCAGTCTTTCTCAGCATCAGGGTCTTTTCCAATGAATTGGCTCTTGGCATCAGGTGGCCAAAGTATTGGAGCTTCAGCTTCAGCCCTTCCAATGAATATTCAGGGTTGATTTCCTTTAGGATTGACTGGTTTGACCTCCTTGCAGTCCAAGGGACTCTCAAGAGTCTTCTCCAACAGCACTGTTCAAAGGCATTAATTCTTCGAGCTCAGCCTTCTTTATGGTCCAACTCTCACGTCCATACATGTCTACTAGAAAAACCATAGCTTTAACTATATGGACCTTTCTCAACAAAGTGACATCTCTGCTTTTTAATAAACTGTCTAGGTTTGTCTTAGCTTTTTTCCCAAGGAGCTAGCGTCCTTTAATTTCATGGCTGCAGTCAACATCCACAGCGATTTGGAGCCCAAGAAACTAAATCACAAAACCTCACTCCTGGAGGAGGGGGCAAGCAGGTGCGGGGAGGTGGGGCCTCCCCGCCTCCCGCCCTGTGTGGCCAGAGAGAATCACAGCACTGGCCTGACTTTCAGCACAGCCTCACTGCACACTCAGGATTCACTGAGAAAATCCAGGGCATCAGAGAGCATCTCCTTCATCTACTTGCCCCAAACCTGTGCCTCTACGTGAGTTTCTCCCTCCCTTCCTTCGCTTAGCACTGCGTCTCCTCGCGTGCACGCGTGTGGGTTCAGTCACTTCAGTCGTGTCCAACTCTGTGTCCCCGTGGACTGCAGCCCACCAGGCTCCTCTGCCCATGGGATTCTCCAGGCAAGAATACTGGAGGGGGTTTCCATGCTCTCCTTCAGGGGATCTTCGTGACCCTGGGATTGAACCCGTGTCTCTTACATCTCCTGCATTGGTAGGTGGGTTCCTTACCACTCGTGCCCTGGAAGCCCCTGCGTCCCCTTGCTGCCCCTCTTTCTGGCAGGCCTGCCATGTCTGGTCAAGGGCCCGGGTGGGCAGGGGCGGGTGACAGATGAGAGCAGTGTTTGGATTCCTGTCGCTGGGATGAGGTTCCAGCTCTGCTCTGCTCAGGACAGGGCAGGCCACGTGCCCTCCGAGTCTCTGTCCCCAGGCTGCCTCCTGGGTCAGCGCATAGCTCGAGAGAGAGCACGTGGACATTCCCTGGGGGCGGCACGCTGGCTGCCCTCTGTGCAAGGGGACCCTGCACAGCCTTCTCCGGGCACCGCCCTTCCTCCCTATGCCATCCAGCCTGACTCCTTGGCACGCCAGGGTTTCTTCACTCCTGGTTTCCTCTGCCGGGCGCCCCGAGTCCCAGTGGCAGCAGAGGCTTGGCACCCTCAGGTGGCTCCGGCTCCTCCCAGCCGGTCCTCACTCTTTTGCACGGGAGCCCCCACCCGCCCTAGCTCTTGTCAACTTGCAGGGCTTACCTGTCACCTGCCTGTTCTAATCTTGTCAGCCCCTCTGGGTAGAATTCTTTTCAGTTGCCCACCACCCACAGGCTAAAGTCTGCATTCCGTGGGCCCTTGCACATGTCTACAGCCTCATTTTGTGACCACTGTCCCTGGGCCCTCTGGTGACAGCGGAGCTCCAGCAGAACTTCAGGCCTTTCCTACCTCTGGGTCTTTGAGCGCTTCCGTTTGCCTGCAATATTCTCCGCCCTCAGTGGGCGGAGTCCAATGGGGTGCTCCTGCAGAACCCCGCCCTCTCCCTGCCCAGGTGCTGAGGTCTGTGCTGCTCATCCCCACCATCGCTGCCTGGCACATCCCATAAACACCAAAGGGATGAGGGCAAAAGATCCTCTTCCCCACGGCCACCTCCTTTGGGTGCACAGCCCCTCTTGGGCGGACATCCAGCCCTTTATACCTTCATTCGCTTGACCGAGTGAGCAGAGTATCCCAGGGATGGAGCTGGGCACAGGTGACGTACAGTGAAAAACAGGTGAGGTCCCTGTCTAGCGATGGAGGCTCTTAACTAAGGTGGAGGCTCTTAACTGAGAAACAAAATTGGAAATTGTATCAGGGCTCTGAAGGAAGGAGTGGGCTGAGAGGAATGGGAATATCCAGTTCGATAGGGTGGTCAGAGAAGGCCTCTTTGAGGAAAAGACATGGCCATTGAGACCCGTGGGATAACAAGAAGTCGGCCAGGCCACGTTGGGGATGGCATGGGCATGGCAGCCTGTGCAAAGGCCCCGAGGCAGGAAAGGGGCACGGCTCAGAGACAGTGACGGAACAGGTCGGCAGGAGTCGGATCAGAGACTTGATCCGCAGCAAGGAGTTCAGGCTTTAAATGCCTGGTGAAGCCCTCAAGGGTTTTAAGCAAGAGGGTGATGTGATCACCGTTTAAGATGCTCTGGAGAGAAGGCTGTCACACTGTCCAGGGGATGATGGAAGCCGAGGATGGAGGGCCAAGAGCGAAGCTTGGGTAAGGCAGATGGACAGATGCACCTGGCAGGCGTAGCCCCCGGGATTTAAGACTCCAAGTGCAGGGAGAATCCAGGCTGGCTTCCGGCTTTGGCCAGTGGAGGTGGTGGCGCTGGTCCCTGGGATGAAGATGTCAGGGTCATGGCTGGGAGGTGTGGCCCCTCCTGCCAGCGCCGGCCCCTGTGTGTGGGGTGTTGAGACCGTCCCAGACACCCTGAGGCCCCAGCACCCACACATGCACAGACATCTGTTGTTCAGAATTCTTTCCACTGTCTTCACTCAGGTCACATCTTCACTCTTAGCAGCCTGGGTTTGGTTTTTGGGGTTTTTTATACTCAAATTTTGCAAGGTCAACGAGTGAAAAATATGGTACTTTTTTAAAAATAGGAAATGTGTGGTTGTAAATGACTGAACACTTCTGGTACATCCTGGAAAATGGACTGAAGATGATTCAAAATGCTTTTCCCAAATGTTCTGAGAAACTTGGATTTTAATATTTTGGGCTTCTCTTGTGGCTCAGCTGGTAAAGAATCTGCCTGCAATGCGGGAGACCTGGGTTTGATCCTTGGATTGGGAAGACCCCCTGGAGAAGGGAAAGGCCATCCACTCCAGTATTCTGGCCTGGAGAATTCCATGGACTATATAGTCCATGGGGTCGCAGAGTCGGACACGACTGAACAACTTTAATATGGGACTTATTTATTTATACATGCTGTGTGGCGTGGGGGATCTTGGTTCCCCGACCAGGGATGGAACCTGGGCTCTGGCAGGGAAAGCACTGAACACTAACCACTGGGAAACCAGGGTATTCCATGAGAATTTTTTTCTTTCACTCTGAAAATATTTAAATTTTCACTTGTTAAAAAACATTTCCATATGAAGCTCATTGCCTGTCCTAAGTATTTCATTTTCCTAGAGAGATATTTAAAAAATTCACAACCTAGAAAGAATACACGTGGCAGGCAACATAAAGGATGACCCACACACACAACTCCAGGGTCTCATTAGACGTGTGCGATGGGCTGGGGACTGGCATCTGCTGGTTTCATCCGGGGCTTTCCCGTCTCTGGGTCTGTTTCATTCTCTGTAAAAGAAGGGTTTTGAACTAGACCATGGTTCCTGGAATCCCAGATTCCACAGAACCGAAGGCTGACTAACATTGCTGCTGTATTTCTAGTTTTTCCAGGGGGTCAGGGTGGCACACAGTGGCGCCAATTGTTTTCAATAGGGAATTACTAGAAAACTACTACTTACGTTTGTTTCATGAGGGCTTAATGCCAAGTGTGGAGGAGAGGCATGTCGGGTGAAGGACATCTTCCTGACCCAGGTGGCACAGTGGTAAAGAGCCTGCCTGTCAATGCAGGAGACGAAAGGGACGGGGTTCGATCCCTGGGTTGCAAGATCCCCTGGAGGAAGAAATGGCAACCCACTCTGGTACTCTCGCCTGGAGAATCCCATGGGCAGAGGAGCTTGGTGGGCTACAGTCCGTGGGGTCACAGAGAGTCAGACACGACTGAGTGGGCACAAAGGGAGGGAACTGGCTCAGTGCCCTGGAGGACAGAGGAGCCCTCTGTCATGCCCAGCACTGTGTGAGCAGATGGGCGGTGGGGGCCTGGGCACGGCCATCAGGGATCCGATACGGTTCCCGTGTCACCTTCGATGGGGCGGATTTGGGGTCTCAAATCATGTCGACAAAAGCAAGGGGCTGGGAATTGGGAGACGTGGCTTTTCTGCTCACTGAGCATCTGTGGACCTGGATATCCTCACCCACGAAGCAACTTGCTTTGGGGGGAAGTCATGCCAGTCTCCGGGCTGGAAAAGAAAGCTCACGAGGGATCTAGTGGTAACTTAGAGTTACTGGACTGCATCTTGGTTTGGGCAGCGGGCCTGTGGTGTTCATGGTGGTTATGAATGAATGAGTGAAGTCAGGAAGCCTCTTTTGCCCGAGATCCCCACCCTGGAGACTCCTGGGCCCGTGTGGCTAGGCGGGTAACCAAGACCACTGGTTACCTAGACCCCTCCCGTTCCACCACTCCTTACTTATCAGGATGCCCTCGCTGACCAGCCTATTCTAGAAGCCCAGGGGGCAGGGAACACGTTTCCCCCACGTTCAGACTCTGAGTTGAAGGGGAAAATGTAAAGCGAGGCGTATTTTCAGGTTTATTTGATGTTGATGTTAAATACAAATCACCTCCGGGCCACTCCCGGGTGTGGAACTGCGTCCTCCCGGAGTGATGGAGCCTCCTCTTCACGCTCTGTCCCTCTGCTGGGTAGCTCATGAGTCTCCTCTCTGGAATCTTCTACTTCCTCAAGCGGCTCAGTCGGAAAGCAGGTCTCACAGTTCAGCCAGAAGCCCCCTCCTCTTCCTGTCTCCACCTGCCTGTGTGGTGGAAGCTGTTAAAGGCCCCGCACACAGGCGCCACCGGCTGCCTGCTCTGCCCCGTGCTGGCCGTGGCTGGGACAGTTAACTAACCTCTCTGGTGCATCTGTGAGGCGGCTGAGCCCCCAAGGGCTCCCCTTGACCCGACACAGGTCTGCCCTTTGCTCCCGGCAGGTCACCTCTCGGCCCTGGGAACGTTCTGCCTGATAAGTTCGTCTGGGGGCCTTGGGCCTCCCTGGAGAGTCTGTGCTAACGGTGGGATTTGGGGGGAGGGGGGCAGAGCTTGGGCTGCATAGAATCAGATCCATCTTTGGGGGGATTGGACGACACTCGTCAGTTATGTCAGTGTGACTGACCCCCAATGAAACTGGACTCCAAAGCTGGGGCCACGATGGCCAGGAGGAGCCGGGTGGAGGGAGGGAGGAGCTGGGTGGTGGAGGGGGGTGGGGAGCTCCCAGCCGGTCCCAGACCACCCCTCTGGCTCGCGCATCTCTCCCTGCGCTGACTTCCATCTGGATCCATCTGCTCATGAACCGTGAGGACAGCAGCTCCACTCACTTCCACGTGTCCTTCCGGGGAATCAGGGAGCCTGAGGTGCTGATGTTGGGATGCTAAACTTGGCAACAGCCCTCCCATCCAGAGCATCTGAGTGTCAGGCTGCCCTCGGGGTCCATCATGCCCGTCATGCGAGTGACCCCCACCTGCCCTGGGGCTGGGTTTGGCTCAGTTTGCCCTCCATAGCAGGCTCTTTACCCCAGTCTTTTTGAAGCTCACAGAGAAACAATTGTGGAAGAAGCAACCTCTAGGTTTCCTAGCAGAAGCGTTTACTATGGAATCATCTGGACTCTGACCCAGAGAAAGCTTTAAGACAGTCCGCTCAACAGCAGCACTTCCTGTGGACATGACCTGCTGTGCACTTACCTGGGCTAAGTCCTGAGGAGCCTGCCTTCAGTGCAGTCTGAACACCCTCTAAGCAGACGTGGGGTGAACGTGTCCCCTGGGGCTATTTCCCCTGCTTGGCCAGAGCGGAAGCTTCAGCTCCCAGCCCTACCCGCATGGGCCCTGGGGCTGCAGGAGGCAGTGGCCGGTGCCCTTAAATTTGCAGGGAATTTGAGAGATTTCTAGCAAGCGCACTCGGAGAGGGCCGCGAAGACTCTATTAGGGCCCCCACCCGAGAGAGTGCAGCCTTAGGCCGACTTCTCCACGTTACCTTTGGTGCCGGGGCCGCCCCTCTCTTCCCGCCCCGGCGCATATTCTGACTCTGCGTGTGCTGCCAGTGTGAGCACGTCGGGGTGTGTGTGTGTGGGGTGGGGGGGGGGTGCGGGCACGGGCAGGCCCCGTCTTAGGACAGCCGCTCCAGCAGCCGCACCAGCGCCAAAGGGTGCCCTCCGCAGTGGAGCAGACACGCGGGGGCGTCCCCAAGGTCGTCACTGAGCCCCAGCTCCAGGAGCGACTTCGGCACCTTTGTCATTGGTGGTGGGTGGCGGGGTGAGGGGGGGAGGAGGCACAGGGACCGCTTGACAGACAAGGAAACCGAGGGGCCTGGGTCACAGCCCACCCGCCGCGAGGCCTGAGGAGGGTGAGCTTGTCGCCACGACTCCAGGGAGCAGCTGATCCTGGGCGGCTTTTCCGTAACCGCCCCGGTGAGGACAGGGAGCCCCCGGGAAGATGAGGGTGCATCAGCTAGGACCCCAACTCCTCCTCAGCCATCCTCCTCTGCTCTCAAGACTTTAGCGTCCCTTTGAGAACCATTTTAAACATCACGGTTAGGGCTCAAATAATTCCATTTCTATAAACTGCGTTTGGATTCACATTTGCCTACTCGCAAAACGAGGGCGGTCATTAAAAAGTCATCTCTACTTTTTTCCATTAGAGAAGCGAAAAAAAAAAAAAAAAGAGCTTATGGAAGGCTCGGGGAAGACCGGGCTGTGGTGGACGGCAGAGTGGCCACCCAACCCGTGTTGAGCGGGGGCCTTCCAGCCGGTGTCCCCGGCGGGGCTGCCCGCCCCTCGCCGTTACCTGACAGTGATCGCCACCAGCTTGCCCAACACCATGGCTGAATTTAGCGTCATGATGAGCAGTAAAATTCACAGGTTCTTTATTTAGTCCATATAATACACCATTTTTAAGAGTTTTTCTTCTTTTAAAATTAGATAAAAGAGCATATTAAATGGCAAGTGTATGAAGTTTCTCTTCATAAACAATGTCAAAACGAAAAGTTCTGAATTACAAAATGTTAAAAAATATGTAGGTACTTAACATTTCACTAAAGCATAAAGTTACAGATATTCTCTAAAGAAAAATAATTGTGCCACTTACCTATTTTTGCTGTTTCTATGAACTTTTTTTTTTTTAATTCTGTACATAGGACATTTTGTACAAAATATGAAGTCTACATTTTTACTACTCATTACCATAAAACAAAGATACAACGTATGTACAATATTAAAAGGAAGCCACACTAAAGCCGCACTAAAAAGACACTCGGAATCGTGACATTTCTGATGCACAGATACCTTTTGGAAAGAGTGAAGATGCGAAACGCAGAACTCTATGAAGAAAAACAGTCACCAGTTTATTTTCAATGCCGTACTTTTGAAATCAGTTTGGTACAGGATAAACAGTGTATCTATGTAATAACATGTAAGCTGAACAGTTAGCACAGGGAGTCTGAGTTCTAACTAGGAAAACTTTAAGAGGCCAAAATATTAAATAATACTCTCGTCAAAGAAAATCAGTTTCTCTCAAAACCTTTTTTTTTTTTTTCTTCCCTTTTTGGTGAATGTTTGTCTTCAATAAAGAGCAGAAGGAAAACCTAGGACAGAAAGATGTTCTTAAATGCTGAGCTTTCCACGTCACCCAAACACCGAGGTTTTGCTTTCTCCCTCGGGCAAGAGGAGAGGCTTCCCAGAGACCTCTCGGGACACTCCGAGAACATCCTCCGTCAGCTAAAGACGGAAGTTCAAACAATGGTTTATCGAGATACGCAAGACACTGCTTTGATACGGTGAAAAGCACCCTTTTTCCCTCAAAAGGAGAAGGCATCTGAACTTTTTTTTAAATGGTAATTTCATAATGGCAAAGTGGAGGGATACGTGTCAAGTTTCTCAGGAAGGTTTCTCCTCCCGCTTTCGGCTGGGGCGGCCTTCCAATTGACTACCTGCTCTGAACACAAGGGGTCCGCTCCCTCCAAGTGACAGGACCCAGGGAGATACACGCCGTCGGGTCGGGGCTTAACTGAGACCCACAGGCAGGAGGCTCCGAGCTGCACAGGGAATGACGTCTGCTCCGCTCCTCACAGGGTCTGAATGGGTCCCCCCAAGACCTTGAGTGAGAGACATCCTGACGGAAGCCTTTGAAGCATCAAGACATTTAACATCAAGTTATAGCATCTTACGCCAGAGACACAGGAAACTAGAATCACTGGTTGAGGGCGGCGGTATGCATCTCAAATAGCTTTCGAGCAGGGTAAGTCAGTCAAAATACTGGCCACCAGGAGAGACGTAAAGAACAGAGCCTTAAGTTTAAAGATTTTTCTCCTCGTGCTGTCCCATTGAAAACAGAGAGCTTAATACATGCAAGGAAGTCTGAAATATTTAGCAGCATTGAAGACCAGTGAAGACTCAGACGCTGGATTTTCCTTATGAGGCATCCTCTTTGCAACGGAGACTCCTCGGTGGCCATCGCTGCTGCCGCCGCCGCCTCTGTGAAGCCCTGGGGACTGCACCGTGGGGAGCGGGAGGGGAGGGGGGCACTTGCCCACGGCACTGATTCTGTGACTTCTGCCCAAAGGCAGCTGAGGCCTGTCTCGGGCTGAGAGCTGGCCTTACTCAAAATGATTCCCTTCTGACTTTCTACAAAAAGTGGAATTCTCAGAGAATTTATCAATTAAAGAGCCTCATTCAAGAGTAACAACGTGTTAAGTAGAGAAAACTCATTCTTCAAAGTAAGACATTGAACGCACCACTTTAAAGTTCCAATTCCAGGCAAGAGAAAGCATTTTTTTTTCTTTAAACAAATTTCTCCTATGAGCTCACTCCCAGGACCCTGGTGCTGGATCCCAGACCTGGAAATATGGCTTTAGTGACACGCAGAAGCAGCAGGACGCAGTGCGCACGGCACTGGCTGGAGTAAAGTGATACTTCGGGAAGATACAGCGGGGAGAAGGGTCACGTCACTTTCCCAGTGAGCTGTGTTAAGATCGACAGCATAGAACCACCTCGGTGGGATTAAAAACAAAAACAGACCGAAAAAAAGAACAAAAAACCCACCAACCACCCAGGAAGAAACTGCTGGCGTAACAGTCTGAAGGGCTGTACAGTCTCTCTTATAGTGTTCCTTTGATCTGAAAACCACTGATATTCTCCTAAGACCCACCTAACCTAAATGATCGCAAATCCCACTTGGGGAGAACATGAAGGTGACGACTGGGGTGCTTTCCTTAGCTCTGATTTTGGGGAACCGTCTTATGCGGGGCCGTGCAGGGACCCCGAATTGGGGGAGGGTGCACGCACAGCCCTGGGCGGTCACCATTGTTTGAACTCCTAGTCTCAGCTGAGGCGGAAGGACGCGATTGCCTACAGACGGGGTTGGAGGAAGCTTGGACTGAGTGTGACTGACTGGTATGGCACACGGAGCGTGTCTTCTCTATGGGCAGGCGCGGGGGCTAGCGCCCGTCCTGGGGCGCCGGCTCCTCGGCGCGGCCGTGGGCCTCCAGGGCGCTCTTGGCGTGCAGGTCCTGGGGAAGGTCGGACTTGCGGCGCACCAGGGGCCGCTCCTTCTTCGGGTCCTTCTGTGCCTGCAATGGAAACGCACGGCGTTGGCGACAGACCCGGCGACCTGGAGGTGTGCTCGCCCTGCTCTGAGCCGGCGCAGCCCACACTCCAGGGGACCACCCCTGAGGACTCCGGACGCCCAGAAAACGGGGTGGCCCTCACCCCCTCAGTGACCGAGGGGGACGCCTCGTCTATTAAGAGAGAACCGAGGGACGGTGTGCATGGTGTTGGCATCGCGGTCTTCTAAAAGGTACAGTCTTGCCCAGGGTATTGGATACCTCTGTTTTGTAAACTCATCAGCTTTAGCACATCTCACAAATGGCAAAATCTTCCTAGTTCATAAAATGTCACCGAAACCATTTTACGGGTGTGTCCCTTACAGAGGCATTTCAGGAAGTCGAAATTTCCCTTGGAGGTAGATAAAAAGAAAGAATGAAAAGCACATTTAAACTGGACTCAAAGCCAGCAACAGGTCTAAAACTTCTATTAAATTTGAAAAAAGACACTTAAAATGAGAGGTAGTGAGTAGGTCATGTAAGGGGAAAAAACCTTCTAGAACTTAGGAAAACTATCCATTTAATCATCTACATAAGATTTCCTAACATTAAGGGTGTGATGTAAGATTCCCCTCTCCATTCCATTTTCTTCCTAAACTTAGGACAGTTTGGTCTTACTAAGGGAAAAAAAGAAGGAAAAAAATTAAGTGAACCCCTGTTTGCATGGGAATTTAGAGAATTTTGTCTGCAGAGAAAGGGTGGTCTGAAATATGGGGAGTTCATGAATAATAGTTAAATTATTCAGTTTTGAAGTAGGGCCATTGCGTCAATACCAGTCTGTCTGAAACAAAACAAGACGCCATCAAAGTTGCCTAAACACACCGTTATGTTCCAGGACGCAGCCGGTTTGTGAGGAACTTTGACAAGAACCACAACTTCCTTTCTGTTTAAGTGTCTCCAGCAAAGGGGAGGTACTACTTAAATAGCAATACTTTGGTGGTGATGAGCAAACACCTGCCAGAAAACACTCGTACTAAGTCAATCTTCACTTGATAGCAACAAGCACACCTCTCTGACCACTCCCCAGAGTGGCCAGCTTGCCAGGACCGCTGGCATGATACGCAAAGTATACTTCTCTGTGCTTTAATAAAAATATTCAGGGACTTGCAGAAACCATATATGAAAAGTGCAGTTTTGCAGAGCTACTGTTTCTCACGGTTCTTGGCAAATTTACCTATGAAGACCATAATAATGTCAAGGTTTGGAAAGAATTTTGTGTCATATCATTTTAGGATTGTTTCTAGAAATGTTATTTGGATATTAAGGTTCATTAATGGCAAAGGCAGGAATTTTGATTTTCTCTCCCGGAAACTGGTGTAAGATAGCTTCAGGGGCTGCCGATCAGGGTCACAGCCCTTGTAAAAGCGCTCTCATCGGTGAAGCCTGTTTGCCTTCGACCCGGGAGAAACTCAGAGGGAAATTCTACCCTGAATTTTATGTCCATTCCATGTTGAGTTGTAAAACAAAGCAAAGCAAGGCAAAACAAAAGCCTTTCAGAGACTTAAAATATTTAATAACTGCCGCCGACAGGCATTCCAAAGAGAAGAAACATTTTCATAGAAAAAGGCAATAGTAAGAACCTGGGAGCTGGAAACCAACAAACGCAAATTGAGAAGGCAAACGTGACCGGGGAAGCTTCTGGAAGGAGAGAGAGAGAGAGAGAGAGAGAGAGGGACCTGCTGAGTTTTCCTGGGTAGCCATTTAAAACCAGGGTGTAAAGCAGAGAGCAGTTACACAAGCTACAAAGGTTAAAAAACAAACAAAAAAAAAATCAGAAACATGGGAGGCAGGAGAGAGATGTCATGCAGATGGTCACCCTGGACGAGTGGCCCTGGTGGAAGGGTGTGTGGGCGAGCATGCCGTTGATGGCGGGGCGGACGAGACAGACGGGAGTGCTGCCCCGGACACCTCCCCGGAGACGTGAGCCGGGAAGGTGCGGTCTCTGTCCGCAGCGGGACAGCGGCTCTGAAAGGAAAAGCAGCTCTGAAAGCGGCTATTCGGGAAGTGGGGGGCAACATCGGGGTGGGTGCACGGAAAGAGTGCACGCTTCCACTACTTAATTCAGGACAGAACTCATCAGAGTCTCCTGAGGGACCAGATTCCTTTGTCTTCACCATCACAAGCTGGAATGACAGGGGAAAAAAAGGGAAAATACTTCATGTACACAGCATTGCCAGCTCTTTTCCTAAATATAAAAAAAAGCCTTATAAATCCATTTCTGTGTACTGGAGCAAGGACTACCTTCACTTCACCTTCCGTCTTTCTACACCTTCCTTAACCGCCTGCTCGACACTGCTTTCCTCCCGACCGACTGTTAAAAATGAGAATTGCAAAGCATTTTAAACGTCTCTGATATATGAACGTCATTCACGTGAACTTTACTGGTTCTTTTTGGAGGTTCTACATAGGGTTACACAATTTTCTCAGAAGAAATACAAGCCACAGTTCTGACAGGTCAATACATAACTGAATTTCTCCCCAGCACCCCAACCCAGTACGTTGCACGGCCACTGGGGTCTCCTCCGCTGGAGAAGATTCTCCTGCGTGCACCTCACGTCAGCTGTGAGCCCACGTTCAAATTACTTCGAAGAAATGTCGAGTTATTTTGGAAAAATAAACCTAGCTGAAAATAAACTAAAAGGGGCAGTGACAATGTTCAAATTACTAAATTTAAAAACTGAAAAGCCTAGTTTGTAGCATAACCTCTTAAGTCAGTTTGGTCTCCAAATGAGGAATATAGATTTCCCCTGCATCTCAGCATCTTCTCTTTGCTTTAATGACAGTGTGTTTGAGGATTTAGGACTATGGCTCCAAATACTCTCAAACTGACAAGAGCCTGTCATATCAAATATTATAGCTAAGAGACTGCACTATAAACTTCTTCATCTAGGTAGGTTGCTATTTGCGGGGGGTGGGGGCGGGGGAGTTCAACTGGTCCATAGAAATCCATAATAAGTCTTGAAATTGGGTGGTGTTAGTCTTCCAAGTTTATTCAGAGTTATCTTAGCTATTCTAGGTCCTTTGCATTTCTGTATACGTTTTAGAATTAGCTGGTCAATGTCTTAAAAAAGAGAAGGGTGACTGTTGGGATTCTGACTGGGTTCTGTTAATTTGGGAGAGAACTGATACCTTAATAGCACAGAGTCTTCCAACACAGGAACAAGATCCATAGACACTTAAAGGTAGCGTGAGGGGCGGGGAGGGGAGATTTTGTAGGAATGTTAATTACACAGAAAGCTCAGTCTTATAATCTAATTTCAAGAGTTTCATGAAAATAAACTGGCAAACCAAGAACTCTCCGAGAGACGCCTTGTCTACACCCGGTGACTCAGGACTAAGGACTGGATGAGCAGAGAGGCTGCTTCCTTCTCCACCGTGGAGGGAGGGGAAGGAGACGTGCCCTCCACATGCCCTCCAGGGGCCGCTGGAAGATCAACCAGCTGGGAAGGAGCAGCCACCAAGGAAATACGAGAGCTGACTTTCAAAGGTAGTCTTTCTCAAGGCGAGAATGCTGTTTTTTCTAAATCCCCTACAGAGTCGGCCCTGAGTCAGAAATATACCCAAAGATCGCACAATTATGTAATATGTTCGTTACACTTTGGGAGGAGTCTATCCTTTTCCTGGGTTTAATTATCACATCAAATGACATCCCCAAAAGAAAACCCCTCCAGCCCTAAAATATTTAACGTATCAGGACTGGCTTGTAAGCTGTCGTTTTCCCTTTCTGTGTTTTTGGGCCTGAGTGAGCCAAAGACTACCGTGAGGCTAGACTGAAGACCACCCACGGGCAGGCTCGCTGCCAAGAGGGACCCTGACACGCACGTCCTCTGCCTGCCTGCTGTAATGATGCCAGCGCTCATGCTTCTAGCCCACCTGAGGCTGTAAAACTGAAACGGCAATCCAAGAGATGACTTCAAATTCCTTTCCGAGTTAAAAACAAAACAAAACAAGCCTTAGTAAGAAAATTAACACCCCCATAAGACTGAGAAAAAAGACAAAGGTTTTCATTCAGGCTATTCATTGCTAAGAATATTGTGAGGAAAATGATGGAATCCAAACTGGATTGAGTAAAAAACACATCACTGGCGTTTTCCCACTGTAGCGTCAGTGTTTGCATCCACCTGCCTTTCCCTGAACCTGAGGTCAAGAGCTGGCCGGGCGGGAGGAGGCGTGAGGGGGTCCGGCAGCCCTGAGAAAAGGGGGTCTGGGCCCGCGCTGCCCGGTGGGAACACCGTGCCAGCCACACACGCAATTCCAGACTGTCTAGCAGCCGCGCTGAAAAGGTGGGAAGCAACAAGTGAAAATTACTGGAGTAACATTCTTTATTTAACCCAGTATATCCAAAATATTATCATTTCAACACCTTGTCAGTAACAGAAAACTATGAATGAGAGCTTCCTAGGTTCTCTTCTGTACATTAAGCCTGGGAGTCCCCCGGGTGTGTTTTGGGATGCAGATGGCCAAAGGGCACGCGGGCCTCTTGGCTGCCGTGTGGGGCCGTGCAGTCTGGATGGTCCAGAGCGCGTGCCCGTGGTGATGTCCGATCCTGTCTGATCAGGCGGGGGACACAATTTACTTGAATGAAAAACAGAGTTAAAAAAAACACACCAACAACCCTGAGCTCAGGATGACCCTCTCCTCTTGAAACCATCTGCATTCAGAGTGCAGCTCAATTTTAGCCTCTCTAGCTTGTTTTAACATTTCAGGATTGTAGTGCTGGGAGTCTTTAGGAATTCTTATGCAGCTCAAAGGGGATTCAAGTTTCAGAGTCAGAAAGGGCCATGTCCCCAGACTTGGGGAGCGCTTATCAGCTGCCTGGACTGAGAACAGGAGGCACCGTCAGAGACACGGGGCGCGCAGTGGCTCCGCCTGCCACCCTCTGCAAAGCCTAAATCGCGTCTGCTCCCAAGTTAGCGACAGGAGCCTTTCTCTGGACCAGTGGTGATCTGAATATGCATCTCTGCCAAGTGGAAACAAGACCACGTGACTGTGGGTACTGCCTGAGGGGCCCGAGAGAGCCCTGGCGTGAGCAGGACCCTGCTGTTGACAGTAGGAGAGCTCTGCCTGGCATCCTGGGGCCCCCGGGGGCTGGCAGGAACTCTGTGGAGAAGTTAAAGGGGCCAGCCCTGGGCCAGAGCAGGAGCCAGAGGTGGGCAGAGGGCGCACATGGGGCAGACGTGACCGCACACCTTTCGAATTCTCACTCTAGCTGTGAGCTGACTTGCAGGTAAGAGCTGGGATTATTACTCTTAAGAGTAAACGTAGAAAACGCATTTCAGGCACGTATTAACCCTTAAAAACTGCTTCTACTAACTTGATCTAAGATGTACGTATGGGAGGTTTCCCATAAGATGGCCAACTCGTGAGTTTCCACATCAGCTTACACGGGAGGAGCTGCGCCCCACCGTGTGGCTAAAATCGCACACACGTCTTATAAGCAAGTCTCTACGGGGCGCGGCCAGCTGAGCTCTGCGCGCTTTTACCTGGCGAGCCTCTTCGTTCACTGTCTTTCTCAGCATCTGCACATCTTCAAATAAAGGCCCATCTGTCTCCATTGCCACCGGGATGCTGATGGTGCTCGCTTGACTATACACTGCGTACTGCAATGCAAAGCGCGGAGTCACTCTCGGCCAGCGCTCGGGGGGGCGGCTCCAGGGCTCTTCCTTGAGATGCTGCCCGCCCCCGGGGCCCCTCCTGAAGGAGGCCTGTGTGCGGGACGAGCCAAGCCTGGCCTACACCTGCCCGCCTGCGGGTGGGGACAGCAGAGCGGCTGCCTCACTTCCAGGCTCTCCCAGCCTTGGGCCACAGGACACCCACCCTGGAGCCTTGGCCTCCTGATACCCTGAGCCTGCTCGTGGGGACCGCTTCCCACAGAAGCCTGTGCCTCCAGCCCCCACCTCTGCCCGCACCCTGCGGGCCTCATTGTGCCTTCCCCGCATCCACCTCACCCTCACTCACGTCCCTGTTTGCTCCGCGTTCTCCAGACTCACCCCAACCCCAGCACGAATCACACCCGCCCTTTGATGCACAGCCTCTCTGTTCACCTCCCGGACGATGTTGTCTCAATCAGTCCCGCAGCTCACACCTCACCCTGCCAACTGGGGCCGGCCCTGCAGGGGGCCTGATGCGCCCACAAGCCAGTGGGGTCCCGTCGGGGGACCCGGGGACGCCGCTCTCCCCAGGCTCCAGGCCAAGTCAGGCTCTGGTGTGAAGTGAGGTGAAGTGAAGTCCGCTCAGTCGTGTCCAACTCTTTGCGATCCCGTGGACTGCAGCCTACCAGGCTCCTCCGTCCATGAGATTCCCCAGGCAAGAACACTGGAGTGGGGTGCCATTTCCTTCTCCAGGGGAATCTTCCTGAACCAGGGATCGAACCCGGGTCTCCCGCATTGCAGGCGGACGCTTTAACCTCTGAGCCACCAGGGAAGCTCTGGTGTGAGCAGGACGGTTTCTGACTTTGCTTCGGAGAGTGTGACTGGGCGGGGTGGAGGGATGAGCTTGCTTCACAGGTGGCAGAGAGCCCTGACTGTCCTTAGCGCTCGGCGCCCACTAGTGTGTCTGTCGCGAGCTGGGTGCTACTCCAAATACAAGCTATAATGTGAGTGCTAGAGGCCCCTGACTGAAGGACTGCTGCGGTCCTTACGCTAACCCACGAGGCTCCGGGCCGGTGGGGGGGGTTGGGGTCCCGAGATGCAGCTCCGCCCTCCCTGCCCTGCACCATGTCCCTCCACCGGGGCTGGGGGCCTGGGCCCCCCGCCCATATGCCTCCCTCCCACCAGCCAAGCGCACCGGGGGGAACTGCTCAGCTCTCGGGGGGCCCTTCTCCTCCTGACCCCTCAGGCCGGGGCCTTGGCCCTCTGACGGGATGCTGAGCACCAGGCTGTGGGTGACCTTGTGGCCATGTGCTGACCACCGTCAGCCCTGAAGCCGCCCCCTCCTGGGCCTGGGGCGCCGGCCAGCCCCGCTCCTCTCTCCTCCGCCACAGCATGGACGACACAACTGTCCCTCCTCATGGCCCCCAAGGGTCTCACAGACTCCTGCCCTCAGCCCCTCGCAGGAGCCACATCCTCGAGCCCGATTCTCCCACTGTGGCAGGTGCGCAGGCCCTTCAGCGCCCCCACCCGCCCTGGCCAGCAGCAGCGTCTCCACAGGTGCCCCAGAGCACCCTGATAGCTTTCTGAACACAGGCGAGCCGGGACGACGCCTGCACAAACCCACGGGTCCTGCTCCCTCTCCAGCTTCGGCCCTGACTCAGACCATGCCCAGCCCCTGCCCTGCGATGACACTCCATCCACGAGCAGCCTGGTCTCCCTAGAGGCCCCACTCTGTCCTGACCCCCGGCTGCTGCAGCACCCCCAGCTTAGCTGAGACGCGTTGGCTCCATCTGCAGGCAGCCCAGCGCTCTTGGAGGGCTAAGTCCTGGTGGCGTGGGGACACCCAGCTGTGGCCACCCTATCCCCAGCCTTCCTTTACGTGTCCCTCTCTAAAGGCAGGGCCAGACTCTCGCCAGCATCACCCCCAGTGTTTGTATCATATGACAGTCTGCGTTCTCTCTGCTCCCACCTGGCTCCCCTCCTTGACACACAGGCCCTGTCTCATTCTCATCTGTGTATCCTGGGACATGCAGTTGGCACCATCGGCTGAGAGAGGAGGGGGCCTGCTTGGTACAAGGAGCTGGGGGCCTCACGCAACTTGTCCCAGCAGGACTCAGGCTGGGCGGGGCAGATAGGGCAGTGCCCAGGAGGTGGTGCATGGGGTTTGAACCAGTATTTCAGCTTTCGGCCATGCCAGGAGAAAATCAGTGTCCAGGCAGAACAACTGGTGAGTGGCTGTGCCAAGAGCAGCGGGGGTGGGGGTGGGGAGTGCAGGGGAGGGCGGCGGCGGGGGGGGGACTCTGAGCCCCTGGGGGGCTCGGGGCAAAGAGAAGTTCGAACAAGGATGCTAGGCGATGTCTGCAGGAAGTCGGTGTCACTAGCAGGCTGGGGCGGGGAGGGGGGTGGGCAGAGGAGTCTCACCAGGAATAAAAACCTTCCCCCACCCGCCGAGGCTGATGTTCTCAACAGGTGGGAGAGGGAACACACATGCCCAGAGGCTCGTCTCCCACATGAGAGGCAGGCAGCCAGGCTCTGTGCCCCGGGCCTACTACGCATCGTCCTCTCGCTGCTAACAGACAGAACGCGGAGCCACAGCCGCGTCTGAAAATCACAGAGGCGCACCTGGTCTGCATGTCACGAGATCCCCGCAGAAAGGAGATGAGCGTTAAACCGCTGTATGGCTTCTTTTGGTGGACTGGGAAAAACACATTCACGTTAGAAACCTTCCGTATTTCACGACTTTACTAAACTGAATCACGTCTGACCGTTAAAAACACCCCAACGCAAGCTGCCACAACTGCTAAGACAAACAACCCGAATCCTAAAGGACCACCGCTTTCCGAATCCAGCGGCCTACAGGGGGACCTGCGGTCACGTCTCAGGGCGACTTGGGCAAATCCAAGGCTCAGCACCAGGCAGACTGCTAGAGTTCCCCTCTGCGAACAGAGGGAGGGGCTGGGGGCCACCTTAAATGAGGAAGCTGGTGAACCACCTCTCAGACGGCAGGTTCGAGATGGAGCGTGAGGCTGCAACCACCCAGCCATCTACTTTCGTTACAGAGATAGAAAGCAAACTGTATTACCCACAAAATTATTTACCATTTTTGGTTGTTATAAATGGCAAGCAGTGATTAGAATTTAGAAAAGATTTTCTCTCTCTCTCGAGAATGAACAGCGAGCACCAAGGCCCTGATTTCCAGCTCTGAGACACTAGCCCATGAAGTATTTTCCGTTTCAGACAGTGAGCGGTGGACTGCAGCGTGCGGATGGGGCGGGCCGGGGTGGAGGCAGAGGGGGTTCTCAGGCACAGATGAGGGACGGGGCGGTGCCCGGCCCAGGGCTCCACAGCACAAACGAGGCGGCCCCCAGCAGAGGCCGCCCCGCGGCCACTGCTACTTGAGACGCCATGAGACAGAGCGGCCGAAGGAGGGAAAATGCGATGGATGAACATTCAGGTTCAGAAACAGGGGAATGAGGATAACACATATATATACGTTAGTGGGATCTCCCATGGGGCTTATTCCTGTTTTCCAGGTAAAACAAATAAAATCAGACCCTCTGATTTGTACACATTTTCACGTGTTTTCCAAGGGTGTGTGTGATGGGGGCCCTGATGACCTTGACTGGGACCCCCCCACCCTGTCTGACCTCTGCATGGGAGCATCAGAACAGAGCAAGGCAGCTGGGTGCCCCGTCAGGCCCAGCCCGTCCACCCACACGCCCCAGACGCAGGGCTTTAGGACAAACGTCAGCCATATTTTAACCTCATGTTCAGCATAGATTCTGTTCTTAAAAGTATACGCCCATAGCCACCCGCCTCAATAACGACCGCACTGTTTCACAGTAATCTTAAAACGGCACTTCTGCATAAGAGCGTGGCATATAGACAGGGAATAACAAGTCAGCATGTTGTTACGGCCGTGAAGGACATACTTTCAACTCTGAGTCACGTGTCACTTTTTATTCAACGCCACAGAGATCGAGAACCCACAGAACACCTGAGATCACGATGCCTCGTGCACACTTCTCACCAAAGGCAACAAGTAGGCTGAGTGTCATCTGGTTCACCTCACAGAACTTTTCAGGACTTTAGGGGGCAGCTGGAGCAGTTATCCTCAGAAAATAAGAATCTTTTCTTTTCTGGGGAGCTGACCACAGCCCTGAGAATTCTCAGGGGCGGCAGAGACTCACAGAAAGGCCCTTCAGGGACGGTCAGATGGACCCTCAGCGCCAGGAAGGATGCCTGCCGGGACCTGCTCCAATCCCCCAACCAGCGGACATGACCCCTGCGGCCCCAGCTCCGGCCCCCGACCCCGGCTGTCTGGGGGGGTGTCAGCTGGCTCACCTCTACAGGGGACACTGCTTCAGTGCCGGCGCCCCCAGAAGACACGCCCGCTGGGCCCAGCGGCCAGGGTGTGCCGGGACGGGAGAAAAGGATTAGTTGCTAAGATGACAGAAGTCAGTCAACTGTTCTGAGAAAGGCTCAAGCCTGGAAGAAGCCTCATTTTAGGACACAGGTCGCTGACTTCACACTTCACCTATTTCAAATCCAGTTTTTATTTTTTTCCCCTGTAGAATTAATTTGATATTAAAAAGAAAGAAAAGGACTGTTTCAACTACAGCATCTATGACACTTGAGAGAGAAAAGCAAACTGTAATCTGGGCCCAGAACAGAGGTTGTATCCTGGCTTTCTTTTTACCACAGTATATTTGAAAGGTTTGTATCTTATTTAAAAAGCGTAATAATAATAATCATCATCAATAAAAACGCCAATCCTGTGGTAAAAACTTGGTGGGGCAAAATAAGTACTTATACGAAGGTTGGAAAGCATTTTTATTGCGGACAGTTTCGTACACAATGTTAGTGAAGTGGAGCTGTCTCCCCCTCCCACGATGAAGCCACACTCCTCTCTCACAAAAATACTCAAGTCACACCCTAGACGTTTTCACGTCACTCTCTTTTTTAGTACCTGGGGGTTTGCTTTGGCTAGGTTTTCTATTTTAACCCACGCTTCTTCTCGTTCTTTCATTTTTAGCTTCTCTCTGAAAAATAGTAAAATGTCGTTGGCATTAGAGAAACAAATCAAATTCAAGAAAGTGTTAAGAGGGGGGCATGGCCAGCAACACGACACCTCATTTCCTCTTTGTCACTGTCTGGTCTTATTTTACGTATATCACAGTGGTGACCACGAGGTACGCAATGGGGAAAAAAAACCAAAACTGGGCTTAGAGGAAAAAGAGCTAAAATTACAAACACACCAGAATTTTAACACGTCTAAGAATTTTGGCTCTTAGGAACGTCTGCACCAGCTCCTCCTCGCCTCCTTCCTTCCCTGGCTTTGTTGCGTTGTCACAGGAGGCTCACGGCTTCGATGAGACGTCTCTACACCCGTGAAGAGTGAGCCCGCACCCCAGCGTGGAGAAGCCAGGTGAGGACGTGCTTACAGAGGCCCAGCACGCAGGTCTGCACCCACGAGGCGCAGCACCTTCAGGAAATTACTCATCACGGGACCGACTCTTTAAATCTAGAAAATGTGCGGCCTGCTGGGTCAGGTCCCTTTTAGGGGTGCGATGTCCCATGGACAATGATGCACCATCAGACAAGCCCCAGGGGTCACGCACTTCAGCCCTGGACACTACGCCCGCCTGCGGCAGGAGGGGGCAGGCAGCCGGCGGGGCGAGGACACCACGGCCAGCTCCCTGCGCCCTCCTGCTGCGGCTCCCTCTGTCGCCGCCTCTCACACACTCGATGATGTTTTGCTATCGTGCTCTTTCCGCACCGCCCAGAGCAGAAACTCCACAAGGGCAAGGGCTGCGTTTGTTTTATTCACAGCAGGGCCTGGCATACAGGTAAACACACACTGAGGAAGGAACACGGCACTCTGTGATTCTGCTAACCGGTGGAGCAGGCTGCTACCAGCACAGCCCAGGGACGGAGTCACTGAGCGTGTCCCTGGACAGGGGTGGGCTCTGACGTCCTCACGGCACGAGAGCAGGGCCCTGGTTTCGTGAGCGGCTCAGGCCCCAGACTCTAGGGAGAATGCCCGAACTCATGGAGACCAACAAGTCAGAACAATAAAGTGATGCTGGGTGAAGTTCTGGCTCTTTTACACAGAACTTACAGGATAGAATCTAAATTCCTGCCTGATGACCATGAAAAATCACTACACATTCCTGTTTTTAAGTGTCCCTGAGAAATGCAAAGGTTCTGAAAGTTAAATTCTTGATTATTACATGTACTTTTTGCAAAGATGACTGAACTGGTAGAATAAGGGAGAGAATAGCTAAGGTCTCTTTTTTTGTGGCGGGCGGGGGGTGGGGGTGCGGGCTGTGAGGCTTGTGGGATCTTACTTCCCCAACCAGGGATTGAACCCGGGCCCTCGGAATGAAAGCGTTGAGTCCTAGCCACCAGGGAGGTGCCAGAGAATAGGTAACTTAGAAAATACGTTTTCATCACAAAGATTTAATTTGCTTTCTAGTACAAAAGGGCAGATGTTGCTTTGAAGTGAAGAATAACTTTTTAGGACAAACCAATGGCAGAGGTTTATTCAGGATCAAGGGGAAAAAAAAATCCTTGAAAGAATAACTTTTGAAAAGAGCAACTTACTTCAGTTTCTCTGCCTTAAACTGCTGGGTGCAGTCATCAAACAGCTTTTGGTTCATCTCCATGAAGAGCTTCAATGCGTTGTATATCAAGCCATGTATTGTCCTGTAACGAGAGCTTCGTGTTGAATCTCAGGATGCTTCATCTTTTTCTTCTTTTTGGATCCATCCCCCTCCCCGCCCCTACCACACACTACTTCCTCTCCCAACCTGTCAGCGTATTTCAATGGTCCCACAAGTCTCCTAAGCTTTAGAGTTAAAAGCCTGTGACTTTCTGACTCCTTGCTGGTTTTCTCAGAGGCAGCCCTGTTTCACCATGCCTCTCATCTCAGTGCCTGGGCCTTCCGGCTCACCGACCTTGCTAGCAGCAGCCAAAAGCCACATCATTACTTGGAAGTCAAATAAAAAACGCTGAACCTTGAACAGGTACAGTTGAGGCAAGCTTAATCACACAGAGAAGAATGGAAATGTTTTACTTCCTGTAGACGTCAGCTTCCTTTCAATCTTACTCACTGAGGACAAAAAACTAATGTTGACAACACTGCCAAAGCACAGCTTAGGAGAGTGTTAAATGAAACTACTACCGATCAGCTTAATCCAGCTCAGCTCTCAGGCGCTGACACCCAGGAGAGGGAGGGCCCAGCTGTCCCCCTCCCGACAGGGCCTCGGGAGGACTCTGGTCTCACCTGTCATCAGCTGCAGCCACGTGAGGGACTCCCCCCGACCCCCGTGATTCGGGCAGAGGACTGCCCCTCAGAGCCAGGTCAACCCACAGAATTGGGAGCAACAAGCAAAAACTCGACACGCAAGTCTTAACTAGTATTTAATTCACTATAATAAAACCAGATCCTGTTTAGAAAACATCTAACAGGATGTGTCTGTCTTTGCAGGGGGGCGGGGACCTAAGCCATCACAGCGCTCTGAACCACATGCAGGAGCTGGGGCTTAGCTCGAGGGCTTGGTTAGTACCTGCGGAGCTCGACAGAAGATGAACGTCACGCAGGAAAGGTTGCTGAAAGTGACGCGTGAACATGGACCGCTAGGCCACTCTTTCCACTGCCACGGCTGCGGTCTCTCCTACTCTGGCTGTTGGTACTGCTGCCACACCTGAGGCTGAGGGGCTGCTGCAGAAGCGCATGAGTGCAGAGAGGCGCCAGGAGCTTTACACTGACGCATGCTCACTCCATCCTAACCAACCCCGCGGCAGGGTGGCAGGCGCCACAAGGCAACGCGCTGCACGTGGCCTGACAATATCTTGATCGATCGATCACCACTCAACAGTGGGTGCCAACATTTCCTCCTTTTTTTGGCTGAGCCAAATGGCTTGTGGCGCTTTAGTTCCTGGACTCGGGGGACCCTTGGCGTGACAGTGAGGAGTCCTAACCACTGGGCTGCCAGGCAAGTCCTAGGGCCAGCATCTTCTCTGCTTTTCAGGTGAGGAGGCTGTGGCTGAGACAGACCCAGTGGGCAGCAGAGCAAGTCTGTGAGCCAGAACAGGAGGAGGGGCAAGGGCAGACCCTGCGGACACAGCGGCTCACCAGCTCCCAGGGGCGCGCCGGGCCACATCCCACCCTGCCATCCCCCTACAAACAAGAGGGCAGGACTGGATATCAGAGCTCTGTCCCTCCTGCTTTAAACTCGGATTCACTGATTATAACACAGAAAGGGCAGACGATGGACAAAGCGGAAGCCTGACTCCTTATTTATGAGCACAACGAGGGCACCAGGGCAGCCCAGAGGGTGGCGTGGTTTGAGGTCGTAGCAGACGACCGCTGCGACTGTCAGCCTGCTCACCTGTGCCAAGTGAGAGGACGGGGCAGAGCAGCAGGGCACCAGGCGTCAGAGGCTCCGGGCTGGCGTTTGGGTCACTCGCCCCTTCTCTCTGGCTGCTTGGGCAGCGGGCACAGAGGGGCTCACTACGGCGAGGGGTCAGCAGGGCTCCGGGGGGCCCCACGGGAGGGGTGGCCTCTGTTCCAGCGGGAATGAGCCCCGAGGCTGTGATGACCCTTAGCTCCTCTGGAGGGAGCTTCAGGGGAGGCCTGGAAGATGCACCTCCTGACACCGCCCGGGGGCAAGGTGGGGCTGGGCAGGGAGGCACTGTGTCCTCCTACGCGGGCCCAACTCGGGCACAGGATGTCAACGAAAGGGCGAGATACAGCCCACGCTTCCGCTTGGTCACAGCCCACAGAGAAATCGGCATCTAATTTTTTTTAACTGATACTGAGACTTGGATTCAATAGTAACTGGTTTCAAGTATCAGCAAAATACTGTACACAAAATTTAAAAATGGCCAGCACAGGACTTGCTTGGTGGTCCTGTGGTTAAGAATCCGCCGGCCGATGCAGGGCACGTGAGGCACGCGCGCCCCCTGGTCTGGGAAGACCCTACATGTGGTGGAGCCACCAAGCCCGTGCGTCACGACTCCTGAGCCTGGGCATCTAGAACCCGTGCTCCGCAACAAGAGAAGACGCTGCGGCGAGAAGCCCGCGCACCCCACCTAGGGAGGAGCCCCCGCTTGCCCCAACTAGAGAAAAGCCTGCACGCAGCAACGAAGATCCAGTGCGGTCAAATAAATAAAGGCTACTTGAATTAAAAAAAAACAACCCAAACCAGGTTAATTAGAAAGGGGTGAAAGAAGGGCGGGCGGCGGGCGCTCACTTGTTCCAGTGGGTCTTGGAGTTGCGGTACAGGGACGGGAACATGATGGGCAGGATCTTGGCTGCGTTGTCGCTGATCAGGCTCATGATGTACTCGTTGTTCCAGTAGTACAGCGCCCGCTCGGCCACCTGCAGGCAGAAGGGCGCGGTGCTCAGCGGCGGCACGCACACGGTGGGGAACGCACGCCACTGGACGGGAAGGGCAGGATCGCTTCTGCAAGCGAGAGGGCTCTAGACTGTAACCCTGAGGCGCCTTCAGCAAAGAGGTGGGTGACTCCCTGTGCCTCAGATCAGTCACTCAGTCTTGCATGGGTTGGATCAGTGCTTCTGCTGGACACGGGCCGGGTGCTCAGGCCACAAGTCACATGAGCTCGCCCTCAACCATCAGCTGCCCGGCACCCTCTCCGGGCGTCTCCCCCCGGGGAGGGCGTCTGCCCCGGGGAGGGCGTCTCCCCCTGGGGAGGGCGTCTGCCCCTGGGGAGGGCGTCTCCCCCTGCGGAGGGTGTCTGCCCCAGGGAGGGCGTCTGCCCTGGGGAGGCACCGTCCGCCCCTGAAGATCCCACGGGGAGGCCTGCAGGCAGAAGCCCTCGCCGTCGGGGAGCTCGCACTCTGTGGGGTGAACCCATGACGCCAAGTGGTCTGACGTGTCAGTGCTACATCGCGTGATAAACGGCAGCAGCGGAGGCAGGGGGAGCCGGTGTGCGCGCGGAAATGTGGCTTCTGCTCAAAACCGGTGGTGGCGGGGCCTGTCCCCGCCGAGGGCTGGCGGGAGGGGGCGTGAGACGGCCGCGGGGGTGCCGGCTGGGGACAGCGGGGTGGGGGACGCCAGCTCTGAGCCCGCCGGCAGGGCCGAGCGGCCCCGCGCCCTCTCCGGCCAGACCGTGACGCCCTGGAGACCGTGAGATTCTGCTCCTTCGGTGCCTACGTTTCTACCTTGTTCACGAAGACTCCACCATAAATACCGTCTCGATACAAAACGATGGTGCCCAGTTGTTAAAAGGAGGCGGACAGGCTCCGGGATGACCACCGGGGCTGGGAGGGCGTGAGGGCGAATTGGGAAGGGCGTGGCGTGGCTGCGGCCCCCACGCAGGGACGTGGAAGGGACGGAAATGAGAACCACGCCTGTTTCCTAAAACTCAAGTGTCAGAGGCGGATCGCTTATGGAGGGAGGGAGTGGACACCAAACAGCTGCACATTCTCCGTAAATACCGAGCACTCAGCTGTGGACGGTAAGGCTGTGTGTCTGGCAGCTCAGGGAACGCAGAGACGGAGGCCGCTTACAGAGAAGCTGCCCTTAATCACTCTTACTGAGAAGCGTGTCTTCAGTGGCAGGGTGGGGACAAGGCACTGGATAGACCCGAAGCCTCAACGTGTTACAGCTGAGGCCAAAGCCTGATTGTCACCTTCAGATTACCCGAAGGGCAAGAACATGACCAGCGATGCCCCGCGACCCACCGGCTCCTGAGGGGACGACTCGAGGCCGCTCTCTGCGGCGCCCTACCTGGAAGTGGGGGCTGGAGACGCACTTGGCCAGCTGCCGGAAAAGAGGCTCCATGATCTTCACGAACTCTGATGGCTCAATGACGTCCAGAATCTCTTCCAATTCGTTCAGGAACATGACTTCTTTCGGACTGTGGGTCTTTGGCCAGTACTTGAGAAGTGCCATTACCACCTACAGAAGAGACAACACACAGGGGTCACAGCCTGCTTCCCTGTTCAGGGGTCCCCTCTGAGAAGCCACAGATGAGGTGGTGCTTTCTCCCCTGTAAGAAGGAACAGTGATTCAGTGGTTGAGAATTTGGCTTTTATAATTAGTGTTCAAAGTATTAGTGGATCAGCGGTATCTGACTCTTTGCAACCCTACGGCCTGGTGCCCGCCAGGCTCCTCTGTCCTTGGGATTCTCCAGGCAAGAATACTGGAGTGGGGGGTTGCCATGCCCTTCTCCAGGGGATCTTCCTGACCCAGGGATCGAACCCGGGTCTCCTGCATGGCAGGCGGATTCTTTACAATCTGAGCCATGAGCCAGACCTAATCTTATATACTTCAGAATCACAGTTTTAATTTATGTGACCCACTCTGTTTAACCACCATATCAGTAACAGTCAGATCTTTAAATAAATAAATAAAAAAAGACAAAAAGGTAGGCAGTTAGGTGAGCTTAGAGAAAACAAGACCACTGGAGAAATGTAGAGCGTATGAATTTGTACACGTCTTGGGGTGGAGACACACACACATAGGCACAATCCATTTCTCTCTCAAATTAACTGACTGCTCATATATATACACACACACATACACAGGGGCTTCCCAGGTGGCTTAGGTGGTAAAGAACCCACCTGCAACACAGGAGACGTGGATCTGAACCCTGGGTCGAGAACATCTGTTGAAGGAGGAAATGGCAACCTACTCCAGTATTCTTGCCTGAAAAATCCCATGGACAGAGGAGCTTGGCGGGCTCCACGGGGTTGCAAAATCAGACATGACTCAGTGACTGAACACACATATACGTACATAGCTGTGCACACAGTGTTTTCAATTGTGTTAAAACACATCAGAAAGAGACGCGAAGTGCTGTGAAGTACTGATGCTGCTGGCGAGCCCTCTGCGTGGCCACGCACTGGTGCCAGCCCTTGGTGCCCTGGAGCCCTCCTTAAATACCAGGGGGAACAACAATCCTCGCCTTGGGGCTGCTGAGAGGACTTTATTACTAAATTCACACTAGCGCCTGTGGAGCGCTGGCTGCAGCCAGGGGGTGAGCCTGGCCCGGGCCAGGGCCCCACTGCAGGTCTGTGCAGCCGTTCCCTGTGAGGCATGCCCAGTGGGGTGGCAGCAGCCTGGCTGGTGAGCGTTGGCCACTGGGTTCCTTGCCCATGACACAGGCAAAGTCCCTGCTGGGCAGCCTTTCTCTATCGTGTTCCTGCATCTCCCAAACTTCCTACCAGTAGAGGCTGTTCACCCAAAATATCTGATCAGCAATGTAGACTAGTTGTATCCCTAAGAGTTCAGCTACCTTAAGCCTAAAACGGTACAATGATGCAAAACTTGCACGTGTCTGCAAAGCGCAGATAACCTACTTGCCCACGTGACTGAACGACTGTGACCTGTCGCCTAATGCAGCCATCTGCCCTCGTCACGGCCGTTTCCGGCTGCCAGAGCCAGGACTGTGGTGAGCATCACTGCTCGCAGCCGAGCTTCCATTCACTGCTCATCCCCGGCTCCGCAGACCACGCCAGCTCTGCTGCCGGCCTGGGCGCCGGCATCGCAGGCGAAGCGAGCAGGTTCAGAACAGCGTCCGCCAAGGGCAACTCTGCCTTGACGCTTCTGACCTTCAGGCTCCTGGATAACCTTCTCTGTCCTTTCACTTTATAAAACTCCGAATTTACTCAAGCCCCAGTTTCGAAGTTTGTCATAAGAAGTTAAGACACAACTGTCTTTAAGAGGGATCATTTTTAAAAAATGCATCATCTGATGATTTTCCCTACTTTTTTTTGCTCAAAATCATGTTAGTAGACATTTGAGCCCCCCACTCCACTCTGTGTATTGGAATCACTTTTAAGGTTCAGCAGGTGCCAATCACTTCACAAACCTACCATTCCCTGTCATTTGACAAAATGGTTTTTCTAGGAGAAATATGCTGATCTGTGAACTACAGAACACAGCTGATTTATCTGGCTAATGTCTCTGGAAAAGGTCTTATTTCTGGAATCAGAGTTGTACACTGGGCTTACTTTCCACACTGTTTCGAACGACTTCTGACCAATACCCAACCAGTTCCGCTCCTTCCGAGGGGGAGGGCGTTCTGCAGGAGCGGGAGTCTGCTAGGGGAATGCTAATCTGAGCCAGCAATGGCTCTCGCTGTTGGGCGCACTTCAGGACTGAATTCTGGGGGAGCCAACAGGCAGCCTGCTCCCGGGAGGAGGCTGGTGGGGCGGTGGTGGTGGCCTGGCATCCTGGGAGCCCCTCCAGGTGGTCCTGGAACACTAGGGGGAAAGGCCACGGGGCAAAAATCGGCCAGCCTCAAGGGACAGGCGGCGGAAAAGGAACGTGATTTTACTTCTACCCACTATCGAATGAGCCTCTAACTCTTATAATGACAGTGCACGTGTTCGACATGCCCAGAAAGCTTTTAGGCACTCTACACAGTTTACAAACAACAGCAAAATAGTTGCAGATCGTCAATGGGTACATCGTGGGTGCAGGACTGTGAGACGCAGGCCGAGTGCCCGTCCCAGCACCTTCACAAGGGTTTACACCTTCATCAAATTGTCTACATGCCTTTGATGTTGAAGTCAGAGAAAATGGGCTTTAGATTTTCATAACACATGAATTCCAAAGGAAGGAAATTATCGAGGCGAGGGTCTGAATGTTTGTAAACTTTTTTTTTTTTTTACATTAACATCTTTAATAGCACTCTGTAATCAAGGGTGCTATTACATTACCTGTGCTATAGAAAATCAAGAAATGAAGTGGTCCTAGGTGGAAATATTGGGGACTGGGTGTAGGGGGATCTGAAGTAGCTTTGGGCTTGTGCTGAGTCAGAGTGTTCTATCTACTATCTAAGACAGAAGGACCCCACTGAAGCCAGGAAGGACACTGTTTGTCTCCTGCCTTCTTTCAGACAACTACAGTTAAAAGCTCTCATTGCTGCAAAGTTGTATTAGCTTTATTAGTGGGAATTTATATGGCAGTTCAGCCGTTAAAGAATCCTCCTGCAATGCATGAAACCCTGGTTTGATTTCCTGAGTTGGGAAGATCCTTTGGAAAAGGGACAGGCTAACCACTCCAGTATTCTTGGGCTTTCCTGGTGGCTTAGACGGTAAATAATCTGCCCACAATGCAGGAGACGAGACCTGGGTTCGATCACTGGGTCAGAAAGATCCCCTGAAGGAGGGCGTGGCGACCCACTCCAGTATTCTTGCCTGGAGAATCCCCATGGACAGAGCAGCCTGGTGGGCTGCAGTCCATGGGGTTGCAAAGAGTTGGACATGACTAAGCAACTAGGCACACACGCATAAGCTTTATCAGCATCCATGTTACTTCCAGGTGAGAGAGAGAGGGAGGTGGGGGTGTTCACTGAATCTTGCTGGAGCAGGATTAGGACCAGGTTCTGACAGATGGTGGTGGTGGGGGGCAGGGTTGGGGGTGTGCAGGTGGACGGAACCTGCAGGGGGTGGCTTGGTGAGAAAACCTTATTCCATGATAAAAATGCAGGGTAAGATTCAGTGAATTCTTTAGCCACTAGACAGTATGAGAAATATGCACGAAGAAATATAGAAGGAAACTGCACACTTTTTTCTTATTTTTGAAGTAGGATTAGTAGGAAAAGAGCAGGGTTCATGTTAAAATTTCTTCCTATAACAGTTTGGAGAAGAACTGCAAATGTAGACAGGAATTAGGATGCGCCACTAGAAAGACATTAAAAAGGGCTTTTTTCTTATTAGCGCCATCTCATTTTTCTTTCCCTATCTAAACATGTCATCAGTTTAGGAGGAGGTTAAAATAACACGTCCTCAACCTAAATTGCAGTAAATGCTTTTTGTGTTTGGTACAGAAGTCTGGTAAGATTTGGTTCACCTCCCGGTTTTGGGGGGGTGTCCAGAATGTGGGACAGAGCCGAGGCAGAGGTGCAAGGAACCCCAGGAAGGGGCTGCAGAGCAGGGGGCTCCTGTTCCCCCTGCAGGATGACCAGGGGCTTTCCCTGAATTTTAGGGTGAAGAGGGGTGGCCACATGTAGATTTAAAAGCTTACAGAGGAAGGCGATATCAGAAGCAGTTTAACTCAGGATACAGTATTAAGAGTTTCTATTTTTTTCACTATGAAAATTACAGTTTCAACAAGGAAACTGTGGAAGCCCACTAAAGGGACAAGGAAGAGTCAGGAATTACAACAGTCACCTTTTTCAGTCCAGTAGTGATTTTTAAAAGTGTTCAAACGTTCAAACTGGCACCTGACACTTCTTGCTCTGTTAACAGTAAACCCACCCAATTAAAAATGGGCAATGAATTTAAGAGATTTCTCCAAAGAAGAAACACAAATGGCTAATATACATGTGTAAAGATGCCCAACATCGTTAGTCATTAGGGAAATGCAAATCAAAAACCACAAGATACTCCTTCACACTCACTAGAAGGGTTACAGTAAAAAGAACGGAAAATAGCAAGTGTCGGCGAGGGTGCGGGTCAGCTGGAATCCTTGCGGCTGTGGATGGGAATGCAGAACGGTGCGGCTGCTGTGGAGAGTGGAACGGCATCTCCACAGAATTACCATACAACTCAGCACGTCCAATTCCAGGTATATACATGAAAGAACTGAAAGCTGGGACTTGAAGAGATGTTTGCACACAGATGTTCACAAAAGCTGAAGTGCGGAAACAACTCAAGTTTCCGCTGACAGGTGAACGCGTTACCCACATGCGGTCTAGCCGCACAACGCAACACTCTTCAGTCACAACAAGGAATGAATTCCTGGCACACGTGGCGGCACAGATGAACCCCGAGCATATGACACTGGGTGAAGTAAGCCAGCTGCAAAAGCACAAATCCTGGACGAGTGCACTCATATCAGGAGTCTAGAGCAGTCAGATTCAGGGACAGAGAGCAGAGCTGAGGTTATCACGGGGAGAGTGGAGGGTAAATGGGGCAGCCCTGCTTAACAAAGACAGAGCTTCCGTCTGGGGCGATGACAAAGTTTTAGAAACAGTGCTGGCAGCTGCACAACATCCTGAATGGAATCAATGCCGCTCAACGGCATTATCGACTCAAAGGCCATGAGTCTGAGCAAACTCCAGGAGATAGTGGACAGGACAGCCTGGCGTGCTGCAGTCCATGCGGTCACAGGCTCAGACACGACCACAGCGACTGGACAACAAAACTGTAAACTTTAAACGATAAACTTTGTTATACAGTATATTTTACCACATTTGAAGAAATTAATAACCTAGCATATAAAAAAGCCATTGAATCACACACGTTAAGTGGGTGAGCTATATGGCACAGAATTACATCTCAATAAAGCTGGTTAAAAAAGTGTATTCAAATGCTTCAACGGCCACCTGACACACCCAACTTTGTGAAATCTAGGTTACAATAGCCTTTTTATTTTTAATAAAGATAAAATGCCAAGAAACGTGGAAATCTAAACACTGACAGTGGCAATCTAACGTTCATTTATGATACAATGATCATAAAATAGTTACACTCTAACTTGGGGAGAATTTTCAAAACAGCAAAACCTCCTTAGTATAGGCATTCTGAATCCTTACTACACGTCCTCTGACTACAGTCAGTAAACTGTGCTGTTAAACCAAGCGACGTGGAAGCATTAAACTGCACGCAATTCAGCAGCCATGCCGTTCTTTCAGAGTAAAAGGCAATGCAGGATAAGGTGGCCATCTTATTACATAAAAGAATCACTTTGACAAGGGGACTTGTAATTAAAATTGCTACAGTTTGAAAACTCCTAACAAGGAATGAGATCAGCCTGTGTTTGTCGTCGCTGTAACTTCGGAGGGAGGGGCTGCTGTGGTGAAGGAGCGAGACTGCAACGCTGATGACTGCGATCACACACCACGTCGCAGGGCCCCGAGCGAGCGGCTGTACTCACCGGCTCAGTGAGGGTGCTGTCCTTCTCTAAAAACTGCACCACGCAGTAGGCCAGCTACAGCGAGAGAGACAGAGTGTTAACACTGCATGTTACCGTGAAAACGCTGCATCCCCGCCAGACACCTTCCCCTGGGGAGACGGGCCTGGACGTGACCCATGCCCCCCACCTCCCACCCCGGGAGGGACTTTCAGGGAGAGACCCCAGGACCGATGTGCGACACAGGTCAACTGCAGAAGGAACATCAGGAAGCTGGAAAAAAAAAAAAAAAAACCAACCAGGAGATGGTCTTTTAGACCAATACTGCCAAGTCAGCCCAGGGCTGGTGAGGCCTTTCCTTGTGGCCTTTTGGAGACCGTAATGGACAAGTAATCTAACTGCTGGGAAAAAAAAAAATTAAAATCTGTTTCCATCTTAAATCCCTAAACTATTAATTTCTAGTACATAACAACTAATGTGATAATAAATTGGTTGGATGTAAAGATGTTACCAGTTAGTAGGAAACAGAGAAAAAACTCTAAGTAAAAATTTCCCAGGAAGCCAGTGTTACTAGAATAGCTGGGTTCCCCGGTGGCTCCGTTGGTAAAAAATCCACCTGCAATGTGGGAGACACGGGTTCGATCCCTGGGTCGGGAAGATCCCCTGGAGCAGGAAATGGCAACCCACTCCAGTGTTCTTACCTGGAGAATCCCAAGGACAGAGGAGCCTGGAGGGCTGCAGTCCATGGGGTCACAAAGAGCTGGACACGATTTAGTTACTAAACCACCAACTACCACCAAAGAACACGCTTTCTGATGCCCTGAGGCACGCTTCCCGAGGGAGGCCCCACAGAACGTGGGGGGTGTGTCCTGGCTCTCGGACCCGAAACTTCCTGGGCTGCAGTCAGTGTGGCTTATTTCTGTCTACATGGAACTTAGAAGAAAAGAGTGAAGGAAAACCCAAATTTCCTGGGGGAAACGCAGCCAAACAACCAGTTAGAAACCATTTATGGATTAGTTTTTCAGTGTAATCGTAAACAGATTTTTACAAAGTTATAAAAACCCCACAGCTTCAAAAAAAAAAACAAACTTTTTGTTTGGAAATATTTACTTTTTTATTCTTTTGGCTGCACCATGTGGCTTGGGGAATCTTAGTTCCCTGACCGGGGATCAAACCCGTGACTCCTACAGTGGAAGTGCAGAGCCCTAACCACTGGACCGCTGGGGAAGTCCCCAAACAACCTGTCTTCCTGCCACTTGACCAGCGGGCAGACACAGAGGCGTCGTCCTTGGGGTGTGAGGTTTCTATCCCGCCACAGGAAGTCTTCCTCCGAGAGGTCTTCCTTGACCCCTTCATCGTGTGAACCACTCCCTTTTCGATACTGACAACCAATTTTCAAATTCTCCATTCTTGAGAATTTTCTGATATTCTTAAAAAGCAATCTCTTTTACTCCCTTATCCTTTCACTCATCATCGGAATCCTGACGACCCAAGTCCACATGTGATGTAACAGAGAAAACACTCCCTGCTGGAGGCTGGGCTTCAACGTCCCAAGTTTACTGAGGTCCAAGCAGAGACGGCCACGCTCCCTCCCGAGGCCCCACCGACCGTCGAGGGAGGAGCCCTCACCTGAGGATGGTAGACGCTCAGAGACTTCACTTTGTGCAAAGGTAATAACACCTTCAATAAGAAAATCTTGTGCTCTTCTTTCAGTGGTAAGGCAAATCCGTTAATTATACTGCAAAAACAGAATTTATTCAAAGTTTGAATATTTACAAATTCCAGGTTAAAAAATGTATCTCGCTGTTTTTTTTTTAGTTTTTTTGTTCACCATGAAAACCAGCAAGCAAATTATGAGTGTCAGAAAAAAGGAGGGTGGATAGTAGCAGAAATTTTTAGGTCCCTTTCAGGAAGCACAGTCATTTCTATCTTTGGAACTGCAGGGTGATTTAAAAATTCTGAGCTCACAGGTAGCTCCCCGGAGCAGCGGGAGCCTCTGGGGGCAAAACTCCGCCAGGCAGGGCCCTGAGACTGGCAGCTCGGGTGGGCACCAGCGCCTTCCTTCGGCCTCCACCATCGTTTGGAATTCTCACTCACTTCCCCGGAGAAATCCTGCCTCTCTAGTCTAGTGCTGGCAGAACAGAGTCTGCGTGTGCAGAATGGGTGTCGTTTAAAAATCAACAAGAAAGCTGTTCCCTTCTGCAGGGAAAGGGGGTCCCCTGCTCTTAACCTCCAAGCTGAAGTTTTCATCTACAACATTTACTTGGCATTTTACACTCAGGTAAGTTGCTGAGAGCTGCAGAAGCAGCTTCTCAACTGGTGCCTTGTTCATGAGCCTGGCACACTGGGCACCTAGGCAGGGTCAGTCTGCAGTGACCATTGGGGATGATTTGCACATTCAAACGAGGGGACAGGAGAGGATCTCGTGTGTGGCGTGGGGGCTGTCTGGACACGTCAGCCTTGCAACAATCTCGGACATGAATACGATTACCTTCCCATTTTACAGGGAAGGAAACAGGAGGCACGAGTGTTAAGGCCGGACAACAAGGGCGTCCGCTCTTGCGCTCACTGCACTCACTGGGAGAGAGAACCCGGGGCCCTGTCAGAGGGGAGCTCGCCACGAGGACTGTCGTTTGCTTTACATTTTATCTGAAACAGCGAGGGAAGTTGCTTTCAGAAGGACTGGGCCTCAGTTTGCCAGATGGCAACACTGTTACGGTCTTCTAAAAGCTTTGGGAGTCACTAGATTGAACAGGAGGGTGGTTTCTTCCCTGCAGGACCCCTCAGAACCTTTAGCTTCTAAGGTGAACTGAATCCCAATGCGAGGTGTTGGGGAAAAAGCACTTTCGAGCTTATTCAGCTGAGGAACCCTGAGGAACGCTGTTTGACAATCAGTGAGTTAGGAGGCCTGAGAGAAAACCTACTGGTTGGTTTTCGATTAAAAAAAAAATGATAGGAAGCAAGAACTCTACTTGGATTAAGACGATGACATTTTTGAAATGTTAGTTTATAAGAATCCATATGAAAAATTTATAAAACCAAAGCAATTTGAAATACTAGTATTTACTCAATACCCCAAATGTATAATAAATGACCTATTCTTCTTCTAAGCGTCAGACGTACACCTTCTGAATGTAGCTATTTTTAGCACTGCTCTTGAGGAAATAATTGAGATTGGGTTCCCATAGTAATGCTACCGAGGTATATACATGAAACAGAATCCACATGTGGAACCATACGAATGGGAGAGTCCTGTCATTCAGTCCTGATCCAGGGGCTCACCAGCCCCTGCCATTGAGGCTGATTTAAGTTCCTCTGGAGGACAAGCCTGCACTGCCCTGCTCTGGGGAGGGGCGGTTGAACGCAGTGAACTGGATCGTTTTGGCATGAATCCCACCTAAGGCTGTTCACTGCCAATTAACAGAGAGACAGCTTACCTTCCCAATATTTCCAGTAATTCTGCTATGCCATTGTGATGCTCTGTTTCATAAATAAATCTGGAAAAAGCAAGATGTCATTTAGAATTAGAATACTGACATCATGGCTGGAAAAGATGAAAATGCTCTGAAGAAGAAAACAAGGCTTTTAGGAAGAAAACCATGTAGCCAGGCAACAAGAAGCACCGCTATTTGTGAACACCGCTCTGGGGGCACCGCTGATTGTTACCAGAGACTCCTCAAGGCCTGGATGTGCAATACTCAGGAGGCAGGGAGCAGGGGCTCGCTCCCATTTCTCCCGAATGTTTTATTTTGAAAGTTTCAAACATAAATTGGGAAGGATGTTTACAGTGAGCACTACATCTCAACCACCCGGATTTGACAACAAATAGCCTGCTGTTTGCTTTTATTTTTTTGCCACATCTCAAGCTAAGTTGACACCTGACTCAGTTTTAAAGCCTCCGATATTTAGCGTGGTCTCTGCAAAGGGTACAAGTTACTTCCTCACCATTGGGGCTGGCTCCCCTACTTCCTCCCTGACACCCCACACTTTTCCTACGTTGCTTCAACTGCCATCTTCTGAAACCTCTGTCTCAGCAGCCGCTCCCTTGGGGTCCATGAGTGGTCCCTGGGGCTCCCAGAGCCCATGTCAGCCTGAGGCAGCGGACCAGGACTTATTGTTAACACAGCCCTGGTGTGAGGGCCAAGCCTGGCATCTGAGACACGACTGCTGAGTCTACTGGGGCCAGGGCCAGGAAATAGGACAGCGACTTTTCTCCCCGAGGGTCCCCCAGGAACAGCCCACTGCCGCCCCACAACCTGGCTCGCCTGGAGTCAGCCTAACCCAGAATACGCAGTGAATTCTGCCTGAAGCCAGAGGGAGCTGGTGTTTGAAAAACATTCCTGCCTAGCAGACAAAAACTACCAGTTTAGAGCCAGCTTCGGGCCAAAAATAAGTTCTCAATGAATAAAAATTTTCATTGTCCTTGTTTGAAACAAATGGAATAGTGACATTAAGGTAAAGACCAGGTCAAACACAAAGTGTGACGCGCTTCCAAGGAGCAGGTCTAATGTCTCTAGATTTTGGAACCGATTTTTAAAAATGGGGTCGTGGGGCGGGGAGGGAATCCCTTTGGCTACAACAGAGGTGGGTGATGGGCAGGCAAGGCAGTCACGTGGAGGCCTGGACACCACCAGCTTGGACTGATCGGAGCTGAGCCCACAGGGACCTGGGTGAGAATCGCTGAGCAGCAGAGCATAGCAGTGGTCGCAGCACGGCGCTGAGGCAGGGGTGTGCCCGTGATGGATCGTGGTGGCCGGGCTGGTGAGAGCAAGGCTGCATGGTGTGCGGGGCCCGTGCCAGCCTCAGACACGCCAGCCCCACCGCCCCGCCCTGAGCCGGAAAGCCGGCCCGGAGGGAGCTCCAGCCTCCTCGGACGTCTACATGGGAGGCACTTCAGCTCATGAACTCAAGGCTCCCTTCGCTTCATCTGTTTTACTGGAAATACTTAAAAACGGCTCAGATGTACAAGTTACATTTTTGTCCAGCACGACCGGCCCACTTCTGTTTCTATTCCTCTGTGTCCACCAGGACGGCTGGGCAGGCAGCAGCAGGGCCAGGGTCCTAAAGCCTGAGAGCTCAGCTCTGGCTCCTGACACTTGGAGGCAGCCAGGCCCCTAGGTGCCACCTGTGACCCAGCTCCACCAGTGCTGACATTTAAACAAGGGTTGCCTGGAGCCGGCATCCATTTCATTTTCTTAAATCAACTTTACTATCTTCTCATCGGTAAACTCTTAATTTGGATTACTTGATAGATATGGAGCAGGTACAGGAAAGAGGTTTCCCTGGTGGCTCAGACGGTAAAGAGTCTGCCTGTAAGTATGGGAGACCCAGGTTCGATCCCTGGGTTGGGAAGATCCCCTGGAGAAGGAAATGGCACCCCACTCCAGTATTCCTGCCTGGAGAATCCCATGGATGGAGGAGCCTGGCAGGCTACAGTCCATGGGGTTGCAAAGAGTCAGACATGACTGAGTGACATCACTTCACTTCACAGGAAAGAGGAAGCAAGCACAGCCCCCTTCCTTCTTTTCCAGAGAGGAGCAAGAAAGCGGGTGCAAAATGGCAGGCAGCCCTAAGGGCCCATGCAGAGCAGGGCCGCGGTGCTCCTTCCTCCTTCCGCACAGAGGGGCCAGGCCTCTCCCCACGCTGGGCCGAAACCTGCCTGTCAAGGACAGGGCCCCCACAAACGGACACCATGCACCCCTCTCCTGAGGGGTGAGGCGCTCTGCACCTCACACAGAGGCGGAAGCTGCTCCCCCTCCAAGCTGGGCTGTGCTCACCTGGGCTCTGCTGGTGCCCCCGGGCCACCCCCTCCCACAAAATCCACTGGCCTTCCGACCTCACAGCGGATGCCTGTCACTGAGCCACCCCTTACTGCTTCCAAGGGCAGAGAAGGAACCACGCTAAGGGTTTTATCCACTGACATTTATTGGGTGCCCCCAGGAGCCGGGCGGGAAGCTGGAGCTGGAGATGCGAGACCAGCCTGCCCTCCCAGGAGACCAGACCACCCGCCACGCCAGGGCCTTCCTGGTGCGAACCTGTTTCCAGAGCCCAAGAGGGTGAGGAGAAGGGCTGGTAGAAAACGGGAGGACGTGCGGGGCACCGGGGGCTCGCCCAGAACCCACACCCGCTCATCAGAGGAGCGTGCTGGCGTGGGAGTTGGCGGATCTAGGGGTGTTAGCACTCAGGTTCACAGAGGTGGAGGTGGGTGGGTGTGCGAAGGGAGAAGGGGGTCAAACTGAACACTTGGGGGACACTCCTCCCTGAACCCTGAGGCGGGGCCCTCCTCCAACAAACCAGGGCCAAGCCGGCCCCTGTGGGCCTGCAGGCCTGGGGAGGCCCTGGTCACTGCTCTGCCTCACCCACTGCTCCCAGCAGGGACGCCGCCAAAGAGCCCCTGCGCCACTCCCCAACCTACTCCTTCCACCAAGATCCACGGGGAAGCGTGAGCTGGTGCGGCTCTGGGTGGGTCCAGAGGGAGCCAGGCTCGGGGTGACCAGCCTGCTGAAAAGAGCTAGACCACAGGCTGGGGTGCAAGGCGGCTGGGGGGTGGTAGGGGGGGTAGGGGAGCGGGCACAGAGCAAAGGGGCCCTGCCCGGCGCCGAGACAAGAGGTGTAGACGGGCCCCCAGCTGCACACGACAGGCCGGCTGCTCAAAAACAGCCACTCCTCTTCAGCCTCTGAAGGAAAACGGTGAGGTTAAGTGTGATGGGACCATCGGCGTGCAAGAGGGGAAGGCCACCGTGCTCGGACTTACCTATAAAATATATTATTTATCTGTTTTCTGATGTAAGCTCTTAAGCCTAAGAATTTTCCATAGATTCTGTGAAGGGTAGTTTTGAGAAAATCTCTCTCGCGAGGATCTTCACTGTCAAAGAGCTCTAAAAGCTTCAAGGAGAAAAAGACACTCAGTGACACGGTAATTCTCTCTAGGTGGATTATGCAATTTGTAGCTTCAGCTAATCTGGGCCTTACCTGCAATACAAACTTCTGATCAATATACTTCTTCGCTATATTAGGTTGGAAATCTGGAGACTCCAAAAGTCTTAAGAAAAACTCATAAACAAGCTAGGAGGGAAAAGAAAAAACAAGTGAGCCAAATAACACAGTATTTCATTAAATGGAGATTTCACAGTATACTATGAGTTGAATCTCTATGTCTGCAAATACTAACCTTAACAAAACCACAGGCACGTATCTGAAGAATCCACATCAAAGCACGTGGCTTGATTATACTGAGGATGGTAACTGCTTTACTTATAAGAACCACGGACTATACCCTTCCGTGGCATCTACACAGTGATGGCCACGGCTGAGGTCGCCCCTGCTTGGAGCCCACAGTGCACAGAAGCCACAGCCCAGGCTGGGACCAGAGTCCAGGTGGGATTTGCAGGTCCCGTCACCCCCACGGTCCTGGCGGAAGGCCGGGCGCACAGGAAGCTGGGACCCCTGCATGAATGGGCTGCAGGCTGCCACGGCCACACACGGCACTGAGGGCAGGGTGCTCTGCCTCCGGCCCCTCCTGTCTGCTCTCCATCGAGCTCCTTCCCGGGGTGTTTAGCTCCCCGACTGCCCTCCTTCAGCCGACCCAGACCTCCCGAGGTAGCTCGTAGGGCTGGTGCCCTGCCCAAGCCACCTCTTTCTTAACAAATGTGTCAGGAAAACAGCATCCGTCAAGCAGGTGGGTCCTGGGACACATCGCAGGTAACAGTAAGTCCGAGGACCAAGACTGAGAAATGTCTGCATAAGACCCGTGACCTTAGCTCATCGGTCACTTCCACTGAAAATGCACTGACAGTTCTGTAGCTTTGTAGCTTCTGTAATGTCTCCAAACAAACAAGAACCGTCTTCTGCTACAACACTGCTCTCGGATGTGAAGGTCTGCAGGGTTGTGACACCAAAGGTCAGAGGCCTCCCCGCTCCCCACCCCGGGACGAGCTGGGCGTGGGCTCCGGTGGAGAAACCACCACGTCCCACCCCTCTGCTTCTGAGGCACCCACGACCCCGTACCTGCAGGTGAGGCCAGGCTGCTTCTAACGTTGGCTCATCCTCCTCTGGGTCAAATTCTGCTCCCGTGGGGTTGGAGGAAGGTGGTAACGTTCGAAACATGTTAACTGCAAACTAAAATCCACATATTTTATAATTATAACCAGGATATTAAAACAATTTCCAGAGAATGTCTACAACAATCTCAAGGCATTCTAACGGCAGCTGCCTCCTGTGGCGATCGGGCTCGTCTTAGTCTCAATGTTCAGAAGCGGTGTGGGTCTCGCGACCCTGGGTCAACGCCACAGCCGGACCCGAGGCCGTGACAGCCTACACCGAGGTCCCTGCCTGACTTCCGGAAAGCCAGCAGTAATAGATGCTGCCCGGCAGGGATGACACCTGTTTCAGAACACAGAGAGAGTTCCGAGTGCTAGTGAGAAAAGCTGAGATCACAAAGGAAACCGTGGAGATCCAAGAACTGCAAACAGGGAGGAAACGGCAGAGGTTGTTTTGCACTGGACGCCGTGCGCACCTTCTGGAGTCCTCCGCAGGGACAGGGACAAGAGAGGCCACAATGACGACACAGTGGTCCCCGGGTGGGCGGCCAGGGGAGCCTTTCCAGAGAAAGGGCTGCAGTGTTGGCAAGGAGAGGAGGACAGGCTCCTCTCGCAGGACAGCCCGGCCCGCGCCAGGACGGGACACACGGACGGGAGAGTCCTCTGGGGTCTGGGTGATCCCCCCCGTGTGACTCTGCCCTCTGCTCTGTTCTCCTCCTGCACTGTCCGTCACCATGCACCCCCAGCCCAGGCTCTGATTCACCTCAATTTTATAAACACCAGTGGGCTTTACGACACGTTTTCTATACAAAAACTAGGATTCTTGGGCGCACAGGGGCCCTCATGGTTAACAAGCATAAGGCACAACGTATACTGATATCCTGATATAAAGAAAAGTTTAGCTCTTCTCTATCTCCAATTTATAACCGATTTTTCTTTTGTGGTGTTTTTTTCTAAAAAATTTCTGGTTTGTGTGGCTGCGCTGGGTTTTGGTTGTGGTGCTTGGGATCTTCTCTAGGGGCACACGGACTCCCTAGTTGCGAAGACAGGCTCAGCAGTTGCGGTACTTGCCCTTCAGGTGCTCTGGGGCACCACAGCTCCCCAGCCAGGGACCGAACTCACGTCCCTGGCATTGCAAGGCGTATTCCTAACCACTGGCCCACAAGGGAAGTCCCCTCGTAGTTATCAGCTTAAATGTTACCAGTGATCTCACCAAATCTTTGAGCCACCTACACCAGTTAACAGAGCTCGACTCTAGGGATCAAAAGAAGCCCTCTGTCCCTGCAACCCAGATGCACAGAATCAAAACCCCCCAACCTACAAGGCAGAATCCCACTCCACGGCAATAGTGGGGGTCTCTGCAGGGCATTCAGAGCAAACCTGGCTCTTCAGAGAACAGCCTTGTAGAGACCAAGTGAAAACTCCAAGGCACCTGTTTTGGCTCGTCCTACCATTTTCCACAAACAAGCACAGTCACTCCCCATATCACGGGCTCCAGAAGCCCCAACACCAAAAGTCTGCTCTCTAAGTCGTGTGAGAGGAGCTCACATAGGTGGTCCAGGAACAGGAGGAACAAAGAATGGCTGGAACAAGGAACCAAAAGCCAGAAACAACTAAAACAATTTGCTAAAAATATGAGTAATATTGTGGCTTGTGGCTCAGCTGGTAAAGAATCCTGGATCTGTGATGCAGGAGACCTGGATTCGATCTCTGGGTTGGGAAGATCCCCTGGAGAAGGGAAAGGCAACCCACTCCAGTCTCCTGACCTAGAGAATTCCAAGAACTGCAAGGACACGCATGGGTAGTACATGTGGTCGTAAACAGTCAGACATGACTGAGCGACTTTCACTCTCACTCTCCTAAGATAAAAGTAAAAAGGGGCGGTGCTCCGGAACCTGTGGACGGGGTGTGTGCACAGGGCCCAGAAGAGGCCTCCCAAACAACAGGTGACCGCAGAGCAGATGCTGGGACAGCCGTGGCCAGGTCGAAGGGGCAAGTCCTCTGTCGCTGGCCCCCAGGTCCCCGGTCCCAAAGCCCACGCTACAGAACGAGGGGACGCGAGGCGCCCGCCCACTAAGGAGAGGCGAGCCCGTCTCCTCTGGGCCTGTGAGGTGGGGCGCGGTCAGTAGAACCAGCTCGGTCACCACCGCCGGCCTCTCCTCCTCCCAGGCTGCGGGGTGCGAGAGGACAGGATCAGAATGGAGCCGGGGGGCCTTCGTGGCATTCCTGGGCCGGGCTTCCCAAGCCTCTCCCTGAGAGCCACTGGTTGGGGGGCTCCCAGAAATTGGGCCTAGGAATCCTGGATCTGGCGGGGAGGTGTCTGTGAACACACTCCGCCCTCCTCTCTGGGAGACTTGCTGGTGGGCCCGTGAAGTTGGGGTGCAGGGCACCTAGAGGGGAGCACAGGGGCCACAGAGGTCAAAGGGGAGAGAGGAGTGGTTAGCTCGCCTGGACAGGGGCTGGAGGCTGGGACACACGGGGAGATGGCCGCCCCTCAGCGGGGGTCTCCGGGGAAGCCCAACATTCCCCAGAGCACAGACGCCCCCGGGAGGGGTGGCGACCCGGGCAGAGGCCAGGCTGCAGGACGGCAGGCACAGGCCCCGCTCAGGGGATAGGTGGGGATGGTGAGGTTCTGAGCCGGGGGTTGAGTGTTAAACCAGGTGTGACAGCTGTAACCAGAGGAGCGAGAAAGGGAGACATGAGAGACTGTGGTTAAGGCAATGGCTGAAAAAAGAAGAAAAGCACACCCGGCTGACAGCTTAGTATTGACACTATTCAATCCAACAGTGATCTGACTGTCACTGTGAAGGCATTTAGTCACTGTGGTCACACCTAGATCAGCTGCCTTTAAGGAAAGATTACCCTCGAGAATGAGGGTGGGCCTCATCCATGCAGTTAGAAGTCTTCTAAGAGCAAAACCAGCTTCACTGAGGAAGAAGCAAGGCCACGGTGTGCAGCAGCGGCAGCGTCCACCCCCTGGGGTTCAGGTCTGCCCCGTTGGACGCGATGTGTCCTGAGATAGAGCCTCCAAAGCCCACCCACTCACCCACGCGTCCATCTGCTCCTCTCTCTTTCTCTGCTCTAGCTTACTGGTTCTGCTTCTCTGGAGGAACTCTGACTGATCCATCCTTGGGGCCTGCAAGGGGCTGCAGACCAAGTTGGTTTGAACACAGAAGTCCCCTTTTCAGTATCCTGTGAGGATGACCATCTTCGGTCCAGGAAGTTTTACTACTGGCCAGCTCGAATGGATATGAAAATTATTTGTTTCACGCAACAACAAAAACCTCACACTAATTTCTACCCTCCTTTCCTACCACATTTCATTGCACTGATTTAATGCTCTAGAAAAGACTAAAGACATTAAAAACTACAACACAGATTAAAGAGCTGCTGCTGCTGCTGCTGCTAAGTCGCTTCAGTCGTGTCCGACTCTGTGCAACCCCATAGACGGCAGCCCACCAGTCTTCCCCGTCCCTGGGATTCTCCAGGCAAGAACACTGGAGTGGGTTGCCATTTCCTTCTCCAATGCAGGAAAGTGAAAGTGAAGTTGCTCAGTCGTGTCCGACTCTTAGCGACCCCATGGACTGCAGCCTACCAGGCTCTCCTGTCCATGGGATTTTCTGCAAAGAGCAGAAGGCAAAAAAAAAAAAAAAAAAAAAAAAACAGGCCACCTCGAGCTACCAACCCACCAACATTTCTTAGCCCAACAGCTTCAGGGGTCAAATGAGTTGGGCACCGTGGTCTGTCAACCACGTGCTGTCTAGACGTGTGGAGTTTAGCTTTAGCACTATAGAAGGCGATCGTTGCCAACATCACGCCATGGAAATCAGAGGGAACCCATCTCTGCCGTTAAGTCTAGAAGCCTTAGCTCTGGTGCAGATCGTGCAGACCACCCCCCACAGCCTCTCAGCGTGCACCCCGATCCGGGCACCCAGAGCTGGAATCAGGTCTTGGACATAAAGGTGCAGCGTGGCCTCAGGGGGCAGCCTCCCTGAGCACTCTTCTCACTCAAGAGCAGGACCCGAGACTCAACAGCCTATTCAAGCCTTGGTTTTCTGACCTGCAGAAAGAGAGTAAACCCCTGCTTTGCATGGGGCATGTGAGAAACAGACGTCGTGACGTGTGCAGGCGTGCACAGCCCCTCACGCACGGCGTGGACTGACCGTGCCGTAGGAAGCACCTGCTTTGACAGGTCTCCCGACATTCTACTTTCAGTATTTAAATGACCCTGGAGATGCTCTTCTCCCAGGTGCCAAATTTACTGAGTAAACACAAACCAAAATGGCTCAAGAGGCGAGTTTATGGAAAAGTCTCACCATTTAGCGGTCACATGCACGCTTTCTATACCTGCGATACTCCCTGCCAGTGGGTGAAGTAATGAAACACTCACGCTGTGAGACACCTGCAGTACAATATATAGGTATATAGTATATATAGGTATATAGTATAGACAATATAAAGGTTTAAGACACGAAGGGACACACTCCAAAAAGGAACACTGATAATCTGATTCAGAGACGAGGAAAGAAAAGCTGATTATTCAGTTCTCTGCTTAAAACCACAAGGGTTCTCTACTGCTACTGATTCTGTTTTACTCATATCACTAGGATTTATAAAGATGAGTCCACCAAAGGCCAAATTACAGCCCTTCTTCCTGTAATAGGAAGGCCAGGCTCTGAGGGTCATATTGCTAAGAGATACATTTTGGGGGTAGGGGGTAATGGAGCCCTTCCACGTTATATTTTAAAAGGCAAGCTGTTATTTGACTGCAAATTATATAACTGGGAAAACCAACAGAGGCAAAGGCCAGAGCATCATAGCTGGACCACCCATACGAAAACCAAACTCACACACATAACAGCAACAGCCTCTCCACCAACAGCAGGTAATGAGGAAACAGCCTCTCCACCAACAGCAGGTAATGAGGAAACATGATTAATAGGTGGACCGCAGGTATGTGGCCACAAAAACGACCAAGGGCCTGGGAACTCACAAGTCAGTTACAAGGCCTCAGAGCATGAAAACCCTAGGAAAGGCACTAAAGAATACCCGAACGAACAAGGACCCTTCCCTTTGCTGGTGTGAGATGACATCGTATCACGAAGATGTAACTTTTTCACAAAGCAATTCATACTTTGAAAGCAATCGTAGTAACTCTAACTGACTTTTTAGGTGGCTAATAAAAATCTTAGTAGCAATCTTAAAGAGAAAAACCATCCCTTGCCTCACTTGTAAAATGAGATCAGTCTGGTTTCACAGCAGAATTCAGGTGTCGTCCAGGGGAACATCTGCTTGACTTTGACCCTCCAGTGCCTGCCGCAGCGCCCAGCACCTGGTAGGGCCTCAAAAACCTGCTGAGAGCAAGTGGGTCCTTTGGGAAAAGCACTGACCAGTCACCTTATTAACTGCAACACCAAGTAATCACCTGGAAACTGTGAAAATGTCCCAATTAAGCCTTAGCTCTCCGCTGCAGTGTCATCTCATCAGGGGAACCTCTCCTGACCTTCAAATCGGGCCCCTGAGTTTAAGCTCTTCCATCATCCTGCCCCTCTCTTCACGATCTGTGTCTCAAATATAACTGGATGGCTGGGTAATTCCTGGTCTAATGTCTTTGCCCCGGTGCCGCTTTCCAAGGCCCATCACTTCACGTGGCACAGAACGAGCATTCTGTTAACATGGGTGGGGCAGTGAAGTTGGGTCCCCTCCTCCAGGAATCGACATCACTACTTCCTCTAAGTGAGAGCTGCTTTCAAAGGATGCAGCTCTACCTCCAAATAGACGCCCGGATGAAGGAACCACGAGCTGAACTCTTACTGTGAACAGCCGGTTATTCTTACAGTCAAATATGTTCTTAATCAAAGTTAAAGCTATGGAGATAAATCTCTACAAGTCTTCACAGAATACTTAAATAAAGGAAATTTACTCTCACATTTTCAAACAACATACATTTAAATTGTATGACTATTTCACTATTAAGGGTATAATAGCATCCTCGGAGAAGGCAATGGCAACCCACTCCAGTACTCTTGCCTGGAAAATCCCATGGACGGAGGAGCCTGGTGGGCTGCAGTCCATGGGGTTGCTAAGAGTCAGATACGACTGAGTGACTTCACTCTCACTTTTCACTTTCCTGCATTGGAGAAGGAAATGGCAACCCACTCCAGTGTTCTTGCCCGGAGAATCCCAGGGATGGGGGAGCCTGGTGGGCTGCCGTCTACGGGGTCGCACAAAGTCAGACACGACTGAAGCGACTTAGCAGCAGCAGCAGCAGCAGCAGCAGCAGCAGCAGCAGCAGCATCTTCTTCAAATGAAAATATGCTAGTCATTTATAGTTATGCATATAAATTTATTCTTTAGTTTTTATTTTTTGAACTTCAGAACAGAACATTTACCTACAAAAGATAACCACTAATCTGCAATACTTACAGTTCAGTTGGTGCTATTTAAAGATAACATTGCAAATGGAAGCTTCTCCTAAGCTGTTTACTCTGGACCTAAGGTGACTTTTATATAGCTTCTGAACGATGTATTCCCCAGTATCTTGCTATGAAAAACCTCAACGATAAACAGCTGAATTTCACAGTGAATAACTATACAGCTACCAATTAAATTCTACCATTAACATCCTTATACATCACATACATTGATTTTTTCTTTTTTGCAATAAATTGTGAAAAAGTTTAGGAATGCTTTGGAATGGCAAAACTATGTATTCTGCATTCAACGGGAGAGAAACGAACTGAAAAGGGAAGCTTAAGAGCTAAAGTATTTATCTCCTGGTCATGCATGCATAACCAACCATCTTCGTGCTACGTGCCATCTCCACTGACTAGATGTACACAGCTACACAATTATAAATTAGGCACATAACCTTTAATTAGTTCATTTTTTAGAATCATTGCTGGACCACCTGTGAGGATGCAGTTACAAACCGACTGAGTATCTATTATAATGAAGCAGAGACTTACACTTTCTGACAAGACACAGTAACAGAAATGGGATTTGCCCTACTTCCTGAAACAACCAAAAAGCTAAGCTAAAACATATGGAATAACGGTTTGAAAGGCATGGATTTCAGGCAGTGAAAGACAGAGACTCCTGAGAGATGGGAAGCAAATGCCCAGCTTTCTCCTTCAACAGAATTCCCAGGTTGCAGCATGGGCAGAAAGAGCCCAGGTGCCGTTCATCAGACACAGGTGTTGGAATTTGCAAGGCACAGTCCAAGAGAGGACAGAGCTGCACAGAGACAACTCCAGAGAGTGCAGCAGCCTCCTTAAGCTACTCAGCAGATGACTGGCCAGCACGTCTGTGTCAGAAACTACTGGAGCTGAAACGGCACCTGAAAAGAGCAGAGACCCGGTGCTCACCCAGGGCCAGCAGCAGCGCCTGTTCCCACCAAGTAGACTGGAAGAATTCATTAATTCATCGAGCACTGGGCTCATAATCGGGGCGTATCATCTCAGTAGAGGGGATAATTAGCCGCAGAGTGACTATGACCGCAGGCCTTCCTTGTTGTTCAGTTGCCGCGTCTGACTCTTTGCGACCCCATGGACTGAAGCACTCCAGGTGCCCTGTCCTTCACCATCTCTTGGAGTTTGCTCAAATTCATGCCCCCTGAGTTGGTGATGCCATCCAACCATCTCATCCTCTGGTGTACCCTTTTCCTTTTGCCTTTGATCTTTCCCAGCATCAGGGTCTTTTCCAATGAGTTAGCTCATTAGTCCTTCCTGCTGCTGCTGCTAAGTCGCTTCAGTCGTGTCCAACTCTGTGCGACCCCATAGACGGCAGCCCACCAGGCTCCCCCGTCCCTGGGATTCTCCAGGCAAGAACACTGGAGTGGGTTGCCATTTCCTTCTCCAGTGCGTGAAAGTAAAATGTGAAAGTGAAGTCGCTCAGTCGCTCAGTCGGGTCACTCTTAGCAACCCCATGGACTGCAGCCCACCAGGCTCCTCCGTCCATGGGATTTTCCAGGCAAGAGTACTGGCCACTGCCACTACCTTCTCCTTAGTCCTTCCTAACACCTCTTAAAAGCAAGAATCAAAAGGATCAAATTGTTTGCAAGTAACTTAACTGCATCCAAAGCAAAGCTCCAGAACATTAGCAGAAATAAGTAAGTATGCAGTATTCATCAACACAAAATCCACATAGTCAGGCATCCAATAAAAAATTAATTACCAGACACATAAAGCAGCATGAATGATATAATCTGTAACAAGAAGGAAAACCCATCAATTGAACACACCTGGGACTGACACAACAGCAGAATTAACAGATAAGGCTAAAACAACATTATGTGTTTATAAAGTGAGGTGGAGACATGAAGATATAGAAAAGACATAAACTATATGAGATGAAGACGACAACGTGAGATGAAAAATTCACTGGGTGGGAATTAACAAAAAAGCGTAGACGCTGCAGAAAATTACTGAACTTGAAGACAACAAAGGGAATCACCAAATGAAACGCATGGAAAAAAAATACAATGCTAAAGAGAAGAAGAGCACCCGTGAGCTGTGGGACAACTCTCAGAGGCCTAACACACACGCTACTGGAGTCTCTAAAGGAGTATGGCGCAGGGGGCAGAAAAAAGTGTTTGCAGAGATAAGGGCCAAATACTTTCCCAAATTTGATAAAAATTATAAATGAACTCCAAACACAAGAAAAAGAAGAAAACTACACCAAGGCCCATCGTAATCAAGGTGCTTGATTAAAAAGAATAAAAGAAAAAGATTGTAAAAAGCAGCCAGAGGGGAACAAAAAGATACACTAGGTTCAAAGGAACAGAGACAGGAAAGGCAGCCGACTTCTCGTGGAAAACGATGCAAGCAGGAAGAGAGCGTAGCACAATTTTTTAAGGATTAAACTCTGACCTGCTGCTCTACACCCACCAGAGGTATTATGGGTTCAGCTCCAGCGCACTGCAATAAAGTGAATATCAAAATAAAGCTAGTCACACGAGGTGGTTGGTTTCCCAGTGCCTATACAAGTTATATTGAAACCATATTATAGTATATTAAGTATACTATTAAGTATATTAAGTATACTATAGTATATTAAGTATAGTATATCAAGTCCAATAGCCTTATGTCTAAAAATGCTAACCATTATCTGAGCCTTCAGAGAGTCATAATCTTTTTGCTGGTGAAGGGTTTGAAATATTTTGAGAATTACCTAAGTGTGACACCAGGACCCAAAGTGGGCGGAACGGTTGGGAAAATGGTGCCAGTAGAGTTGCCTGTCACAGGACGGCCACAGATCTTCAATGTGTCACAAACACAGGGCCCACAAAGTGTAATAAAATGAAGCGCAATGAAATGAGGTGCGCCTGCATACCCTTCAAAATCAAAGGCAAAAGAATGACTTTCTCAGGCAAACAAACGCTAGAAGAATTAATCGCTGGTAGACCTCAGGGGTGGGCTTCCCTGATAGCTCAGCTGGTAAAGAATCCACCTGCAAAGCAGGAGGCTCCGGTTCGATTCCTGGGTTGGGAAGATCCCCTCAAGGAGGGCATGGCAACCCACTCCAGTACTCTTGCCTGGAGAATCCTGATGAACAGAGGATCCTGGTGGGCTATCGTCTATGGAGTCGCAAAGAATCAGACACAACTGAGCGACTATCCTGGAGAAGGCGATGGCACCCCACTCCAGTACTCTTGCCTGGAAAATCCCATGGATGGAGGAGCCTCGTAGGCTGCAGTCCATGGGGTCGCTGGGAGTTGGACACGACTGAGCGACTTCACTTTCACTTTTCACTTTTATGCACTGGAGAAGGACATGGCAACCCACTCCAGTGTTCCTGCCTGGAGAATCCCAGGGACGGGGGAGCCTGGTGGGCTGCCGTCTGTGGGGCCGCACAGAGTCGGACACGACTGAAGTGACTCAGCAGCGGCAGCAGCAGAGCGACTATCCACAGCGCAGCACAGACCTCAGAGGCAAAGAACCCACCTGCCGAACAGGAGACGTGGGCTCACTCCCTGGGTTGGGAAGGTCCCCTGGAGAAGGAAAAGGCAACCCACTCCAGTATTCTTGCCTGGGAAATCCCTTGGACAGAGGAGCCTGGTGGGCTATAGTCCCCATATGGTTGCAAAGAGTCGGAAACAACTTAGCGACTAAACAACAACACACGTCTACTACAAAAGAAATTTAAGAAAGTCCTTCAAGCAGAAGAAAACTGGTATCAGATGGATATTGGAATGAAGAATACTGAAAATGGCAATTATTTGGGTAAGTATAAGAGGGTTTAGGGATTGGGGGCAGGAGAAGGGGATGACAGAGGATGAGATGGCTGGATGGCATCACTGACTCGATGGACGTGAGTCTGAGTGAACTCCGGGAGTTGGTGATGGACAGGGAGGCCTGGCGTGTTGCGATTCATGGGGTCACAAAAAGTCGGACACGACTGAGCAACTGAACTGAACTAAACTGAACTGAAGAGGGTTTAAGAAATAGAGGAAAACAATAGAATGGGAAAGACTAGAGATCTCTTCAAGGGAACATTTCATGCAAAGATGGACTCGATAAAGGACAAAAATGGTAGGGACCTAACAGAAGCAGAAGATATTAAGAAGAGGTGGCAAGAATACACAGAAGAACTGTACAAAAAAGATCTTCATGACCCAGATAATCACGATGGTGTGATCACTCACCTAGAGCCAGACATCCTGGAATGTGAAGTTAAGTGGGCCTTAGGAAGCACCAATACAAACAAAGCTAGTGGAGGTGATGGAATTCCAGTGGAGCTATTTGAAATCCTAAAAGATGATGCTGTGAAAGTGCTACACTCAATATGGCAGCAAATTTGGAGAACTCAGCAGTGGTCACAGGACTGAAAAAGGTCAGTTTTCATTCCAATCCCAAAGAAAGGCAATGCCAAAGAATGCTCAAACTACCGCACAATTGCACTCATCTCACACGCTAGAGAAGGAAAGGGCAACCCACTTCAGTATTCTTGCCTGGAGAATCCCATGGACGGAGGAGCTTGGTGGGCTACAGTCCATGGGTCACAAAGAGTCGGACACGACTGAGCGACTTCACTTTCACTTTCACACGCTAGTAAAGCGATGCATAAAATTCTTCAAGCCAGGCTTCAGCAATGCATGAACCGTGAACTTCCAGATGTTCAAGCTGGTTTTAGAAAAAGCAGAGGAACCGGAGATCAAATTGCCAACATCCGCTGGATCATGGAAAAAGCAAGAGAATTCCAAAAAAACATCTATTTCTGCTTTACTGACTATGCCAAAGCCTTTGACTGTGTGGATCATAATAAACTGTGGAAAATTCTGAAAGAGATGGGAATACCAGACCACCTGACCTGCCTCTTGAGAAGCCTGTATGCAGGTGAGGAAGCAACAGTTAGAACTGGACATGGAACGACAGACTGGTTCAAAAGGAGTACGTCAAGGCTGTATATTGTCACCCTGTTTATTTAACTTATATGCAGAGCACATCATGAGAAATGCTGGGCTGGAAGCACAAGCTGGAATCAAGATTGCCGGGAGAAATATCAATAACCTTAGATATGCAGATGACACCACCCTTATGGCAGAAAGTGAAGAGGAACTAAAGAGGCTCTTGATGAAAGTGAAAAAGATGAGGGAAAAAGTTGGCTTAAAGCTCAACATTCAGAAAACTAAGATCATGGCATCCGGTCCCATCACTTCATGGCAAATAGATGGGGAAACGGTGGAAACAGTGGCTGACTTTATTTTTCTGGGCTCCAAAACCACTGCAGATGGTGATTGCAGCCATGAAATTAAAAGACGCTTACTCCTTGGAAGGAAAGTTATGACCAACCTAGACAGCATATTCAAAAGCAGAGACATTACTTAAAAAGCAGAGAGTCAGCAAAGGTCTGCCTAGTCAAGGCTATAGTTTTTCCAGTGGTCATGTATGGATGTGAGAGCTGGAGTATAAAGAAAGCTGAGCGCTGAAGAATTGATGCTTTTGAACTGTGGTGTTGGAGAAGACTCTTGAGAGTCCCTTGGACTGCAAGGAGATCCAACCAGTCCATCCTAAATGAGATCAGTCCTGGGTGTTCACTGGAAGGACTGATGTTGAAGCTGAAACTCCAGTAGTTTGGCCACCTGATGCAAAGAACTGACTCATTGGAAAAGACCCTGATGTTGGGAAAGATTGAGGGCAGGAGGAGAAGGGGACGACAGAGGATGAGATGGTTGGAGGGCATCACTGACTCAATGGACATAGGTTTGGGTGGACTGCGGAAGCTGGTGATGGACAAGAAGGCCTGGCCTGCTGCAGTTCATGGGGTCACAAAGAGTTGGACATGACTGAGCGACTGAACTGAACTGACTGAACTGAGAATGCATCTTTAACTTGTCACAGTTAGCCTTTAAGTGACTGTACACTGTGTCATGTAAATATGTTTACAGCAGCAGACTTCCATTTCTTCTACCCCAGTCTTTCTGCTGTTGTTGCCATACATCTTCTCTGTATGTTATAAACCCCATGGTGTATTATTTTTAGGAAACAGTTCTATTTTAAAGAGATTTAAATAAAGATGCATTCTAGAAAAGCTAAATACATGAGACCAAACAACAGTGATAGTTTCGGACTTCCCCGGTGGTGCAGAGGATATGAATATGCCTGCCAATGCAGAGGACGTGGGTTTGATCCCTGGTCCAGAAAGATCTCACATGCTATGGAGCAACTAAGCGTGTGAACCACAACTACTCAGTCCACGCCCTTGAGCCCACGAGCCGCAGCTACCAAGTCCATGTACGCTGGGGCCTGAATGTCTCAGCTACTGAAGCCCATGCCTGGAGCATGCACTCCACAAGAGAAGCCCCCAGGGTAAGAAGCCCGTGCAAGTAGCCCCTACTTGCCACAACTAGAGAAAGCTCTCACGAAGCAACGAAAACCCAGCACAGCCAAGAATAAATTTAAAAAGGTTTTTTTTTTAAAAAACAGTGATAGTTTAAAAGCCGACAAAAGAGATAAAATGTAATCACAAAAAAACATTCAGTTGGTCAAAAAGAAAGCAGAAAACGAGGAAAAGGGAACAAAAGCCAGATAGAATAAAGAGGGAAAAAATATAGCAAACTGGTAGATTTAAACCCAACAATATCAATACTCACAACAAAAGTTAATGGTTTGACCACCCCAATCAAAAGGCAGAGATTGCTTGACTGAATAAAAGTATAAGACTCAACCATATACTGTCTATGATACATCCACTTTAATATAAAGATACACATGGGTCAAAAACAAAAGGAAAGCAAAAGATTTGCCATGGTAACACTAGTCAAGAGAGAGTTGGAAGGGCTATACTACCACACAAAGTCGGTTTTGGAGAAAATAATGTTAATAGTGATAAAAGGATCATTTTACAGTTATAAAGGACAATTTAATTAACAATACCAATACTTATGTACTGCATAACATGAAGCACTTGATGCAACTGCAAGAAACAGAAATAGAAAATAAAAAACTCCAATGACAATAGCAGCAAAAAATGAAAGACTCACATTTATGAGTCTAAAAAATACAGGGGAATCTACATGCTTAAAACTTCAGAGATGACCAAAATGGGGAGATATGCTGTGTTTATAGATCGAAAGGTTCAATATTGTTAAGATATCAATTCTCTCCAAATGTACGTGTTTAATACAATTCTAATTAAAACCCTTGAAAGATAGTTTGTAAATAAAGACAAGCTGATTCTAAAATTAATTTGGAGAGATAAAATAACTAGAAAAGCTAAACAATTTGAAAAAGAATAAAAAGGTTGGCGCGTTCACATGACTTGATCTCAAAATTTAATACAAAGCTAATGGATTTCCCCAGCGGCTTAGATGGTAAAGAATCTGCCTGCGCTGCAGGAGACCTGATTTAACCCCTGGGTTGGGAAGATCCCCTGGAGAGGGGAATGGCTACCCATTCCAGTATTGTTGCCTGGAGCATTCCATGGACAGAGGAGCCTGGCAAGTTACAATCCATGGGGACACAAAGATTTGGACGGAACTGAGTGAACTCAGGGAGTTGGTGATGGACAGGGAGGCCTGGCGTGCTGTGATTGATTCATGGGGTCACAAAGAGTCACTGAACTGAACTGATGGTTTAAATCACCACCTGAAAGAAATCTGCAGACTACTGAAGCTTCATTTTTAATATACCACCTCCTTTCGTTCAAAAGGCCCTTTCCCCTCTCATTTGCAAACTATCTTTACCCTTACAACACATAAAACTTTCCAGAACACACTGTAAACATCAGATATAAAAACCGAAGGAGAGTATCCAACATCAGTCCTTAACTGGAGTCCTTAACTGGACGATCACCAAGGGGATCTCGGCATGAAACCTCCAGTAAGGACCAGAGGGAAACCCTCTGCTCTTATTAGAAAACGCTGACTTGAACCCCAAGCATAAAAGAAAACTTGCAAGGCACCATCTCGTCACTGACAAGCAGTACAGATTAAAATATGGCGATGAACTCATTTCCCCTGGAAACTCAACATGGATCCCGATAAGGAGAGTACTACTGTTACACTACACACCAGGAGGGGTTTTTTTCTTTTTTTTAAAGAAAAACATATTTACTGATTTTTGATGATGGCAAATGAGATACATAACCATATGAAATTTTTTAAAATTACAAAAATAGAGTAAAAGGGGAAGATCCACATAAACTCACCACGTAGAGGCAGCTACTACTAGCAGTTGGCTCTACGCTCCTCTAGAACACAGTCTCTCTGAGACGGTAAGGTGGACTGCGGAAGCGCACCCCTGAGTCAGAGTCACTGACTTCTATGGAGTAATCCAGCCCCACAGAGATGGGTGATTCCAGAGAGGTCTACCTTGATGTGAAGCACCTCTGAGCCAGCCACTCCACTCAACCGGTGACCAAAACAACTCCCTTTCCGACCTGCAGGCCATATTCATCTGTGACTAAGACTAGCCTTAGTGCCCTCGCCTAGGCAGGAAACTATCGAGTGAGGGTTACTGAGCTCTGATCAGGACTTGTGCTAAATTCCGCGGAAGAAGCCGGGGCAAGCTGTTTTCTCTGGAACTGAGAGCCCTGGGGGAGTTAGAGTTGTCACAGGCAGCAGGGAAGGCTTAATCTCAGGGGTCGGGGCAGGCAGGCCATTCAGTGTGACCCGAGACACAGCGCGATGCCCCAGCAAAGCGATGCCCCAGGAAATGTTTCTGAGCCGCTCCCAGGCCGTGCTGGTAGAACTCCTTGAGAGGAGTGCTTCTCACACTTTTTGGTCTCAGGACCCCTTTAAACTCCTGCAAGTTATTGAGGATCCAAAGAACTTTTGTTATTAGAGTTCTGTCTATGGACATTGACAGTATTAAAAATTAAAGCAGAGAAATTAAAAAAAAAATTTGCTCATTAAAAAATAATAAACTCATGTCAATATAAATTTATAAAAACTACTTTTTTCATAACTAACATTAGTTATTTCATAAAACAACTCATATTAAATAAAAAGATTTCCTAAAACAAATTCAGTGAGAAAAATGGCACCGTGTCACATTTTTCCAAACTTCTTTACTATCTGGTTTAATAAAAAAAAAAAAAAAAGAACCACAAAGCTGAAATCTTCTATCTGCTATGCTCAGAATGTTCACTTGGTTGAAATACAGGAAGAAAAACCTGTCTCCAGCACTTAGGTAGTTGGAAAAGCGAGGCGTGATCAACAGCGCTTCTAGATAACTGTGGACTTCTCTGATACTTTACCCAAACTTGACAAGTGGTAGTTCACTAAAGGTTACCTATTCTGTGGAATCCTAAATCTTATCAATTAGAGGGGTCTCTAATTCCTGAAAACCCCGTGATGTGTCTTGCACTCTGAATGGCTTTCCGGCCAATGAATGGTTTTATAACATCATCTGTTTGTCATTTGGAAAATACTGGCCTCACTGAACTATGTGTATTAATGTATTGTGAACAAATTGCCTACTAGACTGAACTGCCACGCTTTTTAAAAACAGGTTTATTGAGATATTCACGTATCATACAATCCACCCCTTTAAAATGTACAATTTGGTTGTTTTCAACATATTCACAGGGCTGTGGAGGCACCACAACGTCTAGTTCCATTCACTGTGTATGCTAAGGATCCCACTCACTGGTATCGACGCCAGTCTCAGCAGGATGGCGCGCAGCACTGGGAAGCTGACGTCTGCACTGGCAGACACAAATCTTCCAAAATTCAAAGTTTCTCCTGAGAGCCTGAATTTTCTCTTTGAATGCTCAAATTTTAATCATTGACAACAAGCCTCATCAGTTATCTTCCTTAAAGTGACATCTTCATCTTATTTTGTGAGAAGATGCTCCCTGAAAACCCCATCTGAGTAACTTCTTTGTTAGTCGTTCAAGTATAAATGGTATTCCGTGAAAGAAGAGGCTATGCTGTTAACTTGGTTTTGCTATGAGAAAAATGCCAATGTCTGAAAAACAGATTAATTAGATAAGTTAATTAAATACCAGATGGCTGACTATATTTTAAAAATGGCCAAAATATTGAGATAATGGAGTTTAGGTAATTTAGCCCAAGAATCTAGACTCCAGGAACCTCCCCCATGGGCACTGCTCCCTTTTCATCCTCATCTCCCTGAACCTAAGCTATTTTAATCTGGAAAATAAAGGTCGGGCTTGATGATCTATAAGGTTCATTTAATTTCCGTTGAATGACGTATAAAAAGACACAGCTCACATGAAAAGTGCTAAACGTCATTAGCCAAGAGGGAAACACAATCCAGAACGACAGTGAGATCCTAGCTCACACTTACCAGGATGGCCACCATCAAACAGACAGACAGTAACAAGTATGGGAGAGGTGGGGAAACTGAAGCCCTCCTACCCTGCTGCTGGGAATGTGAAACGGGGCAGCCACTTTGGGAAGCAGTCTGGCAGCTCTCCAAAACGCTAAACACAGACTGTTAGCATGGGACCTATCAGTTCCACTCCTGGGTAAACACTCAAGAGAAATGAAAACATGTATGAAGCGACTCAGCAGCAGCAGCAGCAGCAGCAGCATGTACACAGAAGTCTGTACAGGAATGCTCACAGTGGCATCAGTCACAACTGCTAAGTAGCAGAAATGACACAAATGTCCATCAATGGATAAACAGATAAATAAAACGTGGAGTATATATTCATGTAGTGGAGTATTATTCAGCAATAAAAAGAAGTTCTGACACATGCTACACCATGGATGAAACGTAAAAACATTATGCAAAGAAAAAGAAGGTCGTGTACTGTATAATTCCATTTCTAAGAAATATCCAGGTTAGGCAAATCTACAGAGGCAGAAAATAGCGGAGCGGTTACCAGGGGCAGGGGTGGGGAGTTAGGAAGAGTGGCAGTAACTGTTAATGGGTACGGGATTTTTTTTAGGGGGATGAAAAATATTACAAAATTATACGTGCTGATGCCTGCACAACCCTGTGAACAGACTGAACCGAACTGTACATTTTAAAGGGGTGGATTGTACTTATGAATTACCCGTCAATAAATCTGTTAAAAAATATAGCAGCCCAGTCTAACAGGCAACATATTTAAAAGAAGTAAGCATAAAAGTGCAACATCTCTAGAGCTTTGGATTCTTCAAAGTCAGTGGGAATAAATGTCTGTAAAAATACTAAGACAGGGACTCCCTTCGCAGTCCAGTGGTGAAGACTCTGTGTTTCCACTGCAGGGTACACGGGTTCGATCCTTGGTTAGGGAATTAGGATCCCATGGGCCATGTGGTGCAGCCAAAAAAAAAAGCAAAACACACACCAGGCAACCCTTCAAGCAAGGCTCAGTGGTAAGCACACCAGGGGCAGTTGGGATGGAACTGCGAAGGGGCCCACCTCTGCACCTGCCCCGCTGGGTCCAGGCGCTGCACCTTGAGTCCTGCACCCTCTCTGCTTCTGAGAGGGCCAGAAATGCTGCGAGTACCTCCTTGCGCACCTTCGTGGGACGCTCTAGCTCACCTCGCACCAGGTTTCTCTCCGCACCTTCTTCCCACCACGTGGGCGGTCCTGCAACTCTCCTCTCTCCCCATTTCCCCGTCTTTCATGGCCCCACCTTAACCAAAAACGACACGTTACTGATCCCAGGTCTGGGAAGGCGCACATCTTGCTCACCACTCTTATTTCCTCACCTAAAACCGTCTTCAGGGGATGCTCAGCAAGGGTCTGCTATGTGCATTAGAGGCAAGATGCCCAGGACTCTGAAGATGGTCTGCGTTGCCTGAACAGGAACAAAGCTAAGAGGGTGGGAGAGCCTGGTTATTAGGGCACGGTTTTAACAGGGAGGCAAGAAGTAACGATCACTTCATCTGAAACAAGTCTCAAGAGCGTGAGGTATGCTAAGTAGTTCTGGCAACAGGCCACCTTGGTGAAAGACCCAGCAGAGACCAGGGCCCGCGAGCAGTGCAGGGCAGGAATCCAGTCCACACCCGGCCAGCCTGGGCCTCGATGCCCCTTGCAGACCCCTCCCTCCCGGGGAGAGAGCAGGACTCAGGGGCTGCCGGCAGCCCAGGCCCCGTCCAAACAGAAGAAGCTTCCACACGGTCATCTAATACAAATAAATTGAGTGTTTATAATAGATGCCATATAGATACATTTAATTCAAAAATAGAATACATTTAATATACAGTAAAGCAGCATTTAAAGTCAATGGAGAAAGGGGAATATTCATCACATGATGTAGGGACTAATGATTTTTCAATCATTTTAGAAGACACAGTCATATCCCTACCCTGAGACATTTAAAAAAAAAGGTTCCAGGAGGGCTGCAAAACATCTTGTGAACAACAGAATTATCAGAGTGTTAGAAGATATTAGAGCTTTCTCTCTGTGATTCTGCGGTTTGGGAGGCCCTTCCATAGTAACTGAGAGTGGAAATTAAGGAGAGAAAAAGACATTCCCTGATTTTCCTTAGTCTGAATGAGAGAGGCTTTAAAGGATTTACTGATCAGTACACACCTGCCAGGGGATAGTGAAGGAAAGGGAGGCCTGGCGTGCTGCAGACCATGGGGTTGCCAAGAGTCGGACACGACTTAGTGACGAACAATAGGCCTGTGACGGTTCTTCAGGTAGGCGTCCGGGGAAGAACCCAGACGGGCCTCACAGCCCTGGGCGGACGACAGGCTGGTAAAGTCTGACCTTTAAGAGCTAACCAAAATAAAGGAAGCAAGCTGATCTCTCAACTTCGGATACAAGAAATTGTGAACTACACAAAGAACGTGACTTACATTTCTTTTCTCCCAAAGCACACATACTAATGTAAGAAGAAGCATATTTTAGGTCAATGAGCCGAGTCAATTTTGAAATATATAGCTTTGGGGGAACAGAATCAGAAACTTAGAGAGTTCAACGGAAATCAGGATTTAAAATTTTATATTAAGCCACAAGGATTCCCTAGTTATCAAGGAGTAATATTTCAAAGACAGATAAAATAACAATTCAAAAAACTCCAGTTGTCTGTTACAACTGGAGTTCAGCATTAAACATTAGAGTTTTAAAAATGGTATCACATGAAATGTGTCTAGATGGTAACCTCTAGATGTGACCTCTGTGACTGAGGTCACAGCGGGATCTGCAAAGGACCTAGAGAAGGGCTGGAGAGTCTGAGACTGAAGATGGGGATTTGGGGGTCAAACGAAACCAACAATGAACCAGCCAATCAGGGTGGACTTTCCTGACTCCAGCTTGGCCCCACCACTATTTCACCTTCTCCCAGCCACTAGCATTTTCCTGCCCGTGTGTGGACCACACGCTTACTTCTGAATTATGCACGGGCACTGGTAAAGAGAGTAAAACAGTTAGGAAAAAAATGAAAGTTCTGACATTTCTACCCCACGTAGTGGCTGTGAGGATCAGGTGAGTTAACACACGCAGGGCACAGCGGTCCTTCGAGTTCCCTCACTGTGGTCTAGGGCACGGCGCAAAGATGTCCCTTCTTCCAGGTGCCAGTAACCTATTTTTGAACAGGAGGATTTTTTTTTTTTTGGTAGCAAATGTCATGTTAGGCTTAAACATCTTAGCATATTCTAAGCAAGTCAGAGTTCAGTTTGTAACCGAGGGTTGGGCATGCTGGTTAAACGGCAATTACTTACCATATGGACTACTTCTGGGTAAATAGGCTCTGTGATCACATTCCGATTATGGGTGATATATTCTACCATTTCACTTAAAGCAGCTCGTTTTACTTCCTTCCACTTTAGGTCACTTAGTGGATCGGAAACAAAGTCAAAGAGGACACAACACTGACGTAACTTCTGGATAAAAAGCTTCTCTTGATCAGCAGGAGGAACATCTGAAAAGGAGAAAGCAAAGGATTATCGATTGCAACAATGCTTAACCCAGAATTACTGTGACGCGTTTTTAAGTTTTCTACAACTTTTGAATCTCTAGAAACAAGAGATGGGGTAGGAGTGAAGAGAGGTTATACATTCCTTAAAGACAATGAAAGGAAAAAACAAGCTAGTTGCTGCTCAGATCATATGCTTCATATGACAAAGTTTCTATGTTTCTTAACTCTCTGAAGCCATGTCCAGAGTACTGTTCAAAATAAAATTCTAATTAAGTGCTTTCATTCAACAAACGTGACCCTGAAGCCATATCGCATGCCGCAGCATGGTGGGCAGTGGAACAGGAGGCAAACCGCAGCTCTGGTGTAGGGCGACGGGCACTGCGGGCCCGCTGCACATGGCAGGTGAGAGGCCGCAGGAGGGGTGCCCCCCGGGCCCGCCGCTGCTCGAGATTTACGGGGGAGGGCGTGGTGGCTGTCCCTCGGCCAGCTGGCAAGCAGCAAGGACCATCGCTGTGGAGCTGGCCGAGCGCGCTATTCCACGCATACAGTGGGGGTCTCCACCTACCCTGGGGCCCCGTATCCTCTGTCAGCGTGGGTGACGGTCAACATGCGTCACACACGACAACAGCCACGCAGAAACAGCTCAAACAGTAACGGTGTTACTGAGGGAGCGCTCGCCTGGGCCGGGGGGCGCACTGAGACCTTTATACACACCACACATACTCTTCTCACGCAATCTTTACAATGATACAACAGAAGCGAGATGCAGGCACGGAGGGTCAGTGTAGGACTGGGAAGTGATGGAGCTCTGTGTGACGTTCTGGGAGGTACTGGAAAGCCCCGATCTGCCCGTGTGAATGTGACAGCTTTCTGGGCTAAAGGGGAAATCGGCAGTGACATTAACAAACAGGATCTACTGACCCACTGACTGAAATGTGTCCAAGATCTGCCTGACACAGTGAACCAAGATTTTCCACAAGATCACACTGGTGTTACACTATCAGTTAAGGGTAAAATAGCCATTCGGAGGGTGAAACAGCCCACTGGGTCTTAATTTGATAAGGTGTACAGGAGCCTATTACTGTGGTTTCAGATTCCACACTGCAGATTCCTTCAAGAAACCTCTCACTGGTTACTTTTTGCTGTGGTATCAAAGAAAATGTCCATAACGATCTGAAAAGCCTACTGGAACGCTCCTCCCTTCCCAATCACGTGTCTTCCTGCATTGTTTTAACCAAAACACATGGCAACAGGCTGAATGCAGAGGCAGGCCAGAGAATCCAGCTCTCTCCTAGTAAGTCAGACATAAAAAAGACTTACAAAAATAGAAAATGATACCACCCTTTCTGGTTTAATTTTTAATGTGGTCAATATCAGTAGTTAAGCCCGCATCAACAGAAGCTCTCTGGGTCCTACATAGTTCTGAGGGGTGTGAAAAGGTCCTGAGACCAAAGCTGCTGAGACCCCCGCCCCATAGGAGCCGGCACTGCAAGTGGGTGCCCAGGTGACCCCGGCTTTCCTGCTTCCACCTGCCTCTCCCCGCATCAGCTCCCCCAGCCCGCCTCACCTCCCTTTCCTCCACCAGCTGCCCCTCCTGTCTGGGGTTCTCGCTTGGGCCTGCTCACTTCCTGGTCAGACAGGACGCACTCCTGGTCATCATTTAGCTCCTCCTGCCTAGAATGGTCAGCTCCCTCGCTGGGCATCTCTTCCCCATCGGCTGCTTTCTGAGAGCAGGTGCCAGGTGACTGTCCCTTGGTTCTTGGTACCCCCCCAGTGCCCAGTGTGGAACCCTGCAACTAGCAGGCACCTCAGCACAGCCTCCCACTTTCTGGGAAGCTCCCCGAGTCCCCACACTGCACAGCTGCCAAGAGGTGAGGGCGTGCTGTCTGAAGGGTCATCAGGACTAAGGGACGGAACCAGGACCACAGACATTCTGAGTCTAGGTGGCTGCTGAATCACTCAGATGAGTAACAGTCACTACAATGTCTGGGTCTCTTTACAATCAAATATCCAGCCCTTTTCAACGAAAAGCTTCATTTTCTCAATGACCTCTGAGCTTGACTTCAGTCCTCACTCAATTCCACACCTGCACTCACCCTCCACTTTGCCAGAAACACCTTGAATGAACACATTTTATAGTCACAGCTTGTGTACGTGGAACCTTCTGGCTTTCTCATACTGTAGAGAACCGAGAAGCCCATATTTACCCCTAAAGACTACATGATGACGACCGAGCTGTCACCAGAACTCTGAAACAAGCCTACTGCAGCAAGAAGGAAGGGCAGAGTAAAATCCTTTTTCTTCATAAAATCTCTACCAATAAATATTCTTCTTAAAAAACCAAGAAAATCTCAACTTGCTGAAACTTTCAATTCTTCCAGGGCTCCAGACAGCTAAGGTGTTCAGTTCAGCTCGGTCGCTCAGTCGTGTCCAACTCTTTTCGACCCCATGCACTGCAGCACGCTAGGCCTCCCTGTCCATCACCAACTCCCGGAGTTCACTCAAACTCATGTCCACTGAGTCAGTGATGCCATCCAACCATCTCATCCTCTGTCGTCCCCTTCTCCTCCTGCCTTCAATTTTTACTGTATTAAATATTTTTATTTACAGTTTATTTAAAGTTTGTGAGCAAAATTTCATGAACTCGTGTTTTAAAACCTCATTTGGCTAATTTACAACTTTATTATTTTTTTTAAACTGTATTAGACCAATCAAATCGAGTGAAAACTATCGCACCCACAGCCCATCAGCTATCTCCTCATGCTCACTGATTTATTCGGCTGTGCCGAGTCCTAGCGTGGCAGGCGGGATCTCTTGCTGCGGTGCACGGGCTCTCTGGCCGTGGTGCCTGGGCTCAGTAGCTGTGGCACACGGGCTCAGCAGCTCCATGGCGTACAGGAGCTTGGTTCCCTGAGCCCTGACCAGGGATTTAACTCGTGTCCCCTGCATTGCAAGGCAGATTCTTAGCCACTGGACCACCAGGTAAGTCTCTCCTGTGTTTTCTGAATGCAGGTTAATTTAGGTTCTTGTTGGTCAGCATATTTTAAAAATCTTCAGTACTTTCTGCTGTGCTAACAGACTGTACCACTGGGGGATAAAAATGAGTGGAGGTGGTGGTGGGAGAATATGCTTTTTACCCTTGTGTACGCTGGGTCTCTACAGAATGAGTTATTTTTGTAATTGAAAAATAAACTCTCTAAAAACTATCGTTAGGATTGCTAATATTTTTTAATGCATTTTTTAATTGAAGGATAATTTCTTTACAGAATTTTGTTGTCTTCTGTCAAACATCAACACGAATCAGCCATAGAGCACTGCTAACCTTGAAAGAGGAGGAAAGGTACGAGAGATACAACCCGTACTTGACCTGACTGTTCTGATTACCATGCAACGTGGATCAAACGGTAAAAACGAACCTGGGCTGACACATCGGTATATCACGCCGCAGCGTTTGGTATTCAAGACTGTATTGACTCTCGAAGTAATAAACCATGACCCTGGATTTGACCCAATTTTTACGATTACTTCTATGAAGCACAATAATAAAAGAATGGATTTTGAATTCTGCCCACGAGTGACAGTGGTTTACTTTAAACTGTCTACAGATGAGTAACACTGACATTCTTGTTTTCGGACACATTACAGAGCAACCTTGAGCCCCAAAGAGAGCATCAGCTAAAAAGCACATGAGACAAACTGCTGTAGCCCGCAGGCTTGGCCGGGAGCCCCCGTGACAGGGGTCTGGACGGGCCCCAGGGTACCACCCGGAAGCCCGACGGTGTGTGGAGTGAGATCTCTGATCTAAGAGCAAGAGGAACACGGAAGGGGCACTTACAGCACTGGCTGGAGAGCGTTCTTAAGGCTGAGTAACATTCCCTTTCATTATTATCTTTTTAAGTTAAGAGCAGTAACATTTCTCTCTACAAATAACATCACAGGTGCCCTGCGTTTATATGAATTTCTTCACCCCTCCCTCAGTTGTTTTCACTGATTTGCTGATGTGAACTTGGGATGCTTCCTGATTACTTCAAGGTAAATCCTTGATGATACGAGGAGCAAACCTGATGATACCCACGCAAAACCTGCAGGAAGCAAGGAGCGGAGAAAAGACATTAACCCATAGCATCTGAAGAACGCATTACTCTTCAGAAAACATATTTCCTAAAGGGAAGTCTGTAATTAACAACTGATGCATAGGGGTGTGCTTAATGAGGGCTGCTGACAGACTGGGGTGGCTTCGTGAGTGCCCCTGGCCCTTGGGTGAGGGAGGGCAGCATTCCCACCAGTGGCTCCAGGGCAAGCTAATAAGGAGTGGACACCCTCCTCTGACCGCTGACCCTCAAAATGTGGGTGAGCCCCGGGGCCTACCCAGGGTGATGACAGAACCTCTACTTGTGTTTGCTTTTACAAAGAATAGAAAAATAAGAGGTACTAATATTTGACACAGGAGCTGACACACACTGGAGGTGTATGTTGAAGACTGCTCTGCTGCCAGGCAGGAGTGATTGAGAGCCTGGGGACCGCTGGCCAGGCAGTGAGGAGCCTCTCCAGACTTCCCAAGTGAATCCAACACAACCCAGCACGTCACAGCTGGCTCCACAGGTGTTTACAGCATCTGTGCATCTCAATTATCACAGGGATCGACAGACAGGACAACACGTTGTAACCGCCAAATTGTAGGATGGGACACAAAAAAGTTACGTCACTGAACTGTCGCTGTACTGGAAGGGGCGGCATGTGAACTCAGTCTCTGGGCAGAAATATTATCAAAGGCAACAAAACAAAACAAGACAGGGAAGCCCACTTCCACACGACTCATCTCGGTGGAGAAGAGAAACATTCCAAGATGCCAAAAGGATCAACTGTTGGCAGGACAGTCAGAGAGAGGCAGGCCTTCTCAGCACAGAGATGATGGCTTTTCCCAAATAAACACCACCCTGATGAGAACCAAAGCCAGAGCTGCACGAACCGCCAGCCCAGAGAACGTCACTCCGAGAAGATGTTCCCGGAGGCACGGCCGGGAGGCTGGGAACCGTTTCGCAGCCACTCACGTCCTCCGTGCTAAGCAGATGCGGCAGGCTAGCTTTGAGAGACCCCCGTGCGCCACTCCCAGCCCCCAGCACCCACCCTCCTGACAGTGTGGGGACGAGGGCCTACCAGCATGTGCCCATTCTGAGCCCGCAGACAAGAGGCAGTCCACACAAAACGGAAACACGGACAAACTCTCCAGAAGGAGGGAGCCAATCCTTCAGCCGTGGCATCCTGTCTTCCCAATACACTTATTCTGAGTACAGAGCGAGTGGGAATACGGCTGAATCCAATTACTACCAACTTGGAGTAAATCTGGGATTTGTCATTAATAGGTATTAAATTCCACTTACTCTTGGCAAGTACCCCCCACCAAGAAGAGTTCAGCAATACTGCTTTGATTTTGAAAGAGAGAATGCACATGCCGGATTTTGAAGTGACTCTTTTCCGCACTGCCTCCTGCGTCTCCTGTCCTGAACCAAGTGTCTGCAGACATGAGAGCCCTTCTGTCGCACCGTCCCCTCCCCCATAGCATCACCGCAGAGCCTCACAACGGGCCTTATGACCTGTCACATGACGCTCCTTCACCTTGCCTAGCTTTACACCTTGGCCATGCACGGCCCTCCAAATTCCTCAGATCAATTTGGTGAGAATAGAAGTCTCTGCAATACTGACTCTTTCAATCCACAAACATGAAATATTTCTCCAATTACTCTTTTCCTTAAATGTCTTTCAATAAAAATTTTATTCTCTTCTCCTAAAAATACATTACGCATCATTTTTCAAGGTTTATTCTTAGGTATCTGTTATGTTCTGATGCTACTACAAACTGTATCTTTAAAAAGATTCAAGAATTTTCTAACTGCTGCTGTGGTTTAGGGAAAAAAAAAAAAGATTTGGAGTGTGACTTTTGTAACCAGTTACTCTTTTGTGACAATATACAGTCAAGGCTGTTCTGTAGTGACGTATATACTTGATTTATGACAGGACTGCACTACAGAACAGCTACAAGGGTAGCTGGTTACAAAGGTCACACGACTTTGATGCTGGGAGGGATTGGGGGCAGGAGGAGAAGGGGACGACAGAGGATGAGATGGCTGGATGGCATTACTGAGTCGATGGACGTGAATCTGAGTGAACTCCGGGAGTTGGTGATGAACAGGGAGGCCTGGCGTGCTGCGATTCATGGAGTCGCAAAGAGTCGGACACGACTGAGCAACTGAACTGAACCCTTTTGTGTGTATGAAAACAAATTTCCTGCATTTTTTAATTAACTAATTAATTTTTAATTGGAAGATACCTGGTTTATAATATTGTGCTGGCTTCTGCCACACATCAACATCAGCCAGCCACAGGTATACACGTGTCCTCTCCCTCTTGAACCTCCTTCCCGCCTCCCACCCCAGCCCACCCCTCCAGGTGGTCCCAGCTCCTATTAATTCTAGTGATGCCTCTGTGAGTCCTTTTGGATTTCTGTGTGTACCACCCTTTCATCCACGAGTACCGACACTGTTCTCTTTCTTGCCTGAGCAACGGTGCAAGGCAGCGGTGAGGGCGTCACCCTGGTCTCTCCACTGTCTCCGAGGGGAGCTCTCCCTAGTTCCCCAACCAGATAGACACTGGCGACAGGACTCTACAGATGACATCTAGCAGGTGAAGGAACTGGTCTACAGGTTTGTGTGTGCATGCTTCGTCCCAGCTAACTCTTTGAGATCCCACCTGCCAGGCTCCTCTGTCCACAGGATTTTCCAGGCAAGAATACTGGAGTGGGTTGCCATTTCCTCCTCCAGGGCATCTGCCCAACCCAGGGGTCGACCATCTCTCCTGCGTCTCCTGCATTGGCAGGCGGATTCTTTACCACTGAGCCGCCTGGTTCAGTGCCATCTCAATCCAATCCAACGGTGACTTCTGTGAACTGATAAGTGAATTCTAAAAGGTACACGGAAAAGCAAAGGGGCGACACTCACCAAGACCCTCAGAGAAGAACCACAGGGTGGGTGGGAGGCTTGCTGTTCCAGAAATCTAGACTCACAGGGAAGCGTCATGAAGGAAAACGGCCACCAAGAACAAGGCCCAGAACAGGCCTGCAGAGACGTATATACTTGATTTATGACAGGACTGCACTACAGAACAGCGAGGAAAGATCAGTCTTTAAAAATACAGCTCTGGGACAGGAAAGAAGGAAGGACAGAGAAAGAAGAAATCGGATCATATTCTATGCAAAAATAACAAGCTCCTGGAGGGCTAGGACTTCAGTCTGAAAGATAAACTCTAATGCTTTTAGAAAATAATACGAAAGAATATCCCATGTAGAGAAAGAAGTAGAGAAGGACTTCTTACGACCTAAGGACTGCAATCATTAAGACTGATGTAATGAACTATATAAAACTCAAACCTTTTTCTTCATCAAGACGCCACAAAGAATGAAAAGACAAAAAAAAAAAAAAAAGAATGAAAAGACATGCCACAGAGTAAGAGAACTATTTGAATACATACAGCCAATGAATTAACGTCTGGAATATGTAAGCATTTCCAATAAGTCAGTAAGAAATACGCAGAGTACCAATAGAAAATGAGGCAAAAGTCTTAACCGGGTACTTCATGAATACGCCCCAAAGGCTAACCAACTGCCACTCACTAGTGGCTGCTGCTGCTGCTGCTAAGTCGCTTCAGTCATGTTCGACTCGAGGAATGCAAATGAAAACCACAGTGAGATACCACGAGACACACCGTAGACTGGCGGACAGTCTGAAGACACCCAGTGCTGGGAGCAGCCGTGTTGGGCTGGGCAGGGCTGCTGGGCAGGGCTGCAGGGCCCGGCGTCACCAAGGACAGAGGCGGACAAATGTGCTTGCAAGCTGGGATGCACTGCTGGGAATTATATATGTTTTAAATACATATATTTAAAACATATAAAACATGGGCTTCCCTAGTAGCTTCCCTAGTAGACGGTAAAGCGTCTGCCTGCAATGCAGGAGACCTGGATTCGATCCCTGGGTCGGGAAGATCCCCTGGAGAAGGAAACAGCAACCCACTCCAGTACTCTTGCCTGGAGAATCCCATGGGCAGCGGAGCCTGGTGGGCTACAGTCCACGGGGTCGCAAAGAGTCAGACACGACTGAGCGACTTCACTTTCACTTCACTAAATACATATGTGTGTGTGTGTGTGTGTGTGTGCACACGTGTGTGTATGTTTATATAAACCTAATGGAATTCAGGCACACATGCAGCACAACATGTGTCAAAGAATGTCCACAGCAGCACTAACAGCTTGAACCAGAAACAATCCAATGTCCACCAGGAGTGGGCATTACATAATATTCTGTCTGAAGCTGTGGCGATGAATGAAATACGGCCACACACAACACAGACGTACCCTACGAAATCAGACTGAGGGAGAGAGGCAAGATGAAAAGGACTTACCCAGTGTGATTCCATTCATACGGAGGCTAGAAACAGGCGCCCCTAAGACCTGTGTGTAACCTTCAGGGAGTTGTGGGGGTGACTGGTGGGGGTGCTGGTGTGCTGGTACAGGAAGACCTGCTTTGCAATGATCCTTCACACTTTGCGTTTGTTGTGCACGAGTCTTGTGAGTTACATTACAAACTGCAAAGGTTACAGAGTACATGCACGTGGCAAAAAACGCCCTCAAGAACCCTCAGGAGCACACAGCGAGCCGTGAGCCCCCTTCCTCCACGCCCGTCTGCTGCCTCCGACCCTCCTCCCAAAGGCAAGTGCCCAGGGCCCCCAGAGCCGCCCAGCACACACTCCACACACTGGTCTACATGGGCTCTCCTACACAACAGCTTTAGAGGAACGAACACTGACGATCTCCAAACTAACCTGGACGGACACACACACAGATGATCCCAGCACATTTTCTTAGGTCCCTCCAGGCATTTCCGTTGAAGAATTTAAGCTCTGGATATGAGTGTGTGTGTGTGTGTTTTTTTAAAATAAATTTTGAAAAAAATTCCCAATCAAGATGAAATCTTAATGACCTCTGGTTTTTTCTAACTATACATAAAGTGTCTCCCTATTCCTCTCAAAGAAAGGATCAGCAATTATGACTTCAGATGCACAATGTGAAAACGGCGGTACGACTTGTTCATCAGATCTAATGCATCTGGTATGAAGCAGAGCAGAGCAGGCCCCAGCCTTGAACACATCGAGCCTGTATCACAAGGAACTGATTTAAGAGTGTGTCCAGCATGCACACACCAGGCACGGTACCAGGCACGACAGCAAAGAGATAAATTAAGGCATGCTACTCGATCTAAAAGAAAGCAACAACTAAAAGGTGTGAGAGCTGCAATGATGTGTGAGGCAGGACAGGGCCTGGGGCTGGGGGGTGTGGTGCAGGGAAGGGTTTCCTGAGGCGCACTTGAACTTTGCCTTGGAGGGAGGGCAAGGAGCCACGTCAGCTCCAGGAGGCGAAGGCTCGCTGTAGAGGGGCTGGGCCCCACTCGGCTGGGAGAACGATCCACAGGTGCTGTGCTACGCAAGTCGTTCTGGTCGTGTCTGACTCTTTGCCACCCCATGGACTGTAGCCCACCAGGCTCCTCTGTCCGTGGGGTTCTCCAGGCAAGGATCCTAGAGTAGGTTGCCACGCCCTCCTCCAGGGGATCTTCTGGACCCAGGGATCGAACCCGAGTCTCTTACACCTCCTGCCTTGGCAGGTGGGTTCTTTACCTCTAGCGCCACCTGTCCACCTGTCAAATCTGAGCTCAAAAAGACAGAACCTTACCTGAAGGCAATAGATTGCATTTTATAAACCTAAATGAGTCACAGTGGATCTTTAGCCATACATTTTCATAGAGGAGAAGCTCCTGTCTTGCTCACTACTTAATCCTTAGTATCTAGAACTGGCCAAGCACACAGCAGAACTTCAAATAATCTGCTGAATTTGAAAAAGTTGATCTGAAGGAAACAAATAAGGGTGATTTAACTGAGCAGCGTCATAATGTAAATCACATTTATATTAAAATAATGACACGGGTATCAGAGCAGAATGCAAAGTCCATATAAAATTTATGACAAGTTCTTCAAAGAAGCTGCTCGTGTGAGGCATTTCAGCGCTCTAAATTCTCAGAGGCTTGCATTTTGACAGAAAAATCTGAGAAGTACTGCGAGTAGATAGATCTGAATCAGAGAGGGTTTTTAAGTAGATGACTGTCTGACACAAACGCGACCTGGAAGCAAGATCTCTTCCGAAGTGGCACGGGGCACTGGAGTGGAGATGCCAGAAGCAGGGGATCTACAGGAGGGAGAAAGCAGCGTCTACGAGCTGACTTCTCAGTCTCCTCACGAGGCAATCGTGACTCCCGGCACAGCTCCATAGGGCGCTGGCCGGGCAGGGGTCATTTTTGGTAATAATTATCTCTTACTCCACAAATCCAAACTTCTGCAACTTGACAGCCTGAAAAACACGCTGAATGAAACTCTCACTTCTCTATAGATGATGCGATGAGACCAATTCTACCCGGATCCGTGGTGCCTACGTAATTTTAAAGTTGAGCGAACCCTCCCTCTCCAGCGGTTCCTCACTTGGCTGATGAAGTTAAAAACCATCATCAACCTTGTAAGTCTTTCTCAGTGTCACAGCGCAAGGGTCACAGTTCATCTATTCTAATGTGTACACGGTCCACGTCAACACCGAACAGACCAAGCTTCTCTTTCCCTTTCTATGTTCTCTTTCTTTCTCGGTGGTCCTTAAAACAAGGCTGGACTTACAATCAACAGCGTCTTAGATCTGATGGGACTTCACCACACACGCTGAGCTGAGGGGTCAGATATTTCATACAAATACAGCCCACGGGCTCCCCGCGTCACACTCTCTGTCTGTACCGCCTACACAAGGAGCTAGTAACCCGCTGCTGATGCGAAGGGGCCAGAGCGCCAGGCGCGGTCTACCTGCTGCTCGGGGAGAACGAGCGGCGGACGGCCAGCCCTGCATCCTGCCTCGCTGTGCAGAGCCGCCCTTCTCCGGTCCTTCTGGGTGGCATTCCGGGCGCCGCCAAGTGGAAACCCCGCCTGCTCTATAACCTGGATGTCAGTCTGGTGATGCAAGTATGCCAGCAGCTTCTACATCACCACTCTCACTTTAAACACGTTTCGCTGGTGGTAACTACGGCTCGAAATCCATTATGAACGCTCCCTTTGCAAACCCCAATTCTGCAGTTTATCAGCTGAGCTGCACACGCGCGTGAAGCTCATCTCCTCCCTCCCACAGGAAAAGACCTGCTCCCCGGGGCTGAGTCCAGGCTGGAAGGTGGCTCAGGACAAGCGCACCTCGTGTAAATCCGACATCTGACTGGTTTCCTTGCCAACCCACGCGTGCCTCGTTCCAGCCTTGGAGACCCTTCTTCCCCTCTGGTTTTCCTGCAGTTCTTCAGTCTTGTTTGTATTCACACACAGAGCAGGTCCCACTCCTCTTCCTCACTGACCTTCCACCACTGACCCCCAGCCCACCACCCCTTTCTCGTGAGACTACAGTGTAAACTTGTAAGGCAGGTATTCTCGTTTCAGAAAGCATCATCTGAAGCCAAGGTCTAGTCCATCCCTGTGCCCTGCACCCTGGCAACTGGCAGCTTTGCCAGGGAGGTGGGCGGGGCGGGCAGAGGCTGAAGGAGGGTCAGACTGAGGTGAGACAACGGCCAGCAGAGACTGGTTTCCTCGGAAAAGCTCTTCGTCAAGGCAAGTGAACTCAGGGGAGAAACAAACATTTCCAGCCTAGACCCTGCCGCAAAGAATACGGCGAAGTCACGACAGGATTCTAAGCCTGGAAAACCTCCGGTGGACACACAGGGACATTCAGGAATGTGTCTGCACCTCCCGGCGCAGGCGATGCGTAAGAGGAAGTCAACAGATGTGGGCTGAATTATAGCCTCCGCTCTTTTGACAGTGAAAGATTAAGTCAAACGCCTAGGAATAAAGAGACTCAGCGCCGAATTTGTTGACAAAGGCTTTCTTTCCTGCTTAAGGATTAGCTCTAGAACACCTCGTCGGGGAACAAATAAGACACTCACCATGAGTACAAATTAGTAAATGCCCAACATCTCTGGTCACGCTGCTTCCTCCCTCACTGAGGCTGGCGTTTTTGATGAAATATTATACAATACCACTGCACCTGGCGACCAACAGCGCCAGCAACACAGCAGCTCTTATCTAAGGCACAAGGACAGGTTATCACTTCAGGAAAAGAAACTGCTTTTATTACATTTGACAAATAAGAGAGGGCCAAACGAAGGCTGCAGAACTTCTCATATCTTTACCAGTGGACAGAACTGTGTGGAGTTGTGGGAAGGATATACTAAAAAAATAACAGAGGTTTTTCAGTTTTTATTCACATTCTCTACCCCCATTCTCTGTGTCTCAGATAGATGAGTGATTCTTTCTGGACACAAGCTCTTTTAAGATGTACTGGGGGCTCTTCACGCACGTATGGCCCAAGGCTGAGGCACGAAGGACCAATGAAGGACATGGTCCAATAAACCCCGAGGGACTGTGTGCCCCGGGAGTCGGGGCCCGGAAGCAGTACAGGCGCCAGGACATCGGGGACCAGGACATCAGGGGCCACGTGCACACTGTGGGTCATCCTCCCCTGGCAGGGGAAAGGTGATGGAGATGGTGCGAGACCTCTCTGAGCCCTCACGGGAGCTGCCAGCCTCATCTCCCGTGCCCACCGCCCTGTCCCTCGCGGTCTAGTATTAACTAATCAGCACTAATATTTACCTATGCTGGGTTCCGGTCTTCAGCTCACAACCTGTCAACTACTCCCTGTCCAGAGTCTGGTCCTGGTAAGGATGCCAGCAGATAAGACGGAGGACAGTCCCCCATCTCCGAGGCTCAGCACACCCACTCTGAAGGTCGGGGGGTGCCCACGCCCCTCGAGGGACACAGAGCTGAAGCCGTCCCCAGGGGCTTCCCGACATCCCACACTGAACTTGGCCTCAACTGGGGAGGACCATGGAGGTGAAGAGGGGGCACAGCTGCTGCGTCCCCAGCAAATAACAGGCATCTGACCAATGTGCCACAAAAACCAGCGGCGGGACAAGGACAAGACCGAGGGTGCTTGTGGGCAGTGTTCTGACACCCCTGTGTAGGGTGGTCACCTCAGACTAAACCCTGATACATGAGATGCGTCGTCCATGGGGCTGGCCAAAGGGTCACTTGGCTTGGAGAAAAACATGCCAACGCAATCGCCGGCGTTTTTATCATTAGCTGACACAGGAAACACTCTGTGTTCTGGTGTGTGCTGAAAGACACTCAGCCGCTCCTTTACTACCGAGTTGACCCCAACCTGCAGGGCAAACCGAGATGATGCTTCTACTTGGTCCCCGTTTGCCTGAAGTGCGGGGTCTGGTGACAGGGAGAGCCAGCCGGTCTGATGGGGGCTCTGCCTGGCTCCCATATGAGCTGTTCCTGGACCCGGGAAGAGGAGCCCGCCCCGCCCGTGGGCACGGCGAGGGGCAGAGCTGCAGGTGGTGCCAAGGGCCACAGGAGGAGCCCGAATCGAGCAGGCAGCTGCGATCTCCGTGTCTGGGGACAGGACGGGCACAGCCTCACGGGGAGGATGAGGCATGCTGAGAACCAAGGTGGAAAGGGAGGACACGTGGGGTGGAATTTCAGCACCGCCTGTTACTAACTTAGTGACCTTGGGCAGGAGGCTGGACCCCTGTGGGCCTCAGTTTCCTCAACTGGGAAATGGGGGGTAACTAAGCAGTGGGAAGTGGGGGGCTGTGAACAGATGCGACGTGCTGCAGTGATGTCTGAGACAGACCATGCCCTCAATACCGGGTGCTTGCTTCTGTCTCCCATTAATCAGATGCAGTGGCTTGTTAGCTTCTATTGCTCCATCCTGTTTATGCTCCTATCCTCAGAAAACGTCTGCTACGGAAGCAACGATTTCATCCTCTCCAGGCACTTCCGAGCAGGCCGCCGATGCCCTGCACTCAGCAGCGAGCCCGGCACCTAACAAAGGCCGACTCTCAGGCTGTCGGTGTCTGGTCGTGCATAACACAATTACGTGGGTGCTCTGGCGAGCAGGGCGCCACGGCCGCGCTCGGCTGTCCCGGTCCCTGGAACAGCGCGGCGCGAGGGCGGCTGCGTAACTGCTGGCCGAGAGGGGCTGGATGGACCCCAAATCCAATTATGAGCCGTGTGCCCGCTGGGTCATGGAGGAGCCCATCTCTCTGATGAGTTCATGGATGTTTTGGACTATCAATTTGTGGGGTAACTGGATTTGGATGGGAAAAGATCCCTGAAACTCGAAAGGTTTATAAGGGAGGATGGTGGAGCTGGTTTTCTGGGGTGTGAGCCTGCTGTCTGAAGCTTACCCGGGTGAGGAGACAAGATGAACTGGAACACAGAGGCAGACCAGATCGGCAGGAGACACCGCCGTGCCCTGCGGTGGCCAGTCGCTCGACGTTTCTGGGCCGCGGTTTCTGCATCTAAAAACTAAGGTTCTTTCTGGCTCGACGAGACTGTAGGAGACCGCTGCTCTCAGAGACTGGGGTACTGGCAGCGGTTTCCAGAGTGGGGAGATGAGACTACAACAGGTCTCTAGAAACAGTAACTCCTACATGGGCACCACAGGGAGGGACATACACAAAACCAAGGGCTTGAACCTAGATGCAAAACCTTTCTGCACACGGCCGACCACCAGTCAACATGAATTACCCCAGCCAGACGTTTAACGTTGAAATAATATATTTAAATCAATTTACTCAGTTTAAATAGCATTTTGAAAAAGATCTTCAAACCCTTGAGATAAAATCCTTGAAACATAACTCTCCGAAATAACAGAACAACTTGCTTACAGCAAAACTGGCTGTGAATGGGTGTGTGATCCGAGAAGCAGCGACTCTAGTCTCAGGCTGGCAGGTCAGGGCACAGAAGGGAAGCCCTCGCCTGTGGCTGTGGTCAGGTCCGGCGGCCTGGTGGCTCAGACAGTAAAGCATCTGCCTGCAATGCAGGAGACCCGGGTTCGATCCTTGGTCTGGGAAGATCCCCTGGAGAAGGAAATGGCAACCCACTCCAGTACTCTTGCCTGCAAAATTCCGGGGGCAGAGGAGCCTTGTAGGCTACAGTCCATGGGGTCGCAAAGAGTCGGACACAACTGAGCGACTTCACTCACTCACTCTCTCTGCCGGCAGGTCGGGGGACTTCCAGCCTCAGCTCTCTGCCTGCAGCTCAGCTGAAACTCCGTCCAGCTTCCTCGCCTCAACTGTATAGAGCATTTCAGATTTTATTCTATTTTTTTTTTGCTGGAGGTCCAATCTTATTTATTTTTGCTTGGGGACTGAAGACTTTCCTTAAACAATTTTGAAAATTTAGCTTCCTATCGTATTTTCTTTTGCTAGTTTTCCACACTTCCACACTTCACATCCTGGAGTGTAAAGTCAAGCGGTCCTTAGGAAGCGTCACTAGCAACAAAGCTAGTGGAGGTGATGGAATTCCAGCTGAGCTATTTCAAATTCTAACAGATGATGCTGTGAAAGTGCTGCGTTCCGTATGCCAGCCAATTTGGAAAACTCAGCAGTGGCCACAGGACTGGAAAAGGTCAGTTTTCATTCTAGTCCCAAAGAAGGGAAATGCCAAAGAATGTTCAAACTACCGCACAAATGTACTCATCTCACACGCTAGCAAAGTGATGCTCAAAATTCTTCAAGCTAGACCTCAGCAGTACACAACTGAGAACTCCTAGATGTACAAGCTGGGTTTAGAAAAGGCAGAGGAACCAGAGATCAAACTGCCAACATCCGTTGGATCATAGAAAAAGCAAGAGAACTCCAGAGAAACATGTACTTCTGCTTCACTGACTACACTAAACCCTTTGACTGTGTGGATCACAACAAACTGTGGAAAATTCTGAAAAGAGATGGGAATAACAGAACATCTTACCTGTCTCCTGAGAAACCTGTAGGCAGGTCAAGAAGCAACAGTTAGAACAAGACAAGGAACAATGGACTGGTTCAAGCTTGGGAAAGGAGTGTGACTAGGCTGTATGTTGTTTACTTGCTTATTTAACTTCTGTGCAGAATGCACCATACTAAATGCCAGTCTGAATAAGTCATAAGCTGGTATCTAGATTGCCAGGAGGAATATTAACCACCTCAAATACGCAGATGATGCCACCCTCATGGCAGAAAGCAAAGAGGGACTAAAGAGCTTCTTGATGAAGGTGAAAGAAGACAGTGAAAAGGCTGGCTTAACACCCAACACTGAAAAAACTAACATCATGGCATACAGTCCCATCCCTTCATGCTAAATAGAAGGTGAAAAAGTGGGAGGAGTGACAGCTTTTATTTTCTTGGGCTCTAAAATCACTATGGACCGTGACTGCAGCCATGAAATTAAGATGTTTGCTCCTTGGAAGGAAAACTAGCAGCAGTTGTTGTTCAGCCACCCAGTTTTTTCTGACTGTTTGCGACTCAACGGGCTGCAGCATGCTAGGCCTCCCTGTCCCTCACCATCTCCCGAAGTTGGCCCAAGTTCATGTCCGTTGCATCAGTGATGCCAGCCAGCCATCTATCTCATCCTCCGACGCCCTCTTCTCCTTCTGCCCTCAAACTTTCCCAGCATCAGGGACTTTTCCAATGAGTCAGCTGTTCGCATTAGACGACCAAAATGCTGGAGCTTCAGCTTCAGCATCAGTCCTTCCGATGTGTATTCAGGGTTGATCTCCCTTAAGATTGACTGATTTGATCTCCGTGCTGTCCAAGGGACTCCCAGGAGTCTCCTCCAGCACCACAGTTCAAAGGCATCAACTCTCTGGCGTTCTGCCTTCTTTACCCTCCGGTGTTCACAACCGTACGTGACTGGGAAGACCACAGCCTCACAGCCTTGACTGAACAGACCTTTGTCAGCAGAATGACGTCTCTGCTTTTCAGCACACTGTCTAGGTTTGTCATAGCTTTCCTGCCAAGAAGCAGTCGTCTTCTGGTTTCATGGCTGCAGAGTTCAAGAGCTGGCTTAAAACTAAATACTAAAAATACTAAGGTCATGGCATCCAGCCCCATTACTTCATGGCAAATAGAAGGGGAAAAGGGGAAAGCAGAGACAGATTTCCTCTTCCTGGGCTCTAAAACCACGGCGGATAGTGGCTGCAGCCATGAAATCAGATGACAAAACTAGACAGCATATTAAAAAGCAGAGACATCACTTTGCCAACAAAAGTGCATACAGTCAAAGCTATGGTTTTCCCAAGAGTCATGTACGGATGCGAGAGTTGGACCATAGGAAGGCTGAGTGCCAAAGAATTGACGCTTTCGAACTGTGGTGCTGGAGAAGACTCTTCAGAGTCCCCTGGACAGCAAGGAGATCGAACTAGTCCATCCTAAAGGAAATCAACCCTGAATATTCATTGCAAGGACTGCTGCTGAAGCTGAAGCTCCAATACTTTGGCATCTGAGGCAAAGAGCTGACTCATTGGAAAAGACTCTAATTCTGGGAAAGACTGAAGGCAGAAGGAGAAGGGGGCGGCAGAGGATGAGACAGTTAGCATCATCGACTCAATAGACATGAATTTGAGCAAACTCTGGGAGATAGTGACGGACAGCGGAGCCTGGTGTGCTGCAGTCTGCAGGGTCACAAAGTTGCTATTCCACTGAGTGACTGAATAGCAAGGGCATCTTCACTGTTATCTCTTTTAACGGCTTCTAATAGCTCACCATCCCTGAGTACTTACTATGTGCCAGGCATTATTTTAACTCTTGTAAGCCCAGGAATCGAGTTACACAAAGAAACAGATCCACACAGAGGTTAAGGTGACAAAGCTCAGAAGTGACAGGGCTGGCATCGAGTCTAGGCAGTGTGACTTCAGAGCCTCTGCAGGGGACAGCTCTGGCCACTCTGGTACCATCCACTGGCCAGGAGCCCTTTCAAACCTCCCAGGCTGGTCTCCACGTGCTGCCTGCTTCTTACGGGAAAGAAGTGTGGCCTTGCTGCTCCTGGTCAAGATAAAGACTGTGACTGTCCCCCAGTCTCTGTAAACCTTAACAAAACGTTAACAAAATTATTATTTCTAGAATCTTAAAATCGCCTCAAAAAAAAAATCTGTGAATTAAAATCAGCAGTGTCTAATATAAGTAACTCTGACATGGGCCAAATTCCCCGTTAGCTCGTATCCTAGATGAGAGAGCGGCCCGGACAAAGGAACCCTTTTAACAGATCATCAGATGTCTGGGATTTTGCCTGAAGTCCCGGGCTCTCGTCTAATACTACCACCAGCCAACTAAAGATCCAAGCTGTCCACTTTTCCTTCTACCGATTCTCTCAGATGCTCAGTGGACTGCGAAACGTGCCCCACGCTGGCACATGGAGGACACACAGCACCTCAGCTCCGAGGTGGGATCTCACCCACCAGCTCTCCGCCCAGGCCCGCCTCTCAGGCACCCCAACCCCACAACTCTCTTCTCCCCGCAGAACATCGCCGTTCCAGCGTCTGCCAGACAGGCTGCCTCAGATGGCCTCTGCCTCAGCCGCAGGGTCCCGGGCCGCCATCAGAGACTAGAGACAGAGGTGCCTCCGCCCCTTGCTGTGAGTGTGCTGTGAACAGACCCCTAAAGGAAGAGGCTTCTCCAGGAAACTGCGAAGAAAGGGAAGCAGAATAGAAGGCCCTGCCAGACCTTCTAACCTTCCTCTGAGGGTTTTTTTTAAAAATCATCACATGCGCACTAGTGAGCTGTATTTAAGGAAGTGATTTTCCAAAATTCGAGGACTTTTTCTTGTAGGTTTTCAGAAGAGTCATCTTGGGAGAGGAGAGGGTAGTCATAGTCAATTAGAGGGTTGATTTCTGATTCCTCCCAGGTTATAATAAAGGGTCACTGCTCTAGTCTCCAATCAGATTACCGATAAGACCAAACTGGTATCTTACCACGTAAACCCTTTCTACAAATGCCCCCAAGCAATTTGACAGCCCTCAGACACTAAGTAAGCCTCACATGACCTTGTGGTTTAAGAGACTTGGATGTCAGGACTGGTAACGATGCTGAGGTTTTACCTACTAGATGCTGGGTGTGCGAAGAGAATTTCCCCTGGAATCACCCCTTGACCTTGAGAGGGAAATGCTTACTCAGGCCAATTACTGGGTGGCCTGTGGGGTGTCAACAGCCACACTTAGATGCTAACCAAGGGATCACTTAATGTCACACTTTTTCTTCCTCTTTTTCTGAAAAGACTATTTTTGGCCTAGATTGAAAAGACTACTTCCTCCTGAAACTGGCCTTGGTCTCACAGTCCCCGCCTCTAACCTCACACCCAACCTCCATGGCCTCAGCGCAGAAGACGAGGTGGGTTGGACGCAGACAGGGCTCTCCGTTCCCGGAGACAGGCTTCGAGGGGCATGTCAGCCACCCTGCGCTCCGGCCAGACTCACGAGGTGACCCTTGGTCTGTGACAGAACTGTCAGGGCCGCGCCAGACTTGGTCGGTCGGAGGAACGGACCACTTTGGATTCAGTAAAGGAGGGAAGCCCAAACCAAAGCGCTCTGAGGCACATTCAAGAGAAAATGTAAAACGTATTCACCACGCTCTCGTGACTCCGGCAGTGTACTGATACACATCATGCTGCCCACTCCCAGGGCAAGTTGATGAGAAATCTCGTCCGGCACAGTCACTTGCCCTGATGGCTGGCCGGGAGAGACGGAACTCAAACCCAGGGCCTCTAACTCCACCACGCGGAGCCCTCTCAAAAGAAAACAAATGAACAAAAGCCGGGGAGGAGTCTCTTGGGCAAGACGATCACGGCCAGAAGGGAATGCAAAATCAGGACCAGTTACCCACAGCAGTGGTGTCTAAAGAAAGAACCAAAACACCACACGATTAGTGGTCGTAGGCAACTTTCCCATCCTGTGACAGTTTGTGCCCAACTTTGAGAGTTGAGGGATCTCCCCGCTGACCCCAAGCAACCCCGTCTTAAAACATCTGCTCTGGTCATGACAGGCTGGCCGGGACCCCCAGGCATCAGCGGGCCTGAGCGCCTCTCAGGCCACTGAGGACGCCAGAGCAGTCCCAGGGTGGGCCCGAGGGGCAGACCCGGGTGGCGGGTTTCCCTCACGCCCATCCCCTGCTCCCCCGCAGCCTGGGCCGAGAGCAGACGGGAACCCAGCGCGAGGTTCTGGCCAAGCCAAACCTTCTCTCCTGAAAGCTGAAGTAGCGATACTCCGCTTTCACTAGCTGGGGGTCTGAATTTGGAAACGAGGGAAGAACCGGGCAGATGTGATCGCAGTGGCTGCTGACATGCCTGGTTTTAGCACGTCCACACTCTGTGCTGGGGCTCACGCCCTCGTCACACTGGAAGTAGAACCCACAGCGACTCCTTGAGAGAGAGGGTTATCATTCCCAGCGTACAGATGAGCAGACACTTCCTCAGCAGGTTAAGTGACTCACTTGAGCTACACCGCCAAGCATAGACAGACACAGAGAAGTCACCCAGTGAATGAGGGCGCGAAGGGGCGCTGAGGGCGAGGTGACAAGGGGGAGGAAGACAGCACGGAAGGCCACAGTGTGGCCGCAAGTGGCCGGACGGCTGTGAGCCCGGCCCTCCCCTGAGGGCTACTGGGACCCAGACCCCTCGGTCTCTGAGTCCAGCGCCACCGGGGCTCCTGTGCTTGGAAGCAGACAGGAGGCTGCGGGGCTCTTTGGAACAGTCTTTTTGGGCTGAACTCAGCAGGCCTATCCCAGGGGTCCCGTGCTTCAGGCATCCCCAAACACCTCAATTTCGGCCACATCTGTGCACAGTTGTGCTACTGCTTACCTGGTGTTTTTATTTAAGTGGACATACGTTTTACTAGGCCTTGTCCTAAGCAACAATAATCTAAGAAACTGTGGACTTGACACGCTAATTACATACTTCTATATTCATCAATATACAATGTTTAAAGTGAAAGTCGTGTTTGGTCAGTCGTGTCCGACTCTTCGTGATCCCATGGACTATACCGTCCATGGAGTTCTCTAGGCCAGAATACTGGAGTGGGTAGCTGTTCCCTTCTCCAGGGCATCTTCCCAACCCAGGGATTGAACCCAGGCCTCCCGTTTGCAGGCGGATTCTTTACCAGCTGAGCCCCAAGGGAAGCCCATATAATGTTTAACATAATGTTGAATTCTGAACCACTTAAAACCATCTCTCGTGCCACCAGCAGCGTGTGCCGACCATTTCTGGAAGCACCTTGGGTTACCCCAGCGTGTAAAGAACAAAACGAAACTCTTCTTTCACCAAGTTCATGCTTTTCTTTGTTGACTCTTACTGCCCAGCAAACGGCATACTTTGGAGTCCTGAATGAGAAGCAAGATCATTCAACTCCTCTCGTACATTCTGTTTCTCTCACTGAGGGAACAATTGCTCTCAGCCTCTGCTGACCCTCTGCCAGTCTCTGGTTCTATAAATATAAGACTATTTAGGAACCCTGTGTCAGAATCTCTCCATCAATCCCAGGCAATCAATTAGTTCTTTTAAGCTTTCCCTTCAAATCTACATCGTAGTATTGCTGCCAAAACAAGAATGTCCTCAGACAAGTTAAATTCAGCTTTAACCAGTGTAAATAACAGATAAATTCTTCTACTTATTTAAGGAATAAAATACAATAAGGTGGCCATGTCCCACCTCACAAATCAAACAGGAAGGTAAGCACCTTCTTTTGTGCATTTGCAATTGTTTTAGTGTTATAAATTAGAAGTCAGCTTAAAAAGATGCTACGCCCACTGGACCATTAGGAGCATGAATTTTTTTTTTCTGAAACTGTGCTAAACAGCTCGATTCAAAGGTTGAACTGACCCTCCAAACTGGTTTCTAATACAATTTTTCCTTTAATACACTGTTGTATATATTCTAATACTTTAGGCCTCACCGAATTCTTTTTTGGAAGTAGCTAAAATAATAAAATGTCCTAGGTAAGCATGCAAGCACGTTCTATACATTAAGCTATCATAAACACCAACAAGAAGGCTCATATTTCATTTGTTGTAAAACAAGACAAATCACCAAAGCTGAGCAAGGCTCTGGTGCTTAAAACTGCCTCTTGTTGCCACCGGCAGTGTGTGCCAACCATATCTGGAAGCACCTTGGGCTATCCCAGAGTGTAAAAAACAAAACAAAACAAAACCCCTTCCTGTGGGCTGCTCGCCCTGCACGGCTGCCACTTCTGCCCACCGCAGGGCTTCAGGTGTAGCACCTGGGCTGTTTACATTCTTCACCTGGTCTGACAGGCGTGACACAAAAGTGCTCAGAAACGTGTGCTGGATGAACACATCGACAAGAAGGCTCCAACAGGGCCCGGCCCAACGCATACCCCCTCACAGGCACACCGGCACGTCTTCGCCTTCCTGCAGCTCCCTCGGCCGGATACCCCACGCCATCCGACCGCTGCAAGTCCAGGTGGCGGGCAGGCGCCCCCTGGGAACCTCACTGAGCCTCCCTTCACCCTCTCCCCCTGCAGCTCTCCTCGACCTTCCCCACAGATACATGGTCCTCTTCTGGTCTTCCCCAGCCCACGGGCTCCCTGAGGGCCGGCCTCCCGCTTATCTCTGTGTTCCCTGCTTTTTGAACCTGAAAGCCCAATTCATACCCTTCAGCTCAAGGACCTGACACAGGGGCTATCATCTGACCCAACTTGATGGAAACCGTGTGTCTCTTTGGATACCATAACAGAGTTATGCTAAACTTTACCCAAATATCTTTGCTAGAGGATACCCATTTCACATATGCCTAGCACAACACAGAGCCTGCGCTGTGTTCCTTTCTGGGCCCAGGAGCCCCGGGAAGCTCTGGTGAATTTCTGGCTGCTCTGATTTACGCAGGTCTGGGCGAACCCTCAGTGGCTGTCAGCCTCAAAGCAGGACTGAATCGGGACAGACCCTCCAAAGCCACAACTGAGCACCTGTTTACAGTTCCAAGGTGGATCATCCTTACGGGTGATATGCTGGTCTTGGGAGCCGAGGGAGCAGTGTATAGCTCACAAATCCTCTGCGATTCCACTTGGGAGAATGGAAGGTTTCACTGATGTAAAATGTTAGAGGGGCTACAAATGTGAACTGGCGACAGGGACCCAAATTAACGGATTAAGACGTTGCTTCCCTCCTGTGGACAGCAGCCAGCTGAGCCTCGGAGAACGAGTGGGAGAGGAGAGGGGCCGTGCCGGCTCACACTGCAGGTTCCCACTGCGTCAGGACACCGACGAAGCAGGTGTTTTCTTTACAAAAGCAGAACTCTTTTTTACGGAATGATACAGAATCTGAGGTTCAGATGGCACCCTGCGTGCCCTTGTTTCGGTTCTGGCTCTTAACAGACAAGAACGTGGACCAATCAGCTGTGGCAGCTGAGGACAAAGTAGAAATGACTTCAGAAACTTTTCTCTTTTTTTGTTTTTTTGGTCACTATGGACGCTAAACCAGTGTTCAGTTTCCAGTACAACTTCAACGCCTCAAAGCAGAAAACAATGCTGACGAGAACCACGAAACAACAAGGGGGACGGAGTTGCCAGCAGCCTGGGAGGAGGCGCGACTGGAAGGCAGAGGCAGGGCAACAGGGCGGTGGACTGCCGCGGAGCCACGTCTGAATCCCTCCCGCCAAGGCCCGTGTGCTTGGGACTGCCTGCCGTGAGCAGGCTCGAGGCACGGAGGACCATCTCAACACTGCCCAAACGCAACACACTTACAAACATAAAGTCAGGTTAAGAGGAAAAATAGCCTTCCTAAAAAAAAAAAAATCCACTTGTCTGACTAGAGATCCGGAACTGTTACTTCAGGAAACTAAGGAACCTGGACAGTGGTGAGCGTGCCTGTCCCCCCAGAACCCCAAGCCCAGTGTGGCTCTGACCCAGCGCCTCGGTGGGCTTTCTGTGGGTTTCCTTCTGGAAGGAGCAAGGAAAGAAAGTCTAACAACAACAATGCTGTGCTCGGAATTTGTAACAAGGGTTCTTCCCTTAAAAACAGACATAGGATCTTTCCTCTCCATTCTTTTTTGGGGGCAGAGGAGGACAAATTTCACGTTCCCCTTTCAAGGGTTAGAGGACAGGACGTCACGACCGTCTCCAGCCTGGTGGCTGGCGTCCCAGTAAACGCCAGGACAAAGCCACTGACAGAGCGGCAGAAGAAACTTTATTCCGATTTCTCCTGATGGCGAGTCCGAAACTTCAACTTTCCAGGGTGAAAGGCTTGAGAAAAGCTGATGATGTACATTGTGAGGTGAGACTAAAGAATATCTGAGTTTCAGTGGAGTCCTAAAACCAACTTTTTTGCTGTCCCAAAGCAGAAAGTCGGTTGATCTGGTTAGCTCCTAATGATAATGCTTAGAGACACAAATTAATAATATATACCGGCGTGTTGTAAGCACACATCCTATGCTCACCTGGATTCAGGTAACCCTGACACACCCCCCCTCCCACCTTCCGGCTCATATATAATTACAACATTGAATAGAACGACTTTAAAAAAAAACGAGGAGAAATTCACATGCCCTACAATTAACAACTTTAAAGCGCACACTTCAGTAGCATTTAGTGCATTCCCAGCGTTGCGCAATCGCCCCTCTCTGGCTTCAAGACTTCTTCATCACCCTAGAAGAACACCCTCCCCCAGCCCCTGGCCACCACTAACCTGCTCTCTGTCTCCGTGGATTTGCCTATTCTGGAAATATAAAGCAAATAAAAAATGGGCTTTTAAGTTACATAAACTGTCTGAAATAGTATGTGGTAATTCCAAATGTAAACAAGGCATAAATAGGAGATTTGTGGCTTAAAGCGATGTTCTTCAGTTTGATTTCGCAGATCAATAAAATTTCACAAGGAATCTTAAAGACTGACATTGGCTTACCACCCTAACTGACAAATAGGAACATTCTTAAAAAAAATCATAAAAGACATTTTAATACCAAAAAAGGACAACAGAATAAAGGATAGGCCTGTAAACTGAACTAATTTAGCTGCGTGAAAACTCCACACTACATCACCTTTACCTCTCCCTGGACAGGCAAAAGCCTCGTCACAGAGCAGCACACAGGCATTTGGAAATGACAATTTCTGGGCCGTCAACTGTCAATACATCTGAATCTAGATAAACTAAGGAGAGTGCTCCTGGCCGAGAACTTGACCTTCCAAGAAAGGGTAACTTAGGGAATGGAATGGATTGCACCCTGTAGCAATCTGTTTGATGGTCAAGACCGACAAGGTCTAAACCTGCCTCAAGTCTCAGGAGGAAAGGGCAGCAGCCTTGAGGAGACACACACTGGCAGTCAGGCAGCCCCACCTCACCCCGGTGGGCGGACGCCAGCCTGGGGTCTGCAGAGGCGATTCAGAAGCGGACAGCCAAAGAAACCACCGTCACAAACACAAAAGCTCTACGGGCAGGTTTCCTGCAACTCGGCCTTTCAAACTGGGGCATGTGACCTGAGCGTGGGGGCAGGGATGTGTGCACAAGACCGCAGGATAAACACGACAGGCTTCCTGGAGTATCCGTCTCAAAAAGCAGTTAAAATCATGGCCAACGTCTTTATATTAAACTATGATAATTACACACAGAACACAAAATTCAAATAGCTTTCTGAGACAAAACCCAAGACTTCAAACATTTTAGGGGTTCTTACTAGAGCAGAACAGACTCATTGGAAAAGAGCCTGATGCTGGGAAAGACTGAAGGGGAGGAGAAGGGGATGACAGAGGATGAGATGGCTGGATGGCATCAAGGACTCTGGACATGAGTGTGAGTAGGCTCTGGAAGTTGGTGATGGACAGGGAGGCCTGGCCTGCTGCAGTCCACGGGGTCGCAAAGAGTTGGATATGACTGAGCAACTGAACTGAACTAGACCAGAACAGGACATGGCCCAGACTCCCAACAAGAGCAGGTTTCTCCCCCAGTCAGAGGAGCTTCCAGGCAGACTGTGGCATGCACTGTCCTGACCTAACCAACGCTCGCCCCGACAAGACTACTGAGAGAGGCCAGAGGAGCTGACAAACTGGCCCTAAGGACTACATGGAAATGCAAGGAACCCTGAATACAAAACAGTTTGGGAAAAGAACAAAGCTGGAGGACTTCCATTTCCTGGTTTTGAAACTTCCAATAGAGCTACAGGAATCAAGACTCTGGTACAGACATACAGACCAATGGAACAGAGCAGAGTCCAGAAATAAATCCTCACACTTACGGTCCACTGGTTTTCCACAAGCGTGCCAAGTCCATTCAGTGGGGAAAGAACAGCCCTTTCAATAAATGGCGCTGGGAAAACTGGACAGCCACATGCCAGAGAACGAAGGTGGCCCCTTACCTAACACCACGCACAAAAATTAACTCAAAGTGGATCGAAGACCAAGTGAAAGAACTAAGGTGGTACAACTTTTCGAGGAAAACACAGGAGCAAATCTCTGGATTAGGCAATGATTTCTTAAAAATGACACCAAAAACCAAAAGCAACAAGAGACACATTAGATCAACTGGATTGCATCCAAATTAAAACCTCTTCTGCTGCAAACGATAGCGTCAAGAAAGTGAAAAGAGAACCCAGAGACTGGGGAAGTGTTTGCAAAGCATGTCCGTACTAAGGGAGCGTGATCACAGTCACCACCGTGGACTGCTCCCTGGAGGCTGCCCACACCTCTCCCACCCAGTCAGCTCCCTCTCGCCCGTGACCCTTTCCTCCCTCTGCCAGGTCACCACACTCCCCTCAGTTTTCTGCAGAGGGCTCCCCTCTTGTGCCACCAGAAAGCCCAAAGCCATTCAGCCTCATCTTCTCCAACCTCCTTCTTTAATTCCCCCGCCTGCCCTGGAAATTTCTGAAAACCCTCCCTGCTGAAGACAATGCTACGATTTGGGTCTCCAGCAGATCTGGCTTTGACAGCCTTACCACCCACATGCAAGAAAGGAAGAGGGCTGACCGCACCGTGACGACACCTGAAATACAACAAAACTGGTTTATGCGACGAAGTGAAATGCAACGGGGAAAGGTCAGTTCAACCAGAACTGTACAGTCTGAGTTAGGCCCTGGTTAGGAAGTGGAGGTGACTGAGAGCCTTCCTGCATCCCGGGCTCTGCAATGAGGTCGTGGACGTAAATGGGCTGGGCCAGGGCTGGCCAAGCGAACCTCTGGTCACGTCTCAAATCCAAGTCTGTGACAGCGGCCTTCCTGCACCGTGTTCTAGCTAGTTAGCTGGCAGCACAGCACAGGAACACGGAAAGATGAGTAACCACACATGCCCTCCACTTTAATGCTCTGTCTCCCTCTCACTTTTTTGAATAGGAATATGTTTACAGTATACACACACAGTGATAACCCGGGCATTTCCCTACCAAGGATATCAGCTTCTCGCCTGTCTCTGAGGTTCACTGTGGGAGTAACCGGGGCCCTCCCTTCCTGTGTGACAACCACGGTCTGCAGCTCAGTTTTCTCACTCCTAGCTCCCTGATGGTCTCTACTTCTGGTCCACAGAGAGATGCTGCTTACTTGGCAAAAACCCTTTCCCGGCGCTTCTCTCACCACACCCGTCATAACACACTCCCCGATGTGCTGAACGAGTCACCCCTGGTCCCTGCCAGCTCCTGGGGACCACCAGTGAGCTTATCCAGGATGACTTTGGTGAGGCCTCCCCGCCCCCGCCCCACTCGGCCAGACCACTCTCTCCTCCCCAGTGCCAACCCGAAGGCGCCCAGACGTGCACCTTCAGCGCCCAGCACAGCACCGACCACCAGGGTGGTGATTTATAAATATCTGTTCAGGGAAGGAGACAAAGCTTTAGGGGGCCAGAAGGCAGAAGGCCACAACTAAATTTCGTTCTCTATATTCCGTCAAGTTTTCCTTCCCATCAAAATGAACCTGGTGGACTAAAAGTTTGGGGTCTTAATTTTAACCTTATCTGGCACAGTGAAGGCCGGAGTGCTGCTATGCCACCAGTGCTGAATTCAACGAGAACACGCGCACAGAGCTCTCGGAGCAAAGAATGAGGAAGGAAGCATCTCAGAGCTTTATGAAAATCAGGGACATGAGCTCACTGGCTTTTAAAACACTATTTTTAAAATGTAAACATCCTCTCAATTGTATACATCATCCAAAAGCAGCTGTCCTTTCTAGTGTTTCCCCTTGGACAAATGCTTATACTGAAACAGCCAGTTTTCAGATAAAGAATGTCTCTCCTCCCTACTGCCCGAAAGCCCCAGATTCTATTACAACAGAACAATATATCTTACTTTGTTCTAAATTCTAAGATCACTCATGAGGAATCTTTACCAGTCGTAAGTTTATGTTCAGCATTGAAATACTCTTGTTAGCTATGGTGAAAACAAAGCTTTGACGTAAATCTCTTGGGACGTGCGAGGTCCTTGGACCAAGTGGAAAGCAGTCCCGGAGACTGTGTTTCTTCAACAGGAGCTTCCAGGTAGGTTATGCTAAGGGCAAGTGGGTGCGCTTTAAGGCTCCACTCAGTTAATTTCATCCGTACCCACAAACCCCCAAGGCACAGCCCTTACCTTCAAGACCCAGAATCTGCATCTCTTGCTTTTCTAGATGACACCATAAGATCAACTAACCTGGTTCCAGCTGCACGGCACTCTCCACCCCTCTGAGAAACAGAGCAGAGAGCACCGCGCTGCTAGATCTCTGTGATAAAGGGGCCGTGAGAGCGGCAGTGTGCACACCAGAGGGGTGTGGGCCGGGAGTCGTGACTCAGGAAACCCAGGAGCTCGTCCTTCTGACCTCGGGCAAGGCCAGGAACCTCTCTGCTTTGGCTTCCACAACTGTAAAAGAGGGACTAATAAAACCTGTTTGCTGCCTCGTAGGAGAGAGGGGATGGTTAATGAACACCTGCAAGGTGCTCTGAAGATGAAAAGGTTCCTGGGCGCTAATGACAAACAACTGCAGCCTCCATCGGCCTCTGGGCATCACACGGGAGGACGAACTGCCCCGAGTAAGAGCCGGCCCTCCTCAACAGATTCTCTCTAGGCCATACAGTTTCGAAAAACCCTGCAAGAAATGGATGATGGCAGTGCTTGGTGTACCAGACAGGACGCAGAGCCACGCACTGGGATGGCCGATGCCCGAGCTGCACCAGCCCTTGCGTGGCCCTGCCTCGGTTCTGCACACTCCTAACCCGTCTAAATATTTACCTGGGCGGCGTGTCTGAGTTACTATGGATATCACAGTCAAGGTGAATAATTGGCTGATAAGTCCCTGTTTCCTGGCAGAGAACACATTACTGAATATGCTTCCTAAATGCCCCTTTATATTTTTTAACATGATGTAGTGTTAAAATTATAATCCTGGTTTAGCTTACGTTTCACTTCGGGGCTCTCCTCCTTTTTTAAAACAGAAGAAAGGCTCAAATAAGCAGATGATCAAGGCAATATACTAAACAACAAGGCTACCGACTGAACTACGTTGGTGTCTGGCTTCAGAGACACACGTGAGCGCATGCATGTGCGTATACTCCCCAAAGGTGTCTTCCCAACCCAGGCAGATGGGACGGCCTGTGTTTAACTGGGTGCTGACAATTGCAATGCATATCAAATTAAGTGCCAAAATTCAAGATCGATATTTGAAAATTTATATTTAACTGTGCACAAAACTTAGAAGTGAAAAATCTAAAATTCATATCCACCAACACTGTATTATTTGAATAAGTCAGCCCAAGGAAAGTTACATGCCTTAGAAAAGGTCCGTTTCAAGATCTGACAGCCTCATCTGAAGAATAAATGAGACAAAATAAGAAAGGAGAGTGCTTAATGGGAAGAAGCAGGCAGAGAGGAGGAAGATAAGCAAAAAGACATCAGGACTTTGCAAGTTTAACTTTGGCTTAAAGTGTAAACTTAAGTTAACCTTTGTTTAAGATGAATAATGCTTCTTCAATAAAATGTCATTTGTGACTTTATTGCAAAGAGATAATGTTTTTAAATTTATTAAAGTCATAAAAAACAAACAAACAAACCAGTCACTCAAGTTCTCTACCAGTGTAGCATTTCTCTTAAGGATAAAAGGAGCAATCTGCTTATTCTCATCATGTGCTTCTGTCCTCAGGGACAGGAGGCTAGAATTTGAATCTCAGCTCTTTTCTTTCAATTCCCTTGAAAAACAAGTAATTTAATCAAATGCATTTAAAAATATAGCACATTCAGACTCAGGAAGGTCTGGAGACAGCCAAGGACCCCAGTAACCCTGTAAGACACACTGCTAGGCCTTAGCCTTGAATCCGACAGCTCGACTGCGACGTGACTGGATCTAATTTAAGAAGGGGGTCCACTAAATTGACAAGCCCCCAGTGTTTTCAACATCTAGGAAAATATTCTAAAAAGCAGGCAAAGGAGGGTCACCGGTGGTGTCTCAGGTAAGATGACTCCTGGGGACCAGGCCTCAAGCACAGAGAAGGGGCCACACCTCCAGTGGGGAGGTGTGGGAGAAGCCAGCCCAGCTCCAGTCCGACGAGCCTCACCACTCACTGCCTGGGCAGGTCTGCCCACGGATGCTCCCTCTGGACCTCTGCACGACGAGCACGGAGCCTCGGTGCCACCTGGCTGTGTGCTGCAAGCGCCCGAGATAGCCCCTGGGCACGAGCCAGAGGCTCCACTTGCTGCAGCCTCCCGCCAGACGCCCACCTTGTCCCAGGGGGGTTTCAACCAAATCCGCAGAGAAGTGTGGGACCGCACTTAAAGAGTTTATGCCGTGTACGTATATACAGCACGATTCAGGATACTCTAATGTCACACTTAGCTAAAAGCATCAGGAATTAGTTCACAGAGCCATCAACACGTTCAAACCTTGTCAAAGGCTTAGTTCTCCAAAACTACTATCATGCCAGCTTTTTTGTCTTAAGAAATAAAAACAAACAAACAAACAGGGAATTCCCTGGTGGTCCAGAGGTTAGGACTGGGCACTGTCACTGCCAAGGGCCTGGGTTCAATCCCTGGCCGGGGAATCCACAAGCAGCAAAACGCTGGGGGAAAAAATCCACAAAAAACCAGAAAACAAAAAACACTATATACTACCAGTCAGTAGATAAATCCACATTTACACTACTTAGTGCGAATGCACATTCACACACACGCGTCAAATGATACACAGCAAACTCCAAACAATTGTCTCTGAGATGCCAGGGAAGGTAGGAGACTCATTTTGGGGACAAGGCTAGGGATATTAGTTTTATTTCCAATTCAAAAAAAATTTCGAAGTGGCAATATTCACATATGGATTTTTAAAAAAGATCAGAAAAAGATAAAAGGCAGACAATTAATGCCAAAAGAGAGGGCCCAGGCCTGGGGTGACTCCACTTCCCACATGCTGAGCACAGTTACTGGCTCCCACTGTGGCCTGGGAGACCTATATCCATTATTAGCTGATTAGTTAATCTAGAAATCTTTTTGTTGTTGAGAGAGAGGAGGAGAGAAAAATACAGAGACTTAGTAAAAACAGGGTCCAGCAAGTCCAGCTCATGCTACAGAGCTTTCTTGGGCCAAGAGTTTTCAATTGTTTTTGGTGTCAGAATCATGTCCTCTAAAAAGAGTCTGGAGGTCCCTGAAGAGTGTGGATCACATGGATTCTACTTAATGATACCAAATTAGAGAGGGTTTAAAACATGTACTGACTGATTCACTTAAGGTAACAGGCTCATTGCATGTTAGCTGAAATATCATGAAAATACCTGTATTAAAAAAGAGCAAGAAAAATGACACTGTTTTATATTTTTGCTTATCTCTTTATAAAGTCCGACTTAATAGAAGACAGGCAGACCTGCATTTCTGCCTCTATACTGTTGTCCGATATGGTATTTTGGTTGAAGTGTACAAAAAAAAGTCCAGCCTTCACCACATGTTTAGTTGGAAAAGGGAGGTATTTCAATGACATTTAAAAAAATTGTGGTTATTCTTCTTTAAGTCTATGCTAATGTTCAAAAAGCGGTAGTTTCTGAAAGCTTAGCTGCAACGTGGAATATGAAACCAAACTGATGATGTTTCAGTGACATCAAACCCTGTGGTGTGTCCTGCACTTTGAACGCCTCTCCTGCCCACGAATGTTTGCAGCATCTCTGAATATGCTGGTGTGCAGTCATGCAGCTCTTCCGTCGTTCAGATCAAGAAGCCCCATTTGTCAGTATCATCAGAAGTCATCAGCACCGGGAGCTGTCAAGCTCATGCTGGCAGTTTCCCAAAATTCAAACTTTTGCTTACAAGTTCGAGTTTTATCCTGGGCAACTAATAGTGTCACTGTTGTTACCTGAACTGACAGGCTTCCTTTATTCCTTTTTGAGAATGGGCTTCTCTGGTGGCTCAGCTGGTAAAGAATCCGCCTGCAATGCGGGGGACCTAGGTTTGATCCCTGGGTCGGGAAGATCCCCTGGAGGAGGGAAAGGCTACCCACTCCAGTATTCTGACCTGGAGAATTCCATGGACTGTATAGTCCATGGGGTTGCAAAGAGTCGGACAGGACTGAGTGACTTTCACTTTCACTTCACTATCGAGAAAGCATATGTCAAATATTCAGGTCTTACTAACCCAATTTGTCTGTCTCTTGTTCTTCCAAGTAAAAATAATGTTCCTGAAAAAAGGCCAGCTCAGCTCGCAACTCACACAGCTGTGCACTATTCCTGGAGACCATCACAGCACCGCAGCTCGCCCGTGGGCTCCATGTGAACTCTGTGTCATCCACAGAATGTTATTAAAAGGTGTGTGAGCGAAAGCTGAGATCTAATAAAACTAACCATTTCATGCTTCATCAAGGATAGTCTTGGGTCAGATTTGTGCGACATGGTGGGGTGCATGGTGGTCTCCAGCTGGACACCATGGCCTGCTCTGCAAAAGGAGCTATTTTACCCATCACCGCCTTTGCACCATCAGGGCAAACGGCCACACAGTGAAAGAGGCAAAAGAAAAAAAAAAAAAGGCTGTTGTATTCTTGAGAAAGGGCTTCCCTGGTGGCTCAGATGGTAAAAGAATCTGCCTGCAATACTGGAGACCACTGTGACCTTGCAGCTCCCTTGAGAGCATCTCAGGGACTCCAGGGGCCCACTGACCACTGCTTTATGCAAACACTGAGGACACCTGCAGAGTTGTGAGTACAATGTTATCATACGCCACCCCTGGAGAAGCTCCTACTACCAGGAGAGAAGAACAACTTCTGGTTGTATATATGCCAAAATGGTCTACAAACATACACAGTGCCTCTCTGGTCCCCGCCTCTTCTTCCTCCTTGAAGTTACCAAGCACAAAGGACCAGCAATGTAGGAAAACTGGGCTTGCTCCTTAGGAAACATTACTGTGCTCATAACTTTATAAGTTGAACTATCATAATTAGAACACATTGCTAGTGAATAACACAGCAAGCAGACAAAAATTCAAATGAAGTTCATATGCATTAATGACAAAGCAGAGACTGTAAAGGTTAATCAAACAGGTGTTAACAACTCAAGTTCTATTAGAAATACTACAATAGTAAAACTTGAAACAGTAAGGTACAAGGTTATAGTTTGGATCTCAGTTGGTTCAAATACTGTCTTTTTTTTTTTTTGGGTGCGTGGCATGTGGATGGGCCAAAAAGTTCTTCGGGTTTTTTCCATAAGATGCTTCTTGTAGCACTTAGTTGCCTTTTACTTCATTCAAAACAATTTTGTTCAATTGTATTGTGACAGCTGTCATATCAGCATGAGTCAAAAAAAAAAAAAAAAAACCGGAACATCAAAACTGGTGGATTGTGTAGCTATTTGTAGCAGCCACTGAAGATGGAAGAAAAAAAGCAACATTTTCAGCATATTATGCTTTATTATTTCAAGAAAGGTAAAAACGCAACTGACATGTAAAAAAAAAAAAAGACTTGTGCAGTGAATGGAGAAGGTGCTGTGACTGATGGAATATGTCAAAAGCGGTTTGTGAAGTTTCGTGCTGGAGGTTTCTCGCTGGACAATGCTCCTTGGTCGGGCAGACCAGTTGAAGTTGACAGTGACCAAATCGAGAAATTAATTGAGAACAATCAACATTATACGCCACAGGAGATAGCCGACATACTCAAAATATCCAAATCAGCCACTGGAAATCATCTGCACCAGTTTGGTTATGTTAATCGCTTTGATGTTTGGGTTCCACGTAAGCAAAGCAGGAGGGGGTGGGAAAAACCTTGACCATATTTCCTCATGGGACTCTGCTAAACGTCACAAAAAATGTTCTGTTTTTAAAACAAATTGTGATGGGTGGTGAAAAGCGGATACTGTATGATGATGCGGAATGGAAGAGGTTGCAGAACAAGCGGAATGAGCCACCGTGAGCCACCCCAAAGGTACCGGTCTTCATCCAAAGAGAGTGACATTGTGTACACAGTGGAACTGGAAGGGAGTCCTCTAGTATGAGTTCCTTCTGGAAAACCAAATGACTGATCCCAACAGGTATCGCTCCCAGGGAGAGCAGCTGAAAGCAGCACTTGACATGAAAAGTGTCGAATCAGTCAACAGAAAATGCATCCTCATCTTCCATGAGGATAACGCAACAAGACTACACGTTGCTTTGATGATCAGGCAAAAATTGTGACAGCTTGGCTGGAGTTCTGATTCATCAGCCGTGTTAACCAGACATTGCACCTTTGGATGTTCTGTTTATTTCAACTTTTACAAAATTCTCTTAATGGGAAAAACTTTGATTCCCTGAAAGACTGTAAAGGGCACCTGGGACAGTTCTCTGCTCAAAAAGATAAAATGTTTTGGGAAGACGGAACTATGAAGTTGCCTGAAAAATGGCAGAAGGCAGTGGAACAAAATGGGCTGTTCAATAAACTTTTTGGTAAAAATGAAAGGTTTATTTTTTAACCTTAAAATTGAAGGAACTTTCTAGCCAACCCAATAGTTCCAACCAGGGACTGAATTTGCGTCCGGTGCATCTGAAGTGCCGGAGCCTTAACCACGGGGCCACTTAGGGAAGTCCCATCAAATACTATCCTAATTTAAAAATCCCCACACAAAAAAGGAGTTCAGGAATTCTAACATAATGGGATTTGACCATATGACAGTAAACTTTCGGAAGTCAAATTACTAACGCATCAGAAAGCAACATCTGCGTTTAAAACCAATGAACTGTTGTCCTATTTGGGACTAACCACAGACAAAATCGCTAACTTCTTAAAGGAGAATCCCTTATACATCTTATGCTAAACTGGCTTTCTTCAAAAGAGTTAAAAATGGGGTGAGGAGAGGGCTGTATTAAATGCTGATTTCCTGTTACAGGCTGGACCCCTGAGAGCAAGAAGTCTGAATGGGGGTCATCAGTACACGCCGAACGGAGTGGCTGATGGTCATCCGAGGGTCGCCTGATGAGGCAATTCTGTACGCGATCCACAAGCAGAACAGGGCACACACTGCAGGGTCATCAGTGACACCGACTTCCGCCAGGTGGTGAAGCGACAAGCAAATTGCAGGAAGAGAGGCTTGGTAAACGAGGGAGGGAGAGAGAGCAGATAGAGACAGAGGAGCAGGTACAGGCAACAGGGAGGCAGGAAAATAACACAAGCTGTGGTTAAGGCCTGGGCTTTAAGTCACCACCACGACCTAGAAAAGAGGACAGCCGCGGCAGCCACGAACACGGCCCGCGGGCTCACAGCACTCGGCGCCGTGTGAAGTGTTTCACACGCATTCACTCATTTAACTGACCCTCATAAAATTCAGACAGGTAGATCCTTTGACAACCCCCCATTTCTTCCCCATTTCTGGCAGGGAAATGAGTGAGCTTGCCTGAAATGGCTCAGCTAACCCACGGTGGGGACCCCCGTGACTTCTGAACCCTGCCTTTAACCACTGAGCACCGCGCCTGTCAAGTTCAGAGGGAACTTTGCTTTTACCTGACAGTGTGCTTTAAACTGTTACATTTTAAAAGACCAATAAAAATGCCAATAAACATAAAAAAAAAAGGTGTACACCTCGCAAAACACTGTTCGCTAAGATGGTGTGGCTGTCAGGGAACCCACCCGCGAGGCGCTGGGCTACAGGGTCTCAGCCCCAGCCCACCCGAAATGACCATGCCCCTGCCTCATCATTTCACCACGGGCCACTCATTTGTTAGCAAGGGAGTAAAAGGGAAAACGGAAGAAAGGCCCAAGCTTGAATATGAAAGGCCACTGCTCACTGCTTAGGAAACAATTTCTAAGTAATTACATGTCCTTTGCACACTTTTTTCTAAAGCAGAACATTTTAAAGACATTTCAAACACTATGAGGAAGTTTAAACCTACATGGAAGGTGAATACTTGTATTCCTTGTATATACTTGTATACCTATATACCCACTTCCCTAGATTCAACAACTAGGGATATGAGCATATTTGCTTTGCAGTTACTTTTCTCTTTGCTGTTTGAAGTAAGGTGCAGCGATCATGATACTTCACCCGAATTTAAATACTTCCATCTGCAATTCCTAAGGATGAGGAAAGTTCCTACAAATCAGAATCCCTTTGAAACTAATGGTAATTCCATAGAAAATTCCACAACAGCCACACCAATGTCTTCTGCAGGTTTGATTTTGTTTTGTCTTTAGAACAAACATCTGATACAGAGTCATTCACTATGTTCGACTGTTACATCTCTTGCATTTTTCTTTTCAACTAGAAGGGTTTTTGATTTATGAATAATTCAAGGGCCTAAAACAAAACCAGATTTTTCTGGCTGTTGCAGTTTGTCCTTGCGCACGTGAGTCAATGTCTCTACAAGATGAATAAGCAAGACTTTTCCTTAAGTACGTTAGTGAGAGAAACCAGCCCAGGCTTGGGAGTTCTCCGCATCCTTGATGGTCCTCTTCCATCTGACAGGGAAGAGGAGGTGAGGCAGGCCTTGTCTGGAAGCAGATGGGGGGAGATGGGGCAGGGGTCTGCATGCCCCTGCCTGCACTGGCCCACGCCCCAGCCTCTGGTCTGAGATGTTCCGTGTGGCCAGGACCTGAGCTGATGGAAGGGTGCCTTATCCTATCTGATCACTTGGAAATCCAAAGCCCCCCAAAGATTGCTCTAGCTGGGTCTCCAAAAAAGCCAAAAGGAAATACCAGAAGATGATACACATGGCTGTGTTTCCTCTGGGAGAACCACCAGCAGTGGCCTGGGGTCGTGGAGCTGGTGGAGGGCCAGGACAGAGGACTTGGGACTTACAGGCTGGTGACCTTGGGGAAGAGTGTCAAGGACGTCCCAGCCACCTCCCAGGCAGCAGGGCTGGGAAGAACAAGTCAGTGTTCACAAAAGCTTGTCGCATCTGGCACATCATTGGCCCGGGGGAGAACGCCCCGTGGGGGTACCTGACGTATGGAAATAGGGGGCGGTGCACCCCAAATGGCTGTGCCTGGGAGGACTTGGACCGTTCCTAGATGCAAAGCACCCTTTTCCTGACTACTAACCATACCTATTTATTCTTCTACATAATTAGCATCTTTTAATGAAAAAAATATGATCAGTTCAGATAAGACTAATTAACAAAAGGTGTGTGGGCTTTACATAAACACACACCACCCCCCAGAGAGCTCTTTGTTACTCTGGTTACTCTCCTCATTCCTCGCTGGCAGGAATGGTGACTTTACGTAGAGGCTCACTCCAGGTAGCTTTCAAGGTGTGCTTCTAAAAAGTCGCTTCACAGAGAGGGACAGCTACACAATAAACACCCTGGGTCTGGTTCTCTCTATTTGGAGAGAGAGAGTCACTGGTGAGGTCTTTTGGGGGGGGGGGGGTGTGTGCTTTCACTTTCCGTAGTCAATGACCCGATTTCCTTCCTAATTCTGGGAGGTGAGGACAGCGCGGGGCAGCCGCCCTCACGACGTTTACTGGCTTCAGCCACGCAGGAGCGCCCCACGCCTGGAAGCCCGTGTACGCGTGTGCAGCGGGGTTCAGCAGCACGGGCTAAGCCATCAGGTGGGCTGAGGCAGAAAGGAAGCCCTGGGCCTCGACCTCCACACTGCCCCTGGATCATTCTTCTCGAAGTTTCTGTTGGAAAGGTAAACACCTTTCCTCGAATCGGTGACTCAGGAACACTTGTGAGAAGACAGACTTTTCCTACAATCAGACTTCCGTTCCCCAAGAAAAAGGGGTTTTACACAAAAAGAACAATTTGCTCCCCAGCTCCCCACCAGGCCTTGGCGACCCATCAGTCTTTCAGGGACTGGACTCGCCAACCGACTCTCAGGTCAGAGCACACAATGGCTTTCCTGAGGCCGGAATAAAACCCAGCTGGATCCGGATGGACAGCAGATCTTCCTTTCTGACCATCAGCATCTTTTTTGGCACAGCTCTTCTTGCCTTAAACCTGGCTCTGGAAGTGACAGACATCTTACTATGCTTAACCGGCAATTAAAATTCAAGGAAAAGTCTTGACTGGTGGTGGGGTTGGGGGCTGGGGGTGGGGGAGGCAAACTGTGTCCCATGGGCCAAATCTGGCCAGCCCCCTGTTTTTGTAAATAAAGCTTTACTGGAATACGGTCATTCCTATCTGTGGCTGCTTTCACGGCCAAAAACATTGACTCTCCAGCTTTTCCTGAAAGAGTCTGTCGATCCCAGTCTAGAACTGTGCTGTCCAATACAACAGCCACTAGACACGGGTCTATTTAAATGTCAAATAGCCAAAACGAAATAAAATTAACCATTCCACCTCTCAGTTGCACTAGCCACATTTTGAGGTTTCAGCAGTCACCTGTGACCGAGGGCTGCTGCGGTGGCCAGCACAGAGGACATTCCCGCCACCACAGACAGGTCTCCTGGTCGGCCCTGGGAGGACAGGATTTAAGTCATCAAGCTAAATTTACAGCCACCAAGTCCCAGGTGACGCTGCTCCTTCTCCAGACAGAGAAATTTAGGCTAAGTTTCAACAACATGTTCCTGTCACACTTCTTACTGCTGCTGCTAAGTCGCTTTAGTCGTGTCCGACTCTGTGCGACCCCAGAGACGGCAGCCCACCAGGCTCCCCTGTCCCTGGGATTCTCCAGGCAAGAACACTGGAGTGGGTTGCCATTGCTTTCTCCAATGCGTGAAAGTGAAAAGTGAAAGTGGAGTCGCTCAGTCATGTCTGACTCTGTGCGACCCCATGGACTGCAGCCTACCAGGCTCCTCCACCCATGGGGTTTTCCAGGCAAGAGAACTGCAGTGGGTTACCATTGCCTTCTCCAGTCACACTTAGGACATGCTAATTCACTACATTGATCACAAACTCTAGGCTACGTAATAGGAGATGAGTGTCAAGCCAACTGGGGCTACTAACCAATCCAGGAACTGCATTGTTTATGGACCGTAAGCTCTGAAAGCTGGGCCATGGTGCTTGCTTCATACTTCAAATTAGGAACCTGCTTGGCACGAGGTGATAGGGACTCAAGTATTTGCAAAATGAATGAAGAAATGAATCCTAGGCCCCAAAACTGTCATACATCAGAGGCCAGTGAAACAGATGGATATTGATAAAATGTTGGGGGAAAAACACTACTATTTCTAGAATCCTGTGGCAAAAGGTTCTACAAACAGCCAAACTTTCTATTTTAAAATGAATTAAAGAAAAATTCCATACAAAACAAAACAACTGCCTGGGTTGGGATTCTGGCCCTACCACTTACAGGCTGGTTGCCGCGGGCTGTTCTTTTCCCTCTGTGGGGAAGACCCCTCTTCTCTAAACGCACGGGGGAGTGGAGTCGGAGGCGAGCCCGAGGGCTGCTGGCCCCCTCCCAGCAGCAGGAGATATCAGGCCCCCGCTCGCTTTCCCACACCCGCTCAGACTCAGCTCCCGTGCCCTCCTGCCCTGGGGCCCCTGTGTGGGTCCCTCCAGTAGACCATCGAGCCCTCTGGGGAAGGACCCTCAGCACTGGACACACAGAGGAGAGGCTAAGTGGAGATGAAACTGATCAAGACTCTAAAAGCCAATACAGTAAAAATAAATTTTGCTAAACCATTCATGAATGTGCCTGCTCTCAAAAGTGCTTGTGAGTAACTCAAGCGTTTTTCAAGTTTTAACTAGTTCACCGTTTGAACCAGAAGTTAAGTTTTACTATCGGTTATTCCTTCTTAAAAACTCAAGTCTCCTGTAAGTTAGTACACTTCACTACTTTTCCCCCTCACAATTAGAGAACAACCAACAATTCAACCAACAGCAAAAAACAAAAAAAAAACCAACCCCACAAAAAACCCAGATTGGTCACAGTAAAGTCTTAGAATTAAACAACAAAAAAAATCAATGTGGTATAAGATATAAAATCAAATATTCCAGTTTGGAATAAATTCATAGCTAAAAAAAAAAGGTACATTAAACTCAAGCTAAAAAAACATCTGTTATTTATTAGAAGATACCTTAAAAGTTTAAAAATAAACGTTTCACGTGCAATAAAATTTTCTTATTACTAACTCAATCAGTCCCTGCTTAAGAACTTAAATAGAAACACAATCATTTTGTTTTAGCCAGTTTGGCTCCTGCAGCTAAAACACCTGAGTGCTAACTGTGGTCAACGTTTGCTCTTTCCTGGTTGCACCGCAAAACAAAGTGACCTACAGGTTTGGTCACTGTGGACGTTAATTGCCACCATGTTCATTACAGAGGGTTTGGAGAGAAAAGGCAACCCCTCTCTTATTCCAACAGACTGGGTATTCATGTAGTTTCATCTTCCTTCCCTGGGTACACCCTAGGATCTGAAAAATCTTGCCTGGCATTTTAGTCATACAGACTATTAGTCACCTGGAGATCTTGCCCCAACCCTTCCTTAGCACGGGTCCTGACAGTTAAAACTGTTCTGTTAGGACAGAGCTGTGATATTATATACATTTTAAAGTGATTTGATGAAGCTTGCTTAACTATCATTTTCTATTTCACCCAAATACGAACGAAAAATTTGAATAAGAAACATTTTTAAATGCTTAAGAAAAAGTATACAATTATCCTGATACCTATGTTTTAATATAATTATCAATTTACTGTGGTAACTGTGTTTTTAAGCTAAGTTTTATATAAATTTTAAGCTAAATTCGGAATTCAAATTTTGTATAAAGTACGACTGGCAAACTGTATTAAAAGTGATCTATACACACATTGAAAACTTGCTGCCACCTAAAATTTTTAGGGCAAATGTCAATACAGAGCCTATTTAAATGCAAAGTGTCTGCTCCTATCCCATAAAAAGGCTAACAGCTCAGAAATTATGACCCACAATGGATTTCAGTATTTCAAAGCACAAGTGTATTTTTCTTTTAGGCTCCATGGCAAGGACGAAAATGATCCTTTTAAAAAGGGAAGTTCTTTTCTGGTCGTTCCTGCATATTTTCTGACTGCAGTTTACCTCTAATTCAGGGATGTGTCCCCGCTGAAACCTTCGGGGTGTTAATCAAGCAATGCATCTGTAACAGAAACTCTGCGCACGGACAACTTGGCCAGGCCAGGCGTGCCGCCCGCCTCTCCTTCCTACCCCCACCCAACGCCTTCCCCAGGCAGTGACTTCACATCCTTTGACATCAGCACGGCTCTGAAAGGGGGATGGGAGAACGAGCAGAAAGCAGAAAAACCAGCTTTGAACTATGCATGCAAGGCCTCTCTCAAGACTCAAATTCTGTAAGTAGTTCGTAAAATGCCAAACTGCAGTGACACACCCAGCCTCCTCCGGTTAGGTCTGCCGCGAAACGGGGGGAATTCTGCTAGAAAGGACTTCCTGCTTTTCTTATCTGAAGCACAATGGCCATTTATTAACTAACCACAGAAGGTTCCGTTTCAGTGAAACACACAATAACTTACCTCGAATATGGAGAAGGGCCACGGGCTGGAAAGGCCCATTGGAGTTGGCCGCATCCACCACCATCCTGCTGCCCGCTTTATTACATGTCAACATCTAGACTCCAGCGGGAAAGGCAATGTACTCCTTAAGGCAAGAAACCAGCCTCCATTTTAGTTTAAAAAAAAAAGACAAACTGAAGCTCTCTGCAGCTGGAGGGAACTGGCTGCTTCGTGATGTCAGCAGGCACGGGGCTCGCTGATTGGCCAGAAGCTGCAACTTAAAATGACACTAAAAAAACTGCAAATGGAAAGAGCGCTCTGTTTGGCTGTCAGTGTGTGTGAGAAGCCTGGACAGTTTTTGGCTTTCTCAGTCTTCATTTCTCACTAACTTTTAGGCAAAGATCCCATCTCTCAAGGGGCAGGACTGAGGCCACAACTCCAGCCAGACTATAAACAAATGATTCTGAGAAAGCCACCGAAAAGAAAAAAAAAAAAGTATGCATATGTGTCTACGTGAACTTTAAATTTTCACATTTATCTGGTACCCCAGATTCACCGGTACTTTATACCCACCTGGCCACCTCCTGTTTTCTAATTACTTTAATATCTGTATCATAGTTAGCATTTGGGCAACCTATTTTTTTAAATGCAAATGGCTTTAAATATTACACAATCTCAATTCATTAGTTTGGACTCTTGTTCTATCACCCTTTCCTACTACCAAGTTATGAACTAATAATCCTCAAACAGTGTTTTTTTTTTCCCTCAGGGTCTAATTTTTTTTAATTGGAAAAATTCAGTTTAAAAATTACATGGAAAAATGAAAGTTTTAAATGCAATAGCTAGAAAGTGCTATAAATTAAAGGTATTTATACCACCTGGCTGTGAAAATTAAAGTCATAAAATAAAATGTAGGTGTTTATTTTTATACCTTAAAAAAGGGTCAACATACCACTTTATTTCTCGTATTTTGTTTAAATTAAAATGTTTTAATTAAAAAAGATATTTCCCTTCTTTTTATGGGGCTAGTATTAAAAGCTGTTATTCAGCTCTTAGTCTCCTATCTTCAAAAAAGGTTAATATAAAAAGCTGCTCCAAGAAAGGACATCATTTCTGAATCAGAGTATCCTGGGGAGGGGTGTATGTGTGTGCTGGCGAGATGATTCCCTACAATAAGGTTATTACTAGCTCCAAATGAAAGTGAATATGCTATAAGAAAAGTCTCTGTGCCAGGCAGAACTGAAAAAAATTCCTCACTCCACACACACACACATACAACTAAGTCTATCCAAAAAAATTCCTCACTCCACACACAAACACACACAGCTAAGTCTGTCCAAACCATGTCTTCTCGCTTTATAAGTTCTCACACAACTCCTGCCATCCCCACTTTCCCCAGTTTGTGAACAAGAACCAAAAAGCCCTTTGGTTTCTAGACATGATTCACAACGGTGAGAAATGGGCTAGGGTTTGCAGCTACCCCTCTGGGCTGGCACGCACCCCATTTCAACCAGCACATGAACTGTAGTCGCTCAGGGGTGCTGATTAGGTGCCCCCACACTAAGTGAGAAGGCAGTATTTTACTGTGTGGATCAATAGCCATTAAAAAATACGCAAATAAAAGCACACCAAATCCTACCCTGGCCCCTCATCCACAGAGCTGAAGGACGCTGCTGGACCCCAAAGCCGGGCCATGAATTCACTTACAGCAAGCAACGGGGAATGGGTGTCATGGGAGCGGGCTCTCCCCACCTGAGCCCACCTGCCGTCCACCTGCCTGGCTCCTCTGCTCTCTGAACAGCTGGTGCTCTGAGGCAGGTGCTGTGAATTCAGATCCTGGCTGCTGACCCTCTGAGTCTATCAAATGCGTGAGGATGGCTCTCCGAGGACTTACTGTCACCGTACTCAGATGAACTCAGACTCAAGTGCAGCCAGGATCCAGGCTTGCAGGGGACTTCCCCAGGGGTCAGAAAGCAGATGCTTAATGCAGATCTATACCCTAAAGAAACAGTGATTTGTTCTCAAACAGTTTAATATTTCATATGAGATGAGAAGGGGAAATATGCCTGTCCTAAGACCGTGCTGATGAGTGGAATGCAGAAACAGCAGGAAAAGACTCCTAGAATCTTTATATGAAATATACAGATTAAAGTCAAAGAAAAAGGGAAGACACTTCTTGATGTATTTTTCCTAATGATCTTGGATCAAAAGATCTCAACTTTATTAGTGATTTTCCCCCATGCTCTTTTGAAGCCTTATGCATTTGAAGTAGCTCTTTAAAGAACTTGAAGTCTATGATCTGAAAATGACTCGTGAAATAAGAGTCTAAAATATAAATAAGCAAACAAACATAAATAATATGGAGAAAGAAAAAAAAAGACTTGAACAAATAAAGACAAGGTATGTTTCTGGACTGGAAGCACACATATGATAAATAAACTGATGCTAACATTTCCCCAAACTGATTTATAGTTTTAAAGCAATTCCATTCAAAATTCAGAGGAGGTGTCTTATTTTTCTGGGTAATTCTAAAGTTCACTTGGAAAAATAAAAAGCATGAAGAATGAGAACAGTACTTATGAGACAAGCAGGTCCTGCCAACTATAAAGTTTATGAACTGAGGACAGTGTGATGTAGTCTGGAGACAGGTCTTGGGACAGAAAGCAACAGCCCCTGACACAGTGAGTGTAGTTATACAAGTGTAACATCTGATTAAAGAAGGAAGCGCAGAGCCATGGAAAGGTGAAGATTATCCAGATAACTATCGGTTACGTGTGGACAAAAATCTAAGTCTTCAGCTCACACCAAAATAAAATAGATGGGTCAAAAAATTAAAAAAAAAAAAGCAGTTAAATAAAAAAATCAAATTAGCCCCGCTGCCAAATCCCCACAGTGTTGAGAAGAAAAGGGAAGTGACTATCGATTCTCAAGCTAGAAAAGGATAATTAAAAGACACTGGACAATGCTTAGGGGATATTCCTCACATTTAAATATTTACAAAATTTCTATATATTCTCTCCAAAAATCAAAAGGAAATATAAATGCTATAATTATAAGAAGTTAATAATATACTATAATTTACTCGAAAAAATTGGGCAAGCTCTGGGAGACAGTGAGAGACAGAGAGGCCTGGTGCATTGCACTCCATGGGGTCACAGAGAGTCAGACACAACTGAGCGATTGAACAACAACAACAATAATTAGAAAAAACTAAGACCTCAGAGGTCAAATGATCCAGTTTGCTAAAGAACTATAACTGATCAGTTGTTGCTGTTCAGTTGCTCAGTTGTGTCCAACTCCTTGGGACCCCATGGACTGCAGCACACCAGGCTTCCCTGTCCTTCACCGTCTCCCGGAGCTTGCTCAGACTCATGTCCGTTGAATCGGTGATGTCATCTAACCATCTCATCTTTGTATGAAGAAAAGTATTCATCTGTCAAATCAGCAATAATTTTAAAAATTATAATTAATACTGGTAAAGGCATGTTGTAACCTTGACAACAAATCTATAAATCGTACTGATCCTTTTGGAAAATAAGGCTCAGCAATAAAATTTGGCAATATGTAAAGATTCTTTAAGTAATTTAACTTCTGGGAGTCTATTCCAGAAATGTAGTAGCCATGAGTGAGCATCAAGTTTAAAAAAAAATAGTTATTCAAAAATTTGTGCTAAAGTCCTTCTCAGGTGGGGCTAGTGGTAAAGAACCTACCTGCAATGAGAGAGATGTAATGAGACATGGATTTGAGCTTGGGTTGGGAAGATCCCCTGCAGGAGGGCACAGCAGCCCACTCCAGTATTCTTCCCTGGAGTATCCCATGGGCAGAGAAGCCTGGCAGGCTGGAGTCCTTAGGGTCACAAACAATGGGACCTGACTGAAGCGGCAGCACGCGCACACATGAGATTTACCGTCTTTGCCATTTCAGAGCGTCGCGCTCTCAGTGGCAGAAGCACATTCATCGTGATGTGCTAGCACCGCCACCGTCCAGCCCCGGAACTCGGTTCATCTTGCAGGACAGGAGGTCTGCCCCTGTTAAGCACTTCCACCCCAGCCCCCTCCCCTCGGCCCCTGCGCGTTTGGTCTCCATGACTATGACGACTCCGGGTACCTGATGTTTAATACAAGTGAGACTGTGCAGCTTTTGTCCTTTGGTGACTGGATTATTTCACTCAGTGTAATGTCCTTAAGGTTCTGCTGTGTTGCATCATGTGCCAGAATTTCTTCCCTTTTTAAGACTGGACAATACTCTATCGCAGGGATATACCACATTTTGTTCTATTGATCCCTTGATAGACACAGGCTGTGTCTGCCTTTTGGCTGTTGTGAATAATGCTGCTGTAATATGAATATACAAATGTCTAAGTCTCTGCTTTCAATTTTTGGGGGGTATATTCTCCAAAAATTATGGTAATTCTATTTTTAGCTTTTGAGGAACTGCCATGCTGTTTTCCACACTGTTGTTGTTGCTCAGTCATGTCCGACTCTGTGTGACCCCATGGACTGCCGCATGCCAGGCTCCCGTCCTTCACCATCTCCTGAAGCTTGCTCGAACTCATGTCCATTGAGTGGCGATGCTATCCAACCATCTCATACTCTGTCACCCACTTCTCCTCCTGCCCTCAATCTTTCCCAGCATCAGGGTCTTTTCCAGTGAGTCAGCTCTGCACACCAGGGGGCCGAAGCGGCAGCATTTTTTTACATTCTCACCAGCAGTGCACAAGGGTTCCAATTTCTCCACATCCTTACCAACACTGGCTATTTTCTGTTTTTCTGACAGCAGCCATCCTAGCGGGTGTTAAGTGGTGTCTCACTGGTTTTGATGTGCATCTTCCTAATGATGAGAGATATTAGTCATGTTTTCTTGTGCTTATTGGCTATTTCTGTATCTCCTTTGGAGAAATGTCTACTCAAGTTCTTTGCACATTTTCAAATTGGGTTGTTTTCTCGTTGTTGAGTCGCAGGAGTTCTTTATAAGTTTTGGATATTAATCCCTCTTCAGATAGATGATTTTGAAATCCTTCTTCCCATTTCATGGGTTGCCTTTTCATTTTGCTGGTTGCGTCCTTTGCTGCACAGTTTTAAATTCTGAGGTAGTCCAATTTATCTACTTCTGCTTTCCTTGCCTGTGCTCTCGAGTTGCGTCTGAGATATCACTGGTAAGTCTAACGAGAGACTTTCCTCTATGTTTTCCTCTAAGGCAGTATTCGGTCTTTGATCCACTGTAAAATTTTTAGGTTCGGTATAAAATAAGGGTCCAGTTTCATTCTTTTGCATGTGGATATCCATTTTTTTCCAGCACCACTCTTGAAAAGACTGTCCTTTTCCCAGAGTGGTGACATCCTAGAAAACCATGTGGCCATGCACGCGGCAGCTTACTTCTTGGTCTCTTATACTCTTGGTGTCTATGTCTTGGTTTTTATATAGATATATATTTATCCATTTGGTTGTGCTGGGTCTTAATTGCAGCATGTGACCTCTTAGTTGGGGCATGTGGGATCTAGCTCCCTGGCCAGGGATTGAACCCGGACCCACTGCCCTGGGAACACAGAGGGCTAACCACGGGAACACAGAGGGCTAACCACTGGACCACCAAGGAGCTCAGTACCACACTGATTTGACTACCTTAACTTTGCAGTAAGCTTTGAAATCAGGAAATGTAAGACTTCCAATTTTGTTCTTCTTTTTCAATATTGCTGTGGTTATCCAGGGTCCCTGGAGATTCCATGTGAATTTTAGAATGGGTCTTTTTCTATGTCTGGGAAAAAGCATTGTTAGGATTTTGATTGAGACTGCAATGGATCTGTGGATCTCTTGGGCAGTGCAGAGGTTTTAACAAGACTAAGTTGTCCAATCCATGAACACACGTGTTTTCCATTTACTGCGGTCTTCTTCAATGGCTTTCAGCAGACAAGTCTTTCACCTCCTATGTTAATTCAAAGTATTTTATTCATTTTGAGAGCATCACATTTTAAATTTATGATTCTAAAATACTAGAAAATACCTTAACATCAAAGGGATTATCCCACACAGTGAAATTTTTTACACATTTATCAAAAGTACTTATGGATTTGTAAAGTAAAAATAAGTGAGCAAAGCGGTACATAAGTTTTCAGAAATAGTATGAACATAAAAAGAAACATTCTCAAAATATCAACGGTAATCACCGTGGAGTGTTATGGCTACGTGTAGTTTTTCTTTCTGAAATGTCTCTATATTGTTCAGTATTGCTAAAATAAGCACACAATAATTTCATGAAAATTAACAACTAAATAAAGCCATATTGAGTTTTTTTTTTAATTAGCTGATCATTCTTATTGTCATCTTATTTATATTTTGGCTGTGCCACGTGCCATGTGGGATCTTAGTTCCCCAACCGGGAATCGAGCCTGCGCCCCCTGCACTGGCCGCACAGAGTTGTAACCACTGGGACCCCAGGGAAGTCCCAGGACACACAGATGGCGTGACAGCAGGAAGACTCCCTTAGTGAACGCTGCCCCCTCAGGCACAGGCAAGGAACAGAGAAGGGGAACTATGACGCAAAAGATTCACTGTGCTACATAAATGAGATGGAGCATGTGAAAAGCAAACACAAAAGTGGCCTAAACGAGGCATGACAAACTGAACCACAAACACGAGGATGCCGACTCCTTGGCTCAAGGAATCAGCTACGGGCTCCTTAAATTTTGACTGCACATTTGCACGGAATCCACAAACTCATCTAGGCTTCCGAGGCCCAGTCAGCTTCCAGAACTCTCTCCTCTCAATGAAACAGGGACTCAGCCAGCACCTGTGCCTGGGGAGACGCCGCCCTCACCCTCCATAACCCCAGGCTGGTCCTTCTTTCCTCACTTGTCAAGGGGCGGGGGCACGTCTGTGATCCCCCCACCTCCTCGGCTTTGGGGAGGCGCCGATGCCACCGATGTTGGGGGGAGAGCCCAGGAGGATGAAGCCACCCCCGAGGTGGGATCCGCCCGCACGTGCTCAGCCATCCCAGGGAAGGGGCAGTGGGCACTGAAGCGCTTGAAGAGCAGGGTCTCGGCCCTGGGGCTCAGTGTGAGGGCAGAGACGCCGACGGCATCCCTGTCTGGACTAGCCCCCTCCAGGAATCCTTCCTCTCCCCGTCCTGGGCCACTGGCTGTCTTCCAGCAGCCCCAGGACCACACTGAGCACACTCACTGCACAAAGGCACGAATCAAGCAGTGATGCCCGATTCTGATCCTGCCAAGCTCCCGCACCAGCTTGTCCCTGTAGCGCAGAGCTAAGAGGGGTATATGCCACTGACCACCTGGAGAGGGACAGGTCCCCCCCCCCGAGTGCAGAGCCCCTGCCCAGCCACCCCCCATCCTGTCGGTGCCCAGCCCCCCGCCCCCCATGGTGCCCTCCAGCCTGGCTTCTGGACACTCCCATGACAGCTTTTCTTGCCCTGCAGAGGGCTTGAGCTGACTTCGAGAAAGGCACCTTTCCGGGCTCAGTGCAGAGCTCCCTGCAGAACCGCCAAGTGGGCAGAAAGACTATAGCTCCCAGCGCATCTGTCCAGCACGGAGGCAAACGCAAGCATCGTACTGTCCAAGGATGGGAGGTTTAAATAGGAGTTACTCTTTATTCTTGGCTTCCTCCGTCACTTTACGTGGGTCTTTATTTACAAACAAACTGTCTGTAGTTACATCCCGTTTGGAGGTAGCATTCCTGACTGAAACATTCACGTTTTCATTTCTAAATTCAGCCAAAGGTTTTAATTTTCATCTCCCCAGGCAAATTTTATAGGCAAATTAAGTACGCTCATATTTTAGTGAAGAAGCTTTACAGTTTCTTTTATGAAAGGAAGGCTGTGCTCTGAGCCGACACTTAACTGGAAACAACACGGGCACGGGCGACGTGTGTTTTGTTGGATAGGAAATCTAACCCAAAAAAATTTGGCTTCGCTTACAGTTTAAAATAGCCTTTTTCCTTAGGCAGATCAAAGATACCTAGCATTCAGCTGTGTTCAAAGGTTGCCAGGGCACTTCTGCTTGCCAACAGCAAGGTCAAAGGGACGCTTGCTAGCTGCCCTGTTGATCTGAGTGAGTCCTGTGAGTGGTTTGAAGGGTGGACAAGCTTATCTCAGGAAAGGCCAGCGGGGGTGCGTGGGGCGGACGAAGCAAAGAATCTGCCCAGAGTGCGCCGCTGGAGACCTCTGCTTCTTTGTGCTTTCCCTGCAAGCGGGGCTGGAAACCCTTTAAAGCCAAAGAAGTCGTCACACCCCTTCCGTGTTCTGAGAAGGTAGGAAACCCACGCGCGGTACACGGAGCCGAGGTGACACGCCAAGTGCTTCCAGGTCAACTGTTAGCAGGAAACCTCATTTCACGAGGAAGAGCCCGAGGTGCAGGGAGCGCTGAGCCCAGGAGGGGGTCCAGCCCCGCAAGAGTTCCCAGAAAACTGGAGGATGCGGGGAGGCCCCCGGCCCAGAGCGATTTTTGTTCCTTCAGCCAACCTGTGTCTCAGGGATCCATGGCAGGTACTAGACTGGGGGCAGAACAGACACGCAAACCGCCCCTGCCCTCAGCCGACACTTCAGACAGAGCAGCATGTGGCGTGTTCTGCAACCCAAGTGTCCATCCTGATGAACAGACAAATGGTGCTCCATCCACAAAATGGAATCCCCGCCTCAATGCACACGAGTCTCAGCAAGCTCTGGGAGATGGTGAAGGGCAGGGGGAGCCTGGCATGCTGCAGTCCAGGGGTTGCAAAGAGTCGGACACGACTTAGTGACTGAAGAACAACAATCCACACAATGGAATGCTGTTCAGCCTCGAAATTCAGGAAAAAAATTCTGTATGATTCCACTTACATGAGGTCCCTAGGGGAGTCACAATCACAGAGACAGAAAAGAGAATGGTGGGTACCAGCTCCAGAGGCTTTCCAGGCGGCGCTAGTGGTAAAGAACCTGCCTGCCAGTGCAGGAGACATGAGAGGCGTGAGTTCGATCCCGGGGTCGGGAAGATCCCCTGGAGGAGAGCACGGCAACCAACTCCAGTATTCTGGCCTGGAGAATCCCGTGGACAGAGGAGCCTGGCGGGCTGCAGTCCACAGAGTCATGAAGAGTCGGACACGACTGAGCGACTTAGCCTGCAGGCAGGGGCTGGGGGAGGGGAAAGTGAAAGTCGCTCAGTCGTAGCTCTTTGCGACCCATGGATTATACAGTCCGTGGAATTCTCCAGGCCAGAACACTAGAGTGGGTAGAGGGCGGTAGTAACAGGCCCAGAGCCGTTGGGGGAGGAAGAAGAGACAGTGGCGATGGCCACACTGCTTGGATGCCACTGAATTGGACACTTACAGATGGTTAAATGGTAAATGTTATGCTGTGTATGTTTTACCACAATTTAACAGAAAAGAAAAGGCAGGCCTCAGCCAGGCGGCTCAGGAAACAGCCAGCAGGGCATGGGGCTGCCCCTGGAGAAGGCGGAGCACAGGGGAAACCCAGGCCTGGAGGGTCCAGGCAGGGGGTGAGAACACGCAAGGATCGTGTGTGTGCGCGCGCGTGCAAGATGCTGGGAGAAACCCAGGTGAGGTCTGCAGAAGGCCTGAGCTAAATATTAAATGCAGGATTACTGCTGCCAGTTGACACCAATTCCCTGAGTTCTGTTGAGAAGGGGCTCACCGGGGAGGACAGACAGAGGCTGAGACTGACCCTGGGGTAAGAGCCATGTGGCCGGAGGAGAGCGGGCAGGAGGGCGCCCCAGCGGCCAGGCCGTGCTCAGGGCTGGGCTCAGGCTTACGGGAGATGGGCCTGGGGTGACTGCAACAGACAGGTGCGGGGCCCAAGCGGGAGGGGGCCGCAGGCGCCTCGGGTCTGGTCTGGGGCCTCCCTGAGAGCCTGGGCCACCTCTGCTCATCGTCACTGTCCTGACCCCCTCCCTGCGCTCCAACAACCCCCGTGGTCAGCAAACATTTGCTGTGAACTGGCACCTGGCTTGCCAAGCTGTTTCCTCCCCTTATTGTGGGCATCAGAAGACACAGCACCAAACACGTGGCAGAAACAAGACGGATGAAAGCTGAGTTTCTGAACCCAGGAGAATTCAGAGACTGAGAGAGAGTACTCTGGTACCTTCTCACTCCATTTTTATTCTTCAACTAACAGGCAAGAGGGGTATGCATTCTTGGTTGTGTCCGGCTCTCTCTCTGTGACCCCAAGAACTGCAGCCCACCAGGCTCCTCTGACCATGGAAATTTCCAGGCAAGAATACTGGAGTGGGTTGCCATTTCCTTCACCAGGGGGTCTTCCCGACCCAGGGATCGAACTCGCATCTTGCATCCCCTGCACTGGCAGGTGGATTCTTTACCAACAGTGCCACCTGGGAAGCACGAAAGCTCCTCTAAATAGATGCTAATTCATTTTTAACCAGTAAAAAATGATCGCTTGTATGGCAAGATGCTCAACTGTATTGGAAAATAAACTGCTTTGAATTTAGACTGCAGTCCATTCTAAAGGAGATCAGTCCTGGGTGTTCTTTGGAAGGAATGATGCTGAAGCTGAAACTCTAATACTGTGGCCACCTGATGCAAAGAGTTGACTCATTGCAAAAGACTCTGATGCTGGGAGGCATTGGGGGCAGGAGGAGAAGGGGACAACAGAGGATGAGATGGCTGGATGGCATCACCGACTCGATGCACATGAGTTTCGGTGAACTCTGGGAGTTGGTGGTGGACAGGGAGGCCTGGCGTGCTGCAGTTCATGGGGTTGGCGAAGAGTCAGATACAACTGAGCGACTGAACTGAACTGAACTGCATTTTCACAAAACGGGGGCAAGACACACATTTTAAACTGCTATTCCAAAGTCAATTTCTAAAAACTCAGATACGTTCTCCCAACAATGGGACAACTTCTTTCCCAAAAGGCCTAACATTTATTAGCAGTTCTAAATTTCTGCCCCATGGTCTCCAATGAATTGTTATTAAGCCCTAGTTGTTTCATTATATCTTTGGTTTCTCCAGAGGTCTGTCTTTTCGAAAGCAAGGAGAATGGCTTCAGGAAACAAAGTCCATGATTTATTAGCCACCTAAAAAATTCACCCTCTTCACTTTACACTTCTACCTTCCAGACCAAAAATATTAAAAGAAAGGACTAATTCAGAGAAATCTTTGAATGAGCAAGACCTGAAGGCTACATTCAGCCTCACTGTTAAAACAAAAAAAAAGATAGGAAATACTATTTTCCACTAATGTGCAGTGGGACAGGCACCTCCTACACTCTGGCGGGAGAGTTCGCGGGGCCGCCTCTTGGACAGTATCTGTACAAGGTTCTTGAAAACGCATGGCCTTTGATCAGTACCTCCCTTCCTTGATTCCAGCTTAAGGAGAAGTTCAAAGGTGTGAACGACAAAAGATTTACATTAAAGCATGGTTTACAACAGCTGAAAACCAGGGGAATATAAACAGTATAATTAATCAATGCTTCTTGTGGCTCAGACGGTAAAGCGTCTACCTACAATGCGGGAGACCTGGGTTCAACCCCTGGGTCGGGAAGATCTCCTGGAGAAGGAAATGGCAACCCATCCGGTATTCTTGCCTGGAAAATCGCATGGACAGAGGAGTCTGTAGGCCATAGTCCATGCGGTCGCAAAGAGTTGGACACAACTGAGAGACTTCATTTTCACTTTTCACTTTCTATTTCCATTAAAGTTAGGAACAAGACAAATATGCTTGCTCACACCACCTCACATTAACATCTTACTGGACTTTTCAGTCAACTCAGGAGAAAGACCCTAGAGGTATAAGAACTGGAAACAAAGAGGTGAGATTACTTTTACAGGCAGCTCTAATGAACAGCTGGGACACCAAAAAGAATCAGCTGAAAAACTACTGCCAACAATAAGACCATTCAGTAAGGAAGCAGGATGTGAAAGCAAAGTACAGGAGTCACCAACCTCCACTTAAACAATCAACAGCTGTTTAGAAGACAGCGGAAAAGGAGAGCCCAATTTACAACAGCAACGGCAACAGAATATCTGGGCACACACTAAGAAATGTGCGAAACCCTACACGAGGGCAACTTAAAAACACCCTAAAGGAAGTGAAAGCGGTCTTCAACAGAAAGACACTACACTCTTAGATGAGGGGATTCAAACATCCTCAAGATGCCAATCCTCTCTAGACATTTTTTAAATTGAATGGAATCACAGCAAATACATCAGCAGCTTTTATTTTTTGCAATGAAACAAACCAATTCAAAGTTCCTATTGTTTGTAATAATATCATGATTGTTGTGAGTAATTTTAGTATGATACAGCAAGTGAATGATATTAGAAATCAAGATTTTCAGTGTAAGATAGAGATACAACTATGAGAATTCAAGAAACACGTGAAAACAGCATAATGTTATAAAAGCACAGCGAAAATATACACACATATCTTCTAGAAAATATGTCCCTGTTCTAGCTCCCTCCATCGAAAGTGCCTAAAAGCAACCGCAGCCAGTAGCAGTAAGTACTGCCCAGTGCCCTGACTTTGGTCTCTAACATTATTCCCCAGTGAAAGGAACCGTGGCTCTTTGAAAAACGGCTAATTCCAAGTCTGGGGGGAGGGAGGACATCTCACTGTGCCAGAAACCAGGAGACAAAAATGACACCGTGCCAAAAAATACACAGCAGCTCTCCCAAATATCAGACAGTGGTTAAGACTATGCATCTGCACATAAGAAGGAATATGGTTTTAGTGGATTAAAACACACGGATATCAAGAAAACACATAAGGGTAGTCACAAGAGAAAAAGGAAAAAGACCTTTCGTTTTCACCATGTGAGGGAAACTGGTAACTCAAAAGCAAAGACTTAAGCTTCTCCTCACTTTCCAGTAGGAGCTGCTGCTGCTGCTGCTAAGTTGCTTCAGTCGTGTCTGACTCTGTGCGACCCCATAGGCAGCAGCCCACCAGGCTCCCCCGTCCCTGGGATTCTCCAGGAGAGAACACTGGAGCGGGTTGCCATGTCCTTCTCCAATGCATGAAAGCGAAGAGTGAAAGTGAAGTCGCTCAGTCATGTCTGACTCTTAGTGACCCCATGGACTGCAGCCTACCAGGCTCCTCCGCCCACAGGATTTTCCAGGCAAGAGTACTGGAGTGGAGTGCCACTGCCTTCTCCCCAGTAGGAGCTACATGTCAGGATAACCAAACAGGCCCCTTTGGTAAGAAACGGCTCTGCTTTTAGAAGGATGCCAGAACAAACGCTGAAATCTCCAGTGAAACTGTTGACTCGGACAAGGATTATCAAGCGGTGTTTAAAGCACTGGCATGTGGTTGATGGGGAAGAGACACTGCAGGGGGCCAAGATACACCTTACAGGTGGTCACAAGCACTTCAGGACTGCAGCGAAGACACTGGGCACTGGAGACAGGGACGTGTCACCACCTCCCACGGCACAGGGGCGAGATGTAGCCTCCCACCTTCTTGTCACACACAGCACACATCGCGCCCAACAGGGAAGCTGTCTCCAGTTACACAGCATCACTTCTGATACAGTTTGTCCCAAAAAAGGTTTCCACTTTCAGGAGCTACCGGGAATCAGGGGGATACTTCACAAGGCAAGCTCCTTGGCTAATCTAACACGTCATACAACTTGTTGTGGCTTATGGCACTCCCAGACCAGCAGTGACCCCAGGGGTCTTGCAGAGGCGAAAACAAACCCCTGCTGGAGAAGATCCCTTCATTCTAGGTTTTAGTTTATTTCAAATGTTTGAGTAGAATGACCAGCATACACCAAAGAATAATCAGGGACATAAGGAAGTAAGACATCATGAGCAACATGTGACAAGGACTTCAGATGCTGGTATTATCTGACACGGACTATAAAGCAGCTGTGCTGACCAAAAGACATGACATCTGCAAAAGAATAGGAAACTATTAAAAAAATACCACAGCCGATTAGAAATAGAACTTCCATAAATGGAAAAAAGTATACCTGAAATCTAAAAATTTGTGACTGTATTTTATGTTTCATTTATTTTCACTATATTTTATGGAAGTATTAGATGGGTTGAAAACTAAAAAGAAAACTGGTCCTTCACCATGGGTAACATGAAACTCCAATCAAGAACATAGCACCGTTTCACAAAAATGCTGAAAAATACAGATGAGGAGTAAAGAAAGATAGTAAATGAAAGATTCCCAAACCTATTTGATTAGAGCCAAAGTTGGATGGGGAGAGAAACTTAATATAGAGATAACAATCGAAGAAACAATGGTATATTTCCTCAGTTGTGCGGGAACTTTCCATACAACTGAGGAAATATAACAATCCAAGATTCAAAGTGAACTGCAAAAAAGACTGATAAAAAAGAAATCCATACTTGGACACCTGGTAGTGGAATCACTGAAAAAAAGAAATCTTTTTTTTTTTTTTTGGTACCACCAACTGACTTCGTTGGTGGTACAGTGGATAAGAATCTTCCTGCCAGCCAGGGGACATGGGTTCGATCCCTAGTCTGGGGAGAGTCTATGTGCCACGGGCAACTCAAGCCTGTGCACCACCACTACTGAGCCCGTGGTTTAGGGCCCGTGCTCTGCAACAAGAGAAGCCACCTCAGTGAGGAACCCGTGCAGCGCAGCTAGAGAGAAGCCCACACGGCAGGGGAGACCCAGCACAGTCAAAAATAAATAAATAACGATCATTTAAAAACCCAACCGTGTCTTGGTCAAAATCAGAAAAGTGGCCAGGAATCACAACGCTTTCCGAAAGAATGAATTTGGCTTCTCAATGCTAATGGAAGTCAAAAAGCAACGAAATGCTTGGCTTCAATGCACTGAAGGAACGTAACAATCCACAGTTAGATACTCAGTGATAAACAGTGTTTGCTGCCAGCAGATCCTTATTAAAGAAAATTCTGAATGATGCATTCAAACAAGAATTTGACCTCACAGGGAAAGTCTGAGATGCAAAATGGAATGAAGACTAAAAAGATGAAGCAGACAGATCTAAACGGTTATCAACAGAACAAAACAGTAATGATGTTATGGAGGACTTAAAATGGTTGGAATTCAGATATCCAATAATGCAGAAGTCCAAAGAGACAGCAGTAGCAGCCTACCTCTTCTAAGGCATAACTGACATATTATATTAGTTTCAGGTGCACAACAAGTTGTTCAGTTGCAAAGTCAAGTCCAGCTCTTTGCAACCCCAAGGACTGCAGGACGCCAGGCTGCCCTGTCCTTCACTATCTCCTGGAGTTTGCTCAAATTCACATCTATTGAGTCGGTGATGCCATCCAACCATCTCATCCTCTGCCACCCCCTTCTCCTCCTGCCCTCAATCTTTCCCAGCATCAGGATCTTTTCCAATGAGTTGGCTCTTTGCATTAGTACCTACTGCAAAATGATCACCACAGTAAGTCTAGTTAATAGTCAACATCCCTCACCAGACATAGTTACAGAATATTTCACTTCTTGTGATGGGAACTTTGCCGATCTCGTCTCTTAGCAACTTTCAAACAGTCACCACAGGATTGTTAACTATAGTCACTGCGCTGTATATTACACCCGTAGGACTTCTTTAATTGGACGTTTGTAGCATTCGAGTTCCTTCACCCGTTTCACCTATGGCTCCACACCCCGCCTCTGGCAACCCTTTTTTAAATGAACAAACTTTAAGGATTCAGTTCAGTTCAGTTCAGTCGCTCAGTCGTGTCCGACTCTTTGCGACCCCATGAATCGCAGCACGCCTAAGGTTTACAGAAAAACTGAATGTACGGAGTTCCCATACCTCTGCCTCCCCTCCCCTAGTTTCTTCTATCACTAACACCTTGCAGTAATGTGATATGTTTCTTACAACTGAAGAGCCAACACTGATACATTATTAACGAAAGACCATAGGAAGGATTCATTTTGTATTGTACATTCTGTGGGTTTTGACAGATGTAAAAAGCCACCTGTTCACCACATGGCAACATACAGAGCAGTTCACTGCCCTAAAAATCTCCTGTGCGCTGTCTATTCACCCTCCTGTTCTCCAACCACTGGTCTTTTCACCATCTCCCTAGTTTTGTCTTTTCCAGAACGTCATACAGTAAGACTCATGCAGAAGGCAGCCTTTACAGGCTGGCTCTTTTCACTTGGTACTATGCATTGAAGGTTCCTGCACGACTTTTTATGGCCTGGCAGCTCATTCCTTTGTACTGCTGAATATCATGCCATTATCTGGCTGGTTTGTTTATCCATTCACCTACTGAAGGACATCTTGGTTGCTTCCAAGTTTTGGACATTATGAAAAAAGGGTGGCGTCGTTTTTTTAACCACCCCAAATTCTTGCGCAAAATTATACAGTGCAACTAAGATGGCAAAACAAATGCCCATGCCCAACATCGACAACAAAATTAGGTGAAAATGTGTCCGCCAAAGACATGTGAGCATATGGGTTTGACCACCAGCAGCCACAGGCCGGTGTGTGCTCAGTGTCTGTGGTGAAGATGTCAGAGAGAAGCAATGAGTGTCCGCCACAGGGAAGAACTCTGAAACAACCAAAGAGCTGGGTGGAGCCCCCTTGAGAACAGCAGCTGAAAGCAGAGGGGGTCTGTACACCCCACAACGGGTGAGGGCAAGGAGTCCGCAGCCGGGACTGAAGGGGCCCTGGGAACCCTCGACATTCAGCAGCCGTAGCTTCCTCCCAGAACTAGGTCACACTCGGGACAGACTGCTGGGCAGAGGATCCAGAGTGGACAGCAGGGAGTCAGGAGAGGAGCTGGAGAACGCAGGTCTGGTATTAGCAGGAGAAGAGACCAAATCAGGGCACTCAGGAGGTCAGGCACCATATTTTTGAAAATTTCACAAAAAATTAACTGGAGCTAGAGCTCCAGAACCCCAGCTCCGCTTTAATTTTCACACATGCACGAGCACCAGGTGGGCTCAAAGTCAAGTCCCACATGGAGTTCTTATAAGGAAAAAGCGAAAGGGGACTGAACGACACCTCCGCGGCAGGAAAAGCATTACAGGGAGACAGCCCACAAAAACGCGAAGAGATGCAGCCTAACATTTCAAGATGAGACGAAAGACACTGAAGGAATCACATAATGTGTCAAAGGACTACATGAATATTAATAGGAAAGCTCAGAGGTAGGTAATAACTCTGTAAAGAATTAAAAGAAGAAAATCATTTCAGCAATGAAGATTCACTGAAGAGAATATGAGAGCAAATAAACACAACATGAAATGCCTCGCAGGTAACAGCACATGAAAAAGAGGAAAAAAAAAAACAATTAAATAAAAAAAGGGAGACAACAAATACAAAAAACAGGCAAAGAAGATTCAGTGTTTGTACAACAGGAGTCTCCAGAGGAGTGAATGAAAGCAAGCGGAGAGACCAAATCCTCAAAATAATAATCATCCAAGAAAAAGAGACTTGGTGTTATCACTGTGAAAGAACACAGCACGCATGTGGGAAAGTCAACCCAGAATGATATACTCTGAAATCACTGGACTTTAAAGGGAAAAAAAAAAACTGTTTAGGCATGAAAGCAAACAGACCAAATAACCTGTAAGAGAGAAAAGAAAGTTAAACTGACATCAGAGTCAGACAGCGGTACTTTATTGCAGAAGGAAATGGAGAACACCCTTAACATACACATGAAGAGAAAACCTGAACCAGGGACATTCTACGCAGACGCTCTCTGAGGTCTGAGACAGAAGGCTCCCAGAGAGGACGCTCCCTGCACAGCAAAGTGCCGAGAAGCAGCGCAGAGATGGCGGTGAGCGTCAGCCGCGCTCCTGCGGAGGACCAGTGCAAGCAGCGATGCGGCGAGACCATGCAGTCTGTCACGGCCGGTGACCAGCTCTGACAACGAAGACAGGGCAAAGCTATTAAAAAAAAGGGCGGGGGGAGGGAGGCAATGAAAAGATGCCCAAATTTCAACCTTTCAGTCATCTACCGGCCACAACGTTGGTATTATTTGTCTGAAAATACACTTTGTCTAATGTGGGATAGAAAGAAAGTCGCTCAGTCGTGTCTGACTTTGTGACCCCATGGACTATGCAGTCCATGGAATTCTCCAGGCCAGAATACTGGAGTGGGTAGCCTTTTCCTCCTACAGGGGATCTGCCCGACCCAGGAATCGAACCGGGGTCTCCTGCGTTACAGGTGGATTCTTTACCAACTGAGCTATCAGGGAAGCCCAATGTGAGATAAAGTAAATGAATAATCATCTGATATTTAAGTTCTCTTTATTATCTCTGATGTCCCTGAGAACCAGAAGTATTCACGTGACTAAAAGGAGGTGTAAGACAGAAGTTAAATAAATGCCTGAACTTGAATGGAGAGTATCAGCAGGAATTCCTGATGCGCTATGTCCTAAAAAAAAAACATTATTTTCTAGTATGGTCCACTGAAAAGTCTTGTAAACAGTGACCATTCCAATAGCAAAGAGAATCCTGGCACTCAGACCCGGTCTTGAAATACCATCCCCCACTGAAACAAAGCAGGGACTTCTTGGACAAATGGCTGATTCTAAAACTTGTACGGAAATGAAAAGAGCCAAGGCAATTCTGAAGAAAAAGCTGAAGGACTTAAGACTACTCGATACCAAGACCTACTAGGGTGTGTTAGTGCTTCCCAGGCACAGCCCAGGCAAGCCCGTGGAACAAAACAGGGCCCAGAAACAGGTCTGCACTGCGATAGTCCTTTATTCACAAAAAGATAACACCACAGTGAGTGAAGGAAGGGTGACCTTTCTTTCCAACAAAGGTGCTGTGCCAGGGAGCACGGTAAAAAGGGGAAAAGGAAAAACACGGGAAAAAGGAACTGTGATCTCTAACATCACAGCAGGCACAAAACTTAATTCGACGTGGACTGTACGGTTCAAGGTGAAAGGGCAAAGAAAGTTTTAGGAAAAACAACGTAAGGTAACATCTTCATTACTTGGTGGAAAGCAAAGATTTACTCAACAGGCCAAAGTACTGTCAAAGTGCTAATGTCTTTGAGAGTGAAAACTCAAGAGTAGAAGAAAATGTGTAGTTCCCATATCTACTTTAAGGACCTACACCTGAACTCCAACAAATCTATGTTTTTTTAAAAAAATCTTAACAATCCAATGAGAAAGAAAGGCCCAGAGACTGAAGCCTGCACTTCAGAAAAGAATACATCTGAGCAGACGATAAACCTACAAAGAGATGCTTACCTTCATTCGTCATCAGCTGGCTTTGAAACCAGCTCATCACAATGGCTAAAATGAAAGACAGACTACAGTGGAACAAGGTATTTATAACACGTATATAGCCAACAGAAAGTTCATATCCAGAATAAAGAAATCTTCAGAAAAATTAAGACAATGTCAGGCAGTCCAATGGGAAAGGACCGATAAACATTTATAAGAGCACCTGGCCTCATGATAGAAATGAAAATTAAAGCAGCAGTGGGCTCCTATAATGAGATCCTGTTGGCCCGCGGTAAAGTAGGCATATAGATTGATATGATAAAATTGAGAGTCCAGAAATTAATTTTTACATGTATGGTCAATTGGTTTTTGATAAGGATACCAAGGCAACTGGACTTCCCAGGTGGCGCTAGTGGTAAAGAACCTGCCTGCTGATGCAGGCGACACAAGAGACTTGGATTCAATTCCTGGGTGGGGAAGATCCCCTGAAGAAGGGCATGGCAACCCACTCCAGTATTACTGCCTGGAGAATCCCACATATAGCGGAGCCTGGCAGGCTACAGTCCACAGGGCCACGAAGAGTCAGATATGACTGAAGTGACAGCGTGCATACACGCACCTTAGCACGCCGCCCTAATGGCAGAAAGAAAGAGGAAGTAAAGAGCCTCCTGATGAGGGTAAAAGAAGAGAGTCGAAAAGCTGGCTTAAAACTCAGCATTCAAAAAACTAAGACCATGGCATCTGGTCCCATCACTTCATGGCAAATAGATTAGGAAAAAGTGGAAACAGTGGCATACTTTATTTTCTTGGGTTCCAAAATCACTGCGGACGGTGACTGCAGCTATGACATTAAAAGATGCTTGCTTCCTTCTTGGGAGAAAAGCTATCACAAACCTAGACAGTATATTAAAGAACAGTCATCACTTTCCTGACTAAGGTCCGTTTAGTCAAAGTTATGGTTTTTCCAGCAGTCATGTAGGGATGTGAGAGTTGGACCATAGAAACAGTTGAGTGCTGAAGAATTGATGCTTTTGGAGTGTGGTGCTACAGAAGACTCTTAGGGATCCCTTGAACAGCAAGGAGATCAAACCAGTCAATCCTAAAAGAAATCAACCCTGAATATTCACTGGAAGGACTGATGCCAAAGCTCTAATACTTTGGCCACCTGATGTGAAGAGCTGACTCACTGGAAAAGACCCTTTTGCTGGCAAAGACTGAAGGCAGGATGAGAAGGGGACAACCAAGGATGAGATGGTTGGATGGCATCACCGACTCAGTGGACATAAGTTTGTGCAAATTCTGGGACATAGTGAAGGACAGGGAAGCCCGGTGTGCTATACAGTCCATGGGGTCACAAAGAGTTGGACATGACTTAGCGACTGACCAACAAAGAGGCAGAAAGCAAATCAGTGGCTGCCTGGAGCTGGGATAGGAGTGCGGGCTGATGGCAATTGAGCATAAGGGGCGATGGAAACATTCTAAAACTATTAATACATTGCGGCAATGGCCGCACAACTCTACATGTTAATTATAATAATACACATTTCCAATCATAATTAGTGAATTCTATAGTATGTAAGTTATGCCTCAATGAAACTTTTAAAAAGGCTATGATTTTAGAAAAAAGCAAGAAAAATCTATGGGCAGAGCTAAAATTATACTCAGAGGAACACATGGCTTTAAGTTAAGTGAACTCTGTATATAAACACTGAGGGAAAAAAAAAGAAAAGAAAACAGGATAATTAAAAGTGGAAGTGAAGTATATTGAAAAGGAAATAATCAGAAGAATAAATGAACTCACAAGGAGACAGCACCACCACAGAGGTAGGAGAAACTAAGAGATTCTTTAAAGAGCACAGTGTGTGAGTTAACACGTGACCCGGCCTAACCTGGCCTCCCAAGGCGGGGATCTGCAGATTCATCCTGAGCAAAGCACTAGGCCCAGCCGAGTTCTGCCACAACCTTTCACCCTATGCCATGGACTGTGAGACGCATCTGTTATTCCATATTTGATCTCTGCTAAAATTGGGTGCATCGGACAATCTCTGGGAGAGAGGGCATGAACAGAGTGGTGTGCGGTTCTCTAGACGGTATCCAGGAAAGAGTGCAGAGTACCAGGACGGACACACTCTAGGTCTGATACAGTACAGCAGTTTACAGAAAGGGAAGAAAACCATGCCCAGCGTCACGCAGTAAACGTGGAGGCAGAGAGTAACGAAGATTAAACTGAGCACAGCGTGCAGCAAAGTCACACTGCGACGATCCTGAGGCTCCTCTCAGTAACGCAAGGACAGTTCAAAGCCGGAAAATTTACCCACACAGCAGTTATGAAATTAACATCTTAAGGAGAAAAACCATACAGCATCTGATAAAATGCAGCAGCGGCGCTAGGACATGACCCGCCAGCCACAGCGACACAGAAACAGCGGTGCAAAATGTGGACCGTGAGGCGGCAGCATGCCGGGCCAGCGTGATTCACCAGAAACCGAGGGCCGTTTTCCCGAGGAGAAGCTGAAGCCGGTCACCCAAACGGGAGACCACGGGGGCACGCTCGCACTGCTGATATCTATGTGTTACTGGTCCCAGCTGAAGGCAAAATAAAACTAAGAGCACCAGTATTTGTTGGTACAGATGCTGGAAGAGAAAAATACCTAATTACAAATGCTGCTGCTGCGTCGCTTCAGTCGTGTCCGACTCTGTGCGACCCCATAGACGGCAGCCCACCAGGCTCCCCCGACCCTGGGATTCTCCAGGCAAGAGTACTGGAGTGGGTTGCCATTGCCTTCTCCAATGCATGAAAGTGAAAAGTGAAAGTGAAGTCGCTCAGTCGTGTCTGACTCTTAGTGACCCCATGGACTGCAGCCTGCCAGGCTCCTCCATCCATGGGATTTTCCAGGCAAGAGTAATGGAGTGGGGTGCCACTGCCTTCTCCAATTACAAATGACAGAACTATATATACGGATGCTAACAAAAACATTACTAAGATTAATAAGAAAATTTGGTGACAGAGTAAGAAAATATTAAAAAAACAACCGTTTTTCACTAGATTAATAGGAACGAATTAGAAGCATAAATGGAAAAAACACAACGCAAGAGTGACAAGACCTAGAAAGCGCTTGGGAGGAAATTTAACACAAGGGTAGAGAATCCCAGGCAAAGTCATAAAACCTTATGAAAAGTCAGAAAACAAGAGCTGAAAAAGCGAGGCAGCGTACCACTGTCCTAGATGGGTAGAGTATCATAAAAACAGAATTCCACCAGTAACTATATCTTTAATGTAATTCCAGTCAATTCCTATTTTTTTCTGAACCAGACAAAAGTTGCTCTGACATGCTTCAATTCAGTTCAGTTCAGTCGCTCAGTCGTATCCAACTCTGTGACCCCATGAATTGCAGCACGCCAGGCCTCCCTGTCCATCACCAACTCCTGGAGTTCACTCAGACTCACATCCATCGGGTCAGTGATGCCATCCAGCCATCTCATCCTCTGTCATCCCCTTCTCCTCCTGCCCCCAATCCCTCCCAGCATCAGAGTCTTTTCCAATGAGTCAACTCTTTGCATGAGGTGGCCAAAGTACTGGAGTTTCAGCTTTAGCATCATTCCTTCCAAAGAAATCCCAGGGCTGATCTCCTTCAGAATGGATTGGTTGGATCTCCTTGCAGTCCAAGGGACTCTCAAGAGTCTTCTCCAACACCACAGTTCAAAAGCATCAATTCTTCGGCGCTCAGCCTTCTTCACAGTCCAACTCTCACATCCATACATGACCACAGGAAAAACCATAGCCTTGACTAGTCGGACCTTAGTCAGCAAAGTAAGAGGCGCTAATGTTTTAGAACAGCCAGGAAAGATGCACCACACAAGACCAATGAGGGGCATGGCTTGGCCAGGGTGAGATTCAGACTATGTGGGTGTGTCTTTCTGGGCGTAAGAAGGGAAGGGGTCGGCCTGGTGGGGCACAGCCTTGTGGGCAGGGGCCGACCTCCAGCTGGGACAGGCCGTGGGGACAACGCCCGTGCCTGAAGGCTCAGCACAGTGGCCCCAGGAGCAGGGACAGCAGGCGGCCCTTCACTCGCTCCCGGGGGGCTACCCCTGGTGAAGGAGGCGCTGGCTCCAGGAGAGCAGGCCCTGGGGTTTTCTGGATGGGGAACCCCCAGAACCTAGAGCAGGGCTGGTGTGGGGGTGTTCCACACGGTGTCTGGTGAATGGCTGAACAGCACCAGAAAGGCACAGACTATTAGGGAGGGAAGACTCCTCCAGAAGGATTTATTAGGCACGCTATCTGCTATACAGCTAAACCAAACACAAGCCAGACACAAGCTCTGCAGAAGGCAGTGAGAGGAGAGCCTGGATCCCTAGCAAGCGAGGGGTCAGAAGTACATCCATGAATCCATCAATCCCTTCCTCCACCCACTGTTCCACCCCCTCCATCCATCCACCCTCCCCAGCACACTCCTCTCGCTCCAGTCACCCTCTCTCCACCCACCCTCCCTCCATCCATTCCCCCACCCTCTCTCTCTCCCTCCCTCCACACCCTCTCCCCTCCAACCCTCTCTCTCTCCCTCCCTCCACCCCCTCTCCCCCGCCCACCCTCTCTCCCTCCATCCATCCACCCTCTCTCCATCCACTCTCTCTCCCGCAAACATCTATACTGAGCTCCGGCTCTGTGCCCTGCAATGTGGAAGGCACGGGAATACACCTGTAAAGATGACAAGCTTCCTGCTGCAAGTTCATACACAAGGAAAATTAACCATAGAAGATCCACTGTTAGAAATTTAAGGTATGGAAAATGTTTGATGCTTTATTACACTAGTCTTATAAGTTAGTAAACATAAAGCCTTTCAGAGGTTCATATTTGACTTTGGGGTCCTTACCTTGCTTCCCCAATAAGATTTTATGTACTTCAACCTCAAAATCTCTTGGAGAAGCACTTTCAGGGAGTGAATACCCCCCAGACAGAAAGGGGTGGCTGGGCTGTTTTGGGGGGAAACTTGAAGCAAAGAGCACTGTCCCCTGACTGACCTCAAGCAGGAAACCCCGGGTAGAGGGAATCCCCAAGTGACCCAGAAGGAGAAAGTCCGTAAAAGACTATTGCTATCATCCTTACTTCTCCAGCACCAGAACAACGGAGAGGTTCTACCATAGTTTTTACAATTACTCTGCTTGCAGTAAGTCCTTTCTGGATTTCCAGAGTTCTAAGACAAACGAAAGAGGAGGATTACCTGAAAGAAAACTGGCTAGCTGAATTACAATTAACATGAAAAGTTAAGTATTTCCTCTGTGTGTGTTAAGTATTTTATACCCATAATGTACTCATGATTACATTTTTATCATAAATAGCTCTGGAATTTGAAATATAAGTTGGTTAAGTTAGTGGCATTCAACCTGAAAAAACTCAGTAAAGAGGAAAAAATAACCCTACAGAATTTAAACACAGCAAAAGAAGCTAGCAAACCTTCCAAATGTTGCTCCTTACCCCTAAGTGGGCAAACTTCAACTTTCAAAAGATGAATAATAAAAATTACCTTTTAAAGACGGTAGTTTTTGAAGTTCTCTATTATTGCTGGCGCTAAACCTGGAAGAATTTTGCCGTTTGTCTTTCTTCACTATGGGCTGAGGGGCTGGCACTTTTATTTTACTAGATACTGCAGACGGGGCAGCAATAAGGCTGTTTTTCCTGCTGGGAATCTGTTTCCAAAATGAAGACAAAAACAAATAAGTATGTCAAACAGTTGTAGTTTATAGCACAATTAGAAAGGGAAAAATACACACGAAAAAGGCAAGTTTTGCTCCGGGATAGTCTCTTTCACGCTACTAGAAAACAACTCAATTGCTTACAAGCTGCCGGAGTCTGTGGTTACATCCCACCCCAGTGATGCCTTTTTTTTTGGAGATTTCACAGATACACCTAATTCCCTGCATCTTTCGAACTTCTGACTATAGGGCTGATGTATACATAGGTTGATGACAGTGACCCTTGAAAAATGCTCATATCCTAATTTCTGGAACCTATGAAAATGTTTCCTCACTTGGCAAAAGGGACTTTTGCCCACTCTTAGGTATGTAGCCAAATGAACTGAAAGAGTGGTGCTGAAGCAAAGCCTTGCATACCAGTATTCACAGTGGAACTATTCACAACAACCAAAGACAGGAAAGCCCACGTGTCTATCAAATGATAACGCACAACATGGTATATCCACACATCGGAGTACTACTCAGCCACGAAAAGCAGTGACGTACAGAGACAAGCCACAAACCAGGTGGACCTTGAAAACACCACGCGCCATGAAAGAAGCCAGCCACAAAAGGCCACGTACTGTATGATCCCATCTGTACGAAGCAACCAGCACAGGGAAATCCACGGAGAGATGGCAGGTGAGTGGTTGTCAGGGCCTAGCACTGCGGGAGGTGAAAAGCGAAGGCGCGATGCTTACGGGGTTCCCTTCTGGGGTGACGACAATGTCTGCAACTAGACAGTGGCGATGGCTGTGCAACATGGTGAAAGGACGAAGTGTCGCTTGGGGTACATGTCGTGCTGTGTATCTTTTACCACATATAAAAAAGGATGCCATCTGTTCCTTTTCAGCTTGTTTACAGAAGCCCCTGCCCTCACCCCACTGTCTCAGGCAGAACCAGGAGCTCCCTTGTCCTGTGACCCCCCACTGACCTCTAAACAGGGCCTGGCGCTGGGACAGTGGTCTCCCCTCCAAAAGAAGACTGGCAGCTCTTGGACTTTTGAACTATGAATGCCAGCTCATGTCAAGGACAGCGCCAGCCACGCACAAGGGAGGAACCGGTGTGGAACAGAGAGGGGCACTCCACAGCCGCTAACCCAGTGCTCCCAAAGGGCTTTTGTCCTTCCAGACGGACTCACAGCAGCCCTGGAGCCGCAGGCGTGCACTTCCAAGGCTGCTCTGGGCTCTGGCGTGAGAAGGCGCTCGTGTCGGCTCAACAGTCAGTGATGGACAACTGGGTGCTTCCCTGGTTTAGGTGTTTACACGCAAAATGAAAACTCAACCGTCCATCTTGAAATTACAAGAAATTTTTCTAAAGAAGAATGATACTGTCTAAGCTACTTGATTTGGGTAAGATCTAAGCAGACTAACTTCTTCCTTTCCTTGCCACTCCGGGAAAGGAGGTGATGGGCAGTTTCGTTTTTATGTATTCACTCAGTGAGGTGAGAGGTGCTCCGAGACTGGCTTCAGCCTCGTTTGTTTTTGGATCAGTAATGGAAAATGATCATTATTATTAATATTTGGATGCGCTGCGTGGCCTGCAGGATCTTAGTTCCTCCACCGGGGATGGAAGCTGCGCCTCCTGCCATGGAAGCATGGAGTTCTAACCACTGGACCGCCAGGGAAGTCCAATGGGAAGTTTATCAAACTCAGAATTATTTATCAAAAGAGCTGCCCTTTTCCTTCCACTGGACATCGCTGCAATTCAGCGGGCTCTGGAGGTTCCGAAGCGAGGGTGCTGACCCCCACCGCTATGTCAGAGGCTGCTGCATTTCCAGGTGGGACGTGGGGGCCTTGGGATGCCCTGAGACTCACATGAAGCCCCATTAGTGAAGTGGGGCAGGACCACTCTTCTCAGCTCAGGGCCTCTTTACAGCAGGGCTGCACGGACTCTGGGGGGCGGGGCGTCTATCACTGCCAGTTGTCAGGCCTTGGCAGTGGGCTCTTGGAGGGCTGGGCAGGGGGAGTCTGTCAGGCGCCCCCTGCCCAGCCCCTGCACACCGCTGTGCCCCCAGGGAGGGGCACAGCAAGAGGTGAGTCTGCTGGGGGCATGAGACTCCCCCCCTTCCCAGGTCTTGCAAGCAGCCCAGGCTGCACCTCGGGAGCTGGAGGGGCTTCCTCACCCTCAGGAAAAGCGGTCCCTGGCAGTTTCTAACGTGAGGTGCATCAAGCCTGAAGGTCTCTGGACCCAGCAGTATGCCCAAATCCCCAACTTCCTATGCAGCCAGGCAACTGCACCCCCATAAAATCAGAGTGAAAAGAAATGTGGACAGCAATATATGGGTATTTGTCAGCTTCTCAGTATTCTGAGATATTTCCTTCAAACAGCAAAACAGACAACTGGATTTGTGATAAAGCCTCATTTCTAGATGTTTCCCCATACAGGGGATCACTACTAAACAAGCACCTCTTTCCTGCCATTCAAACACTGCAATTCGAAAAATTCACAATTAGCTGAAAGACATTTATCGCTCATTTAAAGTGAAAGAAAGTGAAGTTGCTCAGTCATGTCTGACTCTTTGCAACCCCATGGACTGTAGCCTACCAGGCTACTCTATCTGTGGCATTTTCCAGGCAAGACTGCTGTAAAGTGAAAGTGAAAGTGAAGTCGCTCAGTCGTGTCTGACTCTTTGCAACCCCATGGACTGTAGCTTATCAGGCTCCTCCGTCCATGGGATTCTCCAGGCAAGAATACTGGAGTGGGTTGCCATTTCCTTCTCCAGATCTTCCCAACCCAGGGATTGAACCTGGGTCTCCCACATTGCAGGCAGATGCTTTACCATCTAAGCCACCAGGGAAGTCATCGCTCATTTGAGCAGGGCCAAATCACTGGCCTCTCAACAGCATCTAGGTGGGGAGTGGGGTCAAAGACAAAGGCATATCTCTTTCACAGAGCACAGTCTCCACAGGTTTTAGAGCTGAGCCCAGAAACTCATAAGGCAGCATCAGTGCCCAGCCTCTCACCAAAGGGTTTCTCTTAAGTACTGAATCTGATTTGGAGTCCACTAAGCCAGGGGTCAGTGAGTTATGGCCCATGGGCCAAATCTGGCCCCCTACCTGTTTTTGCAAACAAAGTTTTATTGGAACACAACCACACCCATTTATTCACCTACTGGCCATGGGTGCTCACTTGCTACAATGGCAGAAATGAATAGTTGCCAACAACCCCTGGCTGAGGGGTGAGAAGAAAGGAAGAACAGAAGAGTTTCCTGATCGAGGTCAGGCCTGCACTCTCACTTAACGGTGTAAGTCTTAAACAAGGGATAATGAAGGCGTGGAAAGTTACAACCTCCAATCACAAGGTCTGCACGAGGAGTTGCTGGTGCATCTAAGGACGAGACAGCGTTCCCCAGATGTCTCGAGAGCAGAAAGCAGACGGAGGCGTGAGGCCAACGAAACGAGGCTGGGCAGCCTCGCTCTGGAAGCCATACAGTGGGTAAGGCTGGCAGGAAAAGGCAGGTGACCTGCTTCCACAGAGCCCCCACACTCAGAAACGCTGGGCACAGTGTGCGCAGGAGTGAAGTCTGGGGCCCAGGGACTTTCCCTGGCGATCCAGTGGTTAACACTCTGTGTGTCCAACGCAGGGAGCATAGGCTCGACCCCTGGGGGCGGAACTAAGATCCCACATGCCGTGCAGCACGGCCAAAAAACAAAAAAAAACACCCCAAAAACTTTAAAAGAAGAGATATGGGGCTGAAAAGGAGATTACTTTCTCGACTGAACACTGACCATCCACAGCTACTGAACCATGTGTGTGCGACACTGGAGAACCAGCTGTCTGTGAGGGAGGAAAGGCATTCTCCGAAGAAACCAGGCTGTCCAGGAAAAAACGAAGGCGGCGAGGGTAGGAGCCGGCCTGCAGGGCACAGCTGTCTGCATTCTGCCTTCAGGGGTCAGAAGCCACAAGGGCCAGCTCTCAGCTCAGGCCTGTAAAGCCAGCAGTCAGCTGACAAGCCCACCCAACTGAAGTGCCGGGCCCAGCCTCACCCTCCCAAGTGTGGCCGAGGAACCCCGACATCTGAGGGGCTGGGTCTTCGACCTGAAACGCACCTCCCTGTTCCCACTCTTGCCCCTCTGGTTCCTACCCAGCAAGTGCAGAGGTCTTTAGAACCATTAGGTCAGATCATCTCATGTCCCTGCTCACCCCGTCATCTTAGAATAAGAATCCAAGATGCCGCAGACGAGCCCGAGAGCCTGCTGGGCGTGGCCTGTGTGCCGTCTCTCCAAACTCCTCAACGCGCCTCGCTTCTCTCCAGCCCGGCTGGCCTTCTTTCTGGTGGACACACCCAGCTCCCTCCTGCCTGGGCCTTTGTACTAGCTGCTTCCTCTGGCTGGATCTCTGCATCTCTGGCTCCTTCTCCACCCTCAGGTCTTACCTTTGCCCTCGTCTCCCTGGGGAGACTGTCCCTGACAGCCTGCAGTAGCCTCCTGGCTTCCAGCGCAGGGCAGCCAGAAGTGGTCCTGCCCACCAGGGGTGTCTGGACAAGTGACAGGCCCGGATTCGATGTCACGAGGACCAGCGGGAGCTGCTGGCGTCCGGAGCCCCGGGACCGCGGCTCTGCCCAGCACAAGGTGGTCCCACACCAGTGTGACTGCTGCCCCTTAGATACAAGAGAGTACACGGCACTCACTGAAAGCAAACTGCACGCGTGCAGGGTCCCTGCTGTGCCCTGCGTCGAATCCCCAGCACCTGAGGTGGTGTTCAGCACCCAGCGGGCCCTCAGAACGTGCCTGCTGGGTGACTGAGTGTAATGTAAAACACGATGGCCATTCGGCTGGCCAGGCGGCGTGATGGACTTTCCACCAAAGAACCGCAGCCCGGTTTGTCGGTAACCTTGCAGGTAGGCTGCGGCGTGGTCAACGCTGCTCTGACTTGCTCGAAGCCTGGACTGGCCATGCTTGGGTGCTACGCCAAGGTTGAGCTGGTTCCTCCATCTCCTGCTGAGATCTCTACAGCTATTCAGAGCTTGAAAGACACTGTCCACAGTGCTAAGACTGGCAGCTTCAGACAGTGTAGTTAAGGAAGCTCTGTTGAATGGCTTAGTGGCCACCAAGGCCTGACTATGGCTTTATGTAGGGGAGATTGTGGGCAAGTGTGGCATCACTGGTTACAATGTCTAAAGACCAATCTTTCATATGTGATTATATCTGCTTTATTATATCAATGTTTAAACTACCATACAATTGTGCTCATTTCACATGCTAGCAAGGTAGTGCTCAAAATCCTCCGAGAGAGGCTTCAACGGCATGTGAACTGAGAACCTCCAGATATACAAGCCGGATTTAGAAAAGGCAGAAGAACCAGAGATCATATTGCCAACATCCACTGGATCACAGAAGCAGCAAGAGAATTCCAGAAAAATGTCTACTTCTGCTTCATTGACTATGCTAAAGCCTTTGACTGTGTGGATCACAACAAATTGTAGAAAATTCTTAAAGAGATGGGAATACCTGACCACCTTACCTGTTTCCTGAGAAACCTGTATGCAGGTCAAGAAACAACAGTTGGAACCAGACATAGAACAATGGACTGGTTCCAAATTGGGAAAGGAGTATGTCAAGCTGTATATTGTCACCCTGCTTATTTAACTTATATGCAGAGTACATTATGCGAAATGCTGGGCTGGATGAAGCACAAGCTGGAATCAAGACTGCAGGGAGAAATATCAACAACCTCAGACATGCAGATGATATCACTGTAATGGCAGAAAGTGAAGAAGAACTAAAGAGCTTCTTAATGAAAGTTAAAGAAGAGAGTGAAAAAGCTGGCTTAAAACTCAACATTGAAAAAACTAAGATCATGGCATCTGGTCCCATCATTTCATGGCAAACAGATGAGGAAACAATAGAAACAGTGAGAGACTTTATTTTCTTGGGCTCTAAAATCACTGTGGATGGTAACTGCAGCTATGAAATTAACAGACATTTGCTTCTTCAAAGAAAAGCTATGACAAACCTAGACAGCTTATTAAAAAGCAGAGATATCACTTTGCCAACAAAGGTCCATATAGTCAAAACTATGGTTTTTCCAGCAGTCATGTATGGATGTGAGAGTTGGACCATAAAGAAGGCTGAGAGCCGAAGAATTAATGCTTCTGAACTGTGGTGCTGAGGAAGATTCTTGAGAGTCCCTTGGATAGCAAGGAGATCAAACAAGTCAATCTTAAAGGAAATCAGTCCTGAATATTCATTAGAAGGACTGATGCTGAATTTGAAGCTCCAATACTTTGGCCACCTGATGTGAAGAGCTGACACATTGGAAAAGACCCTGATGCTAGGAAAGACTGAAGGCAGGAGGAGAAGGGGGCAACAGAGGAGATGGCCTGGATGGCATCACCGACTCAAAGGACATGAGTTTGAACAAACGCCAGGAGATGGTAAAGGACACAGAAGCCTGGTGTGCTGCAGTCCTGGGATTGCAGAGTCAGACCCGACTGAGCAACTGAACAACAACAATTATGTGGGTGTTCTGGACCATGTGTGAGCAGACTGGTATTTGAATAAAATAAGACAATGTGTCAGGAAGGAAAGAAAGAGAGAAGAGACCAAGAGAATGCTAGCTGAGGGGAGGAAGATGACTCTGGGAGAGAGGAGGCTCACCCTGCAAGCAGAAAGGCCTCGCCCTTCAGAGGCCAGGCCCTCCCTCTCGGCATGCAGCACTGGTTAGATCTGGAAGGAACCAGACCAGCCCTGCTCTAGGGTGCAGGGCTCAGAGTTGATCAAGGAAAATGTGAAACTGCCGACTTCTGGACTCTTGCTTTTAAAACCAAGTGTGTTTTGATCCCCGCCACCCCCAACCTGCAAATAAAGCTAAATGTCTAAAGAGAAAGACGAGAAGAACACAACGCCGCTGTTTTCCCGCCACCGCCCTGGGTCCACTCCGATGGGGAGGGCGTGGCCTTGGGCTGTGTCAGGGGTGGGGCTTTAGAAGGTAGGCGGGGCCTCTTTCCCACCTCACATCCCCTTGTCACCTGCCTCTTTTCTCTAATTTTACCCATTTGCTCTTTTGGCCAGTTTATATGTCTTCTTGTCTCCTAAATTTAATCCTAGGTTTGATCCTTTATATTAAGAAGAGTGACAGCTAACAAGTTGAAAGCGCTCACACTGGAATTATTTTGAAAGCTACTGCTGGGGTCTGACGCCGCTCCGTCCAGTAGAACTTCCTGCAAAGTGGGAACCGCTCCCTGTGTGCTGTCCAGCAGGGGACCCAAGGCCAGATGTGGCCGCTGAGCATGTGGAATGCGCCTGGTGTGACCGAGGAACTGAACTTCCCAATCTGATTTATTTTCTGTTACACTTAGCAGCGTGTGTCAAACAGCTAGCTAACTCTTGGGTGGCGCAGGTCTTGCATCTTAGCGGTGCCAGGCACACTGCTACTCCCACTGGGCAAAACCAGCTGTAGGTCAGAACTAGCACCCTTTTGGTGGCGCTAGTGGTAAAAGAACCCGCCTGCCAACGCAGGAGGTGTAATAGATATGGGTTAGGTCCCTGGGCCGAGAGGATGCCCTGGAGAAGGAAAAGGCACCCCACTCCAGTATTCTTGCCTGGAGAATCTCATGGACAGAGGAGCCTGGTGGGCTACAGTCCATGGGGCTGCAAAAGAGGTGGACACGACTGAAGTGACTTAGCATGCACACACAGTGCCCCTTTAGAGCCTTGCTCAAGCTCATTTTGGTCCAGTGGCTAAGACTCTGCACTCCCAGCACAGCGGGGCATGGGTCTGGTGCCTGGTCAGGGACCTAGATCCCACAAAATGCAGGGAAGCTCTCACATGCGGCAACTAAAGCTGCTGGAGTCAAATAAATCAATATTAAAAAAAAAAAAACCCAAACCACTTATGATAAAGTCTTCTCAGACGGTAAAGAATCTGCTGGCAATGCAGGAAACCTGAGCTTGATTCCTGGGTCGGGAAGACCCCCCTGGAGAAGGAAATGGCACCCCACTCCAGTATTCTTGCCTGGAAAATCCCATGGATGGAGGAGCTTGGTGGGCTATAGTCCACGGGGTTGCAAAGAGTCGGACACGACTGAGCAACCAACACTTCCATCATGATAGAGGAAAACGTGAAGTCCTCCAACGAAGAGCTTTTCTTCCTCCCCTCTTGCAGCGTTTACTTCTAGGCCGGCTCTCTCCCGCCCTCAGGTGGAGAAAACGAAGATGACGCTGTGCCCGGGGTTTGGGAAGCAGCACGTCTCAGCAGCTGCTGTTCTGGAAGCTGACCTACAAGCAGGGCCTGGGGAGACTTGGCTCAACACCACCGGCTGACAGGAAGACGCCAGGCTGTTACCAGAACGCTGGGCCAAGCCAGACAGCATCGTGTCCCGACCTGGGCAGCTGCCCAGTACTTAAGGAAACACCGGAGACGCTGTGAGAGTTGCCATCTTCCAGAGGAATTTTCCCTGTGACTTAGGAAAAGATCCCCGTGATTCATGCTGCGGCAGACTGACTCGCCCGCCCTGCGCCCCTCGCCGGGGGCGGTGACCGCGCCACCGCCACAGGCAGGGCTCCAGGCCCGCACTCGCTGGGAGAAGGCTGACCCAGGAGCTCCCACGAACAGGGATGCTTCCCGTTATCTCATACAAGTCAGTTCCAGGCTTACTCATCAGGCAGTGGAGCTTTTGCTGAAGAGGAGAGGGGTGCTCATGGACCTTCTCTGCTGGCTTTACCCGTGAGGCACTCCCCACGTCCACTGCCACGCCCCGCGTCCCACGTGCGCTCAGGGGCTCCTGGGTCTACTTTAAACCCTCTGCTTTCCTCGCCCATGGCTGCAGGGAGCTCTTTACAAGAACGTGCCCTGCCTCGACCCATCCATTCAGCAGCTGCTGAGTGCAAACGATGGGAGCCAAGTTACCCCCAAATCTACTCAATGTCTGACAGCAACAGCTGTGACCCTTTACAAATAACAGAAAACACGCTTCATGGGTGATGACGCGGGCCTCCCTCTTGTCTTCCCCGGTGCCTTAACAGGACAAGACACACTCAAACTTTTGTCTCTCTTTCTATATATGTACACACACAACTTATAAATTACGTATGTTCTACTGAGAAATATTCCCAAAATAAATTTAAAATACGAACGATAAAGCACCCAAGATTTGTGGATATGAAGGGCCAACTCTAAATTATGCTGGGATTTCTGACTGTGCAAATGGTTGACACCCAACCCCCATGTTATCCAAGGGCCAACCAAACCTTTTACAAAAATCTTTAGAAACATCAGAAAAAACACCTAAGATGATAAGCTTCAGATTTGTGTGTGTGCGTGCTGAGGTGCTTCCATCGTGTCCAACTCTTTGCGACCCCATGGACTGTAGCATGCCACCTTATCTGTCCATGGAATTCTCCAGGCAAGAAAACTGGGGTGGGTTGCCATGCCCTCCTCCAGAGAATCTTTCCAACCCAGGGTTTGAACCCGTGTCTCCTGTGGCTCCCGAGTTGCAGGATTCTTTACTGCTGAGCCACCGGGAAGGCCCAATCTTCTGCTCTAATATAATGCTATTTATTTGAAACAAATTACACTAAATGAAAATTTGGCATTAACATTCCCTTAGACGATCAAGGAGACGATACATAAATAAGCCTCTTAACAAGAGAGATTTTTTTCTTTCAAATTTACAGAATCAGAAAGAAAACAGCCAGCTGATTGATTTGAAGCTCTCTTCCTTCCTGAACACTTTCAAAGTCCACCACCAAGCACTTCTTGACTCCAGGTCCTAACACATCTGGCGAGTGCGAAGAAGAACCCAGTCAAAGTGCTGTCCTCAAGGTCTCGCTCTAGTTGGGAGGTAAATCTCAGGTGAATTAAAGTTGTCCGAGGCACTATATACACGGTAAATAATTGGCAGAGCAAATAACTGCTATGCAATTGAAAAGATGGGGAAAAGACATGTTCCAGGATGGTGAGAAGAAGTTTCCTCTAAATTTCAGAACAAATGAACTTGAGTTGGAGATACAAAGATGAAAGCAGGAAAGGGATGAGAGGAGTAGTCTAAACAACAGGTCTCTGAGTGGTCTCTCTGAGGCCCCTGGGGAGGGGGGATCTCCTATTTTTATGGTAACATTGAGACACGCTTTGTCTTTATAACCATCATTTTGCTGATTTCTCACAGGCTACCGGACACATGATATCAAAACAGACAGAATGCAGGCGCAGATTCAGGAGACCAGCTATCTTCAGTTAAGCCAGATATTACAGGGATTTGCAGAAACACACAGCAATGCCATTTTTCCTAGTGAACTTTTGTAAATAGTCATTCCTTATAAAAAAATATTCTATTTATGTCAACACATCATAGGTGTGGTATAGGTATTAAATAAATGCATAGCAAAAACTTTTCTCTTTTAGTTTCTGATATGAAATATGTAGCTATAGCTCACTTCAGTCAAAGCTCTCTGGGACCCTCACGAGTTCTGAAGGGTGTGAAGGGGTATGGGTGCCCCTCTGTCTGAGCACAGCTCTTCCCATCAATGTGCCAGGCACGACTCACAAGCAAGCGTGCGTGATCTGTGCAGAGAGCTTTCTAGAGCAGTGGCTGTGACATGGGGCCATTCTGCCCTCCAGGAGACACTGGGCCATATCAAGAGGCAATTTTGCTTATCACCGCCAGAGACGGGGAGCTGCTGGCACCTCGTGGGGCTGCCCAAGTATCCCAGGGGAGCTCCTGAGTGCACAGCACCACGGGCAGCACCACAGGGGCGCACCTGGACCCCCACAGCTGCAGTGCTGAGGGTGGGTTGCCCTCTTAAGAGCAGCAGGTCTCCGGTGGGAGGCACTCTGTGACCACCAAGTGTCCAGCTTGTAGCACAGGACAGGAGCCGGCGCTGGAGAGGGGACGGCCCAGGGAGTCTTACTCCCTGAGGACACTGCGCTCCTGGCACCTCCAGACCCCATGTCCTTCCAATCCAACCGTCCTCTCTGCAGAGCCGTCATCTTCCTGGATACCTAGGCCCTAAGCAATGATGATGCGGAATTCCCATTCCCAACAAAATAACTTGTAGAGTCCCTTGGACAGCAAGGAGATCAAACCAGTCAATCCTAAAGCAAATCAACCCCGAATATTCATTGGAAGAACTGATGCTGAAGCTGAGGCGCCAATACTCTGGCCACATGATGCGAAGAGCCCACTCACTGGAAAAGACCCTGATGCTGGGAAAGACTGAAGGCAGGAGAAGGGAACGACAGAGGATGAGATGGTTGGATGGCATGAGTCTGAGCAAACTCCGGGACACAGTGAAAGACAGGGAAGCCTGGCATGCTGTAGTCGATGGAGTCACGAAGAACTGGACGTGACTTAGCAACTCAACAACTAACAACAAAACAATTACATAAGAATTTTTACAAAGTTTTTTCGGCCCCACCCAGAGGCATGAGAGATCCTAGTTCCTTGACCAGGGATTCCCCTGCAGTGGAAGCACAGAGTCCTAACCACCAGACCGCTAGGGAAGTCCCATCAAAACAGATTTTAAAGTGCTCCTCCTTGGAGCCCTCTCCGAGTGTCCCTGGAGGCCAGTTTGCGGTTGTATTGGAAAAAATCGGTAAGACGACGATGGGAGAAGGGGCACGGGAGGCCCCCAGTGAGCCTGAGTTCAGAATTCAGCCTCCACACAGAGGCTTTGGTGTTCTGGGGATTTGAGTTGGGGACTTTCCTCTCAGGATGGGAGGACCACGGCTGTCCCCCTGAAAACACTCAGCAGCACAACCACTTCGCCGTCCTCCGCCAACCTTATGCAGCTCAGAAAGCCTGCTACCGAGTCACGCGACTGGAGAGTCAAAAAACTTTTCATGGACAGGTGTCTTTCCAAAAAACGTTATTCCTGTTAACATGTAATGGGTGTTACCATCACTGTTAGATCAATTAAGAAGCATCTCTAAAATTTCAGTTTAAGTTTCTAAAACAGGACTCTACCACTGATGCCGACGGGACCCCAGCAAGTCTGGCTTCCTGTCTCAGGAACCCTGAGGGGTGGGGGTGGGGAATGCAAAGGGACAGGTCACAAAGAGGAAGACGAATTACTGCTGAAGGTGGAAGAGGTCAGAGTAAGCTAAGCAGAGGTTAGGAGAGAGGGCTGTTCAGCTTTCCTTTCAGCAACAGATATTATGTAAGAGTTGCTGTAGAGACTTTCAAACAAAACTGAGCTGAAACAAGATAAGGAAGGCACAGGACCAGAGAACAACACTCGAACGACCTTTAATGTGCTTACAACCAATCTCTTTATAAGAAGCATCGACACTTTTAAAAACGTAACTTTGGACACAGTACACAAATTGAAATAACGCTAACAAAACACGTAGTCGTGTGGTCTGATCCTCTGCAGTGGACTCTGGGACTCCCCAAGCGGTTTATTAGGGTTCTAAGCGCTCATCCAACGAGCCTAGCTATGTGTCTATAGACTCGATGCTGACTGCGGACAGCTGCTCAGAGGCGAGTTCCCTCTGTCAATCGCCACAGGCCTACAAGGCCAAGGTCCCCGTGAACTCATCTGTGTCCCCACTCCTGAAAAGCACGCTTGAAGTAAACCAGCAGGAAGTATGGAAACCAGCAGGACACTTATGGAAAAGCAAGTCAAACATTAACCATTCTGTTTGAAAGGAGGAAAAAAAAAATCTACTTGGAAAAAAAAAAAATCAAAGATGTACCAAATACAGGTCAGTCAAGGAGTAGAAATTTCTACTAAAAGACAAAAGTACAGCAGCTGTTATGACTTTTAATGGTATTTTGCTGCCCTGAGAGATATATCCTGGCCCTGTATCTTGTGGGGAAAACTTTTAAGGGTCACGCCTGATCTATCCCATGCAGTTAAAAATGGCCAAATGTGAAACTCACTAAGTCATTTTAGAGATGAGGAGCCAGGGCCACAGAAGTTAGGTGCCACTGCTGACGGCACCCAGGGGTCAGCGTTTGTGCTCACGAAGCCCGGCTGAGGCACTGCCCCTAGCCACACCTGTCATGCCTGCAAGGACTTCACCTTCTTGCTAAAGACTCATGCCGTTAAATGGCCCCCATTCTAACCAAGCAGTCTGCGATGCTAGCCACCAGCTCCTTTGTTTTCCTTGAGGCCAGATCGTCACCAGCCAGGACTTTGTATAAAGACCTTCCCTCATACTTGAAGTGGCTGGTATACTGAGTCAACCGCAGGCCAAGTTCTTTTACGTGTTCTTGGTCGGGATGACTTGTCTGCCCTGGACGAGCACCTGCTCTGTACCCCTCGGGCTATGAGGTCCAGGATGTGCTAACTGTCCTAATGGAGGTGTGTCTGCAGGGTAACCTGAGCCAATGCCGACCGTGAAGGTGATGTGACATCTGAAAGGTTCAAAAAGCAGCGTGGGAAACTGTAAGTAAGTAAGTGTTAGTCGTGTCTGACTCTTTGCGACCCCACGGACTGCAGCCCACCAGGCTCCTCTGTCCATGAGATTTTCCAGGCAAGGATACTGGAGTGGGTTGCCATTTCCCTCTCCAGGGGATCTTCCCAACCCAGGGATTGAACCCGGGTCTCCTGCACTACAGGCAGATTCTTCACCGACTGAGCTACCAGGGAAGCCCGTTGGAAACTATAAACCCATGTGAACCGTTCAGGTTAAAACATTCCAGCTCGAAGTAACATCGGCAGACAGGAGAGGAAGAGAGTGTGTGATGGTTTCATTCACCCGTGTGAGTCAGTCGCACTGGCTAAGGGGGTGGGACTGGAAGTGAAGATGGGCAAGAATACAGAGGGGAGAGAGACAACAGCGGGAAAGCAATGGCCAACCCAGAGTTCAGAGGAGCGGAAGGGCCTCGGCTAGTGCTCCTGCAAAGCATACAGGGCCTGCCAAGTGTCAGGCTTAATACGCCATGTTGCCTCTGGGATCCTGAGGAGGAGGAAGTGAAGGGCCCAACATTTCAGTACTTTTCAGTGGTAATTTCAAGCTCTGTAGCTCCAGCTCTTAGACAGTAGCGCTAGAAAAAATACAAAAAGACAAGTGGGGCATCACACTCAGGACACTGCAGGCCACACCTCAAGCCTCTTAAGCCACTGACAGTGCAAACACCCAATCCACCTTAAACAGGCACTTGACTTAGGAGTGGCTTTGAGTTGCTGAGAAGTTGTTGTTGTTGTTGTTTTCCAGATTCAAACTTAACATTTTCCATCCTTACGGTCAGGTTCTTTTCATTAAAACAGGAATAAATGAACTATATGCACTGATCTGTGTGTGTGCAACACTAACAGAGACAGGTATGTGAGCAAGAAAGGTTTAGGGCAGCACTAGGAAGACGAAGCAGTTTTAATGAAAGATCAACAACCCAAAAAAGGGAAAAGAAAAGGCATATACCTTCGCAGAGCAGCTAAATTTCATTTAAATCTATTTAGTCAAAAGACTGACACGGAAGTAAGCCAAGTCAAATGCAAGAACGCCACAGTGAAACGTGACTGTCTGCTATAAAGGAAGGACAGGGGAAGACTGGCACAAAGATACTGGTATTTAAGGAACCTTTTGGATTTCTGTTTTCTGCTTTGGGGAGGGCAACAGATTTGCTGGAGTAAACCACCTCCTAAAGAGGAGGGAGACTTAGAATGTACCAAATGGTAAGGAAAAGATAACCTGGGGCTATATCTATTAAAAAAAAAAAAAAGCTACTGCAGATAATGGCCTGTTAACTTATTTCCCAGACAGAACTGAACTCAATTCTAACTTGGCTTATAGGAAAGGGTCTGACACTTGTAAATTACTGTCACTGTTGATAAACAGTCCAGCTATGGAGAACTGTGACTCCAAATTAAGCAGCTTCTCTGCTACCAAGGATTCAAAACAGCCCATTAGCTCTGCCTAGGTCCGTGTGGCTCCCAGACCCTCAGCCCAAGGTGCTCTAGCTCAACCGGTCACAAGGAAGAAAAGGTGGAGCCAAGCACTGGCTCTGTAGATGCCCTCAAAGCACGCTCCCACCAGGTAGACACAGTCCCCACGAAGCACTCTGGCAGCTTCCTCAATAAGCCCAAAGGAAAGAAGCGAAAGAAGTCAGAACTGGCCAATACAAAGAAAAACAATGTAAAAGATGACAGACGATCGCACAAAAATAGCAATACCAGAAAACCCAAAATATACCAATACTGTCAGGGACAGAGGCTAACGGGACAGGACACTTACAGGGGAAAACACAGCAAAGTCTACACCTCGGAAAGCAAGGGTGATGGGAGGAGGGGGAGGAAGAGCTGCTGAGACAGACCTGTCCGTGAGCATGCTCAGTCGCTTCGGTTGTGGCTGACTCTTTGCGACCCCATGGACTGTAGCCCACCAGGCTCTTCTGGCCATGGGATTTTCCCCAAAAGAATACTGGAGTCGGTTGCCATTTCCTCCTCTAGGGGATCTTCCCAGCCCAAGGATCGATCCTGTGTCTCCTGCATTGCAGGCAGATTTCTAACCACTGAGCCACCAGGGAAGCTGAGAGCCAGACCTGGCCCCTTGCAAAGGAAGAGGGAGGATGGGAAAACTGAAAGGAACCTGAACCCAGTCTTGAAAGAGTCCTTGACGCCAGGCTCCACAGCAGGGCTGCTGGATTTCAGGTGGTGGTGGTGGCGGGGGTGGGGTGGTGAACTTGAATATGCCAGTTGCACCAGAGGTGCACAACTTGTCTGAAAACATTCTCATTTCCCCAAAGACAAATAATACAAACCCAAATAACTAAGATGGAGGGCTATGAGCAACACGAGTAAAAGATCTCATGCAGGGAAATATTTCAGAAGAGCCTAGATTTTCTCACCCTCAGTTTTCCTGCCCTAAAATGGTGTTTATGAAAAAAAAAAAAGGAAACAATATTTAAGAATAGTTACCTCTGATTCTATTATGTCTTGTCCTTCTTTTGAACTTTTTCCACTTTTCCCTGCTTTGGGTGATTCCTGGGAAACATCAAGCAGAATCAATTAGGCTCCTCAATTTTTAGACTGTGTAACATCAAATAAACCAAAATGCAGTTTCATAAGTATTTAGACAATTTAACTATGAGTTTTGATAGTTTTCATCAATACCGTCACGACTCTCTTCCTTTCTATGGTTAAGAGACCCAGGACTGCGATGTGGCACCCACTGGCCAACCCCAAATTCAGATTCTCGCCGTTTGCTTCGTCTGCATTATCTGGCGCTCAAAACTTGAAGCAGAAACAAGTAAACGCACATTTGTACCATGCTCTCGGCATCTTGAAAGATGCACATCACAACCCTTTTTTCCCCCTTCCCACACTCAACTCTGGGAGCGAGGATGTCTGGGGTGATTCTGAAACGCTACAGAGCTCCACCTGAAGCAAAAACATACCCCCCCCACCCAACCCGTATGCAAGCGCAGCACAGTCACAGCCGCCGCCGCCGCCGCCGCCATCCAGGATAATAATAGTATTTGAGAGCCCCGTAGCGTCCCTCCGGAGGGCAAACCGTTCTCCCCAAGCATTAAGCCCAGTCCATTCGCTGCCCTCCTCCCCAGCCGGAGGGTCCCTGCTGAGACGCCTGCACCCCGGCCTCGGAAGCCCCTGTCCAGGCGCCTGCGAGGATGGGTCAACCACCTCCGCGGCCCCACCTGCCCCCTCGCGACCATCGCGCGCGCCGCCCCTCAACCCCGGCCGCGCCCCCCACGCCCCAGGCCGGTCCCGGCCTGGGCTCCGCGGCCCCGGGCGGGCCCGCTGCCCCCCCGACCCCCCCCCCCCCGCACCCGCGCGATCCGGGAGCCCCGCCGGGCCCCGTTCCCGGGCCGTTCCCCGCTGCCCCCAGCTCCCGCCCCGTCCGGCAGCCCCGGGGCCCGACTCACTTTCTCCTTCTTGTTTTTATTCGGCATGGCTGGTGCGGACCGCCGCCGCCTCCTCCGTCGCCTGCCCCCGCCCCGGCCGTCGCGCCTCCCCCTCCCGGCCGCCGCCGCCGCCGCCGCCGCCGCCGCCGCTGCCGCCGCCGCCCGGGGACTGAGTCGTTCGCTCGCTCGCGGTTCCCCTTTCCCAGGCTCCCAGAGGCTGCGGCAGCCGCGGCGGCGGCAGCGGCGGCGGCGGCGGCGGCGGAGGCAGCGGCGGCTTCTCTCCGCCCCTCCCCAGGCCCACCCCGCCCCTCCCGTCCCCCAGAACTCTCCCCGCCCCCGCGCCCGGCCCCGCCCCCGGCCCGCGTCCCCGCTCCGCCCCGGGCCCGCCTCCGCGCTGGCCCCGCCCCGCCCCGCCCCGCCCCGCCCCGCCCCGCCCCGCCCGCGAACCCGCCCCCTCTCCGACCCCCGCCCCCAGGCCGCGGCCACCGCCCCCGGAGTGCGCGGCCCCGCCCCGCCCCGCCCCGCCCCCGCGGCCCCGCACCGCCCTCCGGGCACCCCGCCATTGGCCGAGGCGCCTCACGTGCCCTAACGCTCTCCGTTCTCTCCGCTTCTTAGCGCGGCCTTGGTCTCCCTCCCCGCGCTCCGGCTCGGGTCCGTCTCACGCAGGCAGCGGCGGCGGCTCTGGAGGAAGCGTGGGGCTTCGGCTGAGGCGACAGACCGGAGACTGCTGTGGAGGTTCGGGACAGATAAAGCAGGGGGCACATTTGAAACGGATGGCAATAACTTGTGCGGCCAGAGGGACGCGAACGGCGACTTCGGCCCCTGGCCGCCGCGGCGCTGGGTAGCGGCTGAGGAGGCCCGGCAGCCACGCGAGCAGCGGTTTCGCGGGTTCCGGCTAGGCCCCGCCTCCTGCGTTGGCCCCGCCCTCAGGGGTCCGCCCGCCTCCTTGTTGGCCACGACCCCGGATCAGCCCCGCTCCCTCCAGTGTTGGCCCCGCCCCCGACCCGCCCCGCCTCTGGTGGCCCCGCCCCACAGGTCAGGCTCCTGCTTTGTCCGTTCAGTTCAGTTCAGTTCAGTTCAGTCGCTCAGTCGTGTCCGACTCTTGGCGATCCCATGAATTGAAGCACGCCAGGCCTCCCTGTCCATCACCAACTCCCGGAGTTCACCCAAACTCATGTCCATCGAGTCGGTGATGCCATCCAGCCATCTCATCCTCTGTCGTCCCCTTCTCCTCCTGCCCCCAATCCCTCCCAGCATCAGAATCTTTTCCAATGAGTCAACTCTTCGCATGAGGTGGCCAAAGTACTGGAGTTTCAGCTTTAGCATCAGTCCTTCCAATGAACAACCAGGACTGATCTCCTTTAGAATGGACTGGTTGGATCTACTTGCAGTCTCAGGGACTCTCAAGAGTCTTCTCCAATACCACAGTTCAAAAGCATCAATTCTTCAGCGTTCAGCTTTCTTCACAGCCCAACTCTCACATCCATACATGACCACTGGAAAAACCATAGCCTAGACTAGACAGACATTTGTTGGCAAAGTAATGTCTCTGCTTTTGAATATGCTATCTAGGTTGGTCATAACTTTCCTTCCAAGGAGTAAGCATCTTTTAATTTCATGGCTGCAGTCACCATCTGCAGTGCTTTTGGAGCCAATGGGATTTTATTTTATTCTTTAATTTGGCTTGATTGTAAGCCATGTGAAGAAACCTCTGCATTATGACCAGGAATCACGTGGTTCATTTTACCTTGCTGATAGCTCTTGGGAGATGGGTTTTCCAAGGGACGTGGGCTAACTCTTTTATATTCCCGCAGTTTGTGTAGCGCAGAAATACTTTAGGTATTAAGATGCTAGGAGTGAGCGGATTTCATGTGCAGGGACCGTTGGTGTCTCACCTGTGAAGATTAGGAACTGAATCTTATCTGGGCACTTCGAAACCATTGTGTTCTCTTAGGCCTGGGTTTTCACTCTTGAAAGTTGCCAGGCAAAGCATTTTCGGTTATCCTGTGCGGCTCTGCCGTGAGAAAGCTAAAAGAAGAAAAAAAGAAGTAATGTGAGGAGTGTCGTGGGAGGTCCTGAAAGTAAGTTCTGCATGCAAGTGTCTGCACGTGTGTCTTTAGACGAATATCCTCAGGTAAACTGCACAGCCCCAAACAGCCATTTGTGCAGAAGAAGCGGTTTTTGATTAGTCTTTTAAGTGGGTTAATAGTTTCTCCAAAAAAAAAAAAAAGAAAAGTTAAAAAAATGGAGAGAGAGTAGAGCAATGCCTCTGGTTAATAACACTTCATTTTTAAAATGGCACATATGCCGACAATCTAATAAACCCAGCGTAAGTCTGTACCAGAAAGGATAATTCTGAAGCTGTTAGTTGATGACCACAGAGTTCTAAAGGGGCTCAGGGGCTTCTCTGAGACTTGTCTGTGCCACCAGTATTCTTGTATCATAGCCCTTGATGCAGTATTGCCTGTCATTCATTCATTCATTCAACAAACATTTTGTTGGATGCCCACTGTGTGCAAAGCACAGTGCAAAGAATACCACGGTGACCAAGGTGTGACCGTTGTCTTGAAGCACACCAGGTCCTTGGGGGTGGAAACAAGAAAGTCAGTAATCACAGGATGTGACATGGTGACACGGTAAGCCTGCAAGGTCTGGAGTGAGAATGGCCTGGCTTGTAATCGTGAAAGAACACAGGAGTATTTTTATGGCCGAGGAGGAGAGTGAAGGAACAAAGACTTCTAATTAAGACTAGTAGGCTTTGGCAAGGAATTGGACTTCTTTTTGAATGTATAATGGTTCGGGGTCACTAAGGGATACTAAGCTGGGGAGTGACTGCTCACATTTGCGCTTGAGAAGACATCGTGGCAGGAGTGTTGGGGGAGGGGAGCAACCAAGCTCTCATTCTGGTCCAGATGCTGCCTGTGAGGCCTCTCGATGACAACAACAGGAGGAAGGATCCCAAATACCCTGGAGGCCAACTTGCTTAGGCGGGAGAGCCAGAATCGAAGATGAAAGGCTGATGCCCGTGTTTGTAGTTTGGGCACCCTCATGATGAGGAAGGGACGTAAGGGGATAAGGAGAGGAGAGCAGGCTTTTGAGAAAATGTGATTTCAGTCTTGGGATATGCTGAATTTGGGCTGCAGCTGCAACAAGCTAGTAGGGGTGTCGACTGCAAATGGAGATGCCGATCTGACAGAGTGTCAGTGTGTGTCAGGGTAGCTGTTTATCAGGTCAACTTGAGTTGACCTGAGGGAAAACGTAGGGCAAGATATCAGAAGAGCTACCTAGGTACCACCCACTGACCTTGAAACCACAGTAACTGGAGAAGCTGGAGTCAACACTGTAAACCTACCATGGGTGGTCCTCAGTGGCCATCGAGCTGGTTTTCATTTGTCCACATTGGAGAGGGCCATCTGATAGCCATAGTTATAGCCAAAAGTTATAGAATGTTCCCAGGGGACGCTGGGAACCGTGCCATGTCCTGGCTCCTGTGGCATTTACAGGAATGCGGGAGGTAGAGGCAGATCCTGGTCTCAGAAGAAGGGATTCAAAGTAGGCTGCCACAGCCTAGATGGGCGGGGAGTCTGGGGGACAGTGGGTGCACGTACGTGTGTGGCTGAGTCCCTTTGCTGTTCTCCTGAAACTACCGCAACATTGATAACTGGCGATTGTTGTTGCTCAGTCTGACTCTTTGTGACCCCATAGACTGTAACCTGCTAGGCCCCTCTGTCCATGGGGTTTCTCAGGCAAGAATGCTAGAGTGGGTTGCCATTTCCTTCTCCAGTTAATTGGCTATGCCCAATACAAAATAAAAAGTTAAAACAAAACAAAACAAAACCAAACAGGTGTTGAACTGCCTTGGTGGTCTAGGGGTTGAGAATCCACCTGCCAGTGCAGGAGACACCGGTTCCATTCCTGGTCTGGGAAGATCCCACGTGCCATGGGGCAGCAAAGCCCGTGAGCCACAACTACTGAACCTACATGCTCTAGAGCCTGTGCTCTGCAAGAGAAGCCACTGCAATGAGAAGCCCGTGTACTGCAACTAGAGATTGGCCCCTGCTCACTGCAACTAGACAAGGGTGTACAGCAATGCATGTACAGCAATGAAGACCCCGCACAGCCAAAAATAAATGCATTAAAAAAAAAACAGGCTGTCAAAGGGATCTAGAGATAGTGTGTGTGTTCATACTCCTATGTGCTTGTGTGTGGTGCGTGCACACGTGTCTGAGATGCCCCATGTTCATAAAGACACTGCCTATATATTACACAAAACTCCTTTTTCCTCAGACCCCCACCTTTTCCAAAGACTTATCCTGAGGCTGGCCCCAAGTAACGCAGAAATGGTTTCTCCATGTCCAGCTCCTCTGTACAGTGGATTGCTGCATTTGTGGCGCCGAGGTCTCTCTGGGCCAGAGGGGTCCTGGAGGACTCGGGTCTTGGGCTGCACGGCAGTCATCAGCCGCAGGACCACAGAGTCTTGCTGCCTCATTCAGGAGCAGGGCGTTGGCTGGTGCGGAAAGGCAGGGCACAGAGAAGACGGCTCCTGCCCCACAGTCAGCCGTGGGGCCCTTTCGTGTGGCCACCCTCAGGAGTCCTCCCCACTCCCTTACCCTCAAAGACGTCTGCACCCTCACACGTTCCTTGGAGGCTGGGCCTGCCTCCGTCCTGCCGCCATGCTACCGCCCGGGCCTCCCTGACCCAGGGCCTCCTGTCCGGGCTCCCTGGATGTCAGCCTGGGTCCCATCGCATCGCACACTCAGACTTTCAGCAGAGGTTCCTGGGGGAGTGATCACCTCACAGGCGTTCTGGGTTTCCCAGGGCCTGATGCTGATTTCCCCTGCCTCTGTGGTTTGGCCGATCATCTCAGCCTGTCCTGTGACCTCCTCTCGTCTCCCCATCAGCCTGGGGTGTGCCTACAAGCCTCCTACTCAGTCCAGTAGGCTCCCCATCTGCACTCCTCCCTGCTCCTGGCCAGGGGCTGCCCACAGCCTGGACGGGGCAGTTACTTTTTCAAGGCCACCCCTGGGCCTCCTCCACTCCAGAAGTTCAACTCATATACTCCCCCTCTACTGTGGTGTTGGAGAAGACTCTTGAGAGTCCCATCCCTTGGACTGCAAGGAGATCCAACCGGTCCATTCTGAAGATCATCAGCCCTGGGATTTCTTTGGAGGGAATGAGGCTAAAGCTGAAACTCCAGTACTTTGGCCACCTCATGCGAAGAGTTGACTCATTGGAAAAGACTCTGATGCTGGGAGGGATTGGGGGCAGGAGGAGAAGGGGATGACAGAGGATGAGATGGCTGGATGGCATCACTGACCCAATGGACGTGAGTCTGAGTGAACTCCAGGTGTTGGTGATGGACAGGGAGGCCTGGCGTGCTGCGGTTCATGGGGTCGCAAAGAGTCGGACACAACTGAGTGACTGAACTGAACTGAACTGAACTGAACCGTCTCCTCACTTCATTTCCACAGATTGGTGGTTCAACACTCATTTCTTGTGGAATTTTGGCCTATTTATTCACACATTACAAATTTGCAGAGTAGGGGTGGAGGGGTGGGGAATACATTTCAGCCAGATTTCACTAGAATGAAATGTCCACAGGAGTTTTGACCACAGAGTCCAGCACACACTCAGTTTGGTGGCCCAGAATGGACAATGATTTGATGGGAACTGCTCTTCAGTTCTGAGGATCCAAGGAAACACCCCAAAGTCACCAACGTAAGGCCCAGGGGTACCAAGACTACTCAGACTAAGGAAAGCCTCTTGCTTGGCCCCTTAAGAGCTGTGATAAGTGCTAGGGGTCAGTCGGTGAATCACCATCTGGCAATAAACCACCCAGCTCTGCAGGGTGTCCTGGCCATGACAAACCTAGACAGCGTACTGAAAATCGAAGACATCACTTTGCTGACAAAGGTCTGTATATGGTTTTTTCATAAGTCATGTACGGATGTGAGAGTTGGGTCATAAAGAAAGCTGAGTGCCAATGAATTTTGAATTGTGGTGCTGAAGACTCTTGAGAGTCCCTTGGATTGCAAGGAGATCAAACCGGTCAATCCTAAAGGAAGTCAATCCTGAATATTCATTGGAAGGACTGATGCTGAAGCTGAAGCTCCAATCCTTTGGCCACCTGATGCGAAGAGCTGACTCATTGGAAAAGACCCTGATGCTGGGAAAGATTGAGGGCAGGAGGAGAAGGGGACGACAGAGGATGAGATGATTGGATGGCATCATTGACTCAATGGACTTGAGTTTGAGCAAAATCTGGGAGATAGTGAAAGATGGGGGTGCCTGGGATGCTGCAGTCCATGGGGTCACAAAGAGTCAGACACGACTTAGCAACTGAACAACTGTGTAGCGTGAATCTGGAGGGTTTTCTCCATGAAAGCCAAATGGTGATACATTTATGAAGGTTCTAAAACTTAAAGTTTTGTAGACTGCTCTGAAACAATCTATCAAAGTCATTAAAAAAAGTTCTAAAAATATTTTAATTTCATTAAATATAGAAGAAAACCAGGCAACTACACAAAATATAATTTCATTTTCATGGAGATAAAATCCCTTTCTTTTTTTCCTCCCAAACCCCGAAGTCCAGTGGAGGAGATAAGACAGGACAGAAATAACCCAAGGTGGGGAGAGAAGAACACTGTAAGAGCATTAGAGACCTGGGATTAGGAGGTTTCTGAGCGAGGAGGGCAGGAGGCAGGCAGCAGAAAGCTAGCGGGAAGGCCAAGCACTGGGGAACAGCTGCAGTGTGGCAGTGCTGAATTTGAGTTCTTGTACAGAGTTTGGTGTTAGTGACTTCGACAGGCAGGAAACATATAGCCCAGGCAAAAAGGTCTCACTAGGAATAAATGGATGAAAGTTCTATGGGTAGAGGCAGACAGAGGTCAAGCAAATGTTAGAGGGAGGGCACTACATGGTGGCAGGGGTGATGGGAGCTGTCCATGTCCCCACACCTACCTGGGCAGAGGCGGGGCCATGGTGCTCCCTGAGCCTGGCAGAGTCACGGTCAGAGCCCTCTGTGCAGGGAGGGAAGCCAAGGAGAGGGAGTAAATACTCTGACCTCTCTCCTCCCCCTCACCCCCTCACAGTACCTACCACTGGTGGCCTAACCACCTGGAGCAGTGGGCCAGAGAACCAGCGACATGGTCCCTGGGATGGAGCAGGGCAGAGAAAGGTGTGTATGTGGTGGGGGGTCTCTGGAGCGACCTTAAGTGAGAATAACCCCGTGTCATACAGGAATGGGAGATTAGGAACCAAAAGATGCAGGTTTACATGTCGATAGCATGTGACCTTGACTCAGATCCTCTGAACCAGTGATTCTCAAACGAGGGTGATTCTATGCCCTGGAGGACATCTGACAATGTCTATAGACGTTTTGGGTTGTCATCACTGGGTGGGGGATGGCTGCTACTGGCCTTTAGTGGTTAGAAGCCAGGATGCTGCTAAACATCTTACGCTGCACAGGGCAGCCCGTGCAATGAAGAATCCTTCTGCTCCAAATGTGAACACTACCGAGACAATAGGCTCCGGGAGCTGGTGATGGACAGGGAAGCCTGGCGTGCTGCAGTCCATGGGGTCACAAAGAGTCAGACACGACTGAGCGACTGAGCTGCCTGAACTGAGACAGGGAAACCCTGGTCTAACCCCACGTGTAACAGATATGGCACAACCTTCCCGGCTCCCTCCGTGGTTACTGTGAGCGCAACAGCATATAATGGGCTGACACTGTGTCTACACACTTCATTTAAGAAGAAATTCTCCATCTGGACAGAAAGTTACCGTTTTCTGAATGCACTTACACACACACACGCACACGTACACACGTTATTGCCATCTTTCTGCCCTTGCTGCAGAGAAAGAAAACCTCAACTGTGCTTTACAGACCTGAGGGTAACACCTTGTCTAGTGAGAAAAATTCCTTCAAGACAACGACTCCGTGCTGGGAGACCTGAAAAGACTGCCTTTTTGCATGAACCACCATCCAAGTTTTAACTGAGAGGTGATGAGACTGGCTTTTGAAAAAATTTTTTTGATTGTAAAATACATATAAAATCTATTATATGAACCATTTTGAAATTGCAGTTCAGTAAGTATACTCACACATTCACATCCAGATTTTTTTCATCTTGCAAAACTGAAACAACTTCTGTTTTCTCTCCTCAGACCCCAGCCTCTGGCAAGCACCATTCTACTTTCTGTTTCTAAGAAGTGGAATCACACACGAGTTGACCTTTCGTGACTGGCTTATATTATGCATACTGTCCTCAAGGTTCTTCCACGTTGTAGTGTGGGCCAGAACTGCCTTCTTTTATAAAGCTGAATAATATCTCATTGTATGGATATACCACAGTTTTTAAATTTATTTATTCCTTGATGGCCATTTGGGTTGCTTTCACCTCTTGGTTATTGTGAAAAAGGCTCTTATGAACATGCTGCTACTGCTAAGTCGCTTCAGTCATGTCCGACTCTGTGCGACCCCAGAGATGGCAGCCCACCAGGCTCCCTCGTCCCTGGGATTCTCCAGGGAAGAACACTGGAGTGGGTTGCCATTTCCTTCTCCAGTGCATGAAAGTGAAAAGTGAAAGTGAAGTCGCTCAGTCCTGTCTGACTACTAGCGACCCCATGGACTGCAGCCTACCAGGCTCCTCCTTCCATGGGATTTGCCAGGCAAGAGTACTGGAGTGGGGTGCCATTGTGAACATGGGTACATAAATATTTCTTTGAGATCTTGCTTTCAGTTCTTTTGAGTATATATCTGAACGTGGACTTGCTGGATCGTATGGTACTTGTATTTTTGATTTTTTGAGGAACTGCTATGCTTTTACCATAGAGGCTGTACGATTTTATATTCCCATCAACAGTGCACAAGGGTTCCAATTTTTGCAGTTTTCCAGTGTTTTGTTCTGAGGGTTTTATAGAACAAAACACTGGAAAATTGGAAAAATTGGAACCCTTTTCCACCAACACTTATTTGTTTCCTTTTTGTTAGTAGCCAACCTAACTCGTTTGTGTGAGGTGTTATCTCATTGTGGTTTGATGTGGATTTTCCTAATAGTGATGTTCAGCATCTTTCCATATGCCTCTTTATTTGTGTATCAACCCTGAATATTCGCTGTAATGGCTAATGCTGAAGCTGAAGCTCCAATACTTTGGCCACCTGATGCAAACAGCCGACTCACTGGAAAAGACCCAGAAGCTGGGAAAAATTGAAGGCAGGAGGAGAAGGGGATGACAGAGGATGAGATGGTTGGATAGCATCACTGACTCAATGGACATGAATTTGAACAAGCTCTGGGAGACAGTGAAGAACAGAGAAGCCTGGTGTGCTGAGTCTATGGGGTCACAATAATCAGACATGACTTGACAACTAAGCAACAGCTACAACATATCCTCTTTGGAAAAATGTCTAGTCATGGGCATTTTTCAATCAGGTGGTTTGTTTTCTTGTTGCTGAGTTGTAGGAATTCCTCCTGTATTCTGGATATGAACCCCTTATCAGATGTATGATTTGAAAATATTTTCTCCTCTACAGCAAGTTGCCTTTTCACTCTGTTGACTGTGTCCTTTGATGCACAGAAATGTTAAATTTTGGTGTAATCAAAGTATCCTTTTTTTTTGTTTTTTTGTTGCCTGTTCATTTGGTGTCATGTTCAGGGAAGTATTGACAAATCCAATGTCATACAGCTTTCCCCTTGTGTTTTATTCTGAGGGTTTTATAGTTTTAGCTCTTTTGTTTCAATTTTTGCTACATTTTGAGTTAATTTTTATTTACGGTATAAGGTAAGCTTCCAACTTCATTCTTTTGCATTTGGATATCCAGTTTTCCCACAGTCATTTCTTGAAGAGACTATCCTTTCCGCATAAATGGTCTTGACAGTCTTGTTGAAAGCCATTTGACCATATATACAAGGGTCTGTTTCCGGGCCTTCTTTTCTGTTCTGTCGTTCTATCTGTCTGTCTTTACGCCAGTACCATACTGTTTTGATTACTGTACTTGTGTAATATGCTTTGAAATTAGGACGTGTGAGACTTCTCACTTTGTGCTTCTTTTTCAAGATTTTTTTGGATTGCTCAGGATTTCTTGAGATTCTATACGAATTTTAAGGTGGATTTTTCTATTTCTTCAAAAAATGCCATTGGAATTTTGATAGGGATTGCATTACATCTCTAGATTACTTTGGGTAGTTTTGACATCTTAACAATATTATGCATTCCAATTCATGAACACAGGGTCTTTCAATATATTTGTGTCTTCTTTCATTTCTTTCAGCAATGTTTTGTAGTTTCTACTGTGTAAGTTTCTTTTACCTCTTTGATGAGGTTGATTCTAAAGTATTTTATTCTTTCTGATGCTATTGTAAATGGAATTGTTTTCATACTTTCCTTTTTGGATTGTTCATTGTTAGCCTATAAAAACACAACTGATTTTTTTAGGTGTTGATTTTTATATCCTGCAACGGCTGAATTCATTGATTAGCTCTAACAGTCTTTTTAATGGAATCATTACGGTTTTCTACTCACAAAGGTGATTTTATTTCTTCCTTTCCAATTTTGGTGCCTGTTTTTTCTTACTTAGCTGCTCTGGTTAGGACTGCAAGTACTGTGTTGAATAGAAGTGGTGAAAGCATACATCCTTGTTTTGTTCCTGATCTTAGAGGAAAAACTTTCAGTCTTTCACCGTTGAGTATAATGTCAGCTGTTGACTTTCTAGTCACAGCCTTTATTATGGTAAGGTAGTTTCCTTCTATTCTTAGTTTGCTGAGTATTTTTTTTTTTTATCATGAAATGGTGTTAAATTTTGTCAAATGTTTTTTCTGTGTCAGTTGAAGTCATCATGTATTCTTCCCCCTATATTCTGTTAAGTGGTGTGTTGTTTCAATAAGATTATCACATGTCGAGCCATCTTTGCATTCCATGAATAAATCCCAGTTGGCTGTGGTGTATAGTCTTTTTAATTTGCTATTGATTTACTTTTGCTAGTATTTGGTTGAGGATTGTTGCATCAATATTCATTAAGAATTACATCTATAGTTTTTTTTTATTATAATGTATTTGCCTAGCTTTGGTATGGAGATGGCAAAGGCAACCCATTCCAGTACTCTTGGCTGGCAAATCCCATGGACGGAGAAGCCTGGTAGGCTGCAGTCCATGGGGTCGCTAGGAGTCGGACACGACTGAGCAACTTCACTTTCACTTTTCACTTTCATGCACTGGAGGATAAAATGGCAACCCACTCCAGTGTTCTTGCCTGGAGAATCCCAGGGATGGGGGAGCCTGGTGGGCTGCTGTCTCTGGGGTCGCACAGAGCCGGACACAACTGAAGTGACTTAGCAGCAGCAGCAGCAGCATACTATATATACATATGTGTATATATAATATAATATAATATATATTATATTATATATTTATATATTATATATAATTCTATGTGTATAATTAGCTCAACTGACAAAATTGGAGTATGAGAAGTAGACTACATATAGACTATATTTTGTCAGTTGACCTAATTATGCTTTCTAGAGAATTTTTTCCCCCTCTACCCTAAGATCCATCCTAAGCTTCAGGTATTGCATTAAATTGTCATGTGTCTTTAGCCTCCTTCAATCTGGAATATTCAGTCTAGTATATTTCTACAGCCCTTTCTTTCTTCCTGATATTAACATTTTAAAAGAGTACAGTCCCCCCACTTCCCCTTTTAAGGAACAGAACCTTCCTCATTTTGCTGTCTGATGTTTCCTCTGATTCTTGTGAGGATGTGCATTCTTGTGTATTTCTTCAGGTAACACACTGGGAGATAGCAGCACCCTCACCTTTGGCATGGTGATTCCAGATGCTGGCCTGAGTCAAACTTAGGACTCATAGACAGTTTTCTCTGGGTGACCCTAGTGTCCCCTCTGCCTTTCTATCCTAGCTAAATAGTCCTAATGCAAACTGATCTATGAGAAGAATTTCCAACCATTTGTGAATTAGAAATAATTATTTCCAAATTAGAAATAAGATAGTTGAAAATTCTTTCCGTGCTTGGCCTCTTTCATTCTTTTTTAAAAATGATAATTAACATGAATTTTATTGATAAATAGAAATGCTATGATAAGTAACTGATATTATCCTATGTGGGTTTACAATAGCATTCCTCAGCCTGGATGCCTGGTTTAGGTGAGATACGGTTGTGGGTAGTGTGGATGATCCTAAAACAAAAAAGAAATATTTTTGTACCTTGTGCAAGATCTTAGCACTCACAGTTGATGGAGCAGCCCCATTATCCGGTTTTTAGAGTTTTTCTTCATTCTCAGATTGTGTTGTTGATAGAACTGTATTTGACAGTCCTACTCTTTGCCACCTCATGAACTGTAGCAGAGAAATATCATATAGAAATATCGATAACCTCAGACATGCAGACGACACCACCCTTATGGCAGAAAGTGAAGAACTAAAGAGCCTCTTGATGAAAGTAAAACAGAGTGAAAAAGCTGGCTTTCATGGCATCCAGTCCCATCACTTCATGGCAAATAGATGGGGAAACAATGGAAACAGTGACAGACTTTATTTTTTTGGGTTCCAAAATCACTGTAGATGGTGACTGCAGCCATGATATTAAAAGATGCTTGTCCTTGAAAGAAAAGCTATGACCAACTTAGACAGCATATCAAAAAGCAGAGACATTACTTTGCTGGCAAAGGTCTGTCTAGTCAAAGCTATGGTTTTTCCAGTAGTCATGTATGGATGTGAGAGTTGGACTGTGAAGAAAGCTGAGTGCCAAAGAATTGATGTTTTTAAACTGTGGTGTTGGAGAAGACTCTTGAGAGTCCCTTGGATTGCAAGGAGATCCAAGCAGTCAATCCTCAGGGAAATCAGTACTGAATTTTCATTGGAAGGACTGATGCTGAAGCTGAAACTCCAATACTTTGGCCACCTGATGCGAAGAACTGACTCTTTGGAAAAGACCCTGATGCTGGGAAAGATTGAGGGCAGGAGGAGAAGGGGACGACAGAGGATGAGATGGCTGGATGGCATCACCAACGTGATGGACATGAGTTTAAGTAGGCTCCGGGAGTTGGTGATGGGCAAGGGAGCCTGGTGTGCTGCAGTTCATGGGGCCGCAAAGAGTTGGACACGACTGAGCAACTGAACTGAACTGAATTGCGGCATGCCAGGCTCCTCTGGCCATGGGATTTCCCTGGCAAAGATACTGGAGTGCATTGCCGTTTCCTCCTCCAGGGGATCTTCCCGATCCAGGGATCAAACTTGTGTCTCCTGCATTGGCAGGAGGATTGTTCACCACTAGCGACCAGGGAAGCCCCGCTCCTAGATAGCAGTGGGCAAAGGCACTCTGCTCGTTTGGTTGTGCTCATTCTCAGTTTGAGGCCACGTGGGAGAGACTGTTTTTATTAATCATTGATGACTCCAGGTTACACAAAAGGAACAAGAGGAGGCTGATGATGTCAGGCTCTCTCAAATCGCTCACTCTAACCCTGAATATTCACTGGGAAGGACTGATGCTAAAGCTGAAGCTCCAGTTCTTTTGGCCACCTGATGTGAAGAGCCGACTTGTTGGAAAAGACCCCGATGCTGGGAAAGACTGACAGCGAAAGGGGAAGAGGGTGGCAGAGGATGAGATGGTTGGATGGCATCACTGAGCCAATGGATATGAGTTCGAGCAAACTCTGGGAGATGGTGGAGGACAGGGGAGCCTGGCGTGCTGCAGCCCATGGGGTCACAAAGAGACACAGCTGAGGGGCTGAACAATAACAACAGCCTCCTGTTAGATGGCACCAACTGACAGGGAAATCATGGGCGCAAACGTGCTATTCCGTCCTAGGAGAAAGCCAGAGGGAAAGTTGAATTCAGAAGAGAGAATTGCTATATGCTGCAACTGGCCACTCCCTTTCATCCTCTGCTGTTGTTGCGACTATTGGACAGAGCGGAGTGTGGTGGCGCCTCTCATTCTCAGGAAGCTGTGTCCCAATCACGCTCACAACACTGCTCAGGATTCCCTGGTTTCAACTAACAGGATCCCTCCACGCTAAGCCGAGTGAAATATGGAGAGTTACCAGCAGGACCCTGGGGACACAAACATGAAATGAAGGTGGGCCTGGGTCCCTACAGCAAGAGGCCTGGGCCTGGGAGCTGTGTCTGACAGCCAGCCCCTGGTCCCCCGAGTTCCATGGAGTTAGGGAGGGAGGGTTCCCCAGGGGAAAAGGTGCAGGACAAACGGAAGAAGAGCAGATGCCCAGCGCACGTCCTGCCACTTTCTCGGCCTTTGGAACCCGAGTTTCTTCTCCCGTCGTGAGGGCACCAGCGGAGCGTCTGCATCGCTGACCCGTGAGTGCCAGGTGCTTCACGGGGCTGCCTTGTTCTCAGGCACATTGTGCCACATCACCCTGAGACCACAGGGAATTAGTCCAGACGGAGGGGCCTCAGATAAGAGGGCCAGTCTTTGGTCTGGGCAACAGTTTGGAGTGTGTCCTGATGTCAGGAGCCTTGTTGGACCATCTGAACTAAGAAATGCGGGGAGAACAGGGCCGAAAGTCAAAGGGGCTGAAGAGTCAGAAAGGAGGAGGGGCTGGGGAGGCCCTGTTGGCTGTGTTCAAGTCAGACTTATGAGGGATGGAAGGAGGAGGAGAGACACAGGGATGAGGAGCCAAGGAAGCCATCTGCTAGAGCGGCTGGAAAACCCTAGACGGGCCGGAAGCAATCAGAGCTGCAGAGGTCAGAGCCGCCTCAGAGCTACAAGTGTGCTCCAGCCCGATTCCCAGAGGCCAGGCCCCATGGAAGCCTGTGTCCTTGGCTTTGCACCTTGGTATAGCTTACAGTGGGCTCTTTCTAAGGCTAGTCTTCCAGCTGAGTTTCTGTGCTGACAGCCAAAAGGCCTAATGGTAGTGCTATGACAATTTGGGGGCTTCCCTGGTGTCTCAGATGGTAAAGAATCCACCTATAATTCAGGAGACATGGGTTCGCTTCTTGGGTCAGGAAGATCCCCTGGAGAAGAGTAAGGCTACCCACTCCAGTGTTCTTGCCTGGAGAATTCCATGGACCCAGGAGTCTGGTGGGCTACAGTCTATGGGGCCACAAAGAGCTGGGCATGACTGAGCACCTAACATACACAGGACTATGTTTGTATACCTCTCAAATTCATGTTAAGGCTCTAGTTCCCAACATAATGATGTCTGGGAACGAGGTCATCGAGAGGTAATTAGTTCCTGAGAGTGGAGCCTTCATAATGGGATTAGTGCCCTCATAAGATGTGAGAAAGCTTGCTTCTTCTCTCTCTCTGTCTCTTCCGGTTTCTGCCATGCGAGGACCAACAAACCAGGAAGTAGGCTCTCACCAGACACCAGATCTGCTGAGGTCTTGATCTTATACTTCCTAGTTTCCAGAACTGTGAGACGTAAGTGTTTGTGGCTTAAGCCACCCAACCGATGGTGTTCTGTTACTGTGGCCCAAACTGCTACAATGATAATAATACAGGTAGATGGCAAGAATGGCCCTCCTCCCCGTCTCCACACCCTTTACCATGTGATCCTGCTGGGCCCTCCCACTGTGTGTGGAGCACATGCCCCTGCCTTATGATGCTGGGTTCTGCCATGGATTTGTGCTGGCCAGTGGGATGAAGCAAAAGTGAAGCCTCACCTTCAGCAAGTCTGAGTGCCCCCCTTAGTCTCGGGGCTTCTGCCATCACCTTGGAAAGAATGGGCCCAGGATCGCTTCTGGTTTTGGAAGAGGTGCGTGGTCTTTGGAACAGGTCTATCCCTGCCAACTCCACCTGTGTTAGGCACCCTGGGCAGCCACAGATGTGGGGCTGATCTCCACCAAGCCCAGCCTGGGTGAACTGACTGCCCTGTAACCCTCAGGTCACCCACGGATCTGTGAGATGAAAAGATGTCTACTTAAGTCACTGAGGTTTGGGGTATTTTTGTTACACAGCACATTTGGCAATAGCTGTATAAGATCTAACCAAACTATCAAAGTAAAGATTCAATAACCTTCCAAGTTCACCTTTTCTCCTATTATTTGTTCACCATTTATTGCACTCTTTCTGTGTTTCTGGAGTTGGGATGATAACAGTAAAGAGGATGAACAAGCCACTTCTCTTGCAGAACCTATATCCTGATGGGGAAGACACACAGTGAGTATGTAGGCAAACAGATGAATGAGGTCATTTCGGACATCGAGAGACTATGAAAAAAAACAAAACAAAAACAAAGCCAAGTGAGTAATGCTTTAGCCCATGCCATCCAAAACAGTAGCCACCAGCCACATGGACACTTGCATTTAAAATAACTAAAATGAAATAAAATTTAGAATTGAACTCTTTAGCCACACTAGCCATTTCAAGTGTGCAGGAGACACACATCTCTGGTGGCTACCACACTGGACAGAACAGACACAGAACATTCCCATCATTCCAGAAATTTCCATGAACAGTGCTAGCTAAGTTAGACTCAATCAGGTGCCTGGTCAGGGGACAGTGGTGGCTACTTTAGCTACAATGATCAGGAAAGCCTTCTCTGAGAAGGTAAAATTTGAACTTATACCTGATTTTTTAAAAAAGTCAGCCATCTAAGATACTGGCAAGAGCTTTATAACCCAAGGACCAGTTGGTGTAAAGGCCCTGAGGCATTAATGTTATTGTCTGTCTCTTTGTGACCCCACGGACTACAGCACACCAGTCTCCTCGACTATCTCCCAGAGTTCACTCAAATTCACATCCATTGAGTCGGTAATGTTGTCTAACCATCCATCCTCTGCTGCCCCCTTCTCCTTTTGCCTTCAGTCTTTCCCAGCATGAGGGTTTCCCCCATGACTCAGTGGCAAAGAATCTGCCTGCAATGCAGGAGACGCAGGAGACTCCAGTTCTATCCCTGGGTCAGGAAGATCCCCTGGAGGGGAAAATAGCATTCTACTCCAGTATTCTTGTCTTGAAAAAAAATCCCATGGACAGAGGAGCCTGCCAGGCTGCAGTCCATGGGGTTGCAAAGCGTCAAACACAACTGAGCAATTAAGCACGAAGCACACTAAGGCATAAAGACATTGGCAATGCAATCTGACTTAGACCATTGTTCTGGCTGACGGATGAGGGTGGATGTAGGCGAGGGTGGGGATGGGGTGGGCAGAGAAAGCCAGAATCCTAGTTTGCAGCCTTCACAGGGGTCGTGGCTGGACATAGAGTTGACTTGGGTTGTTTTCTCCATCATAAGTTGGAGCTGGTACTGACCTGGGTACTTTCATGTTCTCATTATTTGGGGCTATGCTACTACCGAGATGACACCATGATAATCCTGTATTTCATAGATGGCTGTTCGACTCAGCTTTGACAAGGTAGGGAAGGCCTATTATGGGGTTCTCCCTTTTCTCCATTTCTTTCAAAATCTAACTCACTCCAAAGGTAAAATATTTGTTGCACAGATTTCAGCAGGCACCAGTAAATAGGAGAAAAATTAAAATGAATTATAATCTCATGTCTTTGTGTATGCTGCTGCTGCTGCTAAGTCGCTTCAGTCGTGTCCGAGTCTTAGCGACCCCATGGACTGCAGCCCACCAGGCTCCTCCGTCCATGGGATTTTCCAGGCAAGAGTACTGGAGTGGGCTGCCATAGCCTTCTCCTATAAGCGCATATATATATATATATATATATTTTTTTTTTAATGCATTCATTATTTTGTTTTATATTATTTTTTGGCTGCACTGTGCAGCTTGCAGGATCTCAGTCCTGACCGGGGATTGAACCTGGGGCAAAGCGATGAAAGCCTGGAATCCTAGCCAGCAGGCCACCAGGAAACTCCCCGAAACCTGCAGCTTTAGGACGGAACGTCATGGCACCTTAACTTGCTCCTATGCGTAGCGCTATGGATGCTGCTGTCCAGGAAGCTGGTTCCCCTTTAGTCTCCTTTCGCTGCCTGAGTCCTTGCTAGTGCTAAGTCGCTTCAGTCGTGTCTGACTCTGTGCAACCCCACGGACTGCAGCCCCTCAGTCTCCTCTGTCCACGGGGCTTCTCCCGGTAAGAGTACTGGAGTGGGGTGCGATTTCCTTCTCCAAGAGTCACTGCGGCCCTCTGCGGACTCCTCCCTCGTTTGAGTCCCTTTTTTTCCTCCTCTCTCTCCTGGACTCCTGGTCCCACTGCTGTTCCTGAGGACCAGTAATCACAAGACAAAGACCTTCCACCCCCTCGTGGGGTTCTTGTCCTGGGGGACCTTCCAGCTCTGTCTTCTGACTCTGCCTGGGGTCTCCTCCTTTTGTCTCTGGACTGTTCACTGTGGATTCCTTGACTCACTCTTGGTCCCTGAGAGCCTTGCCTTGGATCCTCCTCTGGGTCTTTCCACCACGGGCTGCCTTGGGTGCACATCTGGCCCCTGGGGCCCAGCCCCAGCCTCCTTGGTCAGTGTCCTGGTTTGGTCCTCAAACATCCCTCCTTACTGACTTTGCTTGGCACCAACAGGACAGCCCTAACTCCTCAGGATGCCAGCAGGGCCCTCTGAGACGTGCCCTTGCCTCTGCTTCCCCTGCATTCCTCGTGTCTTCCAAGCACCCTGACCCCACAAGGTCCTGCCTTGGCTCTGCTTCCCCGACCTCCTTGCCTAGTAAAGTCCTCCTCAGTCTGAAAACTCAGCCCAAAGTCCACCCCAGCCCTGGAGCCTCTCCCAGCCTCCCTGTGGGAATCACTCCCTCCTCTGGGTTCTGAAGACGCGGTCTTGGGACCCCTGGAGAAACATCAGTCCTTTCTCTGTCCTCTCCCGCATTATTGCTGGCTGCTTACCGTTTGTTCTTACCTGGCATCTCTCACATCTCTTCTGCTGGGATTACCACTCAGCCTGGTGCCTAGAGCCAGGCCAGGTCCACACTCCTCCTCTGCTTCCAACCTCCAATGCAGGGAAGCAACTGAACCTCTCTCTATGCCGCAGCTGCCACATCTGTGAAATGGGTGCAGCACTTGTTCCCCCTTTACAGATGGCTATGAGAATATGTGTGTTAAAAAGCAGAGACGTCACTTTGCTGACAAAGGTCCATCTAGTCAAAGCTATGGTTTTTCCAGGAGTCATATAGAGATGTGAGAGTTGCACCTTTATAGAAGGCTGAGCACCAAAGAATCGATGCTTTTGAATTGTAGTGCTAGAAAAGACTCTGGAGAGGCCCTTGGACAGCAAGGAGATCAAACCAATCAATCCTAAAGGAAATCAACCCTGACATTGATTGGAAGGACTGATGCTAAAGCTCCAATACTTTGGCCACCTAATGTGAAGAGCCAACTCATTGGAAAAGACCCTGATGCTGGGAAAGATTGAAGGCAGGGTGAGAAGGGGGCGACAGAGGATGAGAGGGTTGGATGGCATCGGTGGACATGAGTTTGAACAAACTCTGCGAGATAGTAAAGGGAAGCCTGGCAAGCCACAGTCCACGGGGTTGCAAAAAGTTGACCCGACTGAGCGACTGAACAGCAATGAGAATGAAAGAGAAAATAGTGCCTCTTTATGACTCTCCCCCTCACCAGTCTGTAATCTCCTTTGTTGTTCTTATTGTTGAGACACCCAGTCATGTCCTACTCTTTGCAACACCATGGACTGTAGCCCATCAGGCTCCTCTGTCCATGGGATTTCCCAGGCAAGAATACTGGAGTGGGGTGCCATTTCCTTCTTCAATAATCTCCTTAGGGGCAGGAATCATGACATGTTCACCTTGATGCCTCTTCCCTCCCTCCGCCCCCAACTGAGCACAGTGCGTGGTATACAGTAATCACTCAATAAAGATCACGAAACTGGACCGTCAGGCAAGGTTGTATACTCCTTTTGCAAAGGACCCTTCATGCATTCCCACAGAGCCTGGCATGTTTTAGGCAGTCAGTAAATGCATTTTGGATGGAACTTGAAAACATGTCCTCATTTATTTCTCATGGGTCAGAAGGCTGTGGCCAGCTGCGATAATTCATGCTGGTTTTTTTGGACCCTGGAGGAACAAAGAAAAGTGACATCAAGGCAAAAGGGGGCCATGTGGCCAGCAGATTTTCCCTCAGACACTTGGCATCTATAATTACTCACTGTTTGCAGGGAAAAGACGGCAATCTAATTTACACTCCCAGTATTCTCCTTGTGGTGCAGAAAACCCTTCTGCCCAGCGTCCCTAAGCCCAGTGTCCCTCAGCCCGGCGTCCCTCAGCATCCACATGCTGCAGAGGCTGTTTTTGTCCCAAATATGTTGCTTGCTTTTCCCCCTTCCTCCTTGTTTCCCTCCTTCCCTCCCTCCTTGTTTCTTTCCTTCCTTCCACCAGTTTTAGATGACCTACAGGGTTATTAGAATTAAAATTCTGTGCAATGCATCACATAAGATGCCTTTTGCCTGCAGTCGGCTCCATCCAGAAACTGTACCCTCAGCTCAAAACCCCCTCCAAAGCCGCAATCTGCACTTGGGCAGGGTGGGACAAGGCCACGAAAGCCAAGCAGATGTTGCTACTTCGGGGCCAGATCCCACGGCCCACAGAACAAGGCAGGCCTGTCGTGGAGAGAAAGAGATGAGGCTGTTTTGAACCTAAACTATGATTAATTACTCTGCATGTTGCTGAAGACTGTAAAATAGTCAGCACGCCCGTGCACAGACTTGTACCTTAAATAATTTGTAGCTATTACACATCCAGAGCTCAGTCCACGTGATAGGCTTTGATGAACTGCCTACTGTGTGCTTAATGGTTAACTAGGAGCCGTGAGGACTGTAAGAGTCTGACGCCGATTCCACTTAAAATGGGACTGCAAGGCCTTTCCTGGTGGTCCGGTGGTTAAGAATCCAGCTGCTAACGCAGAGGACATGGGTTCGATTCCTGGTCCAGGAAGATCCCAGATGCCGCGGGACAGCTAAGCCTGTGCACCACTACTGACCCCGTGCACCTGGAGACCCGGCTCCACACCTTGAGAAGCCCGTGCTCGGCAACTGGAGAGGGCCCCCCTCTCGCCACAACTAGAGAAAATCCCCGCAGCAATGAAGACCCAGGGCGGCCATAATTCATTAATGAATGATTTTTTTAAAAAGGACTTTGAGGATAAGACTCCTGTGAGGAAGCAAAGGAAGACTTGATGGGAGTTGGCCATGCAGACCCCTGGCACTCAGGCATGGCCCCCGGCATGCTGTAGGCGCTCAATGATTGCTCATGGCAAGAATCAGTCTGCAACACCTTGCCTTTACAGAACACCTCTGTGTATTATCTCATTTTGGGATGTCGACCAGGCAGGGGTGTTAGCATTGCAGGACCCCATCCCAGGAGGCTGAAACCCCGGACGGTTCTTGCCTCCCAGGTCTGGAGGCTGCAGTCTGCGCTGAAGATGCCAGTGGGGTTGCCTCCTCTGTGGTTCACCAGGGAAGCCAGGCCTCTGGGCTCGGCCTCCAGCCGGCTGCCTTCTTCCTGTGTCGTTGTGTTCCCCCGTGTGTGGGTCCTAGCTTCTCTTTTTGATGAAGACGCCAGTCGAATGGAATCAGGGGCCTCCCCTGACGACGTCTCTGCAACTTGATGACCTCGGCAAGGACCTCATCTCCAAATAGGTGGTGTTCTCAGGTGCTGGGAGTTTGGATCCCATCGTGGTTTTTAGGGGGAGGTAAACGACTTGAACTATAACAGCAGGAGCAGTGGGGTGGGGGACCCAGAGAGAGCGCACGTGGCTGGGACAAGCCCACATCAGAGCCTTCTGCTGCAGAGTCCAGGTTTCCCTGTGTCTCCCGAGGCCCCATCAGGCACACCAGGTGGAGGGACAGTCAGTACTGTGGGGACCAGAGCCGAGAGAAACCTGGGTCCAGAGGGAGCATGACCCTGGAGGAGAGGGGGCCTTGCAGTGGGGTCCACGCGGAACTCCCCAGGTTGCCTGGGGGGAAACGTTACTCTGAAATCGAGGTTGCTGGGGTGGTGTCTCTCGAGTATGAAATCCTCAAGGTCAAGTTCTAAACCGTGTGACCAGGGGGGTTGGTGGGGAGGAATAGAGCTGTTACAATGAGGGGAGAAAAGGTGGAGAGGGGTTGACTAGGAGGCCACAGGTGGAGGTGGGGGTAGTTCATGAGAAAACGGGTCAATCCCTGAATCCCAAGTGCTGCAAGTCTTGGCGGAGTTCAAAGTCACAGACCCGGGCTGTGGGAGGGGTTTTCTGCCGGTGATAACTGCGGGTGCGGGGGGGTTGGGTGGGGTGCAGAAAGGACTTCTCCTGCGTGATGAGAGTGCTGGGGGGCCAGAGCCGTGAGCCACCTTGCAAGGAGGGCAGCCTGAGCTCAGGGAGCCCGGGGCACCCAGAGAAGCATCCAGGCCTCTTGGGAGAGGTCTCCTGCCCACGGCTGCCCAGACAGAGCCTTTCTTGTCCACACTTGCTGCAGCCCAAGCAGAATGAACTTGGGGCCACAGAGCAACTCTCAGCCCTCCTTTCTATTTTTTTTTTTTTTTTTTGGCCTCCCGACGCGAGTTGTGGGATCTTAGTTTCCTGACCAGGGACTGAACCTGGGCCCCCCAGCCCTGAAAGCTCCAAGTCCTAACCACTGGGTCTCCAAGGAAGTCCCCACATCTCTGTTGACTTGACTCTGAAACAGGCAAAGGTCCAAGGCTGCTGCAGCTGAATCCCAACTGCGGTCTGTTTCTCACGCTTCCAGAGCACTGTGTCCACACTAGCATTAACCCGTGTGATGGGAGGAGGCCTTCTGTGGAGCAAGTCTACAGACCTCCGGAGCAGCAACAGTGCTGGGGGCCCGGGGCGGGGCAGGGGGTTGTGAATCTGTCCCGAAATATAGAAAACTGCTCTGTCTGTGTAAAGTGGGAAGAAGACAATTTTGAACTGTACAAAGTCAGAATTACAGATCATTATCATTCAGAGAAATGCACGCTCATAGTTATAAGTTTCTTATACAGACAGCGTGGCAACCAGACTCACAAAGGCTCATCTAGCAGGCCTCCCTGGAGGCTGAACTGAAGGAGAAAGAATGATTTATTTTTCGTACCTAGAAGGTGGGCTTCCCAAGTGATGCTAGTGGTAAAGAACCTGCAGAAGATGTAAGAGACGTGGGTTCGATCCCTGGATCCTGAAGATCCCCCGGAGGAGGGCCCGGCAACCTACTCCAGTATTCTTGCCTAGAGAATCCCATGGACAGAGGAGTCTGGCGGGCTACAGTCCATGGGGTCCCAAAGAGTTAGACACGACGGAAGCGACTTAACCCACATGCATGCACTTGGCAGGCATGTGAGGCCGACTGCATGTTCCACTGTGGTCCTAGGTTTCCGTTTTCCAATGACAATCACATTCCGCCCATCCATTCCCTTGAAACTGAGGGCGGGTAATGTGGGATGACCACCAAAGCTAGGTCATAAAAGGCTTTCCCTCAGGACCATGTGCTTAGAACCCAGCTGCCATGCTAGAAGGAAGCCCGTTAGGTGCACACGTGGAGGCCTGGTGTGGGTGTCCTGGCAGCACCCTCTGCTGAGATGCCAGCCCGCAGGCAGCACCAAACTCACTCTAGGGCAAGCTGCTGACTGCCACACACCAGCAAGAGCACCAGCTGAGCTCAGTCAACCCCCAGAACCCGGGGAGGTGATGACACTGTACTTATTGAAAATGCTTATTGTCGTGTTAAGCCAGTAAGTTTTGGGGGTGGTTCATTAGGCAGCAATAAGGAACTGGAATAGATGGAAACGGTGCTTATAGGAGGCAGCCAGCCAAGTGAACACGACTGATTTCACCCCATTGTTTACACATGACATGCTTGAACATGCACACGTAATGTTGCCTATTAGACGCATAGTTACCTCTGCCCACTTAATGATCAGCGAAGCACCCTGAGATGGGCAGGTGTGGGGTGCAGCAGACACACAGAATATCTGTGGAGCCCGAGGCCCCAAAGACAATGCAGTGTTCACTCGTTAAACAGATATTATTAGGCATGTTTACCTAGGAGGAACAATCTGTGAAATAATAAATCTGCTGATTTCTATTCTTCTCCGTTTGCAGGTTGAGTTTTTATTATTTTCATCCTAGCACCAATCAGAAAACCACAATGTCTAAATATTGAAATGGTGTGCTTCCAAAAGCTGCCAAGATGTACTGGCAACATGAGTTTCTCTCCGGAGCCCTAAGTTTTAGAGAGCAATTTGAATGAGTCAGATCCTTGTGGTCAGGGGTGATGCAAGGCGCTCTGGTAACGACACCACACAGCCAGGCTCAGCTGCCCTCTGGGTGCAAGGCCCTTGCTCACAACCTCATTAAATCCTTAGAACAACCCTGCAAGATGGTAATGACTGTCCCCATGCCATAGACCCAGGCACCTCTCAGGGGTGCATCCAGTTTTGAGTCCTGAAGCTTTCAAGCTAGGGTGGATCCTGGAAGGGAGAGACTACACTTTAGAATACAAGGTGAGGTCCCAGGCCCTGGGCCGGCCCATGTGAACCAGCGGTCTCAAAGGTAAACTGTTCAGCTTCCTTTGAGCCTGTAAATGATGACGTTGGAATCTAAAGCCCTGGCTGTCCGTGCAAAGTTCGAGGTATTTCTGTGACGCGCCAGTCTTCCTGTGTCCTGGGCAACAGCGGACCACGTCCAAGCTCGGGACCCGGCACTTTCCAAGGAGGCGGGTCTGTAGGAAACGGCAGGGCGAGCTGGACTCTGTTCCCAGCTTCTCTGCTGCGAGGTGGCTAGCGGCTGCCAGAACAGCAGCGGATCCTGGCACCTGCCCCATCGTGGGCGTCCTCCGGCTGGGCGCTGACATCTGCGGTCGACTCCCTCCTGCCTGCGTGTGCTAAGTCACTGCAGTTGTGTCCGACTCTTTGAGACCCCATGGACTGTAGCCTGCCAGGCTCCTCTGTCCACGGGATTCTCCAGGCAAGAACCCTGGGGTGGGTTGCCATTTTCATCTCCAGGGGATCTTCCTGACCCAGGGATTAAACCTGTGTCTCCTGCATTGAGGTGGATTCTTTACGGCTGAGCCGCCGGGGAAGCCCCCAAGTCCTTCCTGCTCTCCTGCCGTCTCTCCCAGGCTGCCATCTTTTGCTCGCGTAGGTGGGCACAGGGCACTCCTTCCAGCCTCTTATTGCCTCCTCCTGCCACTCGAAAGCATTTGAGAAAGACAGGGAAAGCCTCGTGGCTCTGCTATCAACAGGAGGCCTTCTCTTCTTCTGAAAGTAGAAACCGGCTCCATCTGGTCTGGCTGAGGCTGTCTGGTACCCGCTGGGCACCAACGGTTCCCGGAAACCCATCTTCCTCCCATGCTTTCCCCAGTGTCCACACCCCTGGCCTGTGATTCCTGCCTGAGATGCCTCCGGGAAAGCAATTCTTCCTTTTATCATTGAACATTGCCCTCCTCTGGTTCCTCCTTTGAGCCACCCCTGGGGGAGAGTTTATTTCCACACTGCAGGCAGGGAACAACACTGCAGACCCATGCAAGGGGCTGGCAAACATTTGTGGGTGTTAGAATCTTTTGGGGGGGATTGTTAAAACAAGGGGCTTCCCTGGTGGCTCAGTGGTAAAGAATCTGCCTGCAATGCAGGAGACACAGGAGGCGCGGATTCGATCCCTGGGTCGGGAAGATCCCCTGGAGGAAGGCATGGCAGCCCGCTCCAGTATTCTTGCCTGGAGAATCCCATGGACAGAGGAGCCTGGGCTACAGTCCAGGGTGGCAAAGAGTCGGACGTGACTGGAGTGACTGGCACACAACGGACTGATGTTAACTGCACGTAACTAAGGTGCACAATTCGAGAAGTTCTGACAGAGACACCCGCCCGCGAAATCTTCGCTATCATCCAGATCAGGCAGACTGGGCGCCCCTAGAGCTTCCTGTGTCTGTTTGGAGCCCCCCATCCTGCTTCCCCAAAGCCCCCTCCCCTCCCAGGCAGCAGCTGGGCTGCTTCCTGTGACTGTATGTTATGCACGTGTCCTCGATTCCCATACAAATGAAATCGTGCAGGGTGCGCTCATTTTACATCTGCTTTCTATCGCTCACATCATGATTCTGAGATTCATCCAATTTGCTGCCTTTATCAATAACAATGTTTCCTGGGATTAGCCCCACGATGGACCATCCTGCTTATATGTCACTGGTTCCATTTGCTACTGCAATTTTGTTTGAGTTTTGATGTCCATATGCATGAGAAAAAATGATCTATCCTTTTCTTCCTTTGCTTTCTTCTTTCCTTCCTTTAAAAAACAAACTGCGGTTTTCGTATCAAGGTAATGCTGGTCTCATATGAGTTGGGAAATACTCTTTTTCAATGTTCTGAAAGAGTATCGGTAGAATGAGTATTATTTCTTTCTTAAATGTTTAGTAGAATTCACCAGTGAAGACGTATGAGCCTGGAGCTTTCCCTGAGGAAAAAATTTTCACTATAAATGTATTTCTTTAATAGGTTAAGGTAATGAGATAATAGATAAACCTGTTCAGGTTATCTAACCCTTTTTGAGACAGCTGCTTTGTTTTTCAAGACATTTGATCTTTTATTTCTTGGAACCATCCAGTGTCTAAGTGCATGCATGCTCAATTGCTCAGTAGTATCCAACTCTGCAACCCTATGGACTGCAGCTGGCCATGCTCCTCTGTCCATGGAATTATCCTGGCAGGAATACTGGAGTGTGCGTTAGTTGCTCAGTCTTGTATCTGACTGTTTGCGACCACGTGGACTGTAGCCCACCAGGCTCCTCTGTCCATGGGATTTTCCAGGACAGAATACTGGAGTGGGTTGCCATTCCCTTCTCCAGAGGACCTTCCTGACCCAGGGATTAAACTTAGGTCTCCTGCATTGCAGACAGATTCTTTACCACTGAGCCGTTGGGGCAGCCATTTTATTTACTTGTTTTTTTATATAATTTTGTTTTATTTACTTCTGGCTGTGATGCGTCTTCGTTGCCGCCCAGGCTTTCTCGAGCTTCGGCGAGTGGGGGCTCCTCTTTGCTGTGGTGCGTGAGCTTCTCTCTGCGGTGGCTTCTCTTGTTGCCGAGCTCCGCGGCTCCCGGGCTCTGGAGCACAGGCTCAGTAGCTGTGGCTCACGGGCTTAGTCGTTCCACAGCTTGTGAGATCTTTCCAGATCAGGGCTCGAACCCTTGTCTCTGCCTTGGCAGGTGGAGCCACCAGGGAAACCCCCACACATTTTATTTACATATTATAAAATCCTACAACACATCATTTTGATTTTGTGTAGATGATACATTATACTTAAAAAAATCTAAATAGTAAGGAAAAACGGCAAACCCACGTAGTTGACATTCCGAGAGCTCTTCATTTCTTTCTGTAAATCCATATTTTTACCTGATGTCATTTTCCTTCTGCATAAATGACATCCTTTACCATGTCCTATAGTAAAGATCTGCTAGTAAATACGTTAGGCATGTGTGTATGTTTGAAATCGTCTTTATTTTGCTTTTATTAAAAACCTATTTTGGGGGGTGCAGAATTCTAGGGTATCTGTGGGGTTCACTTCGTTTGTCTTCACATTCTCAAAGATTAGTGTGTTCTGTTTCCTGATACCCAGTGCGTTGAGAACTCTCATTTCTTATATTCGGTCCAGTTTATTTTGGTTGTTTCAAGTAGGAGGATAAATCCATTCTCTATTACTCCATCTTGTCTATGAGTGGAAGTTTTCATCTTCTTTTGAAGTTGAAAGTACTCTTCCAATTATAAAATGAGTTCACACTCAATGAAAAAGAATCAGAAAATAACAGAGACCTAAAGAAGAAAATCTTCATCACTCCCAGTGTCCTCTCATCCACAGCCGCTGGGAATGTTTTGGTCTGAATTTTGTCACCTTTTTTTCTGTGTGTTTGTGTACATGTAGCAGGGTCGGAAAACCACTCACAGTACATCAGATGTGCAAAGAAAGCAGAGCTTCTTTATTTTCCTACTTGATTAATCTGATCGTTCTAGAGAGATACCATCTGCTGGGTAATAAGAAGGGGGAAAAGCAGGAATCCATTCTAGTAACCTTAGTCTAATGATTTTAATGCAAACAGTTTTGTTTTGTTTTTTGAGAAACTCATTGTTCTTAGGCTGAAATGCTTGATCAACTAGGTATCTTCCTGCTCTCATCTTTGATTTCTCAAGACTGTCTCTATTATATGGGGGAAGAGCTGTAGGATTTCTGGGTCCTGTTGGTAGCCAGGAGGAAGGGGTCCTGTCAGTCAGTTCAGTTCAGTTGCTCAGTCCTGTCTGAGGCTTTGTGACCCCATGAACTGCAGCACGCCAGGCCTCCCTGTCCATCACCAACTCCCGGAGTTCACTCAGACTCATGTCCATAGAGTCAGTGATGCCATCCAGCTATCTCATCCTCTGTCATCCCCTTCTCCTCCTGCCCCCAATCCCTCCCAGCATCGGAGTCTTTTCCAATGAGTCAACTCTTCACATGACGTGGCCAAAGTATTGGAATTTCAGCCTCAGCGTCAGTCTTTCCAATGAACACCCAGGACTGATCTCCTTTAGAATGGACTGGTTGGATCTCCTTGCAGTCCAAGGGACTCTCAAGAGTCTTCTCCAACACCACAGTTCAAAGGCATCAATTCTTTGGCGCTCAGCCTTCTTCACAGTCCAACTCTCACATCCATACGTGACCACTGGAAAAACCATAGCCTTGACTAGACGGATCTTTATTGGCAAAGTAATCTCTGCTTTTGAATATGCTATCTAAGTTGGTCATAACTTTTCTTCCAAGGAATAAGCGTCTTTTAATTTCATGGCTGCAATCACCATCTGCAGTGATTTTGGAACCCAAAAAAAATAAAGTCTGACACTGTTTCCACTGTTTCCCCATCTATTTCCCATGAAGTGATGGGACCAGATGCCATGATCTTCATTTTCTGAATGTTGAGCTTTAAGTCAAGTTTTTCACTCTCCTCTTTCACTTTCATCAAGAGGCTTTTTAGTTCCTCTTCACTTTCTGCCGTAAGGGTGGTGTCATCTGCATATCTGAGGTTATTGATATTTCTCCCGGCAATCTTGATTCCAGCTTGTGTTTCTTCCAGCCCAGCGTTTCTCATGATGTACTCTACATATAAGTTAAATAAGCAGGGTGACAATTCACAGCCTTGACGTACTCCTTTGCCTATTTGGAACCAGTCTGTTGTTCCATGTCCAGTTCTAACTGTTGCTTCCTGACCTGCATACAGGTTTCTCAAGAGGCAGGTCAGGTGGTCTGGTATTCCCATCTCTTTCAGAATTTTCCACAGTTTATTGTGATCCACACAGTCAAAGGCTTTGGCAGAGTCAATAAAGCAGAAATAGATGTTTTTCTGGAACTCTCTTGCTTCTGTGGTCCACATATATTCTCCAGGTTCTCCCTGATCTGAGCCGCAAAATAGTTGGTGTGGCTGCTCCTTGGAAGAGTGGCTGCTGAGGGGCAATGATGGCAGGAGAGCAGCTCACGCAGGGATCATGCGGGGTCTAGTTGGCCATTGTAAGGACTTAGTTTTTATCCCAGGTGAAATAGAGGAGCCACTGGAGCGATTTCCTGCAGTGGTAAGAGATGAAAGTGAAAGTGAAGTCGCTCAGTCGTGTCCGACTCTTTGTGACCCCATGGACTGTAGCCCACCAGGCTCCTCCATCCATGGGATTTTCCAAGCAAGAATACTGGAGTGGGTTGCCATTTCCTTCTCCAGGAGATCTTCCCGACCCAGGGATTGAACCCGGATCTCCCGCATTGTAGGCAGATGCTCTACTGTCTTAAAATGGGTTCAAGAGAAAATGGGAGAAAAGAAATAGGAAATAGCAAAAATCAATACTTTCCAAGTCTTACTGAAAGGAGGAGGGAAATAGAATGAGGATCGATGAGTTTGTTTTCTTGTTTGTTTCAATGGGAAATAGTGGGAGTTATCCAATAGAGAGGGGAATGAGGGCTGGTGGGAAGTTGCTGAAGACTGAGGAGCTGGTACCTAAGTGGGGTAGGGATTGGCTTTAGGGCACAGCCAGGGTGCCGTAGGGCAGGCAGCTGGGCAGATGTGGAAGGGACTGCATTGATGTTCCTGGATAGTTTCCCTTTCTCAGTGAAAAAGGGAAATAAGTTCATCAGCTGGACGCAGTGTTTTGAAATGAGGAAGGAGCTGTTGGGGCTTTGGGGAGAACGGAGTAGACAGGCTTGCCAGCCTGCACTAAGGGTGAATTTGAGATCGATGTGCGGGAATTAAAGTGAGACCAGTCACCATGTTTGCAAGTTTCCCTTCATCTTCCTTCAGCTTAACAGGCACTGCCATGGTTTAACCAAGTTCAAGGTTTTCCCAGGCAAATACAGTAAAGTGAGAGGGCAGCGAGGGAGCTGAAAAACTACCCGAGGTAAGGTGGGAGCTGCAGTGACAGCTTATGGAACCCCAGTCGGGGAGGAAGGAAGCCAGGACCTTGGCTGGGGGAGGGGCAACTAAAAATCAGGAAGAAGAATTAATGACGTGTAGAGCTCAGCAGATATGAAAGTTGTTGGCATGCGTTGTTGGTGGAAACATAAATTGGTACAGTCACTGTAAAAAATGCTTCCCCCCCCAAAAAAAAATGCTTCCCAGGTGGCTCAAATGGTAAAGAATCCACCTGCCGAAGCAGGAGCTGCAGGTTTGATCTGTGTCAGGAAGATCCCCTGGGGAAGGAAATGGCAACTCACTCCAGTATTCTTGCCTGGGAAATTCCATGGACAGAGGAGCCTGGTGGGCTATGGTCCATGGGGTCACAAAAGATGTGAACATGACTTAGAGAGTAAAACAATAAATACAAATATGTATATATGTATGTGTATGTGTATACATGCTAAGTGAAAAAAGCCAAGCATAGAGAGACAAATACTGCGATAACTCACTTCTTTGTGGAATCTAAACAAGCTCAACTCATAGAAGCAGAGAGTGAATGGTGGTTATCAGGGGCTGAGGAGTCGGGGTAAATAGGGACATATTGGTCATATCAAGTTTCGGTTATGCATGACGAGTAAGTCTGACTTAATTAATAATACTATATTGTATACTGGAAATTTGCTAAGAGAGTAGATCTCAAATGTTCTCATCACATGCACACCCAAAACTATGTAAGATGTTAGCCTGATTATAGTAACCATTTCACAATGTATGCTGATATCAACATGTCACATGGACACTGTGCTGCTGCTGCTGCTAAGTTGCTTCAGTCATGTTCGACTCTGTGCGACCCCATAGATGGCAGCCCACCAGGCTCCCCCATCCCTGGGATTTTCCAGGCAAGAGTACTAGAGTGGGGTGCCATTGCCTTCTCTGCAGGGATGATAACCTGAAAGTAAATATAAAAAATTTATTTTTTTTTGTTTTTTGTGTAACAAAAATTTTTGTCATTTTCAAATAACAATAAACAATATTGTTATTGTTTATAACAATAAAATAAATAGCATTTTATTGTTAATAAGGATGCTACCAAGAGCAGGTCTTTCTGGACACAGACCAAGAAGATGGGGAGAACTCGCATGGGAGAGATACTCGCCATCAGATTCTGCTCATCTCCTAACCCAAACCCATCTTCCATCCCTCCTCCACTCCTCTCACTGGGCCCTCTGGACCTTAACCTTGCCGGGACCACACTCCTAAGAGACGACCCAGGAGTTCCGGGCTTCTTTGGAGAATCAGGAGAATAGGGATGAAAACACTCTTTTAGCTTGATTTGTAGCAATAGCCCATTTCCATGGTGTAAATATCCTTACCACGTCTTGTTTCAAGTTATAAGTGGTTTAACAACTAGCTTGCAACATGCCTAAAAATGGAACAATTGACTCTTGCAAGCTGGTACCAACCTTCCAGCAGCAGACCACTGGATACGGGGTCTGGTGTCTCCAAACCAGATGGCATGAGGGGGATGTGAGAGCAGAGCCTGGAGGCGAGGGAGGGAGGCATGGAGGTCCTAAAAGAATGACGGAGAGCTGCCTTTGCACCACTCTCATGGGGTCTGGAGAAGTGGGCTGTATTTTTTAACCAACCGTTAATATGAATTTTACTGTTTTTTGTGATGAGTCACCCAGATGCCTCTTCCTGGAAGGACTGTCATCTCAGCTGCTGGGGTTATAAGGTCGGCTGACTCCACCCAACTCAGGACTACTCTCTGGGGACAATCCCAGTTCACGCACACCCCACGGGCAGTTCACGCACACCCCTTGGGAGCCGCCACCTGGTCTGCATTGCAGTCTCTCCTTCCCTTTGCCCTGCGCTGCCCTCCCTTCCCATCCATAGGTATCAATCCCAAGGCCAGTCCCTAAGAAACATCTAACTCCATCTCAGAGAACCCAACTGGCAATCCACACCCCACAGGGATGAATTCAAAAGAGTCAGTTTGATAAGGTGGAAAGGTGCCCATATGAATTTGCCACTTTGGTAACCGGTGGGGTTGAATCGTTTTTATAGGCATTGACTGAATTACTTCCTTTGTGGATTGCGTTTTTGAATTGCTTCGTTTGCTTGTTTTTCTATTAAGGTGTTTGTGTTTTTTCCTTTCTCTATTGATGAGAGTGCCTACGTGTGTTACCATCATAGAGATATTCATCTTTGCTTTCTGTGTGTTTCACAAAATGTTCTCAGGCTTCCCGGTCTGTGATACGTGTCTCTTTTGTGGTTAAGACTTGGTCTCACTGCCCTACCACCTCCTAACTGTGTAACTCTGGGTTCATCCTTTATCTACCGGAGCCTTTGTTTTTCATCTGTGGTTGAGTATTTGCTCAGTTGTGTCTGACTCTTTGCAGCCCCATGGACTCTTTGCAGCCCCCCAGGCTCCTCTGCCCATGGAATTTTCCAGGCAAGAATACTGGCATGGGGTGCCATTTCCTACTCCCAAGGAATCTTCCTGACCCAGGGATCAAACTCACATCTCTTGTTATCTCCTGTGTTGGCAGGTGGGTTCTTTACCACTAGTGCCACCTGGGAAGCCCTTTTCATCTATAATTGGGGGAAATATTAACACTCTCTAGGCTTGTTATGAGGATTGTATGAGTTAACAACATGCTTATAACAGGCCTGGAATACAATATATATGAGATAATTATTTGCTTTTTATTAGTATGTATATTATTTTTTCTTATTAGCCACACAAAGGTTACATAAATTTTTTATTGAAGTATAGCTGATTTACAACATTATGTTGATTTCTGCTGTGTAGCAAACTGACTCAGATATCTATCTATCTACCTATATACATATACACATATGTGCTCTTTTATGTTCTTTTCCATTCTGGTTTATCCCAGGATATTGAATATAGTTCCCTGTGACACACAGTAGGACCATGTTTTTTATCCATTCTCTATATAATAGTTTGCATGTTCTAACCCCAAACTCCCAGTCCACCCCTCCCCCACTCCCACCCCCTTGGCAACCACAAGCCTGTTCTCGGTGTCTGTGATCTGTTTCTGCTTTGTAGACAGGTTCGTCGGCGGCACATTTTAGATTCTGCAAGTAAGTGATTGCATATGATATTTGTCCTTCTATTTCTGACTTACTTCACTTAGTATGATAAGCTCTAGGCTCATCCGTGTTGTACAGATGGCAGTATTCCATGCTTTTTTATGGCTGTGGCTGCTGCTGAGTCGCTTCAGTCGTGTCCGTCTCTGTGCGACCCCATGGACGGCAGCCCACCAGGCTCCCCTGTCCCTGGGATTCTCCAGGCAAGAACACTGGAGTGGGTTGCCATTTCCTTCTCCAGTGCATAAAAGTGAAAAGTGGAAGTGAAGTCGCTCAGTCGTGTTCCACTCCTAGCGACCCCGTGGACTCAGCCCACCAGGCTCCTCCGCCCATGGGATTTTCCAGGCACGAGTGCTGGAGTGGGGTGTCGTTGCCTGAGTAGTATTCAGTTGCGTATCTGTGCCACGTCTCCTTTATCCGTTCCTCTGTTGATGGACAGCTGGCTTGTTTCTGTGTCTTAGCCATTGTGAATAGAGCTGTTATGGACATACCGGGTGCGTGTCTCTATTCGAATCATGTGGTAGCTCTGTTTTTCGTTTTCTGAGAAAACTCCACACTGTGGTCCATGATGCCTGCACCAACTCACATTCCCCTCACGGTGTGGGAGGGCTCCTTTTTATCCACACCCTTTACAGAACTTGTTTTTGTAGACTTTTTGATGAGGGTCACTCTGACTGGCGTGAGGTATGCCTCATTATAGCTTTGATTTGTGTTTCTCTAATAATTAGCGATGTTGAGCATTTTTTCATGTGCCTATCAGCCCTATGCAGAGGTTAAATTTTGTGTCGTAAGAGATATCTTTTATGGGTTTTGCCCTTAAAACTGATATTCAGGAAAAACTTTATTGTAAGATTGTATAAATATCTACCACAACTTTCTTAGTTGTACTTTCTAGCTTTGTTAAAATATACAGATAATATATATTATACATATTCATATGTATTTGAATCTTATGCCCATCCAGGACCCAGAATGTGTTTTGATGTGAGATTTAAGATTGTGTGCAGGCACAGTGCCTGCGCATCCAGTGTTCCTTTAAGGAGCTGTATTAGTGTTCTCCAGAGACACAGAGCCAATAGGATATTTGAGTACGTCAAAGGGGATTTCTCATGAGGACTTGGCTCACTCAGTTTTGGAGGCCGGGGAATCCCACAATGTGCTGGAGGCCCAGGAGAGCTGGTGGTGCAGCTCAGTCTGAGTCTGAACACCTGAGAACCAGGAAGCCGATGGTGTGAATCCCAGCCTGAGGGCAGGAGATGGCAGGAATCAACAGTGAAGTGGGGGGAAAAAAAAGGGGGGAAACCCCTCCTCCACCCACCTTCTCTTCTATTCAGGCCTTCAATAGGCTGAATGGTGTAAACTCCATAGAGTTTTTACATCGAGGGCAACTTCTCTACCAAGTCCACTGATTCAAACACCAGTCTCATCCAGAAACACCTTCACATACATGCTTGGAAACGATGTTTATTCTGGGCATCTTCTGCACCAGTCAAGTTGACCCAGAATTAACCATCACAAGTCCATTCTCTGTCAACCTGGCACCACACAAACCTCCTAAAACCCTACTTTATCTCCAGATAAGTTAGAACAAGGTCATAATTCTGCCTAACGATATAACTATCCTGTGTACAACAGAAAAACACTAACTCTTTCCCTAGAAGTGGAGGTAAGGTCCTTAACTGATGTATCCTCTTTCCTCCATGTCCTGTTACGAACATACTCTGATGTAAAATGAACACTATTTAACTACTATGATACTAAGTCAATATATCTTATATGATAAGGGGATAAGACAGGGAAGAACACACACACATATTCACAGCAAAATAGGGAGGAAGTACTGGTCACAATAACACTCCTTGCTTCTGTAATGGGTCATGTGATCACAGCTGGTATTTACAATGACCTACTTCCAGGACCTGTTCTTTTATCTCTTTGCCTTCTGTAAGCCCCTTAGCTAGTTGTGGTTCTTTATATGGTGGGGTGACCAAACCTTCATTCCTAAAGGGTCTGGGCCACTGGTGGTCCTGCCTGGATGGGGGCCATTTCAGTTTTTTGTAAACACTAAACTCAGAGACCCTCTAAGGTACCTCTTGCTTTCCAGACACACTCTGGTCCACCAGCACCACCGAGGAAGCCCCTCAGTCGGCATAATGTCATCAGTATACTGGACCAGGGTGATGCCTGTGGGCGGAAAAGCGGCTGAGGTCCCTGTGAACCAAACGACGGCCGATGTGGGAGAGCTGATGCAGCCCCGAGCCAGGGCATTGCGGGGTGCATGGTCTTGCCAGCTGACGGCATCTGGCTTCTGCTAAGCCTCATGGACAGAGATGAGGGGAAAGACGTTTGCCAGAGCAGTAGCTGCATGCCAGGTGCCAGGGGAAGTGTCAGTTTGCTCAAGCAATGACGCCACATCTGGTGCAGCAGCTGTGATTGGAGTTACCACCTGGTTAAGCCAATGACAACTCTCGGTTATTCTCAAGAATAGAGAATATTCTTCGCACAGGCCAAATGGATGAGCTAATTGGGATGCGGTGGGCATTGCCAGCCGGCATCATTCAGGTCTTTGATGACGGCATACATCTCCGGATCCCTCCAGGGTTCACTACTGTCCTGGGTAGGGCATGTTCTAGGGGCTTCCGCTTGGCCCTTCTCACCATCAGAGCCGTTACTCCACGGATCAGAGAACCAATGTGGAACTCTGCCTGCTGCTGAAAGTGTGTTTTCCAATTATGCACCGAATGGGAAAATGACCACAAGACGGGCTTGGGGACCCACTGTGAGACAGACTGGAGCTAAAGCTCCATTGGCCACCTGACCTCCATAAACCCTAGTCTGACTGGAGAGCCATGGTGACATCTGGGGTCTCCTGGAATCAGTCCAGAACCAGTGTCCAGTAGCCTCAAAAGGTCCAATTTTCCCCTTTTCCCAGGGTGCAGTGGTCTAGGGATGGAAGGAAGGAAGGAGAAAACCTAACCTGAAACATGTCAGTAACGTGCTGGGACCTGGCCTCCCCTTCATTCAGGGGTCCCGGCTCTGTAAACTGCCCCAAGTCTGGGAATCCACTGAGGGGCCGTGACTCTGCGCTCAGTCATGTGTTCCCTTGACCCAGAAATGCTCTGTTTATAGAGACCAAGTAAGAACTGAGCAGGCTTCCTGCCTGTTTCCCTTCTAGAAACATCACGATCCCTGCACCTCCCAAGACTGCTGCTGCCAGTGGCCCTGTCCCCAGGGCAGCCCACTGCTGACCCATGCCTCCACAGAGTTTTCACACAAGTAAAAGACCAAAGGCTTTACTTCTTATTACAGTATATGGTCTGAAATTGAGACAGCTGAAAGGAGAAATTTTCAGCTGAAAGGAGAAATTTTTCTTTAAGAGGCTATAATAACTCAACAACTCATTTTCTGTTTATCATAGACATTATCATGGAAGGCAAATTGAAGATATTCCAAGACAGAAAGGATGTCATGACTCTAGGTATTAATTCTGCAGTCAAGAGTTTGCTCTCACAAAACCTGTTTATGTTTTCCACAAAACTAGATTTCAGATCTCTTGGCTGGATATATGCAGTGCATCAGAAAAAGCAGCTAGTTCACGATAAGCTGGATTCTCCAGGATCATCGCCCGGAGGTCTGCACGAGTCAGAAACCATCCTCACTGCGGCTTTGACTCTGCGTCCACCACCTCCTGCCTTTCGTGGGTGAGTGCCACTTGGCCCCTGGAGTCCCACGGCCCAATCCTCCTCTTGCATTTAGATTGCCCACCTCAGTGACCCCAGTTCCCCGGAGGTCTGATCTACAGAGTAGGGCAATCACAGAGTCCAGCTGGGACGGCTGGACTCCCGTCAGCAAATGACTCCTCACAGTCTCGGTGAAAGGTGCCTTCTGGACCCTCCCACTGCAGGTGAGTAGATCTTCAGTGATAAAGCCACTCTAACCTCCCAGTCTCCCTAGGCCTTTGAGCCCCTCTCTGTACATTCAGGCAAGGAATGGTGCAGTTCACTCAGGTTGGACGATCTTTGGGTCCATGTTGGAGCCATCCGAGCCCTTTCTAACTTTCCAAGCTGCTCTATGAATGTAGAATTTCTGCAGAGTGAGTTCACGTCAAAAAAGTCAGCCTAACCAACCTATGTTTCTTCCCCCATACCCCATACCCCTAGTATCGATTCCCACACAAGCCTCCTGGTTTCCGTCTGTGAGTTAGGAAACTCACATAGTTCTCTTGCAAACAGGCTCCCCCTTCCTGAGTCATGCTTTGTACTTCAGTTTAGGGTCCTCCTGGGACTAGATTCTAGTAACGGGCTTACCTGGTGGTTCAGATGGTAAAGAATCTTGCTGGCAATGAGAGAGACCTGGGTTCGATCCCTGGGTGGGGAAGATCCCCTGGAGGAGGGCGTGGCAACCCACTCGAGTATGCTTATCTGGAGAATCCCGTGGACAGAGGAGCCTGGCAGGGGTCCGTGGGGTCGATATGACTGAGAGATTAAAAACAACAACAAAAAATAGGTCTAAAAGCAAAGAGGGGTGATGAGATGGGTCCTGAGGAGAGTCGGCCTTGTCCTGCGTGACACCTGCCTCAGGGAGCCAGCAGTTTTCATCTCCGCAGACAGAGGTAGAAAGTTGGGTTCCTACCCTGGAGAGGCCAACCGCCCTGCAAGGTGGGCAGACCCTGCTACTGGGAGAGAAGACCACCAGAATCTGAGGCTCTGTGTTCCCAGTTCATCAGGGTCTCTCCTCATGTCCTCATGCCCCACGGTCAACACCTCCACTTTATTACTTTTTTGGGACTTCCTTGGTCCTCCAGTGGTTAAGACTCCGCCTGCCAATGCAGGGAACATGGGTTCCATCCCTGGTCAGGGAAGATTTCATCTGCCTCAGAGGAACTAAGCCTGTTTACTGATCCCTTGTTCCTAGAGACTGCGCTCTGTAACAGGAGAAGCCACTGCGATGAGAAGCCGGTACACTGCAACTAGAGAGTAGCCTCTGCTCGCTGCAACTCGAGAAAGCCTGCACACGGCAGCCAACACCCAGCGCAGCCATAAAAAAGAATGTGTGTTCTGTGGCTCAGTCGTGTCCGACTCTTTGTGAACCTTTGGACTGTAGCCCGCCAGGCTCCTCTGTCCATGGGATTCTCCAGGCAAGAATACTGGAGTGGGTTGCCATTTCCTTCTCCAGGGGATCTTCCCAACCCAGGGATGGAAGCTGCATCTCCTGTGTCATCTGCCTTGCAGGCGTATTCTTTACCGCTGAGCCATCGGGGAAGCCCAAATGTATCTTTATTTACTAAAACAGTGTGCAATACCAAAATACGTTAATGTATATAATGATCTCCAATTGTCATCTAAAACGATCATGTAACTCAAGCTCTACATTTAATATTAACAAGTTTTTTGTTTTGTTTTTGAAACATTTTACTTTATACTGGGGCTTTCCAGGTGGTTCTGTGATAAAGAATCCGCCTGCCCATGTAAGAGCTGCAGGAGTCACGGGTTCAATCCCTGGGTCAGGGAAGATCCTCTGGAGGAGGAAATGGCAGCCCATTCCAGTATTCTTGCCTGGAAAATCCCATGGATAGAGAAACGTGGCGGGCTATAGTCTACAGGGTCACAGAGAGTCAGACGCGACTGAGCATGCGCACGCACAGGCATGTATTTGGTTAACAACGTCATGTTAATTTTCGGTGTGCCGCGCTGTTTTAATGTCCGGACTTTGACAGGAGCTGCCCTTTGAGGCTGAGAGTTCAATTTGCGTTGTAATTCAGCTAATCGCAGGATGAACTGTTTGACTGTCAGCAGTTCCAGCCCAGCAGCTCTGCAGATGACCGTCTCCTTCAGGGCACGCGGGGAAGCTCTTGGGTCATTTTTGTGGATTGTATGATGCCCGCCTCCCACTGGCGAGGGACATTGCCTTGACAGAGTCCACTGATTCAAGTGGTAATCTTATCCAGAAACACCCTCCTAGACACACCGGAAAGGCTGTTTGGTCTGGGTACCTCATGGCCAATCATGGTGACACATAAAATTAACCCTCACAGAATCTCACTGGTCCCCCTATTATTCAAACTTTTAAATCACCCTTTTATTTGAGGACAGCTTCAGAATTATTATGAAGATCATCCAGAGAGCACTTGTAAACTCTACTTGGTGTCTCTTATTCTTCACACCTGACATCGGCAGGGTACATTTATCACAATAATTGAATCTATACTGGCATATTATTTTTCACAAAGTTGCATACTTTATTCAGATTCCCTTGGTTTTCTGCATTCCAAGATCCCTCCCAGGACACCACATCGCGTTCAGTTGTCTCGGCAACCTGAGTTCCTCTCGGCTGTGTCAGTTTCTTAGACTTTCCTTGTTTGTACGACCTTGATATTTGAGGATGACTCAGTGGAGTGTTTCATAAGATGTCAACCAGGATTTGAGAGATGTTTTTCTTGTGATTACACCGGGGTTATGGGATTTGGGAGGGATGACTACAGAGGTAAAATTTCATTTCCATCACACTGTACCGAGGGCACTTGCTGTCAACATCCCAGTTGACATGGACATTCATAACATGACTGTGATAATATTGGTCAGGTTTCTCCTGACCAAAAAAAAAAAGTTATCTTCTGCTTCCCGCACTGGGGGTCTCTGGAAGGAAGTCACTGTGAAGCTGACCCCTGAGGAGGAGGGAGCTATGCCCATCTCCTCGAGGGCAGAGCAGCTACGTAAATTATCTAGAATCCTTCTGTGTGAGAGATTCGTCCCTTTCCTCACATTTATTTATTTATTTATTCCATCATTTATTTCTATGACTATGGACTCATGCATCTTTATGTTCTACTTGGGGTTATAATCTAAGACTAGGTTATTTATTTTCTTGCTCAATTTGTTCCAGTTTGGGCCATTAGGCGCTCTTTCACTTGGCTCCCAGGTCCCTTTGTGATTACTTGTTGTTCAAATCAGTCACTAAGTCGAGTCCGACTCTTTGCAGCCTCATGGACTGCAGCACGCCAGGTTTCCCTGTTCTTCACTATCTCCTGGAGCTTGCTCAAACTCACGTCCATTGAGTCAGAGATGCCATCCAACCATCTCATCCTCTGTTGGCCCCTTCTCCCACCTTCAGTCTTTCCCAGCATCAGAGTCTTTTCCAATGAGTCAGCTCTTTGTATCAGGTAGCCGAAGTACTGGAGCTTCAGCTTTAGCATCAGTCCTTCCAATGAATATTCAGGGTTGATTTCCTTTAGGATTGACTGGTTTGATCTCCTTGCAGTCCAAGGGACTCTCAAGAGTCTTCTCCAACACCACAGTTCAAAAGCACCACAATCTGAAAACACAGTTCTGTGATCACTTCGGGGTTTTTTTTTTTGAGATGCCTACCCCCACCCCGAGTGTGGTCTTGGCCACTGAGTCCCTCAGCACCTTGACCTCCTGCAGGAGGTACTTTTTTTCCACAGAAGATGCCAAGGCGGGCAGAGAGCTGGCCTGGCATGGCCACGGCCCCTCATGGTAGTGAGGAATTACCCCAGACAGAGCCTCCTTGGGGAGAGTGGAGCCAGGTGAGGCAGATGCAGAAATCGGTAAAGAAGGAAACGGCCATAGAGAAAACTCTAGAGTCCTGTAGTGCCTGGGTCTCGGTCTGTTGAGTTATCAACCTAAGACCTTTTCTTTTTGTTTAAAGTGGTTTAATTTGAGTTTCTGTGACTTGTAACAAACAAGCCTTGTAATAGACAAGGCTTTGTTATGGGCTCTGTTTTAGTCTGCTTGGGCTGCCATAAAAAGAAAAAAAAAACCCACAGGATGAACGGCTTAAAGAGCAAAATTTTATTTTCTCACGGTTCTGGAGGGCGGAAATCCGAGGTCAAGGTGCTGCCAGGGCTGGTTTCTGGTTTGGAGACACTGCCTTTCTGCTCTGTCCTCACAGAGCCTTTTTCTGAGTGTGTGTGAAAAGAGACACAGACAGACAAGAGAGTAAGAGGTCTCTGTGTCTTAGATTAGGGCCTTTCTCTTATGTAATGCAGGAGACGGGGGTTCGATCCCTGGGTCGGGAGGATCCTCTAGGGGAGGAAATGGCAACCCACTCCAGGATTCTTGCCTGGGCAATCCCATGGACAGAGGAGCCTCGTGGGCGACAGTCCACAGGGTTGCAAACAGTCAGACACGCCTGTAGCGACTAAGCACGCACATCTCGTGGCCTCATGTGTCCTTAATTACCTCTGTACATGGTCAACTCCAAACAGAGTCACATGGGGCTTAGGCATTCAGCATATGAATTTGGGGGGGCATAGTTCAGTCCTTAACAGGTTGATTTGTGTCTCCATAAATTCCCAGGCCAAAGCCTTAACCTCCAGGGCCTCAGAATGTAACCTTATTTAGAAATAGAGTCTTTTCAGAGGTAACTAAGTTAAGGTGGGGCCATTAGGGTGGGCCCTGATCTGACAAGACCAAGGTCTTTATAAGAAGAAGAGCTCTGAATACAGATGCACGCCACGGGCAGACTGGAGTCCTGCTGCCATAGCCGAGGAAGCACCAGCAGCTGGGAGAGACGCCTGCACCGGAGCCCTGTTGACACCTTGATTCCGGAGTTCTGACATCCAGAGCTGTGAACGATGCGTTTCTATTCTAAGCCCCTGTGTTAGTGTGCTCAGTTTCCCATAACAAAATGCCATTGCCTGGGGGGCTTAAACAGCACATATTTCTTGAAGTTCTGGAGACTGGAAAGCCCAGATCAAGGTGTTGGCAAGGCTGGGCTCTCCCGGGACCTCTCTCCTTGGCTTGTAGACGGCCATCCTCTCTCCGTGTCTTTCCATTGTCTCCTCTTTGTACTCAGCATCCCTGCTGTCTCTTCATGGGTCAAATCCCCCCTAGTTATCAGGACACCAGGCACATGGATGAGGGCCCACCCACGTGGCCTCACTGAACCTTAATCCCCTCTTTAAAGGGGCTTCCCAGGTGGCTCAGTGGTAAAGAATCTGCCTGCTAATGCAGGAGCCAGAGGAGATGAGGGTTCGATCCCTGGGTCAGGAAGATCCCCTGGAGGAAGAAATGGCAACCCACTCCAGGATTCTTGCTGGTATAATCCCATGGATAGAAGAGCCTGGTGGGCTACAGTCCATGCAGTTGTGAAGAGCTGGACATGACCGAGGGGCTGAGCACACACACCTCTTTAAAGGCTCTGTCATCAAACAGTTCCTGAACTCCTGGGGTGAGGGCTTCACCAGATGAACTTCAGGGGACACGGTTTAGTCCATCATCACAGCGCTCAGCAGTGGCCACAGCAGCCCTAGGAAACCAACAGGGTCTCTGACTTATCTGTATCTGAGTGGCCACTGGCCTCAGCTCTGCACAATCTCAACAGAGCTCTCAGGACCTCTAGGCGGCTGCCCACCTGTCCCCCCATTTCCACGGGCCCCGCTCCTTCCCCACTTCTCTCTTCGCCCTGGTCACACAGCAGGCCTCCCAGACTGGTCAACACACGAATGCCTGCACATCCCCGACTCTACGGCGACATCCGGTGGACGCTTTCTCCTGGAAGCAGCGGTGACCAGCACCTGCGGACCAGCAGTGCACCCAGAGCTCACGGCCAGAGGGGCACGTCCGGACAGTGAAGAGCACACGGCAGGCAGTGTTGTAACCGCCGGGGGGGTGGGGTGGAGGGCCACACCCCCACTTCCGCCACGTCCCTCCCCTGCAACCACAGGAGGCACCTTCTCCTAACTGGCACAGAGACTCCCTGTAGGCCAACCAAGTAGGGTGGGGGCCGGGGAGCATTCTGGAATTCAAAGGCGGTGCCTCAGGAGGGAGCGCTGGGCTGGGTCTTGGGCAGAGTCTCATTTTGAGAAGACTGTCTGGTGGAGGGGTGGGGGATGGAGAGCTCACAGGGGATGTAGGGGGGAGGGACGGTGGGAGGCTTGGGATGGATGAGGGCTGTGGGAGGTCGGGGGACAAAGGTACAGGTGTGAAGGAGAAAGCCGCTCAGTCATGTCTGACTCTTGTGATCCCATGGACTGTAGCCTACCAGGCTCCTCTGTTCATGGGATTCTCCAGGCACGTTGCCATTCCCTTCTTCGGGGGATCTTCCTGACCCAGGGATTGAACCTGGGTCTCCTGCATTGCAGGCAGATTCTTTGCTGTCTGTCTGAGCCACCAGTACAGGGGTGAGCTGAGCTGAAATAGCATGGTGGGAACAGAATGGAGGGCTGGGTCCAGCAGGGGAGACCCTGGGGGTGGGGGGTGTGGGTATGGGGAGTGGGGTGACCACCCTGTTAGCGGTTCCACCCAGCCTGTTGGAAGTTTGATATTCCTGGCTCAAAAGGTGGAGAGGACCACAGCCTTGGGGTAAATTTGCGTGAGAAGGACAAACTGTGTGGCCAGCTCCTAGGTGGAGGCCTGGAGCCTCAGTGACCAGCTCAGAGGGGCCTGTCCTGACCTGAGGGAGAGCCAGGGCCCTCTCCCTAGCCAGCCCCATTCCCAGAGGCTCTGCCCCACTGCCCCACACCCAGATTCCCTGACCCCCATCCTGGGCTTTTCACCAGGGGCGGCTCCACTTCCTGCAGCCACCCTTGGGTCACTGTGACCTGGGCGAGTGCATCTGTCAAGCTGAGCCTCCTCGGGGATGAAGAGTCTAGGGCTGATGGGTGGTGACCACCTCCAGCCCCTGTGAGGCTGGCACTGGCCAGGCCTGGGCCGGACAGGGCGCACCTGCTGGAGCTGCTGGCGGCATCTCAGCTCTGGAAGCTGAGGAAGGAAGTGACCTTGTCAGGGACCTCCACCGGAAGGTGAAGTCATCGACATTGACCCTGTTTCTGCCGAGTCGGGGTTCTGGGGAAGGCAAACTCTGAGAACTGGACCCAATCAGCTCCAATCCTCACTGGCTTTCCCAGGCAGGCTCTGGGAGACCCAAAGAGAGCAAGGCAAGTAGCCCCTCCCCATCCTAGCTAAGCAAGATCCTCCTGAAGCCCCTGTTTCCCCAGGCAGCCCGGCCCTCCCCACCTTAATATCATGCTTCCTTAGCTCATCAGTCAACCAGAAAACAAGGTCAAGAGCCTCCTTACTGTGTGTGTGTATAGGGGGTGGTATGACACTCATATAGCGTTTAAGGCCTTAGAACTCTCCAGAACAGCGCCCTCCAATACAAAAAGAATGACAGCCACATATGTACTTTTTGTTTATTTATTTGGCTGCGTCGGCCTGCGGCACGCAGGCTCAGGAATTGCGGTACACATGTGGGATCTTAGTTCCCCAACCAAGGATCAAATCTGTGTCTCCTGCATTGGGAGGCAGATTTCTTAACCATTGGACCACGAGGGAAGTCCCCACATATAAGTTAAAATGTTCTAGTTCAGTTCAGCTCAGTTCAGTCACTCAGTCATATCCGACTCTTTGCGACCCCATGGACTGCTGCACACCAGGCCTCCCTGTCCATTACCAACTCCTGGAATTTACCCAGTCCATTGAGTTGATGATGCCATCCAGCCATCTCATCCTCTGTCATCCCCTTCTCCTCCTGCCCTCAATCTTTCCCAGCATCAGGATTTTTTCAAATGAGTCAGTTCTTCAAATCAGGTGGCCAAAGTATTGGAGATTCAGCTTCAACATCAGTCCTTCCAATGAACACCTAGGACTGATCTCCTTTAGGATGGACTGGTTGGTGTTCTAGTAGCCACACTGAAAAAGTAAAATGAAATGGGTGATATATATATATTTGATTTAACTGACACATCTGAAGCATCATTTCGACATGCAATCAGTATAAAATTTACTAATGAGATACTCTGCATTTTTCCCCCACAGCCACAAAATTAAAAGACACTTGTTCCTTGGAAGGAAAGCTATGACAAACCTGGACATCACTTTGCCAACAAAGGTCTGTACAGTCAAAGCTATGGTTTTTCCAGTAGTCATGTATGGATGTGAGAGTTGAACCATAAAGAAAGACCAAAGGATTGATGTTTTTATATTATGGTGCTGGAGAAGACTCTTGAGAATCCCTCGGACTGCAAGGAAATCAAACCAGTCAATCCTAAAGGAAATCAGTCCTGAATATTCACTGGAAGGACTGATGCTGAAGCTGAAACTCCAATACTTTGGCCACCTGTTGCGAAGAACGAACTCTTTGGAAAAGACCTCGATGCTGGGAAAGATTGAAGGCGGGAGAATGGGACGACAGAGGAAGAGATGGTTGGATGGCATCACTAACTCAATGGACAGAAGTCTGTGCAAACTCTGGGAGATGGTGAAGGATAGGGAAGCCTGGCGTGCTGCAGTCCACAGGGTTGCAAGGAGTCGGACATGACTGAGCAACTGAACAACAACTGTCTTTACTTCCCAGGGTGTGTTTTGCACTTACAGCTCAGCTCAGCTCAGACTGGCCCGGTACCTGCATAGGGACAGCACAGTTCTGGATGGTTCTGGGAGAGGAAGAGGCTTACTAAGAACATCCAGGAGGCAGTAGGCGGCTGACCCCAAACCAGAACTTTCTCAGCCCCACAAGTGGCACCTGGGGATCCCCAGCAGCTTCTCACGGGCTTGTTCAAAGAGGACGGAAGGAAATGGGGTGTGAGACTGCGGTGGGGCTGTGCTGAAGCCAGCAGCTCCCAGCCTTGCACCTCTCCCCGTCCGCTTGCACGTCTAGGCTGCAGGAGGGGCCACCCCAGACGTGATGGAAGCTTCTGGCAAACGCCTGCTGAGTGTCTTCTAAGGCCCAGCTTCTGCTGCCAGGCTGCCACCCCTCCCCTAATAGAGATGTGCCTCCCATCTGAGCCTGGGCCCTGAGCTGAGGGTGGGGCTTTACCCTACTTGGTTCCTTCCTTCCTTCATCCCTGGGCTTCCCTGGTGGCTCAGTTGGTAAAGAGTCTGCCTGCAACGCGGGAGTCCTGGGTTCAATCCCTGGGTTGGGAAGATGCCCTGGAGAAGGAAAGGGGAGAATCCCATGGACAGAGGAGCCTGGCGGACTACAGTCCATGGGGTCGAAAGAGTTGGACACGACTGAACGACTAAGTGTGTGCATTCATCTCTCCCCCCACTCCTCCCTTCCTTTCTTCTTTCTGGAAATATCAAGTGAAGACCCAAAGGCAGGGGGATTCGTCTGTGCAGAAAATGCTCAAAAGAGCCAGGAGCGGGTGGGGGCAAGAAGAGAAATGAGGGGCATTGACTCACGCAGGGGAGAGCGTCATGCAGCCTGGGAGCAAGGAGGGTAATTGACATTCTCCACGGCTTGGCCAGGTCAGCCTCATGGCGAGAAGAAATTCGGTCAAAGACCCTCCTCCTGCGTCACAGGTGAAACCAGTGTGGGAGGCTGCCCGCCCAGCAGGCGATCAGACGGGGCTCCCAGGCAGGGGCCAGGCCACTTCCTCTTCTGTGTGGAGTGAGGAGATGGACTTGCAGCCCCAGGGGAACGTGATGTGTGGGATTCCAGGTCGAACAATCTGGAGAAGGGAGGCTGAGGGGGTCAGGGCCTCTGGGCATCCCTTGGAGGCAGCTCATGAAGACCCCAGCAAAAGCCAGAGGGGCATTTCCTGGGTGCTGGGAGTCTGTGTCCCTTCCCTCTGTCTGTGCACGTGCAGAGCCCCAGGCCGACTGGCCTCCAGCCCAGCCTCCTGGGGGACGCTAGAGTCCTACTTCGTATTGTGGCATCTGTTTGATTGGCTGCACACACATTTAAATACTTGGGGAATTTGTATTTTATCTTGGGAATTCCCTGGTGGTCCAGTGCTTAGGACTTAGCGCTTTCACTGCCACGGCCCTCGTTCTTAGAAACTAAGGTCTCACAAGCGGCATGGCACGACTGAAAACATTTTTTTGTTGTTATTTTATTTTATACCCATCCCTGGAGGCTCAGTTGGTAAAGAGCCTGCCTGCAATGCAGGAGACTGGGGGTCGGGAAGATTCTGGAGAAGGAAATGGCAACCCACTCCAGCATTCTTACCTGGGAAATCCCATGGACCAGAGGAGCTTGGTGGGCTACAGCCCATGGGGTTGCAAGAGTTGTACACGACTTAGTGACTAATCTACCTACTCCCATCCTGGGGGCCCAGGAGCAGGCCCTGATGGTCTTTCCAGTCAATGAGTGGATGAGCTGTTAAGAGGCTGGGGAAGCTGGTGCGGAGAGGGCCTGTCCCAACCCCACTCCTGGTGCTCCAAGCTGGCACAGGAGGTGACTCCAGGCAGGCACAGGAGGTGGCTCTAGGTTGTTTGTGATAAAAATAACGTGATCAGAACAGGAAGACATAATATGAAATAAAACATAATATACAGTTATATTTAAAATAAAATGACAAATAATTAGACAAAACAAGGCACGAGCCTCCCAGAGAGACATCCTGTGCCCGGGGAGGTGCACCCAGGAAAACCACATGAAGAACAAGCTCCCGGGAGACTGACATGGCTCCTGCTCCAGGGCCCCGCATCCTCTCGGAACCTCCGCTTCCCGTTCTGCACAGTGATGACACTGGCCTCGCAGCGTGGTGTGAAAGACTGAGTGGGCTCCCATCATTCTCCAGGGCAGAGCACCCCTGCTTGTCCTAGTGAGGCTGAGCAGGTGGGCTCTGGGCTCCCCGACCCTTTCAGCCAGAACAGCTTTGCTTCTGTCTCTTTTGTGTGTGGGTCCCACCTAAGATGTTTGGGCAGGGGCTAGGGAGTGGGGAGCAGAGGGATAGGTCGTCTTGATTCCAGCTCAACTCTGAGCCTACTTCCTCCCCAGCTCCTCCCGTGGGGGAACAAGCTCAGGTTGCATGGACGGAAGTGAGCCTCTGATTGCGCTAGAGTTCATGGTGGGTATGGCCAACCACAGCTCATGGTGGGTGTGGCCGACAGGCTTGGCCCACCACAGTACGTGGTGGGTGTGGTTGGTGGACGTGGTCGTCACAGTTCGTGGCAGGCATTGCTGACGGGCGTGGCAGACCGCAGTACTTGGTGGTCTGTGGGCGTGGGAGCCATGGTTCGTGGTGGGTGTGGTTTGTGGGCGTGGCAGTCACCGTTCGTGGTGGGCGTGGTCTGGCGGCCCAGTCACCGTATAAAAGGCCTCACATTTTCCCCACCTTCTGGATCTCGTCCTGGTAGGTGGAAGGGTCTCCAGTGCTGGCCTGGGTTAGAGGCAGGCCCTAGGTGGCCAGGTCGATCCGGCTGTGGGAACTGGGGCAGCGCATCCTTTCTCTCCCACTCAGCCCTCTGCAGCAGCCTCAGGTGCTTGAGCAAGGGTAGCGGAGACTGTCAGTGGGGGCCCATGTCAGATCACAGGGTCCGGGAGACCCCACTTCAATAAAGGCAGGGCCTAAGGCTGGGCTGTTTGGTGAGTGGTACTGCTTGTATTTCAATCCCCAAGCCCCTTTCTCCTCCAGGACTGTGGTCTGTGGCATCCAAGATCTGGGGTTTTGGGAGTCTAAGTGTAGATGGCATGAGATTGACCTCCCCCAGTTAAGTCCCTGCTGTTTGGTCTCCAGCCAGGGGATCGAGCTGGAGTTTATTTTTTTGGGGGGGGGTTCTGCCCCCACCAGTGTCCCCAGCGCATGCTTTCAGCTTCTTCTCCCCATTCTTGGTCCCTGTCTCTATCTACACTCACCCCTTGGAGGTCTCACCCATCTGCCGAGATCGCCTGGATTGACACCTCCCGCCCACCCCCAGCTGTTGCTCAGCGTGGCAGGGGAAGTGGCAGACTTCTCAGCCCCAAACTCAGCTCTCCTCTGCTGCCCCTGCCTCCGAGATTCTCTTTGGGTTCCCTCCTCTCTGTCAGTGAAGAGCAATGGGTGGCAACCCCCCCTTCCATGTGCTCAGGCCCAAACCCCAGAGTCAACCCTGCCTCTATTCTCCCGTTCCATGTGGAAGCCTCCAGGAAGCCCACTGGACCCTCTTTCAAAATAGATCCAGAATCTGACCACGACTCCCCGCCTGTGCAGCCATCGTCCCGGCCAGGATCCCAGCAGCAGCCCCCCTCCCTGGGGTCCCAGCCTCTGCCTTCGCCCCTCCACCCTCACTCTACAGTGGTGGTGGGTATTCAATGACCAGGTAAGGGGAGAGACAACTTTGACCCTTCATCTTCGTGTTGAGCTGACACTGAGGACCATCTCAGGAGACAAGAAGAGAGTTAATAAGGTCTAGAGTTGGAACCCACGGACTCTGGATCAGGTGCATCAGGAGGTGGATGGGGAGGGGGACAAAGCGAGAGAGGACAGGCCTCAGAAGGTGGTCATCTGGGTTCTGGGAGCAAGACATCAGCCTTGGAGAACCTGGCCTAAGTTTAGAAACAGGAGTTGGTCCTGCAGGCAAAACAGGGATGGGGAACAGAAGGACGAGATCTTGTTCACTTCAGCCTTTGTATGTCCACCCTGCAGGCAGGGGTAGGAGAAGACTTGGCGAGCAGTGGACCTCAGGGCCCTGGGAACAGAGCAGGGGGAACAGAGCGGGAGGAACAGGAGGGAAGCCCAGGGCTACAGGAAGAAGGAGTGGGTGGGAGGGGGCCCGGTTTCCCCTGGGAGATTCAAGAGCACGTCAGGAGCTAAGGACCAGCCAGGTTGTGGAGAATTGCCAGTACACTGAGGGTCACTTCCCCAGCTGTGATGAGCTTGGGGAGCTGGGACAACATTGCCTGGGAGCAGCCTCATCCATGAAGGAATATTCTAGAAGAAGAGATGGCAACAGCTTCAGGCCCAGGGCAGACCAGGGGCATAGCAGGCTATTGGCTCAGGGACCATGAGGTCTAGAACTTTCTTTGGATACTTTTCCCGTTGTGTGTGTATATGTGTCTGGCAGCCTGTGCATAGGGCAAAGGGTGTCTGTCCTGCTGGTCGTTGAACCCAGGGTTGGCAAGGCAGGTGCGGGGAAGCTGGAAGAAAGTGTGAGGAGCCATAAGACCTGCAGGCAGGCTTTATTCGCTGATGGCTGATGCCGCAGCAAGGCAGACATGCTTTATGCTCCCGTGACCGACACGGCCACAAGCGCTGTTCAGGGGATGCTTACACGGGTATGCAGAACAAAGGTGGCACGTGGGCAAGCGAGTACATCATGATGCCTGTGCACATCGCTATAAGTGATCTCAGCCATTACATAACCGTGCGGTCACTGCTTACCGAATTGGGGCAGGGGCAAGAGCAAGAGAGCCGGACCATTGGATCTTGGCTAATTGCTATTTCTCTACAGTGTCAAAGGGGAAGTAAAAACAAAGAATTCTTAAATGCCCAGGACTCTAAAGGAAGAAGACTTCATTAGTTGTATGAGGTGCAGAAAATCTGATTCAGGCTTGCTTAAGCGAAAAGGAAATCAACCTGTCGGTTCACAAAAGCTGGAAGAGTCTAGACTGGCTTTGGGTGCCACATGACTGGGACTCCAGTGAGCTCGGCCGAATTCTCAGCTGGCTGTCTTCAGGCCATTGGAGTGTGTCCTGTAGCTTCAGGCTCTTACACACTGAAGCCCAAGGCCCTGTGCCTCTTCTTTTCACAAGCCGACAGAATGTTCTGAATCGTTGTCCCTGGTCGTTACCATCTTGTAGTCTTGGGGCGGGGGTGGCGTTCACCACAGGCATGGCCGGGAGGGAGGTTCCTCCAGGGAAAGTGCGGTCCCATTGCTGGGAGAATGGATAGCATGGCACAAAAGCAGCAGACACCCCCATCAGAGGATGCGAGGTAAGTCTAGGCACTAGGGACCACCCCATCATGGTGAGGAGGAGTGTATGAATCCTCTTTTCCGGGAGAAGCAGCCGCATGAAGGAGGCTCCCCTGAGAATGTGTGAAGCAGAGAGAGGCCCACCGCTTTTTTCCTGAGCTTTAAGCTTCAGGTGCGAACTAGGAACAACTGGCATCTTCGTGCATACAAGCACAGGGGTTCCTTCCTCCCGGCTCCCTTTCCACCCAGCTGCACCCGGTTCCTCCCCTACTGTGGGTGTGGGCACAGGGGTGACTGTCTTTCCCTGGGCTGACATGGGGTAGGGGTTCCTGTCTGGACCATCCTGGCCATTCTGGGGACCTGTGTGAATCTAGAGGCTGGATTAACTCCGCCTGTGGAAGTGATGGGGCTTCCCTGGTAGCTCAGCTGAGGGTCTGCCTGGTTAGTAAAGGATAACCCAGGCCAGCCTCCACTGGCCCCACCACTCAGAGCCTGACAGATGTCTGCCAGACTGGAGTGGGGGCGTGGGGGGCTTTGAAACTTCACTTTCTGTGGGAGATGTTCTGCTTTCTAACTTCTTTATGGTAAGTGAGTAAGGAGAGGGGCTTCACAGGGGTTCACCTTGCATCGTTTTGGCCCTGGGACCGTCTGGACTGGGCCGTCCCCGGGACCCTCCGGTGAGCTTGCCTGGCCCCAGACTGAGGATCATTCTGATGGGGGGAGGGGTAAGATTGGGAACTGGTTTTTGGTGTGAGTTAGAGGGAAGACAACAGGCTCAGTCTTCTCTTTGGCTCCAGAAGAATACCAAGGAATTTGGGTAAATGTAGGGGGGTACAGATAAGGAGGTGGGAAGGGTCCTTCCTCGTGGAGAGGGTCAGCCACACTCTAAGCTGACTCCATGCTCTTCAAATAAACAGAGGGCAGTCGGCATACATTTTTAAAAAATGAGAAAATGCTTCCGGTTTCTGGTTTGGCATGTAAGACGCATGAAGTTGCTGCTCTGTCTTAATAACAAGTAAAACTGCAAAAACTGCAAAAGCGATGATACTTCAATCTGAAAGAGCAATGAGGTCACAGGGCAAGCCACTGACAGGTAAGCACAGAGGATCGCAGCTTCCCAGAGCAGAAGCCCATGAGCAGACGCCGCTGAGGGAACCGGCGCTGGGTAGGAAAACCCAGACGGGAGTTGATCAATTGCTGGAGGCTCAGTGTGGACAAATCTGAGAACTGAAGTTTCCAGATAACCCAGTCCTAGAAGGACCTCATGCTTTGTGAGTTTTACCTCCAGGAGCTTGACCAGGTTCCCACAGTGAATACTGGGGAACAGTCCCCTCACCATACTGGCAGGAGGAGAGGGAGGTGAACCATCCTGAAATATACCAGATGCTGGGTTCTTCAGGGGGTCTGCCCTCAGGAGAACTGGTTAATGAGAGCCTAACCTGCTGGGGTTTGATCAGAGTTTAAGTGACCTGGGGGAAGGAAAACACCCCGTTCCAGCCCACTCTTTCTATCCTGTCCCACTTAAGTGGGGAGAGAGGGGAAAACTGAGAAACGCTCCTGAAGTTCACAGTCCAGAGCACAGGCTCACTGAGACCTCCTAGGCTGCGGAACTCTTCCCCTCCCTGAACCTCACTACTGCATTATTAGAGTTCCTGAGAAAGCTTACAACTTTACAGAAGTTCCTTTTACCTAGGACATTATGTCCTGCTCTCAGACACATGGGGCTTCCCAGGTGGCTCAGTGGTAAAAATCTGCCTGCCAAGCAGGAGGCGTGGGTTCAATTCCTGGGTCGAAGATCCCCTGGAGAAGGAAATGGCAACCGACTCCAGTATTCTTGCCTTGGAAGTCCCATGGACAGAGGAGCCTGGCAGGCTATAGTCCATGGTGTCACAAAAGAGTCGGACGTGTCTTAGCACCTAAACAACAATAACAGGCAAACACACAGATTCACACATCAGAATCTGATTTAGCTATGGCAGAGAGGTTGAAATGATCAGATCAGGAATTTAAGACAACCGTGATTAGTATGCTAGGGCTCTCATGGATAAAGTTGACAGCATGCCAGAACAGATGTGCAGTGTAAGCAGAAAGATGGAAATAACAAAGAAAAGGAACCCAAAAGAAGTGCTATAGTTCAAACACACACTCAGAAATGCAGAATGTCTTTAAAGGGCTTTTTTTTTTTTTTAAAGGGCTTGTTAGTAGACTAGACACGGCTGAGGAAAGAGTCTCTGAACTGCAGCATGCCAGGCCCCTCTGTCCTCTTCTCTCTCCTGGAGTTTGCCCAAGTTCATGTCTGTTGAATCGGTGATGCCATCCAACCATCTCATCCTCTGTTGCTCCTTTCTCCTCCTGTCTTCAATCTTTCCCATCATCAGGGTCTTTTCCAATGAGTCAGCTCTTTGCATCAGATAGCCAAAGTATTGGAGCTTCAGCTTCAGCATCAGTCCTTCCAGTAAATATTCAGGGTTGATTTCCTTTAGGATTGACTGGTCTGATCTTGCAGTCCAAGGGACTTTCAAGAGTCTTTTCCAACACCACTGTTTGAAAGCATCAGTTCTTTGGCGCTCAGCCTTCTTTATGGTCCAACTCTCACATCCATACATGACTACTGGAAAAACCATAGCTTTAACTAGATGGGCCTTTGTTGGCAAAGTGGTGTCTCTGCTTTTTGATACACTGTCTAGGTTTGCGATGGAACCCCACTCCAGTACTCTTGCCTGGAAAATCCCATGGACGGAGGAGCCTGGTGGGCTGCCGTCTCTGGGGTGGCACAGGGTCGGACACGACTGAGCGACTCAGCAGCAGCGGCAGCAGCAGGTTGGTCACAGCTTTTCTTCCAAGGAGCAAGCGTCCTTTAATTTCATGGCTGCAGTCACTGTCCACAGTGATTTTGGAGCCCAAGAAAATGAAGTCTGTAACTATTTCCACTTTTTCCCCATCTGTTTGCTATGAAGTGATGGGGCTGGATGCCATGATCTTTGTTTTTTGAATGCTGAGTTTTAAGCCACCTTTTTCATTCCCTTCTTTCACCTTCATCAAGAAGCTCTTTAGTTCCTCTTCACTTTCTGCCATTAGAGTGGTGTCATCTGCACATCTGAGGTTGTTGATATTTCTCCTGTCAATCTTGATTTCAGCTTGTGATCCAGTGTGGCATTTTCGCATGGTATACTTTGCATAGAAGTTAAATAAGCAGGGTGACAATATACAGCCTTGATGTACTCCTTTCCCAATTTGGAACCAGTCTGTTGTTCCGTGTCTGGTTCTGACTGTTGCCTCTTGACCTGCATACAGGTTTCTCAGGAGGCAGGTCAGGTGGTCTGGTATTCCCATCCCTTTAAGAATTTTCCACAGTTTGTTGTGATTCACACAGTCAAAGGCTTACCCCAATGTTCACAGCAGCATCCTTTACAATAGCTAGATTTGAAGCTACCCAAGGATCTGTCGGCAGAGGAATGGATAAAGATGTTTCATATATATACATAAATGTATATGTATATATAATATTTGCAAACATGATGGAATATTACTCATCCATAAAAAGAAAGAAATTTTGCCATTTTCAGCAAGGTAGATGGATCTAGGAAGTATTATATTTAGTAAAAATGTCAGACAAAGATAGGCAAATACGGCATGGTATCACTTATATGTGGAACGAAAAAAACCCAATACAAATGAAGTACAAGCAAAACAGAAACAGACCCACAGATACAGAAAACAAGCACTGATACAGAATAACAAAGTGGTTATTCGTGGGAAGAGGAAAGGGGAAAGGGGAAATTCCAGGTATAGATTAAGAGACACAAACTACCATGTATAAAATAGATGAGCAACAAGGACATACTGTATAGCATAGGGAATTATAGCCATTATTTGGTGATAACTTTTAATGGAATATAATCTGTAAAAATACTGAATCACAATGCTAGATACCTGAAACTAATATAACAATGGAAATCAACTACACTTCAAAAAAAAAAAAAAAAGACGTTTTCAAGAGAATGAAAAGACAAGCCACAGACTTGGAGAAAACATTTACAAAATATACATATACTAAAGGATTATTATCCAAAATATACAAAGAACTCTTAAAACTCAAAAGAAGACAGACAACCCAATTAAAAATGGGCCAAGGATCTGAGCAGACACCTTGTCAGAGAAGATATACAGATGGCAAATAAGCTTATGAAAAGTTGCTTTATGTCAACTGTCATTAGGGAAATGCAAATTTAGCCAGCAGTGAACTACCACTACAAATGTATTAGAATGGCCAAAACCCCAGACTCTGACAACAACCAATGCTGGTGAGGATGGAGAGCAACGGTAACTACCACTCACTGCTGACGAGAATGCAAAATGCTACCATTGCTTTGGAAGACTCTGGTAGCTTCTTACAAAACATACTCTCCTCACATTATTCAGCATTTGTGATCCCTGGTATTTAACCCCAAAGAACTGAAAACTTAGGTCCACACAAAAACCTACACGCAGATATTTAAAATCGCTTTATCCATGATTGCCAAAACTTGGAGGGAGCCAAGGTATCCTGCAGGAGGTGAATGGACAAATAAATTGGGTCCATCCAGACAATGGAATATCATTCAGTGCTAAAAAAAAATGAGCTATGAGGCCACGAAAAGACGTGGAGGGAACTTACATTTGTCTTACTAAGTGGAAGTGCTAAGTGAAAAAAATCAATCTGAAAAAGCCATATCCTGTATGATTCCAACTGTAGGACATCTTGGAGAAGGCAAAACGATAGAGAAAGTAAAAACATCAGGGGTTGCCGCGAATCGGGATGGGGAGAGGGATGCAGAGGTGAGCACAGAGGATCTTCAGGGCAGTGAAAATACTCGGGATCATATGATAATGGTGGGTCAATATCACGTAAGTTTCCCAAACCCACAGAATGCACAGGGCCAAGAGTGAGTCCTGACGTAAATTACAGATTTGGGGAGATTGTAATGTGTTGGTGAAAGTCCGTTAGCTCATGAATGTGCCACTCTGGTGGGGGACGTTGATAATGAGGGTGCTGTGTGTGTGGGAAGTGGGGTGCAGGGCAGGGTCAGAGGGCAATGCTGTGCAGCTTCCGCTCAGTTTTGCTGTGAACCGAAAACTGCTGTAAGAAATAACCTATTTTTTTTAAAAAGAAGGGCAAATGTCAGGCGGTGCCACTGCGCTCACATCTCTGCTCTCCCTTTGAAGGGTCATGTCCAGTCCTGTGTGTTTCTGCCAGTCTCCACTGGCCAGTGGATGGGGCGGGGGGGACTCAGTGACTGCCCCAGATGGCCTGCCTGCACCCCAGAAGTGCCCCAGAGTGTCTCAGCCATTCCCTCAGCTCCGTGTGGATGGATGACCATCTGCAAATTTCAGGCCAGTGGTGCTTCCCAGCTCAGTTGTTCCACAGGTCCTGCTGGATACCAACCACCCAGGGACCAAGGGCTCTGTGTCCTGTTTGTCCACTGTTCCCAAGGGTACTCCCAGGAAGGCCAAGGGTGACTGAGGGAGCAGGACCCAGGCGTTATGGGGTCCCCCAGCCAGACACCTCCAAATGCCACCCAGTACACCCCAATATCTCCATAACATCGTCTGGCAAGAAGGGAGAAAAAAACAACCCTTGAAAACCACACTCCATTTTACAGGGTAGGAAGCTGAGGTTAGGAGAGGAGTCACACCACAGTCAAGAGGCCTGGGGTCCTGCCTCCCCACGGGTGTGGGGTGGGGGTGGGGGGTTGGAGGAAGGGCGGAGGAGGGGTGGGGGACCCCCCCCCCAACCTTGCTCCTGCTCTGGTTACCCCGGCCCAGGGGGACGTGGACTCAGGTCTCCCTGGGTCTGAGTGTGGGGTGGGCAGGTGGCCAATGTCCTCGTGCAGCAGAAGCCTCAACTTCCGCTGGGAACTGCTGACCAGCACAGCTGTCTGCATCTGGGCAGCTGAAGGAAGCGGCCGTGGCCCTCGCTGCCCTGTCCCCGGGCCTTAGTGCCACTGCTTGCAGAGCCCTGGGCGCCCTCCCCAGGCCACATGTGAAGCAGGTGGATTACCGAGCAGGCGGATCCGGCCATGGGGAGTTTCCTTCCCGGGCTGCGCGTGTTTAAAACTCGAACTGATTGTTAGAACTACCTCCTTGGCACCAGCCAGAGGACCCAGTTTGGAGAGGCTTAGTCTCCTGCGTCCAGATGTCAGCCAGCGGAGGCCATAAAGTCCTGGGGATTTCAAGCATGTCCCAGTCCCGCTTGCGAAGCTCAGCGTCCTTTGGTTCCTGGGCTCCCTGTTTGCACGTTGTCCCCTGTTCCTCTGCCCTCACGATCTTTGGCAAGGGCAGCTCTTACCCCATATACCCTTCCCTACAGGCAGGGGCACGCTGTGTGTAAGCGTGCAACAACTGACTCTGGGTAAAAGGCCTAGAGCGTAGTGTTGGCCATTTTCCCCACCGTGGCCAATGCCAATTTCTCCTTTCTTTCTTAAAAAAAATAAAACTTATGTATTTGGCTGCTCTGGGTCTTAACTTGCTGCATGCAGAGTTTCCACCTTCCTTGTGCCAGACAGGATCTTTAGTTGCAGCAGGTGGAACCTAGTTTCCTGACCCGGGAGGGAACGCCAACTCCCTGCTTGGGGAGCCTGGAGATTTAGCCACCGGACCCCCAGGGAAGTCACCGACCATGGCCAATTTCAAACCACTGACTTGAAGTCACTGCACTGGGGTGCAGAAGAGATCTCTCTCTCTCTTTAGTTGCTGAGTCGTGTCCGACTCTTTTCGACCCTGTAGACTGTAGGCCGCCAGGCTTCTCTGTCCATAGGATTTTCCAGGCAAGAATACTGGAGTGGGTTGCCATTTCTTCCTCCAGGGGAAGAGATACACAGCAGTAAGCTGTTATATGGTGTCTTCACTCTACAAATAAACAGTCGGGAGAGCAAAGACGATAGTGAAGTTTAGTAAAATAATAACTAGGTGATGTCTTGAATATTTATCACCTTTGTTTATACTTATTTATTTAGTTGTGTCGGGGCTTAGTAGTGGCACGCAGGATCTTGCTTGCTCACAAGTTGCAACTTCTCTCTAGTCGCTGCAAGGGGGCCGAGTTGCCCTGTGCCATGTGGGATCCTCATGTGGGGTCTTATTTCCCTGACCAGGGATCAAACCCCCATCACCAGCACCGGAAGGTGGATTCTAAGCCACTGGACCACCAGAGAAGTCCCATTACCTTTGTTTTCAATAGAATTTAATTGCAAGAATATATGATTTATTTTTTATCAAGGTATGAGAAGGAAATGGCAACCCACTCCAGTATTCTTGCCCAGCGAATCCCAGGGATGGGGGAGCCTGGTGGGCTGCTGTCTATGGGGTCGCGCAGAGTCGGACATGACTGAAGCGACTTAGCAGCAGCAGCAGCATGTATAACAACTGGTTTAGAAATTCCTGAAAATGCAGTAGTCAGCTCTTGTCAAGAGCTGGGACAAGCACCCCACTGCTGCAGGGAAAACCCCAAACTTCATACGTGAGAAATCGAACAGGGCACATGGGAGACAGCAGAGTGGGTGCAGAGTGCAGACCCTGAAGACAAGGCCTGGGTTGATCCCACCTCTGCGGGTCGCTGTGTGAGCTTAGGTAGGTCATTCGAGCTCTCTGGGTCTTGGATGTGTCAGCTGTAAAACAGTAGGAGCACTACATAGGGCGACTGTGAAGCCTGGGTTAACGAAGAAAGGCACGTGCAGCGTGTCCTGCCCGTCCTGAATGATCAGGAAGTGTCAGCCTTTCTTGTTTTCTCTTTTGTGTGTGAGTTTTTGGTTGCTTAGCTGTGTCCAGCTCTTACCATGAACTGTAGCCCGCCAGGCTCCCCTTTCCATGGGATTCTCCAGGCAAGAATATTGGAGTGGGTTCCCACTCCAGTACTCTTGCCTGGAAAATCCGTGGATGGAGGAGCCTGGTGGGCTGCAGTCCGTGGGGTCGCTAACAGTTGGACACGACTGAGCCACTTCACTTTCACTTTTTACTTTCAGGCACTGGAGAAGGAAATGGCAACCCACTCCAGTGTTCTTGCCTGGAGAATTCCAGAGACGGGGGAGCCTGGTGGGCTGCCGTCTCTGGGGTCGCACAGAGTCGGATACAACCGAAGCGACTTAGTAGTAGTAGCCTTCTCAAAGGGATCTTCCCAACCCAGGGATCGAACCTGGGTCTCCTGCATTGCAGGCAGATTCTTTACATTTGAGTGCCGCTGTTTTAAATTGGTAGCAGCAGTTTTCTGCGACTAAAAGCAAAGATGATCGTTGTCCGCCATCTGGTGGTCAGAGTCTATCATTACACCCTAGGTTGTTCCCAGGTGGGTCATTTTTCACTCGGGGCCTATGGACCACTCGAGGCCTATGGACCACCCGCAGCTGCTGGTCAACGACCCTCCTTCACCCATTTTGACCCCTTGGCCCTTTGCAGGAGTAGCAGCAGACTCCTCAAGAAAGGGGATTCGATGGGACAGGCCCAGTCCTGGACTCTGCAGAACTAGCTTGCATCCCTGAAGCCTTGGTAAGGTCCCTGCTGCTGGGCTAGGAGTGCAGGTGCCTAAGCGGCCTTAGAGATGGGGCCCCCACTCCTCTGTGTGCATATGCGCGTGTGTGTGAAATCCAGTCCTCCTGTCTCCGGGATGGCCCTCATTCTGGACTGTTCTAAACCCAGCTCTTTGTATCCCTGTGGTCCTGCTGTGTCCTGGGCAACAGCCCTACTCTGGGCAGGTGTCACGCCGGGTCCTGGGGACACACCCAGGGCTTAGGTTCTGGCGGGGAGACGGACGGTGCTTGCAGGGTGGGGCTGCCGGAGCCCGGATCCGGGTGTCCCTCCGGCTGGTGACGTCCTGGGTCTCTGTGCTGCACTGGGCCTTCCGTGGGGGCTGGAGCGCCGGGCAGAGGCGCCAGAGCCCTCCGTGGGGGCCCAGCAGTGGGTGCAGGGTCCCACTCCCTCCCAGCAGCCTTTCCTCTCCCACCAGGCTGGTGATAAGGCCTGGAACCTTTGTGCCACGTTCGCTGTGGCTCGTGGCAACAGCTGCATTTCCCGGCTCTTATCCGAGTGCCTTACATCACAGGTGCCTCCTCCGGTCTCATGATGAACTTGGGGCCTCAGACCTACCGACAGACAGCACTGTCGAGGCAGTCTGAGCACCAGCTGGAGAACAATTTCCAGACACAGAGAATTTCCGGAAGGTTCGAGTTTATTAAGAACAAAGAGCAAAGATAATGAGGGTGCTGCAAGCGCAGTGGGCTGACCTCCTGACAGGCCGTGGAGAGCCCACGGGACGCTGCTAGAGCAGCGGGCCAGCTCTGGGGGGGCCGGCGTCTTGCATGGGTTGGCAGGCAGTTTTCAAAGCCTCAAAACAAAGAAAATTCCTGCTAGGAGAGTGGCATTAGGTGATTGGGGAGGGTGCTAAAGGGTGAGTGCCGGGCTGGGCGTTTTTGCCTAATTTGGGGTCAGGAACTTGGCTGACCAAGGATCAAGGGGCTTTTGGCAATGGTTACAAATGTTTACCAATGTGGAAAATTCTTAAAGAGATGGGAATACCAGACTACGTGACCTGCCTCCTGAGAAATCTGTATGCAGGTCAAGAAGCCACAGTTAGAACCAGACATGGAACAACAGACTGGATCCAAATTGGGAAAGGAGTACCTCAAGGCTGTATATTGTCACCCTGCTTCTTTAACTTCTATGCAGAGTACATCATCTGAAATGCTGGGCTGGATGAAGCACAAGCCGGAAGCAAGGTTGCCAGGAGAAATACCAATAACCTCAGATACGCAGATGACACCACGCTTATAGCAGAACGCGAAGAACTAAAGGATGAAAAAGTTGGCTTAAAGCTCAACATTCGGAAAACGAAGATCATGGCATCTGGTCCCATCACTTCATGGCAAATAGATGGGGAAACAATGGAAACAGTGTCAGACTTTATTTTGGGGGGGCTCCAAAATAGCTACAAATGATGACTGCAGCCATGAAATTAATTAATTAATTTTTTCTCTCGGAAGAAAAGCTATGACCAAACTAGACAGCATATTAAGAAACAGAGACATTACTTTGCCAACAAAGGTCTGTCGAGTCAAGGCTATGATTTTTCCGTAGTCATGTATGGATGTGAGAGTTGGAATGATTTTTCCGTAGTCATGTATGGATGTGAGAGTTGGACTGTGAAGAAAGCTGAGCGCTGAAGGATTGATGCTTTTGAACTGTGGTGTTGGAGAAGACTCTTGAGAGTCCCTTGGACTGCAAGGAGACTCAACTAGTCCATCCTAAAGGAAATCAGTCCTGAATATTCTTTGGAAGGACTGATGCTGAAGCTCCAATACTTTGGCCACCTGATGCGGAGAGCTGACTCATTTGACAAGAGCCTGATGCTGGAAAAGATTGAAGGCAGGAGGAGAAGGGGACGACAGAGGATGAGATGGTTGGATGGCATCACCGACTCAGTGGACATGAGTTTGAGCAAGCTCCAGGAGTTGGTGATGGACGGGGAAGCCTGGCGTGGGGCAAAGAGTCGGACATGACTAAGAGACTAACCTGAACAACAGGCTCAGTTCTGGAGATGACCTCCTTTCTGGGCTCCATGTCCGTGGCCTCGGTATGGGGCTTCGCATACACTGTCCCCGTGGTTCTATGGAGAGGGGCCTGGATGGAGAGGTCAGGTGCACCCAGGTCGGGTGCCTCCTTTAGGTTCCACCACCCCCTGTGCTGGGACCCCCTGAAGCCCTGGGGCCCCCTGCACTTCATGCAGTCCATGATCTTGGACTGAGTATTGAGAAGGAAGTTCATGTGGAGATGGAAAGGAGAATCCGTGCTGAAGTCCACTGAGGATGGAGACAATGTTTCTGCTCCGACTGTATCCGCCATCTGTAGCTTTCTTGTAGTGTCCTTGTCTGGCTTTGGTATTAGGGTAATGCTGGCTTCGTACAATGAATTTGGTAGGGTTACTACTGCTTCAGTTTTTTAAGGAAGAGTTTAAGCAGGATTGCTTTAAACGTTTGTTAGAATTCAGCCATTCTGGTCCTGGGAGCTTTTCTTTACTGGGAGGTTTTTGATCACTGACTAATCTTATTTGTTATTGGTCTGCTAGATTTTTTAATTTCTTCGTGATTCAGTCTTGGTAGGTTACACGTTTTTAGGAATTTCTCTGTCTCTTTTGGGAACCTCTCCGTCTCTTTCGGGAACCTCTCTGTCTCTTTCAGGAACCTCAGAACCTCTCTGTCTCCTTTGGAAACCTCTCTGTCTCTTTTAGGAACTGCTCCGTCTCTTTCAGGAACCTCTCTGTCTCTTTCAGGAACCTCGGAACCTCTCTGTCTCTTTTGGGATATCTGCTTTGTTGGTGCATCACTGTTCATGGTAACTGCCCGTGATCCTTCTCATTTCTGTAGAGTCAGTTGTAACGTCTCCTCTTTCATTTCTGATTTTATTTGAGTCTTCTCTCTTTCTTCTTGGGCTTCTCTGGTGGCTCAGCTGAGAAGGAATCCGCCTGCAATGCAAGAGACCCCGGTTTGATTCCTGGGTCAGGAAGATCCCCTGGACAAGGGATTGGCTACCCATTCCAGTATTCTTGGGCTTCCCTCGTGGCTCAGCTGGTAAAGAATCTGCCTGCAATGTGAGACACCTGGGCTCGATCTCTGGTTTGGGAAGATCCCCTGGAGAAGGGGAAGGCTGCCCACTCCAGTATTCTGGCCTGGAGAATTCCATGGACGGTATAGTCCATGGGGTCACAAAGAGTCAGAAACGACTGAGCAACTTTTACTTTTTCTTTTCTCTTAGTCTAACGAAGGCTTTGTCGTTTATCTTTAAAAAAGACTCTTAGTCTCACTGATTTTCTTGTCTGTTGGTTTTCTAGTCTCTGTTTTATTTCTGCCCTAATCTTTATCATTACCTTCCCTCTGCTAACTTTGTTCTTTCGCCGGTGTCTTAAGTCATAAAGTTAGGTTGTTTATTTGAGATCTTTATTCTTTTCGAATGTAGACATGTATCACTGTGAACTTCCCTCTTAGGACTGCTTTGCTGCATTTCGTAAGTTTCAGTAGGTCATGTTTTCATGTATCTCAAGATATTTTTGAATTTCCCAGGCAACCGCTGATCTGCTTTCTGTCACACAGATACATTTAACTCCATATCAAGCATCCTTAGACTGTGCACACGCTTTTGTCTGCCCTCTCCTGTTCTGTGTTCTGATTTTGAGATTCCTCTGTGCTGTGTTTCCCTTCGTCCCTTTATTTATCGCTGGATAGTATTCCATTCTGTGATGTGATGGCTCATTTTATGGGTTCATTTCGCAGGCTGTGGGGTGCCCAGATCACACATTAATCCTGCATGTATCTGTTAGTATTTGAGCTGATGGACTCAGTAAAGAAGGCCAGCCTCCCCGATAAGGGTGGGTGTCATCCAAGCCACTGAGGGCCTAAACACAGCAGAGGTGAAGGAAGGAGGAAGTCACCCCCCTTTCCTGCCTCACTGATGAGCTGGGACATCTCACCTCACCTCCTGCCCCGGAACTGGAGTTTACACCATCGGCTCCCCTGGTACTCAGGCCTTCAAACTCAGACTGGATTATTCTAGCTTTCCAGTCTCCAGCTTACATGCAGCAGACTGTGGGACTTCACCGCCGTCTCTGCTCCACCCAGCCTGGGTCTGGGGGCCCTGGATGCTCCCTGAGCGTTTGCTGAGTGACTGAATGAGCACAGGCCGTGGAGCAGGCGGACAGGTGGGCTTGCCGCACGGTCCTGTTTGGGGACTGGACAAAGCATCCCAAAGCCATGGAAACACGGGACGCCCAGCTGCCCTTCATCATCCTCATAACTGCGCGTTTGCCCCTTGTACTGCATTTCTGCTCTCTTTGCCCTTTTTATACACACGTGTTTTTCACCGACCTTTGAAAGTAATTTGTAGACACTGTGAACTTCACCCCTGTAAATTTCCCTCCAACTGTGGATGGCCTTAAGGCCCTATGTTAAAAACACAATCAGGCCTCAGATAAGGAAGCTTCCCCTGGAGGAGGGCATGGCAGCCCACTCCAGTGTTCTTGCCTTGACAATCCCATGGACAGAGGAGTCTGGCGGGCTACAGTCCATAGGGTCGCAAAGAATCAGACATGTCTGAGCAGCTAAGCACAGCACAACAAGCTTCTGCATTAACTAGACACACATGAGCAAGAGAAAGCCAAAGCAAGCAGAAAGAAGGAAATCATAAATGAAAATGTGGGAACTGATTATATGAAAAACAACAGAAATAAAGAAATCAATTGAAAAAAAAAAAGCTTTACTATTTTACTTTTACCATTTGGATCTGCCATCTATCTGGACTTGACTGCTGGGCACGCATGGAGTTGGGGGGTAAAGATACTTTTTTTTCCTTAACAAATACCTAGTTCGCCCAGCACCATTTATTGATGAGAACCACCATTCACTGTTAAGTGTTACCTTGCTGCTGTCCTTCTGTATCACCTTCTTGTGACTCTGCTTCTAGAATCTTCTTAGCTGGTATATCTTTCTTTGTACCAACATCATAGTATCTTTAAAAAACTTTTATAGTGTTTTTTTGTCCCAGTGCCTTCCTTTCTCCTTCATGCCTTCCTCTTCCTTCTTCAACATCACTTTGGTTACTCTTGACGCTTTGTGCTTTCATCTATGTTTTGAGAACTAGCTTATCATTTCCCACCAATAATGGTTTCTCCTGGGGTTTTGATGTGATTGTAATAAACCTTTAGATTGTTTTGCTGAGAACTGACATTATAAAAACTGAAACTTCCAAATGATTAGCGTGTTGATCTTCAATGATTAACGGTTATATTTTTCAGTTTATAGAGGTCTGTAATCTCTCTTGACCATGCTTTGTGGCCTTCGGTGTAGGGGTCTTGCATGCCTTTCACTACTGTTTGTTCTTAGATGTTTTGTTTTCAAAAAATTTAAAAATGACATCATTTCTAACTTTTCATGTTCTGTTTGTTGCTGGAATATAGAAAAACAGTCACTTTTTGCATCAGTTCAGTCAGTCGCTCAGTCGTGTCCAACTCTTTGCGACCCCATGAATCGCAGCACACCAAGCCTCCCTGTCCATCACCAACTCCCGAAGTTCACTCAGACTCACGTTCATCGAGTCAGTGATGCCATCCAGCCATCTCATCCTTGGTCGTCCCCTTCTCCTCCTGCCCCCAATCCCTCCCAGCATCAGAGTCTTTTCCAATGAGTTAACTCTTTGCATGAGGTGGCCAAAGTACTGGAGTTTCAGCTTTAGCATCATTCCTTCCAAAGAAATCCCAGGGCTGATCTCCTTCAGAATGGACTGGTTGGATCTCCTTGCAGTCCAAGGGACTCTCAGGAGTCTTCTCCAATACCACAGTTCAAAAGCATCAATTCTTCAGCACTCAGCCTTCTTCACAGTGCAACTCTCACATTGACTTAGTATCAGCAACAATATTAAATTCTCTTAATACTTAAATTCAGTTGTCTGTCGGTTTGTTTGGCTTTTCTTTTTTTCCTCTTTTTTTCTTTTTGGCCAAGCTGCATGGTCTGTGGGATCTTAGCTTGCCAATCAGGGATTGAACCTGGCACATGGCAGTGAAAATGTGGGGTCCTAACCACTGGACCACCAGGGAACTCCCTCGTTGGGGTTTTCTAATCAGTTCAGTTCAGTGCAGTTCAGTTGCTCAGTCGTGTCCGACTCTTTGCGATCCCCTCCCTGTCCATCACCAACTCCCGGAGTTGACTCAGACTCATGTCCATTGAGCTGGTGATGCCATCCAACCATCTCATCCTCTGTGGTCCCCTTCTCCTCCAGCCTTCAATCTTTCCCAGCATCTGGGTCTTTTCAAATGAGTCAGTTCTTTGCATCAGGTGGCCAAAGTATTGGAGCTTCAGCTTCAACATCAGTCCTTCCAATGGACATTCAGGACTGATTTCCTTTAGGATGGACTGGTTTGATCTCCTTGCAGTCCAAGGGACTCTCAAGAGTCTTCCCCAACACTACAGTTCAAAAGCATCAATTCTTCGGCACTCAGCTTTCTTTATAGTTCAACTCTCACATCCGTACATGACTACTGGAAAAATAGCCTTGACTAGATGGACCTTTGTTGGCAAAGTAATGTCTCTGCTTTTTAATATGCTGTCTAGGTTGGTCATAACTTTTCTTCCAAGGAGTGAGCATCTTTTTATTTCACGGCTGCAGTCACCATCTGCAGTGATTTTGGAGCTCCCCCCCCAAATAAAGTCTGTCACTGTTTCCCCTTCTATGGGTTTTCTAATACAGCTTTATATTTTTCTTTTCAATCTGGATGGCTTTCATCTTTTGCTTGAATTGCTGAGTGAGTAGGACCTTCAGGACAATTTGGACAGAAGTGGTGGAAACGTCCTTAACTTGTCCTTGATTTAGGGGGCAAACTTTCAATGTTTTACCAATTTGTGTGCTGGTTTTTATAGATTTCTTTATCAAACTAAGGAAGTTTCATTGCATTCTTAGTTTGCTAAGAATTTTTACCATTAGTTTTGTTAGACAGTTTTTCTCTGTCTATTGAGGTGGTCATAGAATTCCTCCCCACTCTCTCTCTGGCTGTTAATGTGATATAGTACGGTCCTCCAGAGAAAGAGAAAGAATAGCTTGCATATATAGAAAGAGATTTATTACTAGGCACTGACTGTCATGATTATGGAGTCCCACAACCTGCCATCGGGAATCTGGGCACCGGGGAAACGATGTTTACCTAGTTCTAGTCTAACTCTGCAGGCTTGAGGACCAGGAAAGCCAGTGAGACGTTTCACCCTGAAAGTTGGGAGCCTTAAGGCCCAAGAAGAGCTCATATGTCACTCGGAATCTGAAGGCTGGAAAAGACCAAGGTCATAGCTCAAACAGGTGGGAGGAGTTCTTTCTTACGCAGACTTTTTGTTCTATTTAATTTGATTGAGCCTTTGATTGCGTGAGGGCTCCCCTGATAGCTCAGCTGGTAAAGAATCTGCCTGCAATGCAGGAGACCCTGGTTTGATCTTGGGTTGGGAAGATCCCCTGGAGAAGGGGAAGGCTACCCACTCCAGTATTCTGGCCTGGAGAATTCCATGGACTGTATAGTCCATGGAGTCGCAAAGAGTTGGACATGACTGAGTGACTTTCACATTTCCTTTCCCCCACATTAGGGAGGGCAATCTGCTTTGCTCATTCTATAGATTCAAATGTTTATCTCACCCAGAAACACCCTCACTGACAAACCAACAGCAATGTCTCATCTAACATCTAGAAATCTTGTAGTCCAGTCAAATTGATATGGAAAATTAACCATCATAAGCAGTAAATTACCCTGGCTTTTTTTTCAATGTTGAAACACTTTTGTATTCTTCGAATAAACACTGATTGGTTATTATAGATTATCCTTTACGGGTTGCTATATTTTACCCCTTTAAAATATATGGTTTTATTTGTTAAAATCTTGCTTAAAATTTTTACATCTCTGTTCATGAAAATAATTGATCTATATATATTAAAATTCCTGTAATATCTTTATCAGAATTACCCTGGCCTCATAAAGAGATGGGAAGTGTTTCCTTCTTTTCTATTCCTTGGAATAAATTGGATAATATTAGGGTCAGGCTTTCTTTAAACAGTTAGAAGGATTCACAAATGAAGGCACATGGTTCTGGATTTTCTTTGTTAGAGGACAAATTTCTGTTTTGGACTACTCAGATGTTTTATATATTCCTTTTCTGTCAGTTTTATTAGGTGACTTGTTTGAAGAATTTGTATATTTAATCTCAATTGTCAAAATTTATTGGTACATTATGGCATTCCTTTTGTTTTTGACATTTGTAGGGGCTATAGATGTCCTCTTTTGACTACTGATATTAAAAATCTGACTTTCCCCCTCTTTTTAAAAAGTACTGTTGCTAGGGTTTAAATTTTTTTCATTTTTTTCCCCCAAGGAATTAGCTTCAGTTTTATTAATTACATGGAATTTTCTTTTCTTTTTTTAATTCAAGTGTGGGTGATCTGCAACGTTGTATCGACTTCCGCTGTACAGTGCAGTGATCCAGTTTATATACATTCTTTCTGTATTCTTTTCCATTATGGTTTATCAGAGGGTAGTAATATAGTTCTCCGCGCTAGGTAGGAGAACCTTGTGGCTTATCCATTCTGTATGTAATAGTTTGCAACCGCTAACCCCAAGCTCCCACTCCCTGAGTTTTCCATTCTAATGATTTCTGCTTGTCGTTTCCGCTTTCTTTCCGTCTGTTTTTCCGTCACCAGCTTCGTGAGTGTGAAATGCACACAACTGCTTGTGAGTCAATTTGTTGTTGTTGTTTGGTCGCCAAGCCGTGTCTGATTCTTCGCCACCCCGTGGACTGCAGCACGCCGGGCTTCCTTGTCCCCCAGAATTTGCTCAGATTCATGTCCATTGAGTGGGTGATGCCATCCAGCCATCTCATCCTCTGTCGTCCCCTTCTCCTTTTGCCTTCCATCTTTCCCAGCATCAGGGTCTTTTCCAACGAGTTGGCTCTTTGCATCAGAGGGCCAAACTGTTGGAGCTTCAGCTTCAGCATCAGTCCTTCCAGTGAATATTCAGGGTTGATTTCCTTTAAGATTGACTGACTTGATCTTTGTGCAGTCCAAGGGTGTGCATTTCACTTCACTGATTCCTAAGATGCTGATGTTCACTCTTACCATCTCCTGCTTGACCTTGACCTTTAACATTCTAGGTTCCTATTCAATGTTGTTCTTTCCAGCATCGGTGCTTACTTTCACAACTGGGCTCATCCACAACTGTGCCTCGCTTCTGCTTTGGTGAGCCAATTAAAAATTATAAATCTATTTGTAAATATTGCTTTAACTGGATTTCCAAATTTGGAGATTTACTATCTTTACTATAATTTAGTTTAAATACATTTTCTAATTTCTATTTTGACATCTTCTTTGACTCAAGGATTATTTTTAAATGTATTATTTAACTTACAGTTGGAGATTTTAAAATTCTCTCTATATAATTTATTTCTAATTTACATCCATTGTGGTTGGAGGACATACTTTGAATGATTTCAGTCCTTAGAAATTTGACAGGTTATTTTTCTTCTTTAGTGTGTAATAGGGTGGATTACATTGATTTTAAAGCAGTGAACCAGCTTTATACTTCTGGATAAAACTGACTTGGTTGTGATTTTTTTTTTAAATGTGTGTCGCTGGAATCTATTTGCTAAGATCTCACTGTGGATTTTTGTATCTATATTCATGAGGGCTATTGGTTTATAGTTTCCTTTCTTGGACCATCTTTGCCTACTTTTTCTTTTTTATATTGGCTTACCTCATAAAATTAGTGTGGAAATGCTTCTTTCTTTCCTCATTTGTGGAAGAGATTGTGTAGAACTGCTGCTATTGCTTCCATGAACGTTTAGTAGAACTCACCAGTGAAACCATGGGACCTGATATTGTCTTTGCTGGAAATTTTAAACTGCAAATTCAACTTGTTTAATATCTGTAAGACTGTCCCGGTTATCCACTCCTTATTGAGGGCATTTTGGTGGATTGCATCATCTCAAGGAATAGGCCTATTGTCTCTAAACTGTCAAGTTCATTTTCAGAGTTGTTTGCGTGCTCCTTTATTATTCGCCTCCTGTCTGTTGAGAGCGTAGCAATTTCCCTTCTCTCATTTCCGATCTTGGTAATTTGAATCTTTTACATTCTTTATCTTTGTTAGTCTGGCTAGTGGAATATCAACTTGACTGATCTTTTCAAAGAGTCAGCTTTTGGTTTCACTGATTTTTTTCTTCCTCCCACCCCCATTTTCAACATAATGGGTTTCTGCTCTTTTATTTATTGTTTCCTTCCTTATGTTTATTTAGACTTTTTTTTTTTTTTTGCTTTTCTTTGTCTTGTTTCTTAAGGCAGAGATGTACATCTCTGATTTGAGTTTTTTTAAATAAAAAATGTAATGCTATATAGTTCCTTTTAAGCACAGCATTAACTATATCCCACTCATTTTGATATGTTGCTTTTCATTTGTACTTAGTTCGACTAGCCCTTTTTACATTTTAAACTTTTAAAAATGTGTGCATTTTCTATTTCAAGTTGTTTTCATCATAGAGTTGTCCTATACATCAACCTGTTCAAAGAACCAAATTGTCTTTTCCCCTCTTTTTGTTCAATCTCTAATGTTGATTATTTTCCTTTATTTTATTTAGGTTTATTTCTGTAGTTTCTTTTCATCTTCTTAAATTGTCCATTAATTAGCTCATTAATGGACAGTCTTTCTTTGTTACTAACATTTGCAGTTAAGCCTTTAAATTTCTAAATACTGCTTTTTTGGGTGGGGGGGTCTTGCACAAGTCTCGATATCTTATAAAGGTCTTGATAGCATTTTATTACAGTTCAGTGTTAAAAAATATTTCCTTATTTGGCTTCGTGGGTCTTAGCTGCGGCACGTGGAACCTTCGCTGGGTCACGTGGGATTTCTCATTTCAGTTCAGGGACTCTCTGGATGTGGCTCGTGGGCCTCCTCATTCCATGGTGTGTGGGATCTCAGTTCCCTGACCAGGGATCGAACCTCCGCCCACTGCCACTCTGTCCTCGGGGCTCTCTTGTCCCTCCTGGTTGCCTGGTGCTCAGGCTGTGGGTCGTAGCTATTTTCTCTCCTGTCTTTGATGAGATCAGCTGTATCTCAGAAGAGTTTGTTTCACAAAGTGATGCCAGAAGCGGAAATCTGCTCTCAGCTTTCATGACCCCCACCTCCACAGCAAGGCTGAGTGAGAGTGGTGGTGCAGAGCTGTTCTTCTGTTCTCCCTGATATTTACAAGAGCAGCTTTAGAATTTTGCTGTTTAATAAGAATTTCTCTGTTGCTGCTGTTTAGTTGCTAAGTCATGTCCGACTCTTTGTGATCTCATAGACTGCAGCATACCAGGCTTCCCTGTCCTTCACTGTCTCCTGGAGTTTGATCAAACTCATGACCATTGAGTCAGTGATGCCATCCAACCATCTCATCCTCTGTCATCCCCTTCTCCTCCTGCCCTCAATCTTCCCCAGTATCAGAGTCTTTTCCAACGAGTTGGTTCTTTGCATCAGGTGGCCAAAGTATTGGAGCTTCAGCTTCAGCATCAATCCTTCCAATGAATATTCAGGGTTGATTTCCTTTAGGATTGACTTTGGGTAAATAATCTATTAAGCTTAGGAAGTTTCCTTCGGCTCAAAATTTAGCTTTTAATCCTCTAATTTGTTGTTTTAATTAATTCCATCCATTGTTTTCTTAATATTGACACATTCTTGCTTTCTTGGAATAAAACCTACTTGATCATAGGGTATTAGTTTAATACATATTTGATTTAATGTTGTAATGTTTTACTTATTTTTCCATCTGTCTTAAGAAATGAAAATTATTCACTTCTCCTTTTAGAATAACTTAAGAAAGCTTTTACACCAAGGCTATGTTAGCTTCATGAATTGAACCGAGGAAATTTCTTTTTCCAAGACATGGAATCCTTTGAGTAACAAAGACTTGATCCTTATTTGAATGTTCAGTTCAGTTCAGTTCAGTCGCTCAGTCGTGTCCGACTCTTTGCGACCCCATGAATCGCAGCACACCAGGCCTCCCTGTCCATCACCATCTCCCGGAGTTCACTCGGACTCACGTCCATCTAGTCGGTGATGCCATCCAGCCATCTCATCCTCTGTCGTCCCCTTCTCCTCCTGCCCCCAATCCCTCCCAGCATCAGAATCTTTTCCAATGAGTCAACTCTTCGCATGAGGTGGCCAAAGTACTGGAGTTTCAGCTTCAGCATCAGTCCTTCCATAGAAATCCCAGGGCTGATCTCCTTCAGAATGGACTGGTTAGATCTCCTTGCAGTCCAAGGGACTCTCAAGAGTCTTCTCCAACACCACAGTTCAAAAGCATCAGTTCTTCGGTGCTCAGTCTTCTTCACAGTCCAACTCTCACATCCATACGTGACTGCTGGAAAAACCATAGCCTTGACTAGATGGACCTTTGTTGGCAAAGTAATGTCTCTGCTTTTGAATATGCTATCTAGGTTGGTCATAACTTTCCTTCCAAGGAGTAAGCGTCTTTTAATTTCGTGGCTGCAGTCACCATCTGCAGTGATTTTGGAGCCCCCTCCCCCCCAAAATAAAGTCTGACACTGTTTCCAGTGTTTGCCCATCTATTTCCCATGAAGTGATAGTGAACATTAATTTGGGAAGCCACCTGGGTACCATCACTTAGATATTGTGAACATTAAAGTTAATTTGGATCTTGGTCGTGGTGATCTTGAAACCCAGGTAATTTGGGACAACTCCTCTTTAATGACAGCAAGAGAAGCTAGATAAAAACATTCTACTTGAAGGGATTGGAGACGTAATGAGACAGTTCAGAATTCCTGGGCTAGAGTTTGGCAGGAGTGATAAACTGAGGAGGTTAAGACTGGCACTTTGCACTGATTCTCCTTCTGGGAGAAGTTGCCGATTCAGTATGGGAGTTACTGAAAGACCGAAAGTTGCTTCTTTGAAAGTATTATGTTTGGGCTGTTTTGGATATTTTCTCTCTTTCTTTAGTTTTCTGCAGATTACTGTGCTGCGTGGTCTCTTTTTACGTTTCCCACTTGGGTTTTAAAAACTTCTTAAATCTGCTCTTGATCCTTTTCATCTATTTGGGTAAATTCTAGGGTGCGGTTTCTTCATCATTATTCTGCCCTGGAAATACTTCCTGCTGAATGATTGTTTCGCCTCTTCCCACATGTCATGCTGTTGTGTCGCGCTTCGTCGCTCAGTCGTGTCCAACTCTTTGCAGCCCCGTGGACTGTAGCCCACCAGGCTCTTCCGTCCATGGGATTCTCCAGGCGAGAATACTGGAGTGGGCTGCCATCTCCTACTCCAGGTGATCTTCCTGACCCAGGGATCGAACCCACGTCTCTTCCATCTGCATTGGCAAGCAGGTTCTTTACCACCAGAGTCACGGGAAGCCATATACTTAAACATGTACACCATACAGTCCATGGAAGTGCAAAGAGTTGGCCATGACTGAGCGACTTTCACTTTCCCATAGTCCCACTTGCTTCTGTTGCTCTTCTTTTGGTATTACATCCAAAAAATTGTTGCCATGATCAATGTCAAAGAGTTTCTAACCTGCGTTTGTGCCTAGGAGTTTTATGATTTCAAATCTTGTGTTCAAGTCTTTAATCCATTCTGAATCAATTTTTGTGAGTTGTGAAAGATAAGTTTCCCATTTCGCTTTTCCATGCGTGATTATCCCGCTTTCCCAGCGCCACACTGAAGGCATCACCTTTCCCCATTGTGTAGTTCGGCTTCCTTGTTAAACATTAGTTAACTGTGTATGCAAGGGTTTATTTCTGGGCTCTTAATTCTCCTCCATAGGTCTTTGTGTCTATTTTTATGCCAGATATATGCGGTTTTCATAACTGTAGCTTTGTAATATGGTTTGAAATCAGTAGGTGTGATGCCTTCAACTTTGTCTTTCTTTCTCAGGATTGCTTTGACTATTTGGGATCTTTTTTGACTTCATATAAATTTTAGGATTTTTTTTCCTATTTCTGTGAAAAATGCCACTGGAATTTTGGTAGGGACTGAATTGAATCTATAGGTGGCTTTGGGTAGTATGGACATTTTAACTAATACTAATTCTTCCTTTTCCTTGCAGTGTGTACTTGGCTCCTGTGTCCTGAACTAACTGCTTTCACGTATGCGGCTTTATTTCTGGGCTCTCTGCTCTGTTCCTTTGGTCTGTGCGCCTGTTATGTTACAGGTTATTTTAATGCCCATTTCTCACTTTATATATTTTTTTAACAAATGACTTGCTACTTGTTGTTTATTTTACATTTATTTTAGATCATAGAAATGATGTGAGACAAAAAGCAAGTTCCAGTGATTTTCTTATTCAAGTTTGAAATGGTTCATAAAGCAGTGGAGACAACTGGCAACATCAACAACACGTTTGGCCCGGGAACTGCTAATGAACGTACGGTGCGGTGGTGGTTCAAGAAGTTTTGCAAAGGAGACGAGAGCCTCGAGGATGAGGAGTGCCGTGACTGGCCGGCGGAAGTTGACAACAGCCCATGAGAGGATCATTGAAGCTGATCCTCTTAAACTACACGAGACGTTGATCTTGTACAAGAAGAAGTTTCTCGTGTACGAGAAACTGCCGAAGAACTCGACCCCGGCATTTGAAGCAAGTTGGGAAGGTGAAAAATCTCGATAAAGTGGGTGCCTTACGAGCTGACAGCAAGTCACAAAAATTGTCGTTTTGCAGTGTCATCTTCTCCTATTCTATGCAACAACAACGAATCATTTCTCAATCCGATGGTGACGTGAGGAAACGTGGCTTTGACACAGCAACTGGTGATGACCAGCTCAGTGGTTGGACCGAGAAGGTGCTTCAAAGCACATCCCAAGGCCAGATTTGCACCAAAGAAAGGTCACGGTCACTGTTTGGTGGTCTGCTGCCTGTCTGAACCACCATAGCTTTCTGAACCCAGCGAAACCACTACATCTGAGCAGTATGCCCAGCAGGTCAATGAGGGGCACTGAATACTGCGGCACCTGCAGCCTGTATTGGTCAACAGAATGGGCTTCGTTCTTCTCCACAACAATGTCCAACCACACGTTGCACAACCAGTGCTTCAAAAGCTGAATGAATCGGGCTGTGACATTTTTCCTCATCTACCACAGTCACCTGACCTCTCACAAACTGATGACCACTTCTTCAAGCATCTCAACAACATTTTGCAGGGAAAATGCTTCCACAACCAGTAGGATGCAGAAAATGCATTCCAAGAGTTTGTCAAATCCCAAAGCAAGGATTTTTATGCTACAGGAATAAACAAACTTATTTCTCATTGGCAAAAATGTGTTGATTGTAATGGTCCCTATTTTTATTAATAAAGATATATTTGAGCCTAGGAATGGCAACTCACTCCAGTATTCTTGCCTGGAGAATTCCATGGACAGGGGAGCCTGGCAAGCTACACTGCATGGGGTCTCAAAGAGTCGGACACAACTGAGCAGCTAATACATACACACATAATGATTTAAAATCCAGGGCCCCAAACCGCAATCACATTTGCACCAACCTGAGAGCCAATCAGTCCATTCTGAAGATCAGTCCTGGGTGTTCTTTGGAAGGAATGATGCTAAAGCTGAAACTCCAGTACATTGGCCACCTCATGTGAAGAGTTGACTCATTGGAAAGGACTCTGATGTTGGGAGGGATTGAGGGCAGGAGGAAAAGGGGACGACAGAAGATGAGATGGCTAGATGGACAGGAGTTTGGGTGAACTCCGGCAGTTGGTGATGGACAGGGAGGCCTGGCGTGCTGCAATTCATGGAGTTGCAGAGTCAGACACGACTGAGGGACTCAACTGAACTGAATATTTACCATATGTGGGTGCATGCGTGGGTGCCTGTGTGGGTGTGTGGGTGCGTGCTCACTCGTGTAGGACTTTTTGCGGCCCCATGGACTGTGGCCTGCGAGGCTCCTCTGTCCATGGAATTTTCCAGGCAAGAATACTGGAGCCGGTTGCTATTTGGGAGGAAGTCTTCCGCTCCGTAATTGTTTTACCTCTTCTGGGCACCAGGGGGAGCCAGAACTCTTTGGTCGCCTAAATCCAGTTCTGGGGGAAAAGGTGAATTTTGCTTTCTCATCCCCAAAAGGCTGAATGCTTCTGGGTTACCCTTACACCAAACCCTTGTTTCCACCCAAAGCAAGGGGGTAGGTCCCAGAGCCCTATCTCTGGTGGGTCCTGGACTCCCACCCCTTTCCCTTAAGCTAATTTTTAACAGAAAGTCTGAGACTAACACATATTGTCAATCAACTGTGTGTGTACGTTCGTTGCTCAGTCGTGTCAGACTCTGCAGACTCTAGCCTGCCAGGCTCCTCTGTCCATGGAGTTCTCCAGGCAAGAATACTGCAGTGGGTTGCCATTCCCTTCTCCGGGGGATCTTCCTGACCCAGGGATTGAACCCCAGTCAACTGCATTGCAGGCAGATTCTTTACCATCTGAGCAACCAGGGATTAAAAAAAAAAAAAAGGAAGACTAAAGATAAAATAAAGATGTATTCAGGGAGACAAAAACCGAGAGAGTCTGGCATGGAATTCACAGTAAAGAAAATACTGAGAGCTATTTTTCAGGAGAAGGAAGCTCTCAGAAGGAAGGTTAGTGGAACAGGAAGGTAGAAAGACCAGCAAAACGGTGGCTACATGAGTAAGTGTCCATCAGCGTTACTGGCATTGTCAGCAGTAACATCTTGTTGGCTTAAAAATATGGAAAGAATGAAAATACATGGCAACATTGGCCTGGAATTTGTGAGAGGGTAGACAGGGTTAACTGTTCGTAGATTTTTGCCTTGTTCATAAAAACAGCATTTAATATTAGACTTTGATAAGTTCAGGAAGCATGTTCTAATCTCTAGGGTAACTACTGCAAGAATATAAAAGACTGCATAATATCTAAGTTCGTAGAGTAAAAGAAATGGAATAATAAAAAATGATTCACCCAAAAGGAGTTAGTACAAGAGAGAAAGAGGAACAGATCAAGTGTAAAGAACTTATTAAACCAAGGTAAATCAGTAATTGCTATTTACAGTATATTTAAATCCCAGTATGTTAATATTTGCATTATATATGAATGGAGACTTCTATTTCTAACCAACAATAAGGAGCAGATATACTCTATCACCTGAATCAACCAAAGAAAGGACAAAATAGATGAAACAATGGTTTTTCAAGACACAGAGAATCAGGCAGAAAGGAGTGACAAGAAATAAATGAGCTAAGCTCTCTTGTTGCCCCAGCTTGCTGCCTTGATAGTTTTGGAGGTGAAGCATGGTGGACTCCTGAGCTGAGATGGAGCCGAGGGTCAGAGGGGGACAGGGCAGCTAGTGTTTGCAGGACAGAAGACCCGGGAAGAGAGGGCTGCAGAGACAGGCCCCTGAGATCTGCCTAGGGTCCCCCTTGAGTATCAAGGCTCAGTAGTGATCAGTAGACGCATAGGAAGCCACCTGAGTTAGGAAAACAGCCGCCAAAAGCTACAGTCCTCAGGGATCGTACATGGCTAGGGATGGAGGCTGTTACAACTAGCCATGCTGGAAACCTTGAGATTCATGGGGCATTAGGGAGAGTTCACAGCGGGGTTTTGCCTCAGGAGTGGGAAATATTTAATCCTAGACCAAGCACTGCTCTGGTCTACCTAACAGACTTATAAAACGAAGACCCAGTGACTTCTGTGGCGGTCCAGTGTCTGAGACTCAGTGTTCCCAACACTAGGGACCTGGGTTCAATCCCTGGTCAGGGAACTGGATCCTGCATGCCGCAACAAAGAGTCTTCAAGATAGCCTCCTGGTGCTGACAGTCTGTTACGGTCCAGCCAACAGAAAGGTTTAAAACTAAAGGTAGAGCTCACTTAAACTGCCAAATGCTTGATAGTGACTATCATCATTACGTTGACATCTAAAACCAGGATTTTTCAATCTAGTGTGGTAAGAACTGCACCAATGCTTTCTTCACTGAGCTTCATCACATGGTAAAAATGCTGAAAACTAAAACAATAATTTTCTAAAAAAAAACAACAAAACAAACCAGTTTGCCTGCTGCAACTGAAAATCCTAAAGATAGACCACCCTGAGTGCTACAACTAAGGCCTGGTGCAGCTAAATCAATAAATAGAGAAAATAAATATATTTAAAAAGACCTCCTCTCTCCAAAGTCTCCCTTTCTAGACTAGAGTTGACAAACTTAAAAAAAAAAAAAAAAAAGGGAAAGACCCAAAAGGATCACAGTATTTCTGAGGACCTTAACAGGATCCCAAACACAAGAACATAAAAATATCAACACCCAACTAGGTAAAATTCACTATGTTTGTCTTTGAAGCAAAAACTATCAAGCAGGCAAAAAGGCAGAGAAATAAATCAATTGAAATCAATGCAGAACTGAAACAGATGTTAGAATTAATAAAGATATTAAAGCAGTTATTGTAACTGTAATCTATATATTCAAAAGTTAAGTACGGATAAAGAAGATATAAAATGGCTCAAGTCAGACTTCTGTAGATGGAATAATTTGTGAGATGAAAAATACACGGAATGGTATTCACAGCAGTTTGGACATTGCAGAAAAAATGATTAGGGGGTTTGAAGACAGAGAGAAAAGAGAATTTAAAAATGGAAAGCGCTTTTGTGAGATTTAGGGCAATTTCAAGTGGCCTAATATATGGTCAACTGGAACCCTGGAAAGAGAGGAGGAGGGAGATATAAAAATATCTGAAGAAATAATTACTAAAACTGGTTCCGAATTTGATGAAAACTATAAACTGGCAGCCCCTGCAAAGCTCAGCAAACTTCCAGCCCAAGAAACTGAAGTAAGACTGTCTTGAAGCGCATCATAATTAAATTGCTCAAAATGAATGGTAAAGAGAAAATCAGCCAGAGAAAAGACATTTTACGTGCAGAGGAACAAAGCTAAGAAACGAGCCAATTTCTCATCAGAAGCAATCAAAGCAAGAAGACAGCGCAGGAGCAACATCTTTCGATATGAAAAAATAAAACCCTTAGAATTCTATATCTAGGGAAAATATCTTTTCAAAAATGAGGATGAAATAAAGGCCTTTTCAGAAATACAAAAGCTGAAAAAAGATTCATGAGCAGCACATTTGTATTACAGAAAATGTTAAAGGAAATGTCAGAGGTAAAATGGTACCAGGCAGAAACGCACACCTACCAAAGGAAGGAACAGTGTCTGAAATGGTAACTACATTGGTAATGCGTATGATTTTAAAAACTATTTAAATTTAAAATAATAATAACAAGGTATTGGTGGTTTCATACATTTATAAAAGAAAAATGTATGACCACAATAGCACAAAGGTCATGAACAAAGAAATGGAAATATGCTATTGTTAAGTTTCTTATTTTATACAGGAAATGGAATATCATTACCGGTAGATTGTGATAAGTTAAAGATGTGTCTACAACATTTAAAGCAACTGCAAAATACTAGGGAGACCTATAAGTCTTTAAAGGAGATAAAATGGAGCTATGAAGAATTCTCAAGAATCCAAAAGAAGGCAGCAGAAGAGGATAAGAAGAATAGAGAGCAGACGGAACAAAGAGAACCCAGAGGGCAGACAGGGTTAAGTCTAATCAAAACTCTAATCATACGAAATGTTAGTGACCTAAACACCCAATTAAAAGTAAGAGACGTCAGACTGGATAAAAAGCAGGGGCCAACTATATCCTCAGTCCATAAGAAATCCATTTTACATACAGAGACGCGAAGAGAGTAAAATTAAAAGAATGGAATGCAATATCTATGCTAACACTAATCAAAAAAGCTGAAGTCATTAAATTAATATAAGACAACGTGGATTTCCAAGTATGCAAAGTGTGTGCGTGCTCAGTCATGTCTGACTGTTTGTGACCCTATGGACACACCCTGTAGCCCACCAGGCTCTTCTGTCCATGGGATTGTCCAGGCACGAGTACTGGAGTGGGTGGCCATTTCCTCCTCCAGAGCATCTTCCTGACTCAGGGATCAAACTTGCGTCTGCTGTGTGTCCTGCGTTGCAGGTGGATTCTTTACCATCAAGCCACGGGAGGAGCCCCAAAGTGGATATTATGAAGAATATTGCCAAAGGTAAGGAAACTCATTTCATAATGAGAAAAGTTTCAATTCATCAACAGAACATTATCCTAAAAGCAATTATGTAGCTAATAACAGAGATCTGAAATGCACGAAGCAAAATGTGAAAGGAAAAGGAAAAGGAAATAGAATGAAACAGATTTCAGCACCTCTTCCTCAACAATTTGTGAAAGCAACTAGACAGAAAATCAGTATGGATGTGGAAAACTTGAACAGCACTATCCATTAACTTGACCTAAGTAACATTTGTTGAACCCTCTGCCCAGCAACAGTAGAATACGCATGCTTTTCACGGCATACTGAATGTTTACCGAGATTGACCCCATTGTGAGCCACGAAACAAATCTCCATACATTTGAAAAGGATTCAAGTCATCAAGGGGCTTTCCTGGAGGTCCAGGAGTTGAGACTCCACCTGCCACTGCTGGAGACACAGGTTCCATCCCTGGTCTGGGAAAATCCCACATTCTGTGGAGCAGCCAAGCTTGTGCACCGCAGCTATTGAGCCTGAGCTCTAGAGCTGGCCAGCCAGTCACTGAACCCCAGAACTACTGAAGGCTGGGCGCCTAGAGGCCATGCTCTGCGACGAGAAGCCACTGCAAAAAGAAGCCCCCACACCGCAAGAAAGACCAGCCACCGCTTGCCACAACTAGAGAGAGCCCACACACAGCACCAAAGACCCAGCAAAGCCCGAAATCAATCAATGTCTTTTTTTTTTTTAAAAAGGATTCAAGTCATCAAATATGCTCTTTGATAAGGATGGAACTTAATTAGAAATCAATAACAGAAAAATCTCTCAAAAATCCCTGTATAATTAGAAGCCACATAGCTTATAAATAATCTGTAGATAACGAAGCAATCAAAATAGAAATTAGAAAGTATTGGGAACTGAATGCTTGTGAAAACAGATTAGATCTGTGTGATGCTATCAAAGCACTGCTTCGGGGGAATCTGATAGTTGTAGACATATAAATTAAGATCGAAGTGAGGTCTCACATCAATAATCTTAGCTTCTATCTTTAATCAGAAAGGTAAGAGCACGTAAACAGACATGGAGGCTTCCCAGGTGGCGCAAGTGGTAAAGAATCTGCCTGACAGTGCAGGAGAAGCAGGAGACATGAGTTCAATCCCTGGGTTGGGAAGATTCCCTGGAGGAGGAAATGGCAACTCACTCCAGTAGTTTTGACAGGAGAATCCCATGGGCAGGGGGAGCCTGGGGGGCTACAGTCCACAGGGTCACAAAGAATCAGATGCAACTGAACACAACGCTACATACATATATACATTGATGAAAACATTTATAATCCTTCTAAACTAGGAATCAAGACAAGAACTGGACAAAAACAGAATTAAAGTTGATCTTGATTCTGAAGTTAGCACATACAGACTGTGTCATCAAGGTGCTCAAGGAAACAAACAAACAAAAAAAATTGAGAAGACCTGTGACAAGGTGGAGAGTTTCAAGACAAAACTGGAATTCACAAAAAGCATAAAATAGGAATTCTAGAACTGAAAAATATAGTATCTGAACTAAAAGAACTCACTACAAGGATTTAACAAAGGACTAGATGAAGGAAAAGATAAGATTAATGTATCAGAAAACAGATCAATAGAACATAGTGAAATGGAAATGGAAAAAAAAAAAAAAGAAAGGAAAATACAGAAAGAGGATTAGAGGCATGTAAGGGAGAATGAAAGGTGTAAATTTAATTTAAGTCCCAGAAGAGAGAATAGGAAAGAAATAATATTTGACGTGATTGCTTAAGAAGTTTTCCAAAATTGATGAAAGACAGAATTCACAGATTTCAGGAGCTCTGAAAATCTAAAAGATGAAAAAAAAAATATACCTAGACAGATCATAGCAAAGCTTCCAATGCCCTCGTCCAGGGGATCTTCCCAACCCAGGGATCAAACCCACAGCTCTCATGTCTCCTGCACTGGGAGACAGGTTCTTTACCACTAGCGCCACCTGGGAAGCCCAAGTATAAAATTAAAAATATTAAAAGTTGCTAGAGAACAAAAGACAGATTACCTTCAAAGGGCAACAGTAACACTGAAGTATAAAATTCATAAAAATGGTGGAAACCAGAGACAGAAGGAAGGCATCTTTAAATCGCTGAAGGGCAATGCATGCTTACTCACAGTTCTATATATATAAGAATTGTTTGGGTATTCTGGGTCCCTTGAGTTTCCTACGAAATTTAGGGTCAGCTTAGCTTTTACGGAGAAGCCAGTTGAGATTCTGATACAGATTTCATTGAATCTGTAGATCAGTTTTGGAATATTGCCATCTTAATAGTAGTAAGCCTTCAGATCCATGAACATTTATTTAGATCGTCTTTGATGTCTTCCATCTATATTTAAAAAAAATCATTTTCCGAGTATAAAGCTTGCACTTTTGGGGGTCAAGTTTATTCTAAGTATTTCACTATTTTTGATGCTGCTGTAAATGGAATTGTTTTCTTAGTTTCATTTTTGGATTGTTCACTGCAAGAAATACAACTGATTTCTATAACCTGGCTGAGCTTGTTAGTGAAAATTACATTTTTAGTGCATCTTTAGGGTGTTCTGTATACAAGATCATGTCATCTGTCGACAGAGACAGTTGTACTTCTTCCCTTTAATTTGTCTTTCTTGCCTAACTGTCCTGGCTGGAATGTCCAGCACGAGGATGAAGAGAAGAGATGAGAGTGGACATCCTTGTCTCATTCCTTATCTTGGTGAAAAGCATCCAGTCTTTCACCATCAGTGTGATGCTACTGGTCAAGGTGGGTTTTTCATACTTGACACGTATCAGATTGAGGATGTTCTTTTCTGTTCCTGGTTTATGTCATGTTTTTAATCGTGAAAGGGTGTTGATTTTTGCTGAATGCTTTTATTCTATTGAGATGATCACGTGGTCTTAAAAATTCTATTGATATGCTCTTGTTGTACTGATTTCTATATGTTAAATCAACCTGTATTCCTGGGATAAACTCAATTTGATTATGGTATATAATCCTTTTTCTATATTGATGGATTCGATATTTTTTACATGTATATGCGTAAGAGATACTGATCAGTAGTTTTCTTGTGATGGCTTTGATTTCAGTACATTATGGGGTAATACTAGCCTCATAGAAAGAGTCAGAAGTGGTCTCTCTTCTCCTCTTTTTTGGAAGAGTTTGTAAAGAATTGATATTAATTTTTCCTTTAATATTTGGTAGAATTCACCAGTGAAGAAATCTAAACCTGGGCTTGTCTTTGATTTTTTTGGTTACTAACACAACTTCTTAACTCATTAGAGGTAGCGTCAGATCAGATCTAAAAATTTTTTCTGTAGCAATCTTTTAAGAAAAATTTCCATTTCATCCAACTTGTCTAATTTAATGGCGCACAATTGTTCATAGTATTCCTCTACAATCCTTTTTATTTCTGTAGTGCCTGCAGTCATGTCTTCTCTTTTATTTCTGACTTTTGGGTTATTTGAGTCTTCTCTCTCTTTTTGGTCAGATTTGCTCTGGTTTTCTATGCTTTATTTCGTTAATTCCTTCTGTAGTCTTTGTCCTTTCTGTTTTCTGCTTGTCTTAGGTTTAGTTTGCTTTTCTTTCTCCAGGGTGTTAAGGTAGAGGGTTATTTGACATCCGTCTTCTTTTTAAATGCAGATTTGTAGCTATAAATTTCACTCCACGTTAGTGGCAGCCCATACATCTGGGTACATGGTGTCTTCATTTTCATCTCGGGGTATTTTTGAATTTCCCCCGTAATTTCTTCTGTGACCTACTGATTATTCAGGAGTGTGCTGTTTAATTTCCACATGTTGGTGAGTCCCCCAAATTCCTTTCTTCGATTGGCTTCTAATGTCACTCCATTGCAGTCAAAGGCCCTATTTTGTATGGTTTCATTTTTTTAACGTCTATTGAGGTTTGTTTTATGACCTAATATACGTCTGTCTATTCTGGAGAATGGTCCGTGTGTGCTTGAGAAGAGTGTATATTTGGCTGCTCTTCGGTGGAGTGTCGTCAGCGTCCACTCCTGGCTGGTCTGCCACGCCGTTCAGACCTTTCATCTACTTACTGGTACACACGCTTGGCAGACTGCTTTGGAGCTGGGGCTACATATGTAACACTTGGGTTCCTTCAACCCACTATGCGCCTCCAGCTCCCATCTAGGGCCAACTGTCTGCACTTTCCAGAATGACAGAGTGGAAGTAGCAGTAGTGAGTGTTCAGGTCTTGCTTCTAACCATCAGTTCAGTTTAGTCATTCAGTCGTGTCCGACTCTGCGACCCCATGGACTGCAGCACGCCAGGCTCCCCTGTCCATCACCAACTCCGGGAGCTTGCTCAAACTCACGTCCATCGAGTCGGTGATGCCATCCAACCATCTCGTCCTCTGTCGTCCCCTTCTCCTCCTGCCTTCAATCTTTCCCAGCATCAGGGTCTTTTCAAATGAGTCAGTTCTTTGCATCAGATTTCTAACCTAGGGGGAAAATATTTTATCAAGTAAGAGTGTTGTTAGCTATAGTTTTATTCATTTTTTTAGACACACTATCAGGTTGAGGATAGGAGTTTCCTTTGTTTTCCTAGTTTACTGAGAGGTTTTTTTTTTATTACAAAGAGGGATTTGACTTTATCAAATTCTTTTGTGTTTCTATTGAGATGATTATCTGGTTCCCTACTTTTTCTGTTAATGCAATGAATTATGTTACATTGCTTAGTTTTTGAGCATTAAAGCAACTTTGCAATTTGGGATATACCTCAATGGGTCTTGATGTATTATTCTTTAAAAAAATATCTTTTTTTGAGTTGCTATTATTTCTTTTAGGATTTTTAATGTATATTCATGGGAGGCATTGACCTGTAATTTTTCATTTTGAATGGCCCTCTCAGATTGCTAAAAAAGTTATCCTGCCTCAGAAATGAACCAGGAAATGCTCCTTCTTTCTCTGTTAAAAAGTTTGTGCAATTTTGATGTTTTTCTTCCTTAAACATTTTGGAGAATTCTGGAGTGGACTCTTTTGACTGGAGTATTCTCTGTGGGAAGGTTTGTTTTTTTCTTAATTGTGGATACAGTTTATTTAATAGGTACATATTGTGCATTTCTTCTTGGACCATTTTTCATGTTGCTTTTCAAATTATATTCATTTAATTTAACATTTCAAGTATATTAGCATGAAGTTGCTTCCAATGTTTTATTATTATCTATTTAATGTGCACACCTACATTGGTGTCCCTCTTTTCATTCTTTAAATTGATTATTTGTGTCTTCTTTCTTCCTGAAACTCAGGTTTGCTAAGGGCTAGTTAAGTTTCTTGCCTGGAAAATCCCATGGATGAAGGAGCCTGGTGGGCTGCAGTCCATGGGATCACGAAGAGTCGGACACGACCGAGCGACTTCACTTTCACTTTTCACTTTCATGCATTGGAGAAGGAAATGGCAACCCGCTCCAGTGTTCTTGCCTGGAGAATCCCAGGGACGATGGAGGAGCCTGGTGGCCTGCTGTCTATGGGGTCGCACAGAGTCGGACACCACTGAAGTGACTTAGCACCGGCAGTTAAGTTTTTAATGGTTACAAGGGAGCAATTTTTAGCTTTGCTTTTTTTTCTGCTATGTGTCTGTTTTATATCTTTTGGTCTCAACTTTTACTTTGGGAATTTAATTATTTATGTTTTACTTTCTTGACTTAATTTGATACTGTTTTGGGGAGAATTAGATCATTGATTTTCAATCTGTTTTCTTTTCTAAGATATACATTGAAAGCCTCTAAGCCCTGGTTTAGCTGAATTTCAAAGGTTTTGTACTTGTACTTGTATTGTTCAGTTCAAACTATTTTCTATTTTTCATAGTGATTTATTCTTTGATCCACAGATTATTTAGAAATGCATTGTTTAATTTCCAAACATTTGGTGGTTTTTAGTTATTGTCATTTTTATCTAGTTTAATTTTACGCTGATCAGGTAGCATACTCTGTATAATATTATTAATTTATTTATTTAGTATAACATTATTTTAATCACTTGAAACTTATTTAGATTAGATTTGTGGCCCAAAATGTGGAGTGTTTGATAAATATTCCATGTGCCTTTAACAAGAACAGGTACTCAGAAGTTTCTGGAAGTGATGGTGTGTATATGGCAATTAGGTTATTCATCATGTTGTTCTCCTATATACTTATTTTTTTCTCCACTTGTTCTGTCAATTTCTGTGAGAGGAGTGGTAAAATCTTCAACTAATTTGCAGATGCTTATTTATCTTTTTATTCCTGCCAACTTTTGCTCTGTATATTTTGAAGCTGTATTATTAGGTCCATACATATTAAGGATTTTTTAGGTTTTCCTGTTGAATCGACACTTTAATCATTACGGATTATCCCTCTTCATTTCTAGTAATATTTCTGGCCTTAAAATTTCCATTGCTTTGTTTAGTTATGGTCATTCTAGCTTTCTTCTGGTTAGTGATGACATGGTACAGCACCTTTCACCCTTTCACTTTCAATCTTTCCCTATCCCTCAGTTATCCTTCTATGTAGAGTGTGCATTTGGTAAACAGCACACAGATGGGTCTTGGTGTTCAGCCAGGCTACCATTTTTGCCTTTTAATTGGAGTGTTTATTCCATAACATTTAATAAAATGAACTGGTGTCTTGGGTTTAAGTCTATCAACCTACTATGTTTTCTACATGTTCCATCTGTTTCTTATTCCTTAATTGATTTTTCTTATTTTATGAGTAATCAAGTGTTTGTACATTTGATCTATTTAGATCTTAATGTCATGATTTAAAAAAATTTTAATATCCATGGTTTCCATGGACTGGAGATTTCAGTATGAATTCCTGACTTATTGCTGTCTATCTTAAGCTAGTACACTTGTCACTTCCCAAGCAGTGAGAAAACCTTACAAAAGTCTAGCTCTGTTTACCCTCTCCACCCTTTATTTTAATATTCCCACATTTTTTTTACTTCTACTTTATAACCTCACAGCACATTATTATTTTTCTTTTAAACAGTCAACGTGCATTCACACACAAAAAATGTAAATATATTTTTAACCACTTACTTACCTTTTTGTATGTTCCTCACTCTTTCCTGTAATTCTGTGTTTCCATCTGGGGCTATTTCTCTTTGTCTTAAAGAAAAAGATCTTGCTTCCCAGTTCTTGTATTGCTGGGCAGCTAGTGACAAACCCTCTTAACTTGTGTTTCCCCAGTCTGTTGTTCCATGTCCAGTTCTAACTGTTACTTCCTGACCTGCATACAGATTTCTCAAGAGGCAGGTTAGGTGGTCTGGTATTCCCATCTCTTTCAGAATTTTCCACAGTTTATTGTGATCCACACAGTCAAAGGCTTTGGCACAGTCAATCAAGCAGAAATAGATGTTTTTCTGGAACTCTCTTGCTTTTTCCATGATCCAGAGGATGTTGGCAATTTGATCTCTGGTTCCTCTGCCTTTTCTAAAACCAGCTTGAACATCAGGGAGTTCATGGTTCACGTATTGCTGAAGCCTGGCTTGGAGAATTTTGAGCATTACTTTACTAGCGTGTGAGATGAGTGCAATTGTGCGGTAGTTTGAGCATTCTTTGGCATTGCCTTTCTTTGGGATTGGAATGAAAACGGACCTTTTCCAGTCCTGTGGCCACTGCTGAGTTTTCCAAATTTGCTGGCATATTGCGTGCAGCACTTTCACAGCATCATCTTTCAGGATTTGAAACAGCTCAACTGGAATTCTATCATCTCCACTAGCTTTGTTCGTAGTGATGCTTTCTAAGGCCCACTTGACTTCACATTCCAGGATGTCTGGCTCTAGATGAGTGATCACACCTTTGTGATTATCCGGGTCATGAAGATCTTTTTTTTGTACAGTTCTTCTGTGTATTCTTGCCACCACTTCTTAATATCTTCTGCTTCTGTTAGGTCCAGACCATTTCTGTCCTTTATCCAGTCCATCTTTGCATGAAATGTTCCCTTGGTATCTCTAATTTTCTGGAAGAAGTCTCTAGTCTTTCCCATTCTGTTGTTTTCCTCTATTTCTTTGCATTGATCGCTGAAGAAGGCTTTCTTATCTCTTCTTGCTATTCTTTGGAACTCTGCGTTCAGATGCTTATATCTTTCCTTTTCTCCTTTGCTTTTCGCCTCTCTTCTTTTCATAGCTATTTGTAAGACCTCCCCAGACAGCCATTTTGCTTTTTTGCATTTCTTTTCCATGGGGATGGTCTTGATCCCTGTCTCCCGTACAATGTCACGAACCTCATTCCATAGTTCATCAGGCACTCTATCTATCAGATCTAGGCCCTTAAATCTATTTCTCACTTCCACTGTATAATCATAAGGGATTTGATTTAGGTCATATGGAGAGTACATCATGAGAAACGCTGGACTGGAAGAAACACAAGCTGAAATCAAGATTGCCAGGAGAAATATCAATAACCTCAGATATGCAGATGACACCACCCTTATGGCAGAAAGTGAAGAGGAGCTAAAAAGTCTCTTGATGAAAGTGAAAGAGGAGAGTGAAAAAGTTGGCTTAAAGCTCAACATTCAGAAAATGAAGATCATGGCATCCGGTCCCATCACTTCATGGGAAATAGATGGGGAAACAGTAGAAACAGTGTCAGACTTTATTTTGGGGGGCTCCAAAATCACTGCAGATGGTGACTGCAGCCATGAAATTAAAAGACGCTTACTCCTTGGAAGAAAAGTTATGACCAACCTAGATAGTATATTCAGAAGCAGAGACATTACTTTGCCAACAAAGGTCCATCTAGTCAAGGCTATGGTTTTTCCTGTGGTCATGTATGGATGTGAGATTTGGACTGTGAAGAAGGCTGAGCGCCAAAGAATTGATGCTTTTGAACTGTGGTGTTGGAGAAGACTCTTGAGAGTCCCTTGGACTGCAAGGAGATCCAACCAGTCCATTCTGAAGGAGATCAGCCCTGGGATTTCTTTGGAAGGAATGATGCTGAAGCTGAAACTCCAGTACTTTGGCCACCTCATGTGAAGAGTTGACTCACTGGAGAAGACTCTGATGCTGGGAGGGATTGGGGGCAGGAGGAGAAGGGGACGACCGAGGATGAGATGGCTGGATGGCATCACGGACTCGATGGATGTGAGTCTGAGTGAACTCCGGGAGATGGTGATGGACAGGGAGGCCTGGCGTGCTGCGATTCATGGGGTCGCAAAGAGTCGGACACGACTGAGCGACTGAACTGAACTGAACTTGTGTTTCTCTAAAAATGGAAAATGTCTTTATTGTTCAGTTGCTCATTTGTGTTTAACTCTTTGCGACTCCATGGACTGCAGTACGCCGGTCTTCCCTGTCCTTCACTATCTTCTGGAGTTTGCTCAAACTCGTGTCCATTGAGTCGATGATGCCATCCAATCATCTCATCCTCTGTTGTCCCCTTCTCCTCCTGACTTCAATCTTTCCCAACATCAGGGTCTTTTCCAATGAATCGGCTGTTTATATCATGTGGCCAAAGCATTGGAACTTCAGCTTTAGCTTCAGCATCAGTCCTTCCAATGAATATTCAGGGTTGGTTTCCTCCAGGATTGACTGGTTCGATTTCCTTGCTGTCCAAGGGACTCTTCAGCAAGAGTCCTTTGTCCAAGCGTCTTCTTCAGCACCACAATTTGAAAACATCAGTTTACCTTCATCTTTTTCTTTAAAAAATTTTAAAATATTGAAGTAATTATAGATTTACTGGGTGTTGCAAAGACAGCACCCAGAGAGCCCGTGTGCTCTTAACAGTCTCCCCAACAGTTACATCTTATATAATTTTAGTGCAAGATCAGGACACTGACATTGGTGCGAGGCGTATGGATCGTTCCGTGCCGTTTTACGACCCCTGCAGATTCATGTAACCACCCCTGCAGTCAAGATACAGAACTGTGCCATCATCACAAAGACTGTTGGTGCCAGCACCTACCAACTTGAGAGAGACACAGAAAGCTTCCTCCCTGGAGTCTCTTTACCTCCATCATTTTTAACAGAACTGTCTTGAATATTTCTTCGACCCACACAGAAATCCACAGCAGGCAATGTTGTGCTTTCTGGCTCTACTATCAGACATAGTTCGGGAGTCTCAAGCGAGGAGACTCTGTAGTAGTTACTCAGGTTTTGCTCTTTATATTGTCCACCTTCCTGATGTTCCAAGATGCCTTCTTTCATTCCCTTTCTGTTTCAAGAGCTTGCTTTGGCTAGTCTTTTGGGTAGCTCAAGCTCTAGTGGAGTTGACCTGTTTTAATTTCCCTCTTACTCCTGGTACACAACCTGTACTCCCCGGAAGTGGCCCTGATTCCTTTCCCTCTAAGATGTACTCTTTCTGCCGTCTCATCTGAAAGCCCAGGGGGTCTTCCCAAGCCCCTCAGTCTTGCTGGGGGTGAATTCCCACTTCTGTTCCACTGTTCTTCACGGCTGGCGTTCCTCAGCTTAGCTCCTGAGTCTCCTGGGTGGGTCTGCTTTGATTTCTTAGAGTCTCACCCTAAGCAGTCACAGTGGGACAGAGGCCTTGATGTTCATTTCTTGGCGTCTTCTCCGCCGCAGAGTCTGTCCCTCGTCTCATGTGACTTGGCGTCAGTCTAGCGCCTCTGACCTCTGTGTTCTCAACTCCCAAAGTCTCCTCCTTTGCGTCTGGACTTGGTTCCCCAGCGTCGGGAGGCAGACATGCCCCTGCGGAAACAGTTGGGAATTTTTGTGGCATTCACATCATGGACTTCTCTCTCTCCTCTTACTGGGCAAACTTTCCAAATTCTGTCTGCCTCGGTGCTTCAGTCCTTCACGTGATTGTTTCATATTTTATCCACCTTTTTCAGTTGTTATCAGCGAGGAGATTGGCTCTGGAAGGCCTTCTATTATCCCTTCTCTGTTAAAATTCCTTTCTAAAATTCAATGCATTATACTCTCTGATGATAAAAATTTCCCCAAATTTGTTTGATGGGAGCCTCTTCTATCTGTTTCTTGTGAAATCTTGACATGCCGCCATCAGTTTTGATTGCTTCCTTCTTTTCTGGCACAAATAATTTTGACTTTTCTTGCCCCAGGATTGTTACCAACCTCTAGACCAGTTCAATGGAGAGACCTAAAAAGCAAATATTTCAAAATGAGTTCATGTTAATACTTCTCATTTCACCCCAACATCCTTCCCTATTCCAATTTTGCATCCCCTTTCTCCTACAAGGAACCCTAGTTTTCAGTGACATCCTTATGCTTACTTTCTGCTCAGTCCTACAGTACACAGAAAACAGTTTAAGAATTGCAGCCTCAAATCCACGACTGATAACAAACTTCTTAGAAAAGTTCAGAATCTCTTTTAGTTCTTCTTATGCTCACACAGACAGAGCAATGTTCAAAAAGCACTTGAATGATTCCTTTTTTCTTTTATGTGGTTATGTTATCAAACTGATAATAGTTATATGTATTTGTTTCTGTTTGTACTTGATTTCAGGGTATTTCTCAAATCGTGTTGATTTAATGAATTTTATGAATGTATAAAATTCTTGCAGAGTCAGACGCAACAGCGACTGAACTGATGAATGTATAATATATGAACATGGTTCAAAAGACAAAGTAGTTTAAAAAGGTATATTCAGAGTAGTCCCATTCCACCTCACTTTCCCTTAATATGAGCAAATCTGAGCATTAAATATGTATATATATATAAGATTCCCGCTTTTATAGCTAACCAATTTCACTGGTTTCTGTCAGATCTCCATAATTTTCTCTATTTCTTTGGGGGAAATGAGGCTCTTTAAACTTCCTGTCTTTGCTGGTAAAGACAGCAAATTTTGGTAAATTGTACATTGCTAGAAAAGTATCCATTTCGTCAGTTCATCTAAGTGTTCACATTTATTTTCATAGAGTTGTACAAAGTTGTCTATATGGTTTTTTGGAAACTCCCTTTTTGCAATATGTATTACCTTCTTACCATTTCTTTTATCCATGGCCACACCACACAGCATGTGGTACCTTATAGCTCCACTACCAGGGATCAAACTTGTGCCCGCCTGTGGTGGAAGCACAGAGTCTTAACCACTGGACTGCCAGGGAATTCCCAATCCATATTTTTCTTGATAACTAAACACTTCTCTCTTTTGTAACTTTTTTCAAAAGATCAGATTTTTGATTTATTAGGTAGCCCCATGGCTATTATTTTTCATCTCGTTAATTTCTTTTTAAAAATTGAGGTGTAAGTCACATGGTGCACAGTGAACTATTTTAAAATGGACAATTTAGTAAGATTTGGTGTGCACAATGTTGTGTAATCACCTCTCTCTAGTTTCCAAAAAATTTTCACCACCCCTTAAAAGTACCCGGCACCCATTAAGTAGTTCTTTCCTATTCTCCCCTGCTCCTGTGGCGATCAGCGTTTTGTGTCTATGCATTTGCTTATTTCGGATATATAAACGGAGTCAAATACTATGTGGCCTTTTGTTCCTGCCTTCTTCACTTAGCATAACGTTTTCTGCCAGCGGGGGCATGCATCCGTACTTGGTTGCTTTTTATAGCTAAGTAAGATTTCACTGTATGGATGCTCCATATTTAGTTCATCTGTCCACCAGCTGATGGGCACTCAGTTCTTTTGTTTTACCTCTTGGCTGTTATAGTCATGTTGCTGTGGACACTCATGCCTAAGTTTCTGTGTGGACATATGTTTCCGTTCCTCTTGGGTGGAGTCCTAGGAGTGGAATTGCTCAGACGAATGGTAACTTTGGGTTTAACATTTTGAGGCGTTACCGGAGTATTTTACTAAAGTGGCCGCATCATCTCCATCCCCACTGCCTCGTCCATCTCTGCTTTTTAAGCGCCATTATTTCTTTTATTGTGCACTCTTTAGATTTACCTTGCTGTTCATCTTCTAGTTCTTTGGGGTTGGGAATGTAGCTCACTTATATTCATTATTTCACTTTTATTGATTCAAGTATTTGCTTTTTCAAATTGAAGTATTGTTGATTTGCAATGTTGTGTTAATTACTGCCGTGCAACAAAGTGATTCAGTTATACACATGCATACATTCTTTTTTCATATTCTTTTCCATTATGGTTTATCCCGGGAGTTTGGATATAGCTCCCACGCAGGAGGCCCTTGCTGTCTATCCATTCTAAATGTAATAGCTTGTATCTACTACCCCCAGACTCCCAGTCCATCCCTCTCCCTCCCTGTCTCCCTTGGCAACCGCAAGTCTGTTCTCTGTGTTGTTCAGTTGCTAAGTCAGGTCCGAATCTTTGCGACCGCGTGGACTGCAGCACAACCAGCTTCCCTGTCCTGCACTGTCTCCCAGTGTTTGCTCGAATTCATGTCCACTGTGTCGGTGATGCTACGTAACCGTCGCATCCTCTGCCACCCTCTTCTCCTTTTGCCTTCAGTCTGTTTTGTAGATAGATTCATTTGTGGCAGATGTTAGATTCCACATATCAGTGATATCATATGGGATTTGTTTCTCTCTTTCTGACTTACTTCACTTAGCATGAGTATCTCTAGTGGCATCCATGTTGCTACAAATGGCACGATTTCATTCTTTTTTATGACTGGGTAGTGCTCCAATGTCGGAGAAGGCGATGGCACCCGCTCCAGCACTCTCGGCTGGAAAATCCCATGGATGGAGGAGCCTGGAAGGCTGCAGTCCATGGGGTCGCTGAGGGTCGGACATAACTGAGTGACTTCACTTTCATGCATTGGAAAAGGCAATGGCAACCCACTCCAGTGTTCTTGCCTGGAGAATCCCAGGGGCGGGGGAGCCTGGTGCGCTGCCGTCTATGGGGTCGCACAGAGTCGGAGACGACTGACGTGACTTTGCAATCGCAACAGTGCTCCGATGTATTTATGGGCCACGTCGTCTTCATCTGTTCATCTGTTGCTGGGCCTTTAGGTTGTTCCCATGTTTTGGCTATTGTGAAGAGTCCTGCTATAAACAGAGACTATCTGGACCCTTTTGAATTATAGTTTCATCTGGATATAGGCCCGGGAGCAGGATTGTAGGATCATGTGGTAATCCTACCCTTAGTTTTCTGAGGACCCTCCGTACTATTTTCCATAGTGGCTGCACTGACTTACATCCCCAGACTGTGCAGGAGGGCTCCCTTTTCTCCACGCCCTCTCTTGCATTTGTTGTCTGTGTGTCTTTTAACGATGGCCGTTCTGACTGGTGTGAGGTGACACCTCTTTGTAGTTTTGATTTGTACTTCTCTAATAATTAGTGATGTCGAGCATCTTTTCATATGCCTACTGGCCATCTGTATGTCTTCTTTGGAGAAATGTTTATTAAGGCCTGCTCATTTTTCCATTGGGTTGTTTTTTGTTGTTGTTGAGTTGTCTGAGCTACTTGTATATTTTGGAGATTAAGCCTTGTCAATTGCATCATTTGCAAATTTTTTCCCCATTCCATAGACTGTCTTTTTTTTTTTTTTAATAGTTTCTTTGCTGTGCAAAAACTTTAAGTTTGATTAGATCCCTTTTGTTTATTTCTGTTTTATTTCTGTTACCTTGGAAGATTGACCGAAAAAAAAAAAAAAAAACATTGTTATGATTTATGCCAGAGAATATTTTGCCTATGCTCTCTTCTAGGAGTTTTAAGATGTCATGACATATTTAAGTCTTTAAGTGATTTTGAGTTTATTTTTGTGCTTAGCGTGAAGATGTGTTAAACATCGATTTACATGCAGCTGTCCAACTTTTCCAGGTGTCTCTAGTCATAAAGAATTCACTTGCCAATGCAGGAGACATAAGATGTGAGTTTGATCCCTGGGTTGGGAAGATCCCTTGGAGGAGGGCATGGCAACCCACTCCAGTATGCTTGCCTGGAGAATCCCATGGACAGAGGAGCCTGGTGGGCTATAGTCCATAGCGTTGTAAAAGAGCTGGACATGACTGAAGAACTTAGCATGCACACACGTCCAACTTTCCCAGCCCCATTTGCTGAAAAGATTTTTCCCATTTTATATTCTTGCCTTTTGGCCAAAGCTTAATTGACCGTAGGTGGTGGTGCTCAGTTGCTCAGTTGTGTCTGACTCTTTGTGACTCCATCGACTGTAGCATGCCAGGCTTCCCTGTCCTTCACCATCTCCTGGAGCTTGCTCAAATTCATGTCCACTCAGGTAATGATGCCATCCAGCCATCTCATCTCTGTTGTCCCCTTCTCCTCCTGCCTTCGATCTTTCCCAGCATCAGTGTCTATGCCAATGAGTCAGCTCTTCTCACCAGGTGGCCAAAGAATTGGAGCTTCTGCTGCAACATCAGTCCTTTCAGTGACTATTCAGGGTTGATTTCCTCCAGGATTGACTGGTTTGATCTCCTTGCAGTCCAAGGGACTCTCAAGAGTCTTCTCCAGCACCACAGTTCGAAGGCATCAGTTCTTTGGCACTCAGCCTTTTTTATTGTCCAGCTCTCACATCTGTAGGTGACTATTGGAAAAACCATAGCTTTGACTATAAGGACCTTTGTAGGCAAAGTGATGTCTCTGCTTTTTAATGCGCTGTCTAGGTCTGTCATAGCTTTTCTTCCAAGGAGCAAGCGTCTTTTAATTTCATGGCTGCAGTCACTATCCACAGGTGTGTGGGTTTATCTCTGGGCTCTTTGCTCTGTTCCGGTGATATGCGTGTCTGTTTCTGTACTGATATCACATTGTTTTGATTTCTATGGATCTGTAGTATTGCCTGAAGTCTGAGGTGGAGGGGTATGCCTCCTGCTTTCTGGTTCCTCACTCCCATCCCCGGATTGCTTTGGCAATTCCAGGCCTTTTATGGTTCCATATAAAATTTTGGATTATTTGTTCCAGTTCTGAAAAAATGCCATAGCTAATTTGATAGGGATAGCACATTGTCTGTAGATTACTTGATATAAGTATTTGAAGTCATGAATTTTCTCTGTCTTTAAAGCACCCAAAAGATGAGATATTTTTAAAGCAGTCCTGCCATTTTAGTTTGTATTTGGCCTTTCACCAGAGTGTTGTCTGAGAGGAATTTTGAATTTCCACGCAGAAAAAAACAATTTTGAACGTGTTTTTAATTTCCACCTTATATAATGCCTTATAGTCAATGACGTTCAGCTGTGTGGGTTCTACATTACGAAAAGTATTGTGATGTGTGTGCGCGTTTTGGTGATTGTTCCTTGCATGTTGGAGAAGAAGGTATATTCTCTTTTGCTGTGGTGTAAGTTTCATGCAAAGCCGTAAGGGCTCCCTACCTCCCTGAGAGCATCGCTCAGTTTGGGGCTCCCTACCTCCCTGAGAGCATCGCTCAGTTTGGGGCTCCCTACCTCCCTGAGAGCATCGCTCAGTTTGCTCACAGCGCCCCTGCCTCTTTCGCTGCGGCCGCAGCTGCTGTTTGCTCGACCGAGAGCAGCGTGTTTAGTTCCCTGTGAGTGCTGTGGCTCTGCCCATTTCCCTCCCCTCTCCTGTAGCTTTCTCTTTGTGAAGGTGGTTGCTGTGTTATTTGTTGCATAGGCATTCCTATTAAATCCCCTCAGGCCTAATAACATACCACCATTGTCACACTGAATGCTTTTTGGCCTGAATTCTACCTTGTCTAACATCAGAATCGAACCCCTGCTTGTTTATTGTCTCCATTTGCTGGTCCTGGGATTTCCAGTCTTTCTAAATCACTTGGCCTGCAGCTCTCCGAGCTGGTTTGAAATCTTTTCTTTTAGAAGGTGACTTAAGCCTATTCGCACTCACTGCTGAGACGGGCTGGCCTCCGCTCTGCTGTTACCGCAGGTGACATTCACTGTATATATGGTATTGCATTTATTCTATGTCTCTCTCTACGTGTTCTGTTTCCTTTGTTCCTGTTTTTCAAGGTGCACTTTCCTTTATTCTTAGGGTTTTTTTCTTTTTGTAATCAGCTTTATTGAGATCTGTTTCACACACCGAACATTTTATCCATTTAAAATGTGCAGCTCAGTGGTTCTTGGCGTATCACATTATTCACTTTCAAAACTTATGGTAAATATATACACTACACAATTTATCACTTTAACCATCTTAAAGTGAATAATTCAGTGGCATGAAGTACACTTATAATACGGTGCAACCTTAGCCTCTATTTCCAAACCTTTTCATTACCCCAAACAGAAAGCAATAACCATTAAACAACAACCCCCCAGCCCCCGACGGCCTCTAGTGGACGTTCTGTCTCTGTGACTTTGACTAATCTCAGTACCTCTTATAAGTGGGATCATACAGAAGGTGTCCTTTTATCTCTGCCTCATTTCATTCTGCATAATGTCTCTCAGGGTTTAGCCTTATCACAGCATGCTTTTGTTTTTTGCATTTCATTTGCAAGTTGGGGAAGTCTATGGTTTGGTTTGATTGGCTATTTTTATTCTAGTATCATTTACAGTGTCTAATTAGCTGGGGTCGTTACTGAACTGGCATTTCTATAGGTCAGAAGTGGTCAGATATTGGTCATTTCAAACAATGCAAACTAATATTGCTTGGTTTGTCGGTGTTAAGTGGCATTCGGTGTCTCCCATCTATTATTTATGTGGCAATCAGTGTGTTTACTCTGTGTCCCGCTTCCTCTCTCCCTTCTCTTCCCACTTTTAGTTGCATTTTTTTTTCTATTTTGTCAGAACATGTGTATTTTGTTTCCTCTCTGGTCTCTATCTTTGTATTAGTCTCAGATCTGTAGTTAAACGTATCCAGTGCTTGCCACTGGGCTTCCCAGGTGGTGCTTGTGGTAAAGAACCTGCTTGCCATGCAGGAGACAAGAGATGGGCTGGATCCCTGGGTTGGGAAGATCCCCTGGAGGAGGGCATGGCAACCCACTCCAGTATTCTTGCCTGGAGAACCTCATGGATAGAGGAACCTGGTGGGCTACAGTCCATGGGGTTGCAAAAAAGTTGGACACGGCTGAAATAACGCCACAAAGCACAAACACAACGCTCACCACCAGCCTTCTAGTAGATTCTCCCAGAATGGCTTGAGAGCGTGATATTCCCTGGGTTCTTGCCGATGTGAATCTGCTTTTCATAGCCTGGATGGTTGAAGGACGGCTCAGCCTGATAATCCCTATAATTTCCCATTAAGTTCATTCAGGTGTCCACGCTGTCAGGTTAAGTACACCATTTTTTTGAAGCCAAGTGGGATCCGCTAAGTGAGTCATTTACACTTTTCCACCCCCATTTCCTCTCTCAGCTCTTCAACTCTTGACAGATCTCACTCTTTGGACAGCCGCTCCAGTGTGGAACCGTCAAGCCTGTATTCTGATGCCATTTCTTCCCCCCACGTAACTTTGAAACAGACAGTACTGTCACAGCTGCAATTGTATTAGAGTCCCCCATTTGATTGTGTCATTTAATGTGGAAGTTACATCTGCATACAAACTTTTGATACAAGAGGCTGTGAGGACTGCTGTGCATGACTTGAATCCCAGGGTTTTTCAGAACACACTCTTGATGCGGAGCTGTGGTACCTTTCATCGGTCCAGCACATCTGTACGGGACACAGCGGGCCTCTGGAATGGACTTTCCATCTCCAAGTATTAATTGGCCAGTTGCAATGCTTCATTCCCAGTAATTTGTTTGGGGACTGTTTTCAAGAGCCAACCGTGTCTCCCAGTCTGTTTCCTTCAGGGATTCCAATTAACACCATTAACTGAGTCCAATTAGTCATGCATTAATATACAGATTCATCAATCAGCAATGAAAACTTTTTTTGGACTTAATAAACCCTTGGATCAGAGTTGTCTTTGTCATCTGACGTGTCGTCAATTCGTTTACTAATAACATTATCTGAAAATGTCACCTTCTCCATTTCCTTTGCTTCATTAGTCTCAGACACAGTGTTGACAATTTCCAATCAGGCTGTTAAAATGAGCGATTCTGCAATTATGTGAGTCATTTCGGCTTTAGCTCTTAATTGCTCGACCTTGTAACCAGCTCCTTGGGCTCCATCGGATACTGGGGCAATCGATCCCAGCAGAGAACTTTGTTCCTTAATTCGAGCTTGCGGATGCTGATAAAAGGTCACTGCTTTTTTCCTGCCCAACACGCCTGGTGCTCGGTGAGGTGCTGGCAAGGTCTGCTTGGCTCGCTTCCTCGCTGGATAATTCTTGTGGCCAAATAAGACATTTAGGCCGAAGGGGGGATAATTGTCAGGCCACACGAATCCCAATGTGCGACAATTCTCATTATGTTGCCTAATTAACGACTTAGACTTTTGGGGGGAATAACTGCTTGTCTTGTGGCTGTGATAACTTTCCAGCTTTAATTAAAAACTTGTCAATTATGGAGGGAATATAAATACCTGCAAAAGTACAACCATGTAGATATGAAATGCTTAAGGAGACCCAAGGCCTTTGCAGCTTCTAAAGATCAGTTTTTCATGGGTTTTAAGAAAAACGGTTTTCGTTTTTTGCATCATTGAATGTTTAAAAAAATAAAAATTAAAATAATCATAAGCTAGGGACAAACAAAATGGATTGCAGTAAAATGTTGATTTAACAAATTTAATTCAAGGATTAAATTTCTGAGAAATTCACAAAATATGACTATTACCTATGTACCTACTTTATGTATACTGCTACTGCTAAGTCGCTTCAGTCGTGTCCGACTCTGTGCGACCCCATAGACGGCAGCGCACCAGGCTCCCCCGTCCCTGGGATTCTCCAGGCAAGAACACTGGAGTGGGTTGCCATTTCCTTCTCCAATGCATGAAAGTGAAAAGTGAAAGTGAAGATGCTCAGTCGTGTCCAACTCTTAGCGACCCCATGGACTGCAGCCTACCAGGCTCCTCCGTCCATGGGATTTTCCAGGCAAGAGTACTGGAGTGGGGTGCCATTGCCTTCTCCGACTTTATGTATAATAAAAGACATTTGAAAAGCTAGATTTACAGGCATTATAATGGCTCACAGTCCTTTTTAATGAATTGATTTGCTTCAAGTATGTTAAATTATTATTTTTAAACATGTAAGTATTGTTTCTTAATATCTAAAACCAAGTAACAATTCATTACGAAACTTCACTAAGGATGAGACTTTGGCTCATTGTAAGTATCAATTTAAAAAAGTAAATAAAAAACAAAGTAGTGAGCGGGAAAATTGGAGAAGCCAGTTATGCTTTACTCGAAGAATCCCAAGATTCATCACCATCAGGATAAAGAAAGAAAATCCTACAGACCTCCAGTGACAGAATTAAAAATTGTGAAAAATAAAAGCAAATCCAAAACAACAATAAATATTTCCATACATTTGCAAAACGAAAGATTTCACTGAATCACAGGGATGACTAAAGTCACAATCTGGCCCGTTCATTAATGGGACGGCCAGGGTCCTGCCAATGGGTGTAGCCATTGGGGTGCTCTTTGGAGGAGGGGCTATACATACACTCTTAGGAGCCAGAGTGATAATGACTGCATTAGGAAGTTAGGGTAGATTGAATCTAGCCTAGGATGTCCCCCTGAGAAGAGGAGTTGCTGAAAGAAAGAAACCATCTTGGTTCCTGTGGCAACTTCCGTCGTGGTCCGTTTGCAGACAATATCAGCGCCGAGGTGGACAGATGGGGTCGAAGAGCAGAGAGAGGGGCAGAACCTGGGTCTTTGAGGACAGCACTGAGCTGCTGAGTCAACCCACCCTGAAACCCACTGGACCTCTGGATTGTTATCGGAAATGATTCGAGTTCTCTTCCCTGAAGCTTGGATCGGGGTATTTCTGTTCCTTGTAGCCAAAGACATCTGGATTGAGGTGAACAAGCTGAATGTTTGTCCAATAGCTAAATGGGAAATTGAATGAGAAGATGATTAAGGGATTATAGTAGGAGCTATGTATGGTGGCTCAGATGGTAAAGGCAGGAGACCCAGGTTCGACTCCTCGGTTGGAAAGATCCCCTCGGGAAGGGAGTGGCAACCCACTCCAGTATTCTTGCCTGAAGAATCCCATGGACAGAGGAGCCCGGTGGGCTACAGTCCGTGGGGTCGGAGAGAGCTGGGTGCGACTGAGCGACTAACACTATGAATGGGGAGAAAGAGAGCTGGGGTCTCCCCTCCCCAGGGTGGTGGCTGGTGTGGGCCCTGGGGGGGTGGAGCCCGGCCAGGCTGGCACTTCACAGCAGGGATGTCAGAATGCGCCTCAATTTTCAGAGTTTAGGGCTGGTGAGAGAACCAAACAGTTCTGCAAAGTTGCATTATGATTTAGAAAAGAGTGGCAGTGTTTTGGTGTGGGGGCGGCAGGGAATGAGTGATCACTCTTCTCTGAGACAGGTTTCATCTTCCGAACATTCGATCAGAACATGAATGATCGGCGAGCATTAAAAGCTCACCTTTAAAGGTCAGTGCACAGACAGGCGGGCTGCGTGGGCCCGCCGTCCGCCTTGGGTAGCCGCGGCAGAATCCATTAACTTGTCACAGCCGTCTCAGCCTGTCAGATGTCCTTCCGCAGGACATAGGTTATCCTCAATGACTCCCCAACTGGCCGAGCCAAAATGCGAAGCCACACAAGCCCCGAGAAGGTGGACTTTGGTGGAAGAGATGGTCAGTGCTTAATCCAGTTCCATTCACTGTATTCGAGAACTTGACTGAGAATATCAATAGCCAGCACACACTGAGTGCTTACCCAATGCCAGCACCGTGCCAAACCCTCGAACCCTAATTTTAGAATCCCTAACTTTTTAAACTCTGGGAGGACTAGGGCTGATTCCCATCTAAAGCAAAGAAGGCTTGAGACTTTTCTGGTGGTGCAATAGATAAGAACTTATCTGCCAATGCAGGGGACATCGGTTTGATCCCTGGTCCAGGAAGACTCCACGTGTGGCAAAGCAACTAAGCTCCTAGGTCACAACCACTGAGCCCACATGCTGTAACTACTGAAGCCCTGTGCCTACAGCCTGCGCTCTGCAACAGGAGAAGGCACTGCCATGGGAAGCTGGCACATCGCAGGGAAGGGCCGCCCCCTGCTCTTGGCAACCAGAGAAAGCCTGTGCTTGCAAAGCAACAGGTATCCAGCACAGCCGAAGTAAATAAACAACAGGAATAAAAGAAGGGCTTGGACGGTTACGGGATGTCCCCAGACATGACAGAGCTGGACACTACCTGCAGACAGTATGGGCCTAGCGTCCATAATCTTAATTGCTACAACTCAATATTGCTTTCTGCGCCCCCTGCCCCCGCCCCCGCCCTGAAGCAGACATCATGCTAGCCTCTGGGGAACCAGGAGAGAAAGGAGAGAAGAAGTTGGTGTGTGTACGTGTGTGACACATACACACCTTCACAGCAACAACAACGGGCATTTCTGTTGGAGTCAAAAAAACATGATTTTTCAATCACTTTTGTTGACTGTGTGTTAAATACCAACTGAACATTGGAGCACCCTGGGGAGGCGACCAGCCAGCTTTAACTCTCCCAGGTGAAAGGGCATCGTGTGGGGGCCCCGCCCACAGCACCCCTTGCTGGCAGGTGTTTGACTGTCCTGCGGACTCCTGGTTAGCCTCCAGGGCACCCTCCCCAGCTCCTGGGAGGAATGAATGGGGGCCCTTGTTGCACCTGATCACAGGTGAGTGGTGGGCATCTGCTTCAGCTACCTGAAGCTGATCTGAGCCCCCTACCTCTTTCCTGATAACTTGTTATGTGTATTGTTGTTTTTTTGACTCCAACAGAAATGCCCGTTCAAGGACTTCCCTGATGGTCCAGTGGTTAAGACTCCATGCTCCCAAAGCAGGGAACATGGGTTTGATCTCTGATCTGGGGACTAAGATGCTGCATTCCATGCAACACAGCTGGAAAAAAAAAAAGAAATGCCGGTTCACTGTGGAAATTTTGGGAAGTGCTGAAGCCTGTAAGTTAGAACAGAAGGTGACTCACCACTCTCCAGGAGAGCTGAACGCCTCCTGGGCTCCTTTCTCTTTGGCTTTCTTCCCTCTCCGTCTGTTTCCCTCCTGGGTCCGCATTCTGTTTATTCCGCCAGCATTCACTGAGCACCCACAAGGTCCCAGCAGCTGTCGCTCCACAGTTGAGATGCAGGAAGGAGCAGAGTCCCTGTTTTCCTGGGCTTAGGTCTAGAGAGGGAGGGTATGAAAACTGGAGCGGGTACCCCATTGCTCGAAGGGGTGGGGGCGGGGGGCCACAACTTGTGGGGGTCCGAAGGGGACGCCAGAGATCCATGGCAGGCCCTGGGGGAAGCGTGTCCTGAGGGAGGGGCCTGCCTGAGCACAGGACCTGAGGAATGGGTGTGCTTGGCACTTGGGGCTAGCTGGTTGAGGGTGGGCAGCCATCGGTCCCAGTGCCTGGAGCAGGGAGACAGGAGAAGGGAGGGGGCCAGGCCGTTAGAGACCCGGATTTGATGGGGGCTTTGGAGACAGCCTCTCGGGCCAGGTGGGATGACGACCACATGCGCATCTTCGAGAGAGGCAGCCTCCTCCTCTGAGGGGTCCGGACCTGCTGAGACCCACCTCTGCTGAGCTGCCCAGTGGCTTTCAGACCTGGGTAAAGTGAAGTGAAGTGAAGTCGCTCAGTCATGTCCGACTCTTTGTGACCTCATGGACTGTAGCCCACCAGGCTCCTCCATCCATGGAATTTTCTAGGCAAGAGTACTGGAGGGGGTTGCCATTTCCTTCTCCAGGAGATCTTCCCGACCCAGGGATTGAACCCGGGTCTCCCGCATCCTGGGTTCAGTTCAGTTCAGTTCAGTCGCTCAGTTGTGTCCGACTCTTTGCGACCCCATGAATTGCAGCACGCCAGGCCTCCCTGGCCATCACCAACTCCCGGAGTTCACTCAGACTCACATCCATTGAGTCAGTGATGCCATCCAGCCATCTCATCCTCTGTCGTCCCCTTCTCCTCCTGCCCCCAACCCCTCCCAGCATCAGAGTCTTTTCCAGTGAGTCAACTCTTCACATGAGGTGGCCAAAGTACTGGAGTTTCAGCTTTAGCATCATTCCTTCCAAAGAAATCCCAGGGTTGATCTCCTTCAGAATGGACAGGTTGGATCTCCTTGCAGTCCAAGGGACTCTCAAGAGTCTTCTCCAACACCACAGTTCAAAAGCATCAATTCTTCAGCGCTCAGCCTTCTTCACAGTCCAACTCTCACATCCATACATGACCACTGGAAAAACCATAGCCTTGACTAGATGGACCTTAGTCGGCAAAGTAATGTCTCTGCTTTTGAATATGCTGTCTAGGTTGGTCATAGTTTTTCTTCCAAGGAGTAAGCATCTTTTAATTTCATGGCTGCAATCACCATCTGCAGTGATTTTGGAGCCCAAAAAAATAAAGTCTGACACTGTTTCCACTGTTTCCCCATCTATTTCCCATGAAGTGATGGGACTGGATGCCATGATCTTCGTTTTCTGAATGTTGAGCTTTAAGCCAACTTTTCCATTCTCCTCCTTCACTTTCATCAAGAAGGTCTTTAGTTCCTCTTCACTTTCTGCCATAAGGGTGGTGTCATCTGGATATCTGAGGTTATTGGTATTTCTCCCGGCAATCTTGATTCCAGCTTGTGTTTCTTCCAGCCCAGCGTTTCTCACGATGTACTCTGCATATAAGGTAAATAAGCAGGGTGACAATATGCAGCCTTGTCGGACTGCTTTTCCGGGGAGAAGCCTTCACACAGCACCCTCGCAGCTAGAACCTCCCCTGCCTCCCGGCCACACCCACCGACCCCTGGCCACACCCACCGCCACAGCCACACCCACAGGCCACACCCACCGCCTCGGCCACACCCACCGGCCACACCCACCCAATCCGTGGTCATATCCACCTGGCCACATCCACCCCGTCCCCAGTCACGTCCATGCCGATGGGCTCTGGGACCAACTGCCCTGGGATGCCATCCTCCAGGCTCTGGCGAGTTACCATCCCCAGAACCTGGGGTTTCTCCTCACTGCATCGTTTCTCCTCTTTCTCACTATTTTTCCTTTTCACGCCATCTCCAGTGGCGACTGCATCTGGCCTCTGTGAACTCAATCCCAAGTTCAAGGCAACTGTCTCTGGGACCTCTCCCCTTGGATACCACTCACCTCTAATTCAGCACATGAAGAATCCAGCACTCTGCTGTCCCGAAACTTGGCCCTCCCCAGTGTCCCCTATGCCTGGGAGCCATCCACGAGGTTCGTCACCCCAACGCCATCCCCACTCTGAAGTCATCCCTCAAGGTTTGTGTCCAGGGCGCTGGAGTCTGTCCACTCGGGTCCTTCCACCTTGGTCCTCAGGAATCCAGAAAGGGTCCTGTCTGGTCCACACCCCCAGAGCAGCTTTCTCAAGGCACCCCCACCCCCAATCCCAGGGTCCCTCCCAGTCCACAGGGAAGACACAGGGAATTTTTAAACCACACGCTTCTGATCTTGCCATCTTCCTCGAAACCTTTGAATATCAGGCTTCCCACTGCTCCTAAGATAATGATCAAAATCCTCAACAAGGTCCCCCTGGTAAGTGCTCTCAAAGTGCCCGCATAGCTTCACTCCTCATTGTAATGAATTAATCATTGCTCCTAATGCAGTGAATTAATCGTGTGTGTGTTGGTTTAATGTTGTTCTCCACTGGAGTTCAGTTGCCTCTGCTGAATTCTCAGCGCCCAGCGCAGTGACATGTTTACATGTAGAGAAACAAGTACATAATAACAACCACTAACATTTTGGGTACTTACTATTTTCTAGGCAGTGAGCTAAGCATTTTGTTTTCACTTCTGCAACCCCGAGAGGTGCTGTCCTCATTGTTTCTGAGCAGAAACTGAAGCACAGGGAGGTTAAGTAACTTGCCTAGGGGCCCACAGGAAGGGTTGGACCCAGGCAGTCTGTCTCCTAGGCCATGCTCAGCAATAAACAAAAAGATACGTTCATTCATTGTGGGAAATACCAGGAAATGCAGAGAGTTTAAAAAGAGAAGTCATTCCGAGGGGACCACCATTGCCTTTCGGCGAATCTCTTCCTAGACTTTTTTCTGTGCCTGAGAGATCTAGGTGTCCCTACTATTCTGCTGAACACAACTTGCATCATTCTGCAGCGCTCTGTAATCTGCTCTTCTCGCTGGACAGTGTGGTGAGACCACCTTTTTAGGGAATTATCTATGATAATATTTTTGCAGATTATTTATTATTTTATTTTAGGCTGCGCTGGGTCTTCACTGCTGCATGGGCCTTTCTCTAGTTGCGGCGCGCGGGCTTCTCTTGGGGGTGGCTTCTCTTGTTGGGGAGCACGGGCTCTAGGGTGTGTGGGCTTCAGCAGTTGGGTTGCACGGGCTTAGCTGCCCTGCAGCACGTGGAATCTTCCCAGACGAGGGATCGAACCTGTGTCCCCTGCACCGCCAGGTGGATTCTTAACCACTGGGCCACTAGGGAAGTCCTCATAGTACTATTTTTATTCACATTCCAGGGTATGGCTGAACCATGATGTGCTCAACTCAGCAGGCGCCTTGTGAGCAGTAGGTGCTGGTCCACTCTGCCCGTTGACCACATTGTAGCAGTAATCGCTGGAGGACCTATGTGGTCCTGCCTGTCTGAACTTCTTTCCCATGCTCACCCACCTCCGGTGGACGTGCTGGTGCGAGGGCAGGCATGGTTTCAGACTTGGCATGGGTGGTGCCAGAGCCCTCCAGCAAGGACGGAGTGGCCCGCCTTCCTGTCCGCTGCCTCGAATCACCTCCTCATGCAAAATCAAGTTTGCACGTGTCTCCCCTCTTCCCCCGCCACCTGCCTGGGTTGCATTCTTGACACAGTTATGTGAAAAAGACTTGGAAAACTCGGAAAGAACCATCATCTCCCCTACCTTCTTCCTACCCCCGCCCCTCTGAGGCTCACATCTGCTGACTCACAGCCCCGCAGCAGCCAGGCTCAGGAGTTATTCAGTTGCTAAGTCGTGTCTGACTCTTTGGGACCCCATGAACTGCAGCACGCCAGGCTCCCCTGTCCTTCACTATCTCCTGGAGTCTGCTCAAACTCATGTCCACTGAGTCAATGACGCTGTTAGGTAGGTAGAATAGGGAAAAGGAGTCAAAAATGGCGGTGGCCAAAGGATAAGGAAGGGAAAGCCTGCGAAAATAGAACAGAGGAAGGTCAAAGGAAGGTCTGAGGACCGGAGTGAGGACTTCAGGTAGAACAGCACTCCTGACTCAGCCCAATTTGCGTAGGACAGGCCCGGGGGCGGGGGATATAAAAAAAGGAGCCAAAGGGCTCTCTCTCTCTCTCTCCCCTCCACGCGCTGGGGTGCTCTTCTCTTCGCATCTTTGGATCGACGTGCCCTCACGCCTTGAGGATGGATTTCTCTGCTATCTTCTAAATAAAATAGAGCTGTAACACTGATTTGTCCAAGAGCTATAACACGGTCTGTTTGAGACCTGAGAGCTATAACATGGTCTGTCCAAGACCCGAGAGCTGTGACACATCAAGGGGGCTTTAATGTCCGTCACTCCAAATCTTTGTTGTGACAACAAAGAACCAAGGAGCATACACTCGCCAGACAATGCCATCCAACCATCTCATCCTCTGTCGCCCCCTCCTCCTGCCCTCAGTCTTTCCCAGCATCAGGGTCTTTTCCAATGAGTCAGCTTTGCATCAGGTGGCCAAAGGATTGGAGCTTCAGCTTCAGCATCAGTCCTTCCAATGCATACTCAGGGTTGATTTCCTCCAGGATTGACCAGTTTGATCTGCTTGCAGTCCAAGGGACTCTCAGGAGTCTTCTCCATCACCACAGTTCGAAAGCATCAATTCTTTAGCACTCAATCTTCTTAACGTCCAACTCTCACATCCATACGTGACTATTGGAAAAATTATAGCTTTGACTATATGGACCTTTGTTGACAAACTGATGTCTGTTTTTCAATACGCTGTCTAGGTTTGTCATAGGTTTTCTTCCAAGGAGCCAGCGTCTTTTAATTTCATGGCTGCAGTCCCCATTCAAAGTGATTCTGGAGCCCAAGGAAATAAAGTCTGTCACTGTTTCCATTGTTTCCCCATCTATTTGCCATTAAGTGATGGAACTGGATGCCATGATCTTAGGCCCAGGCGGCTGTCCTACAAATTCCAGGGTGGACCATTGGCCCAGAAGGTAGAATCTCTCTCCCTGCCCCTAAATCTCGAATCCAGCCAGGATTATGCATGTTCCATCAGAAACTAGTGGTGATCTTTTTTTTCACTCTTTTCAAATCCAGAAAATTCCTCCAGCTGCTGAATTAGGACTATTAAGAAAATGTTGGATTCCTATTAAAGGTGGGACATTGCCTTAAAAAAAAAGATTTTACAAGTTTTCAAATACCATGGGACAACTGAACAAACTTAGCATGAAAGTGAGCCCTGAGGTGACCCCTGCTGGCCTGGTCTGAGGCGGGCTTTGGGTGGAAACCGGTGGGCTGGGGATCTGGGAGTGGAGGAGAAGGGGGAGGCTTGGGAATGAAAAGGAACTCCCCAGGTGTCTCAGTGGTAAAGGATCCGCTGCCAGGAGATGCGGGTTTGATCCCTGGGTCTGGAAGATCCCCCTGGAGGAGGAAATATTGCAACCCACTCCAGTATTTTGCCTGGGAAATCCCATGGACAGAGAAGCCTGCTAGGCTAGAGTCCATGGGGTTTGCAAAGAGTCGGACTTGACTGAGTGATGGAGCACGCACACACTTTTCCCTGAGATATCAAAACTAGAAAATGCCAGGCTGGCATGCTTGCTGGTTGTGAAAAAAAAAAAAAAAAGCGGTGGTGATGGTGCGGGTGGGGGAGGTTTGGGTGTCTGTGTGACAGGCCGCTCCCCATCAAACCTCCCGTAATCCTCACAGGAAGCCGGCCTGGACGGAGTCATCGCCCTCTTTGTGCAGTGGAGGAAACAGGCCAGGGAGACACAGGGACGCACCCTGGAGCACCGAGAAGCTGCCAACCCCACCCTGAGATTAAACCTGCAGGATCCGCTCTGGGGGGTGCCTGCTTTCTAGCAGCTTTCTTCTCCTTTGCAGAGAGGGCTGGTCGGGGCTCAGGCTTCCCTGGAGGAAAGTAAATGTCAACTCGGCAGGGCTTAGGCGGGGAGGTTTATCACCGTAGCAGCTGTAATTCCTACTTCTGCCAGCAGGGGGCCTGTGTGCCCACAAGCTCTCCTCTGGCATGAAATATCTTTATTTTGATACGAACCTAATGGATAAAAAATACATCCTGGCTTTTGGGAAAAAAAAAAAACCCCACACTATCTTTTCCGTTTAAAAGTAACAAATACTCATTAAACACACTTAGGGATCTATAGTAACAAACTGTTCTGCTCCCAATGCCTGGAACAGGTGGTCTGCAAACATCTGTTGAATAGGTGAATAAGGAGAAAAAAAGAGCACAGTCTACTAATAGAAACTGTTCTGTGAACGTTTAGGTGTGTTTTTCTCTGAACGTTCCCCCCCTCCTCCAGCCCAGAGTTGAGATTTGTTTACATTCATTATGGTCTCTGAGGGGAAGACACTGTTTTTATCCCGTTTCTTTCACTTCCCATCATTTGACACAGGCTTCCCTCTTTCAGGTAACATTTAAAATATCTCAGTGATATCTTGGAAAGTGTGTGAACCACAGTTTATTTGAATCTTCTGTTGTTGAACTTTCAGGCTGTTTCCAATTTTTCTGTTGATAAATGATGGGGCTGATATCATTATCCAGAGAGCTGTTTGCAGATTTCAGCTTGTTTTCTAAGGAGAAAGTCTCAGAAGAAAGATGAACTTGGTCAAAGGGTTTTTTTAAAAAAAATCTGATTTCATATTTCTAAAGTATTGTGCACCTTATGAAACAACTTTATATCTGTTGGGAAACCTGGTTAAGTTCTTTTTTTTTTTTAATATTTAAAAAAAATGACTTGTTCTGAACAATATCCCAAGCTTTCAGAAAACAGTGGCGGATATGAAAGGAGATTTGTTCCCTGCGAGCTCTTAGGGGGAGATCTGGCTCAGGAAACAGACACATCAGATTCGTGCATTTATCTGATGGTTGCCATGGGAACAAGTCATGTAACACAACGCTCTGGTTAGAGCACTGATCAATAAGGGAGGGGTGAGATTGAAACAAATTAGCTGGTGTGTCAGCCAGCGGAGAGATAACAGCAATAATACAGAATGTTCTGTCTGTCCCCCCTCCTGTGACAGGGGTCCGGGAACAGGAGGCAGGGCTGGGATGCAGGGCAGAGAATAGAGTCATATCAGGCTGAGGAAAACTGTTCCCCAAATCAGATATTGGGGCAAGAGGGGTCCCCAAGATGAGGCTGGGGAGCTGGGCTCCCAGGAGCAAAGGGATAGAAGGTTATGTGGGAAGCAGCTGGCGTAGACCCCAGGGTCTGGGTACCACCTGTCCAGAGAGGACCCATGACTTCCGCAGGCACAGTGCAGGATCAGTCCCGGCCCCAACTCTGCAGGGTGATGGGAATTCAGCAGTGGACCCACCCTCGAGTGCGTTTTGGGACCTCCCAGCCCGGGCACATCTGGGGATCTGTGCTTCAGCCTGGGCAGAGAGTGGAGACCCAAGCGTCTGGGGTGTGACTCCAGGGTCAGATCACAGCTCGGCCACTTGGCAGGCTACTCCCCTATAACAAGTTAGGAAAACAATGGGAATGTAGCCTTAGATCAGAACCTGGGGAATAATGGGCACTCAATCGCCGTTGCTATGACAATCATCTGAATGAGTGTCTGATGGGAGTGAGGGAGGGTACTCAAGGAGAACCGTATCCTGAAGGTGGACACAGGATCAATGTGGGGAGGGGGGCTGTGTTTAAGGACCAAAGAGTGGCATGGTATTCGGCCGGGGTTCCTTGGGGAGCAAGAGCAGGACAAAGCGAGGGGATGAGGGACCAGCCGTGGCTGTGCCTGCCCACCTCTGACCCTGAGGAAGTAGGGAGTCAGGTAGCACTGGTTCAAGGGGCAGTGTGCATCCTGGGAATTCTGGGATGACTTGTGGAAAAGTTGACTCATAGACCAGCTGGGTTTCCCAAGGTCACCAGGCTGGGGGAAGGGGAAGCAAGTGGGGGTAGGGGTTCAGGACCTGTCATAGGCTGTGTCTCAGAGGCTGCCTGGGATGGCTGGGGGGTGGGTGGAGGCCCTCCCCAAATGGGTGTTAATTAGGACCCATTTATCAGAAGGCAATTGAGCAACATGCATCCCAAACCTAAAACTGTCCTGGCTTCTGGTTCAGGAGTCTGATTCTGGGAATCCTTCCTAGGGAAACAGTCCTAAACCCCAAGATGCCTGCCGCGGCATTGTTCATGACAGGAGCTGGAAGCACCCTGTCTGCCCACATCATGCAGGGCTTAAGTCAACAACGATTCTACTTCCTTGCTTTACCTCAGGTGTCCACCAATGGTGCGGCCACTGACCCGGTGCCTGTGCTCTGGTCATGGATGGGGGCGGGGGTGGCATTTCCTCCCCCCTGTGGGAACCAGAAGAACCTGGGCTGGCTGTCGAGTGGTCAAGGGCTCAGACCCTGGACTTGGCAAGCCTTGGTTCCAGCTCCTGCCCTCGCTTCCTCACTGTTGAGCTGGGCAAGTGCCTCAGTGTTCTCAACTGCAGGATGGGTGGACGGAACTGTGCCTCCAGCGCTTGAGGTCATACTTGGCTGGATGTCCGTCAGGGAATCAGCGCTCAGAAACTGACAACCTCACCTGTTCATACCGTGTCAGTGTGCCTGGAACAGGCTCTGGGGGAGTTGGGGGGGCAATTTGGAAACCTAGCTGTTACCCAGCAGAGGGAGGAGAGAACAGTCTTTGGCGTCCAGTACAGCGGGTGGGCTGGACTCAGCGGTGTGACCTCAGGCAGTCACTTAACGTCTCTGAGCTCCACTTGGCTCCTGTGTCAAGTGGGGATCCGGGGTGCGCTGAGCGCGGGGCGGTGGGGAGTGCTGATAGCTCAGCAAGGAACCCTGGCCCAGCCTGACTCCAGAAGGAGCTGCATTTTACTTTAGCGGGGAGCAGGCTCTTCCAGGGTCAGGTACCCTACTCCTAACAGACTTGGGCCGCGGAATGCATGCGTGTCGCGGGGGGCCGTCTGCCGGGCGCGGGACTGAGGGGCGGCCAGCACCCCGAGCAGGATGAGCGGCTTCTGGAAAGAGCGGCGGGAGCCTCGCGCGGCCGGCAGGGGGCAGGATGTCCCCGCGAGCCGGCCGTGTCCTCGCGTCACCCCGCCGCCTCCAGCCCCCCGCGCCTCATTAAAGGGCCCAGCGGCTCATTTCTGCGGAGGGAGCGCGGGGCGGCCCTTCCCCGGGGAGCCTTCTCCATCAACGCCGCGCCCCATAATTTACATTTAATTTGTGAGCGGTTTAATTTTTAAAAACCGAATGATTCATTACCGTATTAATAAATAATAACATTTATTATTCTCCTAATGAGTGTCCGACATACAAAGGCAATTACATGTCTTATGTATTTTCTCAGGAGTTGAGACAGCAGAGCGTTAATTACGGAGATTCACGCGCCGACCATGCTCTGATCGGGGGTCCTGATCCCGTCTGTGTCTCGGTCTGAACCAGCTCCCCTCCCCCGCCCCCCCCAGACACCTGCCCCCGCTTCTACAGCCCCGGGAATTCAAGGGAGAGGGGTGGGTCCCCCGACCCTGCTCTAGTTTCCCCAGGTCCCCAAGCCTCAGATCCCTGGACCCCCGCAGGTGCCAGGCCACTGTCCTCACTGCCCCATCCTTCCGTGCCTCCCCTCCCCGACGCTAGCTCGAGGGGGCTGGAAACCGCAGGCCTGGAAGAGTCAGGAGGGACCTGCCCTCCCCAGTTCGTGGCCCCTGTCCCTGGTTCATTCCTTCCTTCTGCAGCTGCCCACAGAGGGTTGGGGTTGTGAGGGTCCTCGTGGCTGCGCACGTGGGGACACTGAGTCTCGGGGGAGGAGCTCGGTGACCCGCGGTCGGTGCGGGGCAGAGCCGGAGCTCCACGCTGGATCCCGCGACCGCCCCTGCAGGTCAGAGCAGGCCCTGAGGGCCGCGGGTGTGTGTGTCTGTGTGTGTCTGTGTGTCTGTGTGTTGCGTGTGACACGCTTGCTTAATACTGTCTGACTCTGCAACCTGTGTGTGTGTGTGTCTGTGTATGTGTGTGTCTGTGTGTGTGCCCACGTGCACTCGGTACTGACTCTCTGCGACCTGTGTGTGTGTCTGTGTGTGTGTGTGTGTATGAGCGAGCAAGTCTCCACAGTCTATCCCCAGGGGCAGCAGGAGGGCCTAGAGGTTGCTCTGTCCTGATATTTGAAAGGGCGAGGCTCCTAGTAAAACTGCCAGGAAGAGGATCTCTCCCCCACTCCCCCGACCTTAGACCCTCACCCCCTTTTGGGAGCGCAAGGGCTTCCCTGCTTGGAGCTCAGGAAAAGAAGGTCAGAGATGGAGGCCCATCCCCTGGTCTGCATCCCATAATACGAGTTTTTCATAACATGGAAAACTACCAGGGAATTCCCCCACCTCGAGATCACCAGGCGTTTGGGTATGTATCCATCTGGGACTTTTTCTGTGCAAATGCTCAAACCCAGACTCTCTTCCCCCAATAGGCCAGAGATCGTACTCCAGACGCAGTCTCCCATCTTGATTCTTTTTTCACTGATGTTTTATCACAGGCATTTCCGCATGTCAGAGAGTCAGCCTTGAAACACCAGCGTCTGCTCAGCTGGGGAGTATTCCATCGGCGTGCTGGGCTCCGGTGTCTTCTACCTTCCCCTTTCACAGCAACACTAGAGCAGCCGTCCTTGTGTGTAAGGATTCCTCTTTGGGAATCCCTGATTACCTCCTTAGGGTCTGTTCCTCGAAGTGGCATTACTGCGTCAGAGGCACCAGTGCCACGAAGGCTGCTGGCTCCCTCCGCCAGCGTGCCTGCCAGCAGGGCACACCCATGCACACCCCCAGGACCCGTGTCACGGCCGCACCCTCGGCACCCTCACCAAAGCTGACTGAGTTATCACCTGATGAGCTCTTTGCAGCACAAACTGTTTTCAAGGTGCCGCTCTGCTTGTCCTTTCACCGGCTTATCCTGGGAAGCCTGGAATCTAGGCAGGCTGGTCTTGTTCTCACTATTTCATAGATGGAGAGACTGAGGCCACTGAGGTCAAGTGCATTTGGCTTATAAGATTTTAGAGTCTCTTTTAGATCTCAGAGGTCATTAAGGCCTCCTTGTGTTCCAGAGGATGGAGAAAGACTCAGTGAGCTGTGACATGGAGAGCACTGTCTCTGGAGTCTGTCTCTCCACCTACCCAACCATTCATCCATCCATCTACCCATCTATCCACTTACCCACCACCCATCCATCTACTTATCCATCCATCCACTTACCTACCCATTCACTCATCCATTCACCCATTCATCCACTAACCATCCATCCACCCATCTATCCACTTACCCACCACCCACCCATCCATTCATCCACTCACTGATCCATGCATTCATCCATTCATCCACTTACCCATCCACCCATCTATTCATCCATTCATCTGTACACTCATCTATTCGATAAATATTTACTGAAAACCAGCTTTGACTGAGGCCCAGGTACAGGGAATTTTACATGGACAGCTCAGGCTCTGGCACAAAGGCAGACCAGAAAGAAATGACCACAGCTGAGATGAGTTATCTGCAAGGCGAGGGTTAGGCTGCTATAGCAGCACATGATAGGGAAGCCAGAGCGAGCTGGGCAGGGGTCAAGGGACCGTCTCCTTCCTGAGGAGGGTGAAACCTGGTCCTCCTGTTTGTGACCTTGGGTGAGTCCCTGCGTCTCCCAGCCTGCTTCCTCCTCTGTGTCAGGGAGGAGCCGAGCCCTGACTTTGCTGTGGGCTGGGAGGCTGGTTGGTCAGGACGATGAGGGTGATGGGGAGGTCAGGGGGTGAATGGGAGGTACATTTGGGTGCTGGTTATTCTCCAAGAGTTAGAACTAACTCGGGGTCAGTGCCAGGTACCATCTTGCTCGATCCACACAGAGTCACAGCTCTCCATTATTATTCTCAGTAGTACTACTACCACCTTCTGAATTTTTTTTTTTCAGCAAAGCAAAAAATCTATCATCAATTATGGTTATATAAATCATCAGGCCAAGTTTATTGAGACCAGAACTATTTCACAAACAAACTAGTCTTAATTTGGTTACATTTGGTAAACATGAGGGTAATCTAGGAAGAAAAAGATGTTTCGGTGAATGTTGAATCCCGATTTGTTAATGGAGGTCTGCATCTACTAAGACTCGTTTTATGGATAGTTCTCTGCTGTTACGGTTGTTGTTCAATCGCTAAGCCCTGTCTGACTCTTTGAGACCCCGTGGACTGCAGCACACCAGGCTTCCCTGTCTTTCAGTATCTCCCAGAGTTTGTTCAAACTCACATCCATGGAGTCAGTGATGCCATCCAACCATCTCATTCTCTGTCGTCCCCTTCTCCTCCTGCCCTCAATCTTTCCCAGCATAAAGGTCTTCACCAATGAGTCAGTTCTTCACATCAGGTGGCCAAGGTTTTAGAACTTCAGCTTCAGCATCAGGCCTTCCAATAAATATTCAGGACTGATTTCCTTCAGGATTGACTGGTTTGATCTCCTTCGGTCCAAGGGACTCTCAAGAGTCTTCTCCAACCCCACAGTTCAAAAGCATCAGTTCTTCGGTGCTCAGCCTTCTGTATGGTCCAACTCTCACATCTGTATGTGACTACTGCAAAAACCATAGCTTTGACTATATGGACTTTGTTGGCAAAGTAATGTCTCTGCTTTTTAAAATGCTGTCTAGCTTTGTCATAGCTTTTCTTCCAAAGAGCAAGAGTCTTTTAACTTTGTGGCTGCAGTCACCATTCACAGTGATTTCGGAGCCCAAGAAAATGAAATCTATCACTGTTTCCACATTTTCCCCGTCTATTTGCCATGAAATGATGGGAGTGGATGCCATGACCTTCATTTTGTGTAGCTGAGTTTTAAGCCACCTTTTTCGCTCTCCTCTTTCACCAAGAGGCTCTGTAGTTCCTCTTCACTTTCTGCCATTAAAGTGGCGTCATTTGCATATCTGAGGTGGTTGATACTTCTCTTGGCAATTTTGATTCCAGTTTTTCAGTCATCCAACCTGGCATTTTACATGATGTACTCTGCAGATAAGTTAAACAAGCAGGGTGACAGTATACAGCCTTAACATACTCCTTTCCTAATTTTGAACCAGTCCTTTGCTCCATGTCCAGTTCTAACTGTTGGCTTCTTATCCTGCAGATTTCTCAGGAGGCAGGTAAGGTGGTCTGGTATTTCCATCCCTTTAAGAATTTTCCACAGTTTGTTGTGATCCACACTGTCAAAGACTTTAACATAGTCAATATAGCAGAAATAGATTTTCTTTTTGCAATTCCCTTGCTTTTTCTATGATCTAGGGGGTGTTGGCAATTTGATCTCTGGTTCCTCTGCCTTTTCTAAATCCAGCTCATACATCTGGAAGTTCTTGGTTCACATACTGCTAAAATCTAGTTTGAAGGATTTTGAGGATCATCTTGCTAGTGTGTGAATGTAAAATTTAATCGAACTATTAAAGGGCACTCCAAGTTTGTTTCTGAAGCTTATCTCAGTAATCTATATCTTTGGACGAAAATCAGATGCCTCACAACCTGCAACCAGGACTAGAAAAAGACACTGTCTTTTAAAAAAAAATTTAAGACACTGTCTCCGACTTGCTACTTTCTGAATTTTTATCAGGGGCCAGGCATTATGCTGTCATGTATTAATCCATTAAACCCACCACCAGCCCAGCTGAATAGGTAGCAATCACCATACCCACTTTAAAGACAAGACCACTAAGGCACAGAGTGGTGAGGTGACTTACGCAGGGTCACGCTCCCAGGAGGTGGGGAATCGGGAACTGGCACTAGGCAGCCTGGCACCAGAGCGCATGCTTTCGACCCTATAGAGATGTATGCTCACTTCTCTGTTCTTACGGCAGGAACATACATCGTACACATGAGGAAACGTGATGTGCCAGGGACCCAGTGAATAATTCAGGCCTGTGGGACCCGCGGCTGGCCCTTTTCAGGCCCTGCCTGCCCTGAGTCACGAAAATAGCACCTGTGGGGCCTCTTCTCCCCCTTCCGGTGTGAGATGATGTTTCCCCTTACTCCACAGGCACTGGGATCTGCCAAGCATACCCTGAGCTCACAAGAGACGGAAGGGAAGTGCAGATAGACTCAGGGACAGAGGTTGAGTTGTGTGATTTTGCACAAGTGTCTCACCCTCTCTGAGCCTCCCATTCCTGAGGGTGATGCAGGGAAACCATGGATGTGAAAGCAATGAGAGGGAAAGCACCAGAAACATCAACTGAAACTGTCATTCACTCACTCATTCAATGAATATATATTCTGTGTTCGTATATTCTATGAACATATATTCTATGCCCTACTGTGTGCCAGGCCCCTTCTAGGCACTGGGGTTCCAGGAGTATTTAATAAGAAGGTAAGGATCACCTGGCCTGCCTCTGGAGAAACCTGTATGCAGGTCAGGAAGCAACAGTTAGAACTGGACATGGAACAACAGACGGGTTCCAAATAGGAAAAGGAGTGCGTCAAGGCTGTATATTGTCACCCTGCTTATTTAACTTCTATGCAGAGTACATCGTGAGAAACACTGGGCTGGAAGAAACTCAAGCTGGAATCAAGATTGCCGGGAGAAATATCAATAACCTCAGATATGCAGATGACACCACCCTTATGGCAGAAAGTGAAGAGGAACTAAAAAGCCTCTTGATGAAAGTGAAAGAGGAGAGTGAAAAAGTTGGCTTAAAGCTCAACATTCAGAAAACGAAGATCATAGCATCCGGTCCCATCGCTTCATGGGAAATAGATGGGGAAACAGTGGAAACAGTATTAGACTTTATTTTTTGGGCTCTAAAATCACTGCAGATGGTGACTGCAGCCATGAAATTAAAAGACGCTTACTCCTTGGAAGAAAAGTTATGGCCAACTTAGATAGCATATTGAAAAGCAGAGACATTACTTTGCCGACTAAGGTCCGTCTAGTCAAGGCTATGGTTTTTCCAGTGGTCATATATGGACGTGAGAATTGGACTTTGAAGAAGGCTGAGTGCCAAAGAATTGATGTTTTTGAACTGTGGTGTTGGAGAAGACTCTTGAGTCCCTTGGACTGCAAGGAGATCCAACCAGTCCATTCTAAAGGAGATCAGCCCTGGGATTTCTTTGGAAGGGATGATGCTAAAGCTGAAACCCCAGTACTTTGGCCACCTCATGCAAAGAGTTGACTCATTGGAAAAGACTCTGATGCTGGGAGGGATTGGGGGCAGGAGGAGAAGGGGACAACAGAGGATGAGACGGCTGGATGGTATCACCAACTCGATGGACAAGAGTTTGAGTAAACTCCGGTAGTTGGTGATGGACAGGGAGGCCTGGCGTGCTGCAATTCATGGGGTCACAAAGAGTTGAACACGACTGAACAACTGAACTGAACTGAACTGAATTTAATCCTAGTTAGGATTTAATCCTTGTTGGGATTAATCCAGTTTAATCCTAATCAAACTCAGGATTTCAAAATACTTCTGGATTCCCCGAGGAACAGGCTGTGGGCAGGTGAGAGGCACTGCAGTGATCCAGGGAGAGGCAGCAATGGCTCAGACCAGGGGCCTGGCTGTGGAGTGGGGACTGGCTGGATTGTGGGTAAACTTCGGGCACAGAGGAGATAGCAGAACTACATGATGGATTGGAGGCTGGGGTGAAAAAACAGTCAAGACCGACTCCCAAGTTTGGGTCTGAGCCCTGGAAAGAAGGTCATGTCATTTGCTGAGATGGAGAGGGCAGGTCCGGCAGGGACAGGAGCTGGTGATGCTGGGTTAGGACAGATCTGCCCGCTTACCGTTCCACCAGGTGTCCGTCAGGCAGTTGTCCACTCACATCTGGAGCTGGGGGGTGGGGTGCCATGCTGGAGGTGGAAAACGAAAGCTTTCCCCAGAGCCAGGGACAGTCACTCCTTCCTCCCCGTCTTGCTCTGAGAGCCAACCGTGACCCCTGTGGTATCTGTATCTTGTTCTCATGTCCACTTCATTCCCTCTTCTGAGTGACGGCCCTCTCATCCCAGAACTGTCTTTCTAAGTCGCCCATTTGACCAGATGCCTCCTTGCCTAGCACCATCTATGACTCCCTGCTGCCCGTGAGCAGACGGGTCCCCGAGGCCCCTGCCCCCTCTCACCATCTCTGCTCTCTCTCCCTCATCACTCGCCTATTTATGCTCTGGCCAAACTTCCTAGAGTCCCCCCCACCCCACCGCCCCACAAACACCCAGACTCTCCTTGCGTCCAATGCTGCTGTCCCCTCTGTCCCCTCCACCGGGAACTGCACCCCCATACCTCCCCACACGCACCTTCTACCTGGCTCTGAGTGTACCATTTGGGAGGCCAGGGCAAGGGACATCTCCTCCCCAAACCTTAGCTCCCTCATGTGTTAAATGAGTGTACCTGCCTCACAGGTGCTGGGAGGCATCAAATGGGTGATGCACCTGGCTTGGGTAGTACAGTGTCTGGCACATGTGCCAAATAAATATTAATTTACAAGAACACAGAGCTTAGGTGTCACTTCTTCCTGGAAGCCCTCCCTGGTTGACTGAGGCCCTCTGCGGAGACCCCAGCATTTTTCACACTTCATGTCAGTGTCTGGTTTTCATTTTAGGAGCAACCCCAGGGTGGTGTCTGATTCTCTTGGGCCTGGTCGGGGCTGGCACAGAGCAAGGTGAGAAAAAGAATAATACCAATGGCTGATGCCCTGTCCTCAGAGGTAGACACGCTGTCCATCCACTCCCATGATCCTCTCAAAGGCTGGGGACAGACCTCTTACATCTCTGTGCCCGTGAGGATGCTGGGGTCTGACGTCTTACACCTCTGTGCCCGTGAGGATGCTGGGGTCTGGAAGGGGTAGGGAATAGGCCCACCGGCTCGCAGCTAAGGGTCTCTGATTCCAGGTCCAACCTCATAGTTTGGGCAGACAGTGCCTCAGATGCCCGCCTGCAGGATGGGGTGTGGCTGGGCTTTGGGAGTCCAAGATGGCCAGTGCTCTTCCCTTCTGCTCGGGGTGACACAGAGCTTCCCAGAGGAGGACATGGCTGAGCCAGGCCTTGAGAAACTACAGAACAGCCCAAGCAGTGAAGGAGGAAGGGCATTCTAGGAACAGAAAACTGCCGGAGCAAAGTTGTGGAGTTAGCAAGTGGGGCAGTCACTTGATTGGCAGGAGGGAGAGTCACGGTCTCCTGATTGGCTGGAGGGAGGGTGACATTCTCCTGATTGGCTGGAGGGAGCGTGAGATTTTCATGATTGGCTGGAGGGAGCGTGAGAGTCTCCTGATTGGCTGGAGGGAGGGGAGGTTTTTGTGATTGGCCTCGAAGCTGTCCCTTCCCTCAGGGCCTCAGGTGTAGGGAAGCTGGAGGAACCGCGTCCGTGAGACACAGTTGAGTGCCTTTTCCACCAAGTATCCCGTCCTTCCTATTTTCTCAGACCTCACAACAGTAAGAGGGCGTGTTGCTCCCTCACTTAGCGGATGAGGAAAGCAGGGCAGTGCATAATGCGAGCAGGACTTTGGGAAAACACGTTTTGTGGGGCGTCTGACTAGACCAGCGATCCGAGTAGAAGGTACTGTATGGCTTCCCGGCCCGCGAGCGGTCTAGTCACGGGTCCAGAAGACGTCTTTCCTTTCACTTAAGTGAAGACGCCTCTTGGGGTGGAGGTCCCAGGTCTTCCCACTGAGGTCCAGGAGCCACCCGTCTCTCCGTGTCTTCACCGCCAACCGTGCTGGGCCAGGTAAGAATTCCAGGTTTCCTGTTTCCCACCTGGAGAAAAAGGTAGCCATGGTGCCAGGACTCCCTGGAGCCTGCTTGCATTGAAGCGTGGCAGCCCACCTCGCCTCCGGGTCCTTGCTGCTGTCTGCTTACTGCAGACAGTGACCCCAGGGATTCTGGGTCCCCCACCCCGCCACCCCCGACGTGACCCGGTGAGGATGAGCCTTCCCCATTCTCCCGGAATGCTGAGCTCTTGCTGCTGCTCTTGGTTGATGGTGACAACAAACGCAAGTCCTGCCCACACAGGGCAGGAAAAGGGGAAACAATAGTCTGTCTTCCGGTCACGTTAATTTCACCATTGGGAACTCTGCCCCCAAAGCACACTGTAAATGCCTCCTCAAAGCGCGTCCCTGCTTGGACTCCTCAGGTCACGGCTGCCCCCGGCCTGGACTGTGTCCTCTTTCTGCACCCTCCTGCGTCCCAGGGTGGGTGGGGGTCGGTGGGTGGGTGAGAAGAGATGTACTATTCATTCAGTGCACGTTGAACCCTCTACACAGCCTGAGGCAGGCCTCGGGAGCATGATGTCCCCACTCAGGCTGGGGCGGGAGTAGACACGGGTGGGAGGGGCCTGGAGGTCTTGTGGGCACTGGTCTCTGGGGTCCTTGGGGGGAGAGTGGTGTGGCCATCCACCGCAGATGGTGGCATGTGGCGTGGGGCCTGTGCACAGCACGGCTGCCAGCGCGGGTGGCCCAGGTTAGATGCCTGCCACCCTTCCTCTTCCTTGTGTTTGTTGTAAATGAGCATGATTCCAAAGGAGAGTGTCCATGCCATTCTGGTGGCCTAGTTTCCAGGGAGCCTATGAAAGAAAGAGTGTGCTGGCTGCTAGCAGTGATCAACTTGTCAGGCTTCCCTCCTAGACAGGGGCCTGGCTGTGGCCCCAGAATACCTCTCAGATGATACGTCCAGGGTCCACTGGAACATCTCGTCTACCCCGCATGGAATGGCAATTGGGTAGAGGGCTGGAGAGTGCTCCAAATGGGAACAAGGGCTCCCAGAAGTCTCAATCTGGGCTTAGGGCACCTGCATGGATGGCACTGTCAGCCCTGGCTTGACCCAGATATCACCAGGGGCACCTGGATGTTTTTATGGAAAGTTCCGTAATGCTTGGCTCCCCCTGAGACCTGAGGCCTGGAACAGGGCCCTGCTGGCTAGAGTCTAAGAGGGCTCAGAGATGGTAAGTGATTTGCTGGAGTCACACAGCCTGCAGGTGCTGGAGCTGGTTCTTATGTCCAGAGCTGCTGGAGAAAATGCTGGAGCGTGTTCCTAGCCCCAGTGAAAAATTTCAGCACCAGAGAGGTGCTGATGGGACAGCTATTTATGGAGGGGGTATGGGAGGACCCCTGGCACATTTAAAACCATTTCTCAAGCCACCTGTTTCCTGACTTCTCTTTGGGGCTCTCTGTTTCAAGCTGGGGACTGGCTTGTCTGAGAAGCTAATTCTGACTAAAGTGTTAATAGCTGAATGTGCCATCCATGTGCTTGGTGATGGGTGGGGCCTTTCAACCTTTGCCTGAGGAAATGTGGGCAGGGTGGAGAGGCCGGAGACCCATGTGTGACTCCCTGCCCCCCATTCTGCAACCTGGAGGCCTCTGTAGACAGCAGTGGGCTGCCCTGGACCCCAGTTTCATGCCTCTTGAGCCTTATTTGGGTTGTTTCCTGGATTGACAGGGTCCTGACCACTCTTCAGATGGCAGCATCCAGAGTCCTGTGCAAAGCCCAGGACCCCAGCCTACCATCTGGGGTCCTTGGCCCTGGGAGCCTCACTCCTAGGTCTCTCCTCCGTGTCATGCCTGGGGGCACCTGCACCCCCCGCTTCCTGCTTGTGGGCCTTGGTGCCCCCCCCCCCCCCGCCTTTGAGGTGTTTCTCCACTCTGGGACCTACACAGAAATGAGAATAGCAGGGTCACAATGACCTGCTCCTTTGGGGCAGACAAGCTGTCTCAAAGGCAGCTCCCGCATGGCCCTTGACCCCCAGCTCCCCATCTTGAGCCCTGGCTGAGAGGTCTTTTTTGAAAGACTTATTCTTTAATTTGAGTCTACTTGCTTTACAGCGTAGTATTGGTTTCTGCTGTACACCAGCGTGCAGGTCATCACAGAGCGCTGAGCTGGGCTCCCTGTGCTAGAGAGCAGCTCCCCACTAGCTCTCGGCTTTGCACACGGCAGTGTGTATACGTCTGTGCCACTCTGTCAGTTCAGCCCAGCCTCTCCCCCCGCCCCTGTGTCCACAAGTCCATTCAGCTGAAGGCTCTTCTGGGTGCACACAGTGCAAATCGTGGCTCCCACTGGCTCAAGTCATTCAGGGAGGGATAGACCTCATGCTATGGCCGGAGGGAACTGGGGAAGGTCCCTGGGAGGAAGGCCAGACAGGGGCAGCCCAAGGTCCACGAGCGTGCCCTGAGACCTGCACTCTCTGTGGGGCTTACCCGACCCTGACTCTTACCTCCCCTGGGAGCTGTATCTTCGCCTCTGACCCCCTGGGGTGGGTGACCCGTATTCCTCAGTTACCCCAAGTCCCAGCCTCAGGCTGCCACCCTTGCCCACCCTCATTTCCAGAGCTTCCTTGAACTTACGTCCTGGCCCCCAACCTAGCCTTAGCATCTGCCACTGAGCTGGGAGGACACTTACAGGGGAACAGGGCATCCAAAGATGGGAACCACACACGGGAACAGTCGTGTGTGTGTCAGGAGGTGGAGGTAGGACCACGAGGCCGTTTGATTCAGTCTCACAGCTCTCTCTGGGCGGGGTCTGTCCTGCACCCCCCAATTCCTAACCCTTAGGCCCCGGAGCTCCAGCTGCTGACTGTCTAGCCTGCTCTGTGCATGGGAACAAGCCCAGACCTGTGGACAGGGCCACTGTGTCTTGGGCAAGTCCCTGGTCGGGCCTCAGGAAGTGCTTTCCCCAGCTGCCTACCACCTCCAACCCCTCCTGGCTTCGTAGCTCAGCTGGCAAACGTGATGCCTTTGGCTTCCTGAGAGGGTGGTCCCTGCTGCTGCCGTGTGAAGGACTCTGAGCAGAGGTGCGGTTCCTTCCCGCAAGGTGCTGTCCTTTTCCCTCCAGGTGTCTCCTGATCTGTTCCCCCTGGGAGAGCATGCAGGGGCCTGGGGCCCCCTCCTCCCCACTGTGGTCACGGGGTCTGACTTCCTGGCCCTGACTGTATTCTGCCCTGAAGTTTCCTGCCTGGACCAAGCTTCAGCCTCTTGGCAAGCCCCAGCCGTGGAGCTCAGCTTCCAGGCTCTGTTGCTCAAGTCGGCCAGAGAGAGCGTCCTGTGATGTGAACAAACACGACATCTGCCAGATAGATGGTTTCACTTCTTCCTCCATAATCACTTCATTTCATGCTTTTTTTCCCCCCAATTATAATGCCAGGACCTTCAGGATAATGTTGAATTAAAATGGGGAGAATGGACATCCCTGCTTTGTTCTCAATCTTAGGGGGTAAGTGTCAATATCTGTGTCAATATTATTAAGTGTGATGTTAGTGTATTTTTCTTAGGTCAGATCTAGGGAGACTCCCTTTATTCTCAGTTTTCTGAGCGTGTCATCAGGTATGGGTGATAGATTGATCATGTTTTAAAGGTTCTCCTTTCTTCCTTTAATAAGGTAAATTACAATGGCTTCAAAGGTTAAAACAGGCATACACTTCTGGGATAAACCTCCAAGGCCTACTTTATATATTGTTTGATTCTATTTGCAATTATCTTAAGAATTTGTGTGTTTATGTATTCACGAGACATGTGCGTGCATGCTAAGTCGCTTCAGTTGTTTCCGAATCTTTGTGACCCCGTGGACTGTAGCCCACCAGGTTGCTCTGTTCATGGGATTCTCCAGGCAAGAGTACTGGAGTGGGTTGCCATTTCCTTCTCCAGGGATCTTCCCGACCCAGGGATCGAACCCCCATCTCTTATATCTTCTGCATTGGCAGGCAGCTTATTTACCACTGGCGCCACCTGGGAGGCCCTTCATGAGAGACACTGGTTTGTAATTTTCTCTCTTGTTTTGCAATGTCTTTATGAGGGTTTCATATTAAGATTATGCCACCCTGCTCCCTGGCAACAAGAAGTGTTCCCTTTATCCTCTATTTTATGAAAGAGTTTGTATAAATTTGGTACTTCTCCTTTCAGTGTTTGATCAGTTCCGTTTAGTCACTTGGTTGTGTCCGACTCTTTGCGATCCCATGGACTGAAGCATGCCAGGCTTCCCTGTCCATTACCAACTCCTGGAGCTTGCTCAAACTCATGTCCATCAAGTCAGTGATGCCATCCAACCATCTCATCCTCTGTCACCCCCTTCTCCTCCTGCCTTCAATCTTTCCCAAACATCAGAGTCTTTTCCAATGAGTTGGTTCTTCACATCAGGTGGCCAAAGTATTGGAGCTTCAGCTTCAGCATCAGTCCTTCCAATGAATATTCAGGACTGATTTCCTTTAGGGTGGACTGGTTTGATCTCCTTGCAGTCCAAGGGACTCTCAAGAGTCTTCTCCAACACCACAGTTCAAAAGCATCGATTCTTCAGCACTCAGCTTTCTTTATAGTCTAACTCTCACATCCATACATGACTGCTGGAAAAAACACAGCTTTGACTAGATGGACCTTTGTTGGCAAAGTAATGCCTCTGCTTTTTAATATGCTGTCTAGGTTGGTCATAGCATTTCTTCCAAGGAGCAAGTGTCTTTTAATTTCATGGCTGCAGTTACCATCTACAGTGATTTTGGAGCCCAAGAAAATAAAGTCTGTCACAGTTTCCATTGTTTCCCCATCTATTTGCCATGAAGTGATGGGACAGAATGCCAGGATCTTAGTTTTTTGAATGTTGGGTTTTAAGCCAGTTTTTTCACTCTCCTCTTTCACTTTCATCAAGAGGCTCTTTAGTTCTTCACTTTCTGACATACGGGTGGTGTCATTTGGATATCTGGAGTTACTGATATTTCTCCCGGCAATCTTGATTCTAGCTTGTGCTTCGTCCAGCCTGGCATTTTGCATGATGTACTCTGCCTGTAGGTTAGGGTTACAATATACAGCCTTAATGTACTCCTTTCCCAATTTGGAACCAGTCCATTGTTGCACCTCTGGTTCTAATTGTTGCTTCCTGACCTGCATACAGGTTTCTCAGGAGGCAGGTGACATGGTCTGGTATTCCCATCTCTGTAAGTATTTTCCACAGGTTGTTGTGATCCACACAGTCAAAGGCTTTGGTGCAATTAGTAAAGCAGAAGTAGATGTTTTTCTGGGACTCTCTTGGTTTTTCTGTGATCCAGCAGATGTTGGCAATTTGGTCTTTGGTTCCTCTGCCTTTTCTAAATCCTGCTTGAACATCTGGAAGTTCACGTACTGTTGAAACCTGGCTTGGAGAATTTTGAGCATTACTTTGCAAGTGTGTATGATGAGTCCAGTTGTGTGGTAGTTGGAACATTCTTTGGCATTGCCTTTCTTTGTAATTGGAATGAAAACTGACCTTTTCCAGTCCTGTGGCCACTGCTGAGTTTCCCAAATTTGCTGGCATATTGAGTGCAGCACTTTCATAGGATCATCTTTCAGGATTTGAAATAGCTCAACTGGAATTCCATCACCTCTACTAGCTTTGTTCGTAGTGATGCTTCCTAAGGCCCACTTGACTTCACATTCCAAAATGTCTGGCTCTAGGTGAATGATCACGCCATCATGGTTATCTTGGTCATGAAGATCTTTTTTGTATAGTTCTTCTGTGTATTCTTGCCACCTTTTCTTAATATCTTCTGCCTCTGTTAGGTCCATATCGTTTCTGTCCTTTATTGTGCTCATGTTTGCATGAAATATTCCTTTGGTATTTCTAATTTTCTTGAAGAGATCTATAGTCTTTCCCATTCTATTGTCTTCCTCTATTTCTTTGCACTGATCACTGAGGAAGGCTTTCTTATCTCTCCTTGCTATTCCTTGGAACTCTGCATGCAGATGGGTATACCTTGCCTTTTCTCCTTTGCCTTTAGCTTCTTTTCTTTTCTCAGCTATTTGTAAGACCTCCCCAGACAACCATTTTGCCTTTCTGGCATTTCTTTTTCTTGGGGGATAGTCTTGATCACTGCCTCCTGTACAATGTCAAAAACCTCTGTCCATAGTTCTTCAGGCACTGTCTAGCAGATCTAATCCTTTGAATCTATTTCTCACTTCCACTATATAATTATAAGGGATTTGATTTAGGTCATACCTGAATGGTCTAGTGGTTTTTCTCTACTTTCTTCAATTTAAGTCTAAATTTTGCAATAAGGAGTTCATGATCTGAGCCACAGTCAGCTCCCGGTCTTGTTTTTGCTGACTGTATAGAGCTTCTCCATCTTTGGCTGCAAATAATATCATCAATCTGATTTCAGTATTGACCATCTGATGATGTCCATGTGTAAAGTCTTCTCCTGTTCTGTTGGAAGAGGATGTTATGACCAGTGTGTTCTGTTGGCAAAACTCTGTTGGCCTTTGGCCTGCTCATTTTGTACTCCAAGGCCAAACTTGCCTGTTACTCCAGGTATCTCTTGACTTCCTACTTTGCATTCCAGACCCCTATGATGAAAAAGACATCTTTTTTTCTTTTTTGATCTTAGGTCTAGAAGGTCTTGTAGTTCGTCATAGAACCATTCAACTTCAGCTTCTTTGGCACTAGTGGTTGAGGCCTAGACTTGGATTACTGTGATATTGAATGGTATGCCTTGGAAATGAACAGAAAGCATTCTGTCATTTTTGAGACTGCAGCCAAGTACTGCATTTCGGACTCTTTTGTTGCCCATGAGGGATACTCCATTTCTTCTAAGGGATTTTTGCCCACAGTGGTAGACATAATGGTCATCTGCATTAAATTCACCCATTCCAGTCCATTTTAGTTCACTGATTCCTAAAAGGTCAATGTTTACTCTTGCCTGGAGTAAACAGGCAAGATGTTTACATCTGGGCCTGGAGTAAAGAGTAGAGTATTTAGATTTTCTATTTCATTCTGTGTTAATATTGGTAAGTTTCATTTTTCGAGGAATTCACCCATTTCATCTACGTTGTTGAGCTTGTTGGCAATAAAGTTGTCTGGTGATAATCTCTCTTATTATTGATTGATTAATCAGTTTGGCTGTGTTGGGTCTTAGCTGTGGCACTCGAGATCCTTGTTGCAGCGTGTGGGCTGCTTTCTCTAGTTGTGGTGTGTGGGCTGAGGAGTTGTGGCTCAGACTCTCTGGTTGTGTGGCGGCCTAGTTGCCCTGAGGCTTGGGGGAAGCTAGTTTCCTGACTGGGGGCTGAACCTGCATCGCTTGCATTGGAAGGCGGATTCTTAACCTCCGGACCACTAGGGAAGTCTTCTTTTGAATTTCTAGTATTGGTAATTTGTATCCTCTCTCTTTGTTGTGGTCAGTCTCGCTTTTGTTAAAGAACCAACTTTTGACTTGTTAATTTTCTCTATTGTTTTCTGTTTGGTTAACTTCTGCCCTTTATTATTGCTTTCCTTCCACTTCACTTCATTTTGCACTTTTTTTTAAATCTCTTAGAGTGTAACATTAGGTCCTTGATTATATTCTTGTCTTCTTTTCTTCTTAAGCATTTAAAGCGATACATTTTCCTCTCGGGACTGTTTAAGTGGCATCTTGTAGACGTTGATGTATTTTCATTATCACGCAGTTCTTGTGATTCTTTGATCTGTTGATTATTTAGAAATGTGTTGTTTAATTCCAAAATACTTGGGGGTTTCCTAGATATTGTATTCTTATTGGGTTTAATTCTATTGTTGTAATTCTCTGATTTTGGTCCTTCTAAATTCACTGAACCTCATTTGACGGTTCAGCATATGGTTTACCTTGGTGAATGCCCTTGAAAAGAATGTAAACTCTATAGTGGTTGGATGTAGTAATCCATAAATATCAGTTAGGTCAAGGTGGTTGATAGTACCATTCAAATCATCTATGTCATTTGTGTATGAACTGGACATGAGTTGAGCAAATTCTAGGAGTTAGTGAAGGACAGGAAGCCAGGCATGCTGCTGTGTCCGCGGGGTCACAAAGAGTTGGACATGACTTAGCAACTGAAGAACAACATTATTCTCTCAGTTACTGAGAGAGTGGACTTAAAAATCTAAAGATTATTAAAGAGTTGTCTACTTGCTTTGCTTCTGTCATCTTTTGATTTATATATTTGGAGTTGTATTATTATGTGAATGCACATTTATGTTTGTTATGTCTTCCTAATGAATTAATCCTTTTATCTCTATGAACTGGTCCTAATTATTGGTAGTAAAACCCTTGGTCTTAAGGACTCTTTTACCTGATATTATTATAATGGTTCTAGCCTTCCTATAATTGCTAGATTTTCCCTCTCTTTCTCTTCACATCCATTTGCTTTCAACCACTCTGTCTTTATATTTAAAGAATATCCAATTATTTAAAGAAAAACCAATTGTAGTTGGTTCTTGCTATACTGTCATTCTGACAGTCTCTGCTTTTTAATTGTACATTTAGTACATTTATGTCTCTCATTTTATTATCTGTTTTCTGATTGTCACCTTTGTTTTGGGGTCCTCTGATTCTCTTTCCTGTCTTCTTTTGGATAATTTGAACATCTTTTGGAGATCTGTTTTATCTGTTGGCATTTTTAGTTTTATCTTCTTATATTTAAAAATATTTAATAGTTGCTCTATGTGGTAAAGTATATTCTTAACTTTTCACAGTTTACTTAGAATAAATAGTTTATCACATCATTTAAAACCTAGAACTCTTGCAGCCATATATGTCCGCCATCACCACCCCATCCTTTATTTTATAGTTTTTGCATGTAGTATGTCAACAAATGTTGTAAACCCCGCAAGAAAGTAGGATTTGCTTTTAAAAGTCATATCTACTTCTAAAATAATCAAAGGATTTAAAAAACATTTACTAGACAGGTATCATTTCTGGTAAATATATATCATTGTTTGGTAAAATTACTCTAATGGCAGAAAGTGAAGAGGAACTAAAGAACCTCTTGATGAGGATGAAAGAGTAGAGTGAAAAAGCTGGCTTAAAACTCAACATTAAAAAACCAGGGTCATGGTCCTTTCACTTCACGGCGAATAGAAGGGGAAAATGTAGAAGCAGTGACAAGCTTTCTTTTCTTGGGCTTCTAAATCACTGCAGATGGTGACTGCAGCCGTGAAATTAAAAGACACATGCTCTTTGAAAGGAAAGCTATGACAAACCTAGACAGGTATTAAAAAGCAGAAACATTGCTTTGCCCACAAAGGTCCGTCTAGTCAGAGCTCTGGTTTTCCCAGTAGTCATGTATGGATGTGAGAGTTGGACCATAAAGAAAGCTGAGCACTGAAGAATTGATGCTTTTGAATTGTGGTGTTGGAGAAGACTCTTGAGAGTATCTTGGACTGCAAGGAGATCAAACCAGTCAATCCTAAAGGAAATCATCCCTGAATATTCATTGGAAGGAGTGATGCTGAGGCTGAAACTTCAGTACTTTGGCCACATGATGTGAAGAGCTCACTGGCAAAGACCCTGATGCTGGGAAAGATTGAAGGCAAAAGGTGAAGGAGATGACAGAGGATGAGATGGTTAGACGTCATCACTGACTCAATGAACATGAATTTGAGCAAACTCTGGGAAATAGTGGAGGACAGAGGAGTTGGGTGTGCTATAGTCCATGGGGCTGCAAAGAGTTGGACATGACTTAGTGACTGAACAACAGCAAATGTGTAATTTCTTGAGGCTCTTTATTTCTTCCTGAAGATCTGAGTTTCCATTTTGCATCATTTCCCTTCAGCCTGAAGAACTTCTTTTAGGGTCTCTTGCAGTGCAGATGTGTAAAATATGAATTCTCTCAGTTTTCTTTGATCTGAAAATGTTCTTATTTCACCTATGAGATAAAATAATATTTTATTTGGATTTGTGTCTGAGTTCTGAGTTGGAAGTTTTTTCTTTCAGCGTTTTGATAGTGTTACTCTGTGGTCCTCTCATCTCCGTGTTTCTGATGAGAAACCAGTGGTCGTTTGAGTTGTTGTTCTATTGTATGTGAGTGTGGTTTCTTCTGGTCTTTTGTGTCTTTTCTCCTCTGTTTTTGGTTTTCAGCAATTCTGCTATCATGTGCTTGAGCCCCCGTCCCCCATTTTTTCATTCTGCCTGTGGTCTGCTGAGCGTCTTGAATCGTTAAATTTTTGCCTTTCACTGCATTTGGAAAATCTTGGACATTTTTTCTTTATCTTTTCTTCCTCGTTTTGTCTTCCTTCTCTTTTTGTGACTTCAGTTACACTTATGATTTGGCCTTTTGATCATCATCCCATGGGTTCCTGAAGAATTCATTTCTTTTCAATCCTATTTCTGTCTCTTCTTCAGAGTGGATAATTTCTATTAATCTAGAATGAGTAAGTTTGAGGTTACTCACTTTCCTCTTTTATTAACAAGACAATATTTTTACATCATTATTAACTAATGACTATGGTTCATTCAGACATCATTAGTTTTTACCCAGGGTCTCTTCCTGTTCCAGGATCTTGTACCACCTATTTTTCATGTCTCCTGAGTATCTTCTTGGTTGTGAGAGTTTCTCAGACTTGCCTTATTTTTGATGATCTTGTTATTAGCAGGTTGGTTTATTTCTCTTCCTTGGTTTTTATCTCGTTGCAACAAACGCTTGGAACAGTGGACCAAAATGTGTAGGACAGCAGACAAGTTACAGCTCCATTCAGCTCAAGCAGGCAGATCTTTTATTAGTCCTCATGGAATCTCCCTCATCCTTCTTAGCCATCGCTTTTGGCTTCCCACTTTTTACTGGAGTGGGCTGCCATTTCCTTTTCCAGAGGATCTTCCCGACCCAGGGATCGAACCCAGGTCTCCCACATTGCAGGCAGACGCTTTAACCTTTGAGCCACCAGGGAAACCTTTTATATATCCAGTCTCCTCCAATGTGCAAAGCAGGGCTTGCATCCACCACCAGTCAATGAAAGGGCATGCAGATAAACATATTCTCAAGGCTGATTGACAGTTATAAGTTATATAACAGCTAGTTGTGTTGTTTATGTCTCCCCATAATTCCATCTGTTATAATTAGATGTAGAATATTTATGAGCCCTTAATGGACTCCTAACTGCCTAACTGCCCAAGGTTTCTTGGGGAAGCGCCTGTGGTCATTTTGTACCCACTGTGTGCCCAGGGCATGTTCAGGAGTGGAAAAGTCTCTGTGGTTATTTGTAGCATATCTGTGAGCTCTTCTGTCTGGGATGGAGTTTAGAAATCTGCTTGCATCCCTTTCAGCCAGGCCTCCCCTCTTGGCTCATGTCTAACTTCCTACCTACCTAACAGCATTTTTGAGGAGAACTGGTTAGGTATTTTGTAGAATGAGATTTTTCTGATGTCTTCCTGAAGATTAAACTGGATTATCAGTTTTGGGAGGAAAACTAGAGACAAAGTGCCGCTCTCATCACATCGTATCAAGAGTACATGTTTAGTTAATTTTCCTGAAAGGTGTAAAGTCTATTTCTAGTTTCTCTCTTTATTTTGTTAGTATTTGACTGTTCAGTTGCTCTAGCATCATTTGATGGAAGACTAAACTTTCTCCATTGTATTGCCTTTGCTCCTCTGTCAAAAGTCAGCTGACTGCATTTCTGTGTCTGTTTCCGCTCTCTGTGCTCTGCTGTACTGACTGGCGTGTTTGTTCTTTGGCCGTATCAGGCTGTCTTGATTATGTAGCCTTATAGCATGTCTTGATGTTGGGTAGTGTCTGTCCTCCAACTTCGCTCTTCTTCAGCAATGCTTTGGCCATTCTGGGCCATGTGTTTTCATATAAACTTTATTCAAAGTTTCTATTTATTTTGTAGTTGAAGTATAGCTGATTTATAATGTTGTTAGTTTCTGGTGTATGGCAAAGTGATTTCATTATGCACATACATTCTTTTTCACATTCTTTTCCATTGTGGTATGTTTTCATATACACTTCAGAATCCTTTTTTCAGTATCTACAAAGTAGCTTGCTAGGATTTGGATTTGGATTGTGCAGATTCAGTAGACAAAGTTGGGAAGAATTAACAGCCAGTCCATCCTGAAGGAGATCAGTCCTGAGTGTTCACTGGAAGGACTGATGTTGAAGCTGGAACTCCAACACTTTGGCCACCTGATGCCAAGAGCTAACTCATTAGAAAAGACCCTGATGCTGGGAAGGATTGAAGGCAGAAGGAGAAGGGGACGACAGAGGATGAGATGATTGGATGGCATCACCAACTCAATGGAGATGAGTTTGAGTAAATTCCGGGTGTTGGTGATGGACAGAAAGCCTGGTGTGCTGTGGTCCATGGGGTCACAAAGAGTTGGACATGACTGAGCGACTGAACTGAACTGAACATCCCCAAATATTGAGTAATTACAAGTAATTGTGTAACACAGAATATCCACCATTTGTTTAGATGTCCTTTGATCTCTTCATCAGAGTTCTGTAGTTCTCTGCATGTATAGATCCTGAACATGTCTTGTTAGATTTGTGCCTAAGTATTTCATTTTTTGGTGCCATTGTAAATGATGTTGTGTTTTTAATTTCAAGTTCCAATCGCTGGGACTTCACTGGTGGTCCAGTGGCTGAGACTCTGCACTGCCAGTGCAGGGGGCCCAGATTCGATCTCTGGTCAGGGAACTAGATCCCACATGCCGCAACTAAAAGAACCCACATGCCACATGAAGATGGAAGATCCTGTGTGCCGTAACTAAGACAGTGCAGCCAAGTAAATCAGTAAATCCTAGGCTTCCTGGTGGCTCAGCTGGTAAGGATCCTGCCTGCCAATGCAGGAGACACAGGAGATTTGGATTTGATCCCTTGGTCGAGAAGACCCCCTGGAGAAGGAGTCGGCAACCAGCTCCAGTCTTCTTGCCTGGAAACTTCCATGGACAGGGAAGCCTTGCAGGCTACAGTCCATGGGTCTCAGAATCAGACAGGACTGAGTGCACATACACACCCACACAAATAAAGAAAAAGGAATATTAAAAGTTATCACATGCTCATCCAAGTTAAAACATGTCAATTGGTTATGCTCTCATAAAGAAAGCAAATGGCTTGTATTTTAAAATTGTATCCTTTGACCTTGCTACACTTATTTATAGTTCCAGGTGTGTGTGTGTGTGTGAATTCTTTGGGGTTTTCTTTATATTATAGATAATCATGTCAACTGTGAACAGAGACAGTTTTATTTCTTCCTTCACAGTCTATACATTTTACTTTCCTTTTCTTAGCGCAGTAGCTGAAACTGCCAGTGTGGTGTTGAATAGGTGTAGTGAGAGGGAAATTCTTGCCTAGTTCTTAATCTTAGAGAGAAAGCATTAGTTTCTCACTCTTAAGTATGATGTTAACTGCTTTTTTTTTTTTTGGTAAATGCACATTAACAAGTTGAAGCACCTCTCTATTCCTAGTTTGTTGAGAATTGTAAAAAATCACAATGAATATTGGATTTTTTCAAATGCTTTTTCTGCATTAATTAATGTGGTCATATGATTTTTCTTCTTTACCCTGTTGATGTGATGGATTACATTAATTGATTTTCAATTTCGGTTGGTTTCAATTAGCTGAACCAGTATTTCATCCTGAGAGTAAATACCACTTGATCATGGGCTTCCCTGGTGGCTCAAGCGTAAAGAGTCCTCCTTCAGCGCAGGAGACACGGGAGAAGACTCAGGAGATGCGGGTTTGATCCCCGGGTCGGGAAGATCCCCTGGAGGAGGGGCATGGAGAACCACTCCGGTATTCGTGCCTGGAGAAGCCCATGGACAGAGGAGCCTGGCGTGCTGCAGTCTGTGGGTCCCAAAGAGCTGGACATGACTGAAGTGACTGAGGACTCACGCACTTGGTATATCATTCTTTTATGTATTATTGAATTCAATTAGATGATATTTTACGATTTACTTTCATGAGACGTATTCTGTTGTTTTCCATTCTTATAATATTTTTATTTGACTTTGGAGTTAGGATGATCCTGGCCTCATAGATGAATTAGGACGTATTCCCTCTGCTTCTGTTTTCTGGAAGAGACCATACAGAATTGGTGTCATTTCTTCCTTACATGTTTGATAGAATTCAACAGTGAAATCCTCTGGGTCTGGTGGTTTATTTTTTGGAGGATCATTAATTATTGATTCAATTTCTTCAATAGGCATGTCTATAGAATAGACATTTCATTTCTTCAACTTGATTGAGATATAACTGACAAATAAAAATAGGCCTGTTTAGGTGATCTTGTTCCCCTTAGGATGGACAGAGGAGCCTGGTGGGCTATAGTTCATGGGGTCGCAAAGACCTGGACACAACTCAGCGACGAAAACAACAAAGCATTCTCCTTGTGTGAATTTTGGTAGATGTGTCTTTCAAGAAATTGTTCCGTTTTATCTAAGTTGTCATATTTGTGGATACAGAGTTTTTCTAGTATTCCTTTATTATCTTTATTCTTTTAATGCCCACGGACCAGTTGTGATTAACTCTCTTTCGTTTCTGATATTAGTAGTTTGTGTCTTTTGTCATCTTTTCTTGGTTAGCTTTGTTAGAGGGTTTATTAATTTTATTGATCTTTCTAAAGAACCAGCTTTCATGTTGCTGATTGTCTCTATTTTCCTGTTTTTGATTCCATTGAGTTCTGCCCTAATTTGTTATTTCTTTTCTTGTGCTTGTTTTAGGCTTAAATTGCTCTTCTTTCTCAAGCTTCCTAAGATGAATGCTTAGATTATTGATTTTAGGTGTTTCTTTTAAAATTTTTTAAAAAATTAAATAATTTATATGCATGTTTTAAACTTTTTATTTTGTATTGGGATGTAGGTGATTAACAATGTTGTGATTGTTTTAGGTGGACAACAAAGGGCCTCGGCCATACATATACATGTTAGATATTTTTTGTATAATGCTTGCATTTAATTCTGTATATTTCTTTCTAAGCATTACTTTCACTGCATCCCACAACATTTGGAAGTTATATTTTTATTTTCATTTAGTTAAAAGTATTGAAAAGTCTCTTGCGACTTCTTACTTGACCCCTGTGTTATTTAGATTTGTGTGTTGTTTAATCTCTAAATATTTTTGGGCTTTCCAGCTGTCTTTCTATTGCTGATTTCTTGTTTAATGCCACTGTGGCGTGAGATGAAACATTTATGACTTCCATTCTTTAAAGTGTGTTAAAGTGTGTTTTATGGTCTTGAATGTGGTCTGTTTTGGTGAGTGTTTCATGTGAGCTTGCAATGTGTGTACTCTGTTGTTGGCATATTCTAGAAATGTCAATTAGATCACCTTGATTGATAGTGCTGTTCATGTCAACTATATCCCTACTGATCTTCTGTATGCTTCGTCTATCAAGTACTGAACTCTCCAACTATAATAGCAGATTTGTGCATTTCTCCTTCTTATGCATTTTGATGTCCTATTGGTAGGTGCACACACAATCAGGATTATTATATCTTTCTGAAGAACTGATCCGTTTCAGTTCAGTTCAGTCGCTCAGTCGTGTCCGACTCTTTGCGACCCCATGAATCGCAGCACGCCAGGCCTCCCTGTCCATCACCAACTCCCGGAGTTCACTCAGACTCACGTCCATCGAGTCCGTGATGCCATCCAGCCATCTCATCCTCTGTCGTCCCCTTCTCCTCCTGCCCTCAATCCCTCCTAGCATCAGAGTCTTTTCCAATGAGTCAACTCTTCGCATGAGGTGGCCAAAGTACTGGAGTTTCAGCTTTAGCATCATTCCTTCCAAAGAAATCCCAGGGTTGATCTCCTTCAGAATGGACAGGTTGGATCTCCTTGCAGTCCAAGGGACTCTCAAGAGTCTTCTCCAACATCACAGTTCAAAAGCATCAATTCTTCGGCGCTCAGCCTTCTTCACAGTCCAATTCTCACATCCATACATGACCACAGGAAAAACCATAGCCTTGACTAGACGGACCTTAGTCGGCAAAGTAATATCTCTGCTTTTGAATATGCTATCTAGGTTGGTCATAACTTTTCTTCCAAGAAGTAAATGTCTTTTAATTTCATGGCTGCAGTCACCATCTGCCATTATGTAATGTCTGTCTTTATCCTTGATAATTTTCCTTGTTCTGAAGTCTGCTTTGTCTGAAATTAGTAAAGGTATTTAACTTTTTTTTTTTTTGATGTGTGTTAGCACAATATATCTTTCTCTATTCTTTTACTTTTAGTCTATATGTGTCATCATATTGAAAATGGGTTTTCTGTTGATATCAGACAGTTGGGCCTTGTTTCTTTAATCTACTCTTTAATTCGTGTTTTTAGATTATTCATATTTAAAGTGATTCTTGATAGAGTTGGATTAATATCTACCAATATTTGTAGCTGTTTTTCTTCTTTGTCCTTGGTCTGTTTCTTTTTTCTTCCCCTCTTTTTCTGCCTTCTCTGGTTTTAGCTGAGCCTTTTTAAAAAGCGTTTTTGTTTGTTTATGTTTATTCTTGACTGTGCTGGGTCTTTGTTGCTGCGTGGGCTTTCTCTAGTTGCAGCGAGCACGGGCTGCTCTCTGGATGCTGTGTGCAGGCTTCTCTTTGTGCTGGTTTCTCTTGTTCGGGGGCACGGGCTCCAGGGCACGTGGGCTTCAGCAGCTGGGGCTTCTGGGCTTCGTTGCTTGGCGGTGTGTGGGGTCTCCCCAGATGGGGGATCGAACCTGTGTCTCCTGCATTGGCAGGTGAATTCTTTACCACTGAGCCTCCACGGAAGCCCCTTAACTGAGCATTTTTAATGGTTCCATTTTCTCTCCTTTCTTAAGCATATCAATTATGCTTTAAAAAAATTTGGGGGGTTCCCCTAGAGTTTGGAATTTCCATTTATAACTCATTTAAGTCCGTGTTCAAATAACATACTTTGTCACATGTAGTAAAAGTACCTTATAGCAGAGTATTTCCAGTTTCCCCCTTCTATATCTTTTAAATTTGTTGGCATTAATTTCACTTATTCATAAGCTATTAACACAAATATATTATTAGTATCTTTACTTTAAATAAACGTTTGTCCATCAGTCTAATTAGGAATAAGAACAATAAAGTATTTTGTTTTACCTTGATACTTTTCCTTTTTATTTTAAAGAAAATGTCGGTTCAAGTTTTTGACCTATATATTTTTTTCCTTCTTTTAACCTTTTTTTTTTTTGCAAGGCCAGTCTGGGGTGAATTCCTTCCATTTTCATTTGTCTGAGAAAGTTTTTGTTTCTGTTTCATTTTGGGAGGGGGTACACCCTGCTGCCTGTGGGATCTTAGTTCCCCAACCAGGGATTGAACCTGCGTCCCCTGCAGTGGAAGCACGGGGTCTTAAGCACCAGCCCACCAACGAAGTCTTCATGTTTGAAGGATAATTTTGCTGGAGAGAGGTTACAGGCTGGTGGGCTTTTTCTTTGAACGCTTGAATATTGCATTACGCTCTCCTTGCTCGCTTTCTGAAGAGAAGCCTGATGTTCTTCTAATCCTTTTCCCTCTCTAGATAAGGCATCGTTCTTCTCTTGCTTCTTTCAAGATTTCCTCTTTTTCTCTCGCTTGAATATGAAGTGCGTAGGTGTAGTTTTGAGATACTTTTCCTCCTTGGTGTTTTCTGAGCTGCTTAGATCTGTGGTTTGCTATCTGTCATTCATTTTGGAAAGTTCCCAGCCATCATTACTTCAAATGCTTCTTCTCCATTCTCTATTCTTCTTGTGGTGTCACAATGATGGGCATGCTTCATCTTTTGAAACCGTTTCATAGTTCTTGGATGTTCTGTTCTCTTCTTTCCATTTTCTTCTTTGCATTTCAATTTGGGAAGTTCTTTGACATGTTTTCCAAGCTCTTCTTTTCTTGGCCACAGCCAGTCCGCTTGATAAGTCCATCAAGGGCATTCTTCCTTTCTTTTTCAGTGTTTCCGATTTCTAGCATTTCCTTTTGATTTTTCCTTAAGAGTTTCCGTCTTTCTGCTTACATTAGTTATTCATTATTGCATGTTGTCTACTTTTTTTCCCTAATGATCTTAGAGTATTGAATCACAGTTATTTTAATTGCTTGATCTGATAGTTCTGAAATCTAAATCACAGACAAATTTAACAGGGAAGTGATAAATGAAAAGAGTATACTTGCAACATCTAATGGGACCAGGGATTAATGTCTAGAATATACAGAGACTATAAGAAAAACCCTGGAAACTGCTGGGAAAATTTGGTTCAGTTCAGTAGCTCAGTTATGTCCAACTCTTTGCAACCCCATGGACTGCAGCATGCCAGGCTTCCCTGTCCATCACCAACTCCTGGAGCTTGCTCAAACTCACGTCCATCGGTGATGCCATCCAATCTCATCCTCTGTCGTCCCCTCCTCCTGCCTTCAGTCTTTCCCATAATCAAGGTCTTTTCTAATGAGTCGGTTCTTTGCATCAGGTGGCCAAAGTATTGCAGTTTCAGCTTCAGCACCACTCCTTCCAATGAATATTCAGGACTGATTATCTTTAGAATGGACTGGTTGGATCTCTTTGCAGTCCAAGGGACTCTCAGGAGTCTTCTGCAACACCACAGTTCAAAAGCATCAATTCTTCAGCCCTCAGCTTTCTTTTGGTCCAACTTTCATATCTGTTCATGACTAGTGGAAAAAAGCATAGCTTTGACTATATGGACTTTTGTCAGTAATGTCTCTGCTTTTTAATATGCTGTCTAGGTTTGTCATAGCTTTCCTTCCAAGGAGCAGGCATCTTTTAATTTCATGGCTGCGGTCACCATCTGCAGTGATTTTAGAGCCCAAGAAAATAAACTCTGTCACTGTTTCCATTGTTTCCCCATCTATTTGCCATGAAGTGATGGGACCAGATGCCATTATCTTCGTTTTTTGAATGTTGAGTTTTAAGCCAGCTTTTTCACTCTCTTTCAGTTTCATCAAGAGTTTCTTTAGCACCTCTTCACTTTCTGCCATAAGGGTGGTATCTGAGGTTTTTGATATTTCTCCTGGCAATCTTTTTTTATTGATTAATTAATTTATTTTAATTGGAGGCTAATTACTTTACAAAACTGTAGTGGTTTTTGCCATACATTGACATGAATCAGCCATGGGTGTACTTGTGTCCCCCATCCTGAACCCCCCTCCCACCTCCCTCCACATCCCATCCCTCAGGGTCCTCCCAGTGCACCAGCCCTGAGCGCCCTGTATTATGCATCGAACTTGGACTGGCGATCTGTTTCTCATATGGTAATATACCTGTTTCCATGCTATTCTCTAAAACCATCCCACCATCGCCTTCTCCCACAGAATCCCAAAGTCTGTTCTTTATATCTGTGTCTCTTGCTGTCTCGCATATAGGGTCATTACTACCATCTTCCTAAATTCCATATACATGTGTTAATATACTGTATTTTTATTTTTCTTTCTGACTTACTTCACTCTGTATAATAGGCTCCAGTTTCATCTACCTCAGTAGAACCGATTCAAATGCGTTCTTTTCTTTTGGCAATCTTGATTCCAGCTTATGCTTCATCCAGCCTGGCATTTCATATGATGTTCTCTGCATATAAGTTAAATAAGCAGGGTGACAATATACAGCCTTGATGTACTCCTTTCCCAATTTGGAACCAGTCCATTGTTCCACGTGCAGTTCTAACTGTTGCTTCTTGACCTGCATACAGATTTCTCAGGAGGCAGGTAAGGTGGTCTGGTATTCCTATCTGCTTAAGAATTTTCCACAGTTTGTGGTGATCCACAGAGTCAAAGGCTTTAGCATAGTCAATGAAGCAGAAGTAGATGTTTTTCTGGAACTCTCTTGCTTTTTCCATGATCCAGTGGATGTTAGCAATTTGATCTCTGGTTCCTCTGCCTTTCCTAAATCCAGCTTGAACATCTGGAATTTCTCAGTTCATGTACTGCTGGGAAAATTAGTGGTCAAGGATAGCTAGCATTTTCATAGTGATCACTGGGTTCTAAGACCCACAAGTGTAGGAGCAGAACGTATATGACCTGTGAGAATCATGAGGAGCAGATCTTGGATGGGAGGCGGTGGGTATTGAGAAGGGCTATCTGGGGGTGGTGGGTTCTGAAGAATGAACGGGAGTTTGCTAGGGAAGTGAGTGTGGTGAAGGCATTCTGGGCTGAGAACAGCCTGAGCAAATGCGTGGGGAGAGTGGTGTGCAAATCAAAGTTCTCACAAATACATGAGAGACAGTGGCAAGAGGTGTCGCCAGAAAGGCAGGCTGAGGAGTGACAATGTGGTCCTGTAGGCAGTAGGGAGCCACGGATGGTTCTTGAGCAGGTGCACGGTGAAGTGAAAGTGCTAGTTATGAATACAAGGTGGGCAAAGAGGAAGAAGATATTCGTGAGCTGGTCCGACAGAGGTTGTCTTCAGGTCTAGTGAGGGTGGTGGTGCCGCGAAGCAAGTAGAGCAAGCACAACTCTGTGGCTTGGCGCGAGGGCTGAGGCTGGAGCTGAGGGCTGTCCTCAGGCCTCTGGCTCAGAGTCCCGGGCAGGCGGGAGTGCTGGTCAGGAGGGCGGAGGGACAGGGTGGCAGGGACATGGCGAGAACAGGCTGGGATGGGTCTGAGAAGCCAAGGGTGGCCAGGGGCTCCAGTGGGGGTGGGCTGCTCTCCCTGAGGTGGGTGCTGGAGAGTGGGAGGGGGGTTTTTGGGGGACTGTGTAAGGGTCACTTACACTTAGTAAGGCGATTGGAGGCTGAGGAGGCGGGCATATAGGGGATATAGGGCTTTGCGTCCCGGGCTCCGAGGCCACATCAGCTCTGTGACGTGGGGCTTTGTCCTCTTCTGTGATGACCAGCTCTGAGGCCGGTACCACTGTCCCCCACTTCGTGGGCCTGTGGTGGGGTGGGGTGGGTCAAGCCCGAGCAGTGAGGTCCTTCCTGGAACAGAAGCCTGGAGCTCTGAGCAGCAGCCGGAAGATTTGGGGGGAGGCCACCAGGCCCAGACCCACCTCCTTTGAGAGACAGGAGAGCAGGGGCTCCTAGGGTCTTCACCACTACCGTCCCCTTTTTCATGCTGAGAGGCGGGCCTGGGCTCAGCTCCAGGCATCCTCTGGGTCCCCCTGCCCTCCCCGGAAGAGGCTGGGGTAGCCTCCCGAGCCTGTCTGCTTGAGCCAGAGTTATCACAAGGTAAGTTTTGATTTCCGCCTTGGTCTCTCTCCTCTCCCCCTGGGCCCTTCCCTTCTGCAAACCTCAGCACTCCCTGCCCGCCACCCAGAACCTCCCTCAGCCCATGTTTTCTGCTGCAAGAATGAGAAGGCCCACTCTTGAGGTCTGCCTGTTTGGCCTCCAAGGAGACCCACTTTTTCTGCCTCTTCCACGCCTCCCCCCACTGCCCTGCCTTCGTTTGCCTCTTTTCTGAAACAGCCGAGCTTGTCTCAACTCTGGACTGTCGCCCCTGCTATTCCCACTGGGGACAGAAATGTTGAAACCTTCAGGGATAAGCTGACCCGACTCGTTCTCTGTGGCCCGTGTGGACAGAGCCAGGACTGGGGGTGAGAGTGGAAGAGTTATGGAGTGGACCTAACTCAGCCAAAGGAAAAACTACCTATCTGTGAAAAATGTGTCAAAAGGCTGTGTGCCTCCAGGCCCCAGGAGGGATGAGACCTTTTTCCCTGGAGGAGTGAATGGAGTGGGGTCTACAGAGGAAGGGTCCAGGTGATGGGAAGGCCTGGCTTACACCTCTGGATGGGGTGGGGTGGCCCCACATCTGGAACCTGTGGATTTGCTTCTTCTCTAGACTCGTCCCAGGGACTTGGGTCTCAGAACTGGGAGGACAGGGCCCTCCTAGGAGGACCACACTACTGCCCCAGTCTACCCACATCCTGCCCCTCCCCTGACCCAGAGTCCCCAACTTCCTTCTTCACAATTCCCTCCCCCCTCCCCATTTTCCCCAGAAGAAACTGAATAGCTAGAATCACATAATGCAGGTAAGATATGGGCTTTCTGATGGGCTGGGAGGGAGAAGAGCTGCTTACGTTGCCTTTTCCACAGGCTGCTCCCTCTGAAAGGCTCCTTGGTGGAAACTTGTACTTCAGGGATAGCCTGGGACAAAGGCCCTTCCCCATCTGGCTGAAGACCTGCCTTCTCCTGGTGCCCCCATGCCCACCCTACCTTCCAGCCTTACCAAACATCCCCTTTCTTATTATCCCTCGCGCTTTCCCGCTTCAAATATCCAGTCCCATTCTGCCTACTGGATGAACTCCTATACATCCTTCAAAGCCCAGCCTGCTTTCTCCCTCTCTGGTAGGCCTTCTTTGCTCCTATGTGTTAATTTTAATTTTCCCCCTGAGATCCCCCCACACTAGATCTACAGCTCTCCTACAGCAGGCACTGCCTGTATTATCATGATGTGCCGAGGTGTCTGCTGTCAGCAAAGGACCATGTTACTACTTCTCTGTGTGTCCCTGGTGCCCTGAAGCTGCTGGGGCTGGAATGGTCTGGGGAGAGCAGGTGCTTAGGGAATATTTATTGATTCAGTACATGGATGGATGGATGGATGGATGGATGGATGGCCTGGCTGACCTCAGGCAGTGGGCCTAGAATGCTGAGCTCCAGGAGCAGATTTCTGTCCCTGCCTCCCCAGGGGCAGTGGGCACAGCAGTCACTGAGTAGGTGAGCGTCATCATAGGTGCGGCTTGCAGTCCCACCCTGCCCTCGCGAGGCCCCAAACCTACCTGCCTTGGTTAATAGGGCACATCCCTGAAGAGAAGGAAACACTCCAGGGCCTTTCCAGAGAAGACTTAAAAGGTGCTTAGCACCCACCTGTCCTCCAGAGAAGGAAGGATTGAGAAGTATTTGCTATGAACCACGTTCAGAGAGGTGGCGCTAGCGGTAAAGGACCTGCCTGCCAGTGCAGGAGGCATGAGACTCAGGTTCCATCCCTGGGTCGGGAAGGTCCCCTGGAGAAGGGGATGCAATCCTCTCCAGTATTCTTGCCTGGGAAATGCCATGGACAGCGGACCCTGGTGGGCTACAGCCCGTGGGGTCACAAAGAGTCGGACACGACTGAAGCTGCTTGTGTGGATGTGTGTTAGTTGCTCAGTCATGTCCGACTCTTTGCCCAGAGGGGGAAGGGACCCCCCAGGACCCTGAGCTGTGGGAGGAGCTGGGAGGTGGTGGGGTCTGTGCCTCCCGACAGTCCCCTCCTCACGCAGAGACTGGGGGTCAAAGGTCTGCCCAGGACTGGCTCGCAGAGGCCCTGAGCATAGATCCTCCTGACCCCAGGCTCCCTGTCCACCCCTGGCTCCCAGGCTCTCATGCAAGGTGGGAGTTGGGGTGCCTGGACACGAGGCCAGGATGGAAGCATCCATTCCTTGCATGTGACGTGGGGCTGACTGCAAGTTGGAGCAGGACCCCTCAGCCCAGAAAGTGGGGATGCTTCAAGGGTTGGAGGTCTGACAGGGGAGCTGAGTGCTGAGTGGAGAGGGTGCCAGCCTGGTGCTCCCTGCCCACCACCCTCCGCACACACAACCCCCTGCCTGGAACACCTCCTTCCTCAGGGGGCCCAGAGGGTACCTGGAGCTTCCAGCCTCCACCTGTACCTGTCTGGGCCCCCTTGTGTGCGGGAGGAGGAAACTGAGGCTCTGAGAGCTGCTGGGACTCAACCAAGTTTGTGCAGGAAGAAGGGGCAGCCTGGCACTTTCCACGTGCAGACCTATGATTCCTGCGGTGCAAGGGGGGGCTCATCCAGGGGTGTCTGGGCTCCTGGCTTCAGCCCTCTGGGGTGCTCTCCAGCTGTGCACTCTTGACAGTCACCTCACCTCTCTGAGCCTTCTATCATATGTCCTGGGACCAAAGGATTCCCACCTCCCCTGCCCACTACGTAGTGTGGCTACAGCCTGGCATCATCTGGGGCCTCACTCACTCCTGAATTAGATACATGGGAAGTGAAGAGACATGCAAGATGGACAACGTGGGTTTGAGTCCCCGCTCCAGGGACCCCCGACTGTGGGTCCCTGGGTGAGTCACCCATCTGCTGGGGCCTTTGTCTCCTCTCCTGTAAAATGGGCATGCAGCCCCACCCTCTCTGGGCTCTGGTGGGGCCAAGGGCCTGGCATGGTGCCAGCCCCATGGCAGGGGCTCTGGGTGTCTGGTGTGATAAGTAGGAAATGTCAGGAGTGGGAAGGAGCTAGTCAGTGTGGGTCAGGGTGGCCTGGAGGGAGTGGTCTGGGGCCGGGTACCAGGGCCCCTGAACATCATCGTGTGATGAGCAGTTGCCTTTGTCTGGAGGCAATGGGGAGCCATAGCAAGCTTAATCAGGGTGGTGATGATGCCCTCAGATTGCCTTGCTGGGAGGAGAGTGGAGGCCATGAGATGGGAGAGGACGGACTTGGCAGCCAGGCCCAGGGTGATGGAGAGGAGGGCATGGCTTTGAGGGAGACACAGAAGGGGAGACACTAAGAGGATGGGTTTTCCAGTCTGATGGCCTCTGAATAGTGGTACTCCGGGTTAGTAGCTGTGTGATCTTGGCCAATTGCTTAACTTCTTTGAGTCTCACCTTTTTTCAGCTGTAAATCTGGAGTTGTGATATTGTTTTTCTGGGGGGCAGGGGTGGTCCATGAAGAAATATGGGTGAGGAGAAACACCAAGGAATTGGCAGCTGTGGTTATTTTTAATGGTTGGGGCTTAACTGTTGAGACTCACAGGTACTGGCCTGGGAGATGGGGGGACAGAGTGACTGTCAGTTGGGATGGTTTCTTAGTTGGGACATAGATTGGGCTGCATAGGACAGACTCAAAATAACTGGCTAAACAGGGGGTTTCCTAGGTGGTGCTAGTGGTAAATGATCTGCCTGCCAATGCAAGAGACACAGGAGACTTGGGTTTGGTCCCTGGGTCGGGAAGATCCCCTGGAGAAGGAAACGGCAACCCACTCCAGTATTCTTGCCTGGAAAATTCCGTGGACAGAGGACCCTGGCGGGCTACAGTCTGTGAGGTCGCCAAGAGTCGGACACAACTGAGTGAGCACACATACACAAACAGGGTGGACATTTATTTCTCTCCCATAGAAGTCTGGGCTGTAGGGCCAGCTGTGCTCCATGAAGCTGTCATGGCCCCTGCCATCCCTGGCATCTTGCCCTCATCTGCATGGTCCAGGGTACCTCCCATCAGGTCTGCATTCCCCAGGATGAGGGAAGGAGGAGGGAAGGAGAGCCATGCTGTCTCTTTAAGAGCATGACCTGGAAATGGAACCTAGAGTTCACATTGGTCACATCCCATTGGCTAGAAATTAATCACATGGCCACACTTGGCCGCAAGGAACACTGGGAAATGTAGTCTTTATTCTGGGTGAGCTTATGGCTGGCACAAATCAGGGGTTCTATAGTGTAGAGGGAAGAAAGAGAGCTGGACGACTCTACCAGAGACAGGACATGTGAGGAGAGGGGTGGATTGGGGCGGTAAGAGTGGGAGATAAGTTCCTTTTAGGCTAGATCAGTTTGAGAAGATGATTTACTCCTGAGGTCTCTGTGGCTGCACCATCGTGCCTCCACCCCTGTGTTGTCCTGTCCTCTTGACCTTCTTGCACACACATCCTCTTGTATCACATGACACATGTGAGTCACGTTGGAGAGCCACCCTTCAGGTGGGAATCCCTGGAGAGTGCCCCTGGTGTCCCTGGGGCTGGGCTGGGCTATCTCCCATTTACTCTGTGGTCCATTTTATGGTTGGGGCTTAACTATTGTTAAGGCCACTCTAGTGACCTTTTAATTTCATTTTAGGGGGTCATTTCCTGGGGCAGAGTCCCCAGTGCAGGGCAGACACTCCCCCAGCTGTCCCACAGAGTTGTGTGGTTGCCAGGGAACCCTGAGACCCTCTGGTCGCCTCATCAGATCCAGGGGCTTAAAGCAGAGAAGCCTGCTGTCTGCAGCAGACAGGGCTGTCTTCGTTGCTCGGCATGGAATCCCCAGCACAACTTTCTTTCTCTCTGTCTCAACCTGGAAGTGTGCACATGCCTAATCTGCAGCCACCAGCTTGCACTCCTGGGAGCCATGAGGCCCTGACAGGGCTCCATACCATGGTCAATATAAACCTGAAAACACACTGCATATATTTTTTTGCTTTGGCAGCTAGGAAGCTCCGTGCCAACATGGGAGTTTTAAGAATTGTACCTTTTTTTTTTTTTTTAACAGGCATACTGTTTTTATTAATATTTAAACCAATTTTATAATTGAAATAAAATTATAATAGGCAGAGCTTTTAAGATTGAAAGCAAATGATTGTTGACATACAATTATAATAGGCAGGGCTTTTAATGGAGCAACAGATTACAGATTACAAAAGGCAGATTACAGACAAAAGCCGTGGAGTTGGAAGTAAAACCCACCATTGACTCCATGGGAAGTCCTTGGTTGCTGACAGAATCTCCGACTTGAGTCAGTAATGAAGTGCAGGATTGGTAAACGCGGGCAGACATGGCAGATTCCAACCCGTAGATGATTTTCCCGGAACAGGGAAGAATTGTACCCTTAACTGACTTTCTGCTCTCATTTATCTATCAACATCTTTATTCTTCTTGTTCTGCCTTTTCTGACTTCATAGGTGCTTGGGGACACAGAAGGTGAGCTTCATTTGCTTATCTACAAGATAAGGAAAAGCCCATCTGCTTGGATTCTTCTGAGGATCACAGGAAAGGAGGGCCCTCTGCTGAGTAGGCTGGACGGGGCTGTTCTGCTGATGTTGGGGTTTGGTAAAGTCATACTCGGCTGTGGACTCCAGGGAGCCACCTCCATTGTGAGCACCTGCAGCTCTTAGGAATGGGGCCAGGGATGTGACCCAGAAATGCTCCTAGTCCTGGAGGCTGAGTCCTGATAACCCCCTCTCCAGAAATGCTCCTGGTCCCAGGGTCTGAGTCCTAACATCTCCCCTGCCCCGAGAGAGTCAGCTCTGTGAGGTCCAGCTCGGGGCCAAGACATGGTGTTTCTCTTGTTTCTTTCTCCTGTTCCTATTCCTCACCCCAGATCTCTCTTCTCACCGAGCATGCTGATGGTGGGGCTCCCCCATATGACACTCCAGACAACCTCTTCCCTTTGCCCCCTACCTCCTCCTGAATGCCCTCAGGATGCCCTCCTCCGCCTGGGTACTAGTAAGTGGGCAGGATCTCCCACCCCATGGGCCTCTGGAAACCCGGAAATGAGGGCAACTAAACTTTCTGGTCAAGGCTCTGGTTTTTCCAGTAGTCATGTATGGATGTGAGAGTTGGACTGCGAAGAAAGCTGAGCACCGAAAAATTGATGCTTTTGAACTGTGGTGTTGGAGAAGACTCTTGAGAGTCCCTTGGACTCCAAGGAGATCCAACCAGTCCGTTCTAAAGGAGATCAACCCTGGGATTTCTTTGGAAGGAATGATGCTAAAGCTGAAACTCCAGTACTTTGGCCACCTCATGTGAAGAGTTGACTTATTGGAAAAGACTCTGATGCTGGGAGGGATTGGGGGCAGGAGGAGAAGGGGACGACAGAGGATGAGATGGCTGGATGGCATCATGGATTCGATGGACGCGAGTCTGAGTGAACTCCGGGAGATGGTGATGGACAGGGAGGCCTGGCGTGCTGCGATTCATGGGGTCACAGAGAGTCGGACACGACTGAGCGACTGAACTGAACTGAACTGAAACTTTCTGGAAAGGCTAGAATGTCTTGATGTGTGTAAATTTCCCATCATAGACGTCTTGCTTAACGGAGATGGGGCCTGGTGGGCACCTTCCCTCCTGTTTGGGAAGATCTCGGTGTGCCCATGAACACAGACAACCCCAAAGCCGTGGCTTCACGGAGGAGAAGATTGCTGCTCTCTGGGTGTGTGGGGAGCAGGAATCTGCAATTCTGCATGTGAGCTCTGGCCTCAGACTTCAAGTTCACCCAGATGGGACCGCTGGAAGCTGTGGGTCCACGGGGGAGGCTGGGGAGATGCCCGGTGGGTAGACGTGAGTGGAGGACATCCTTGTTCAAGAGATGCCTTGGGGTAGGGGAGGGCTGGCGGGCTGGGGGTGGGCCAGTCAGAGACCCGAGCCCCGCTGTCCTTTTCCCCTTGGCTGCCGTGTTTTGTTCATCTTGGGTCCCAACTCTGCAGAGTGGTGAGGCGTGCCCTCAGATATAGGACACTGGCCACATGCTCTCATTGACCATGCAGGACCCCCAGCATGGGACCGTGAGCCATGACCTGGCCAGCGTGGATCCTCAAAGGGGGTGGTCCTGGGGCGCCCCCATGCTTGGCTTCCTCCGCTTGTTCCGTGTCCTGGGTCAGGCCTCTGGTCCAGGACCTCGCTGCTCTGGCTTGACCGCTCCCCGCCAAGGGCGCAGCACACAGGCGCTCTGTGACTGTACAGTCAGTGGGTGCCGTGGGGTTAAGGTGGTCTGAACGTAGACTGTGTTACACCCACCAGGTGCAAAGGAGCTCTTCCCAGACTCAGATGCAAACACTGCAGCCCCTCCAGCTCTGTCTCATGCCTTCCTTCCTTCCCTCAACACACGTCCCTTGGACAGCCTGGCTACCCCGTGGCTCTCGTATCCCTCACCCCATCACTCAGAACCCCGCTGACCGGCCAGAGTGCGGAGCTCTGGGCTTGCAGGGCAGCTGCAGAGGGACGCCTTCGCCTGAATGGCCTGGGAGACTGCGCTTGTCACCTGCCTTGTCTGCCCTGCGTGCCGTGCATGCACTTGAGTTCGTGGCACGGCTGCTTCCACCAGGTACAAACCTGACGCCACCCACCCCCTCTCCTTCCACAGCGGACCCGATGTCTTGACCTGGCTCGCATGCCCTTGCTGCTCTGTCCTCCGAGCTGGCCGGGCGGCCATCATTCCTTTCTCTCTTAAATTATTTATTTATTTATGGCTGTGCTGGGTGTTCCTTGTTGCCATTGTGGTGTGTGGGCTTCTCACTGCAGTGGCCTCTCTTGCTGCAGGTCACAGGCTCTGGGGCGCACGGGCTTCGTTGCTCCATGGCGTGTGGGATCTTCCTGGACCAGGGATCGAGCCTGGGTCCCCTGCACTGGCAGGCAGATTCTTAGCCGCTGAGCCACCAGGGAAGCTGGTCCTGTCTTTATTAGGACCACACAGTACTCTGGGGGTTGTTTCCCCAAAAGTATAACCTCTTTTGCAGATGGCCTGCCTGCCCGTGTTGTGACCGCCCCCCCAGCTTGCTACACACTCCAGTGACATCTTTTCCTGCCCCAGGCGCCTCTGCTCAGTGGAGTCTGTTGGGGCCCAGGGTGCAGCTGGGACGTGCTGTGGAGCCTGCTCCTGGTTGAGCCCTACTCAGAGCTGGCGGCATCTGCATGACCCAGGACGTGGGCAGAGTGGTGTCCAGGGTGGGGATGGGGTGGTGACTTTGGGGGTCAGAGGTTGCTGCTTCTAGAATCTGAACCATCAGACGTGGTGCTTCCTTTTTCGTCACTGGAAGCCCACGCTGCAACAGTTTGTCCTTTCTATGGAGGGGTGGTCCAGAGCGCCCCTGACTGCTGCCTCGAAGAAGAGGGGAGGATGAGGCAGCCCCTGGAACGTGTGTGTCTCACCAAGGCCTTTAGTGGTCTGGCTCCGCCTTGCTTATTTGGCCCGATCAACTCAGTGCTGTTGATAATCTGATCCCTGTGATTAGCTGTGGACCGAGACACAGGCTCTCTGGTCCATATGGTGACTGAGGCCAGGGGAGCTGGCGCTGCCTGGGGGACTGTAGGTGTATATTGTTGTTCTTCCCATGGGGATGTGCATTCTTTCTTTCTTAAAAAGTACGTTTGTCTGTGGCTGTGCCAGGGCTTCGTGGCAGCGCATCGGGTCTTCAGCCTTTGTTAGGGCATGCAGATCTTCCGCGGTGGCATGTGAACCCCTCCACTTCCCTGACCAGGGCTCGAACCCCGGGCCCTCTGCGTTGGGAGCGTGGAGTCTTACTCACTGGACCTCCAGGGAAGTCCTGGATGTGTGTTATTGCGAATCCTTCTTTTCACCCGGGTTAGGAAAGGATGCGTTTGCTTGGGTGGTTGCATACCCGGTCTGTGGGACTCTGTTCGTCTGCTCCGGCAGAGACCGCCCCCCCGCACCGCCCCCACCCCCCACCTCCCCGCCGCCCCCGGCACAGCCCTGTGACCCAGGCTGGCTTTGGTGGGGCCTGTGCGGATTCGTGACCTCCTCCAGGACCTTCAGGAATTGCCCTGAGGCATGATGGGACCAACACTCATCCTTTATCTCCTTGAAGGTGGTACTGATCTCTGACGCCTCCTTTCCTGGAATGTGATGCTGTTTCTGATTCGTGATGTTGGCTAAGGAGGGGTCTGTTTCGAAGCCTTCCAGTCTCCCCCATTGCTCTCACCCCAGAGAGCAGAACCAACGTGGAAAGGGCACCGACTGCTAAGTATGACGACCCCAGGTGTTCATTTGGGGCTCAGAGATTTCACTCCTCGATGGGTCTGCGGAACCCGTAGTTCCGTGTAAGATGGACTTCGAATGGGACTGCCCTTACTACCTGGAGTTTGTCGGTCCCTTTCTAGCTGGCGCCTTCATGAGACATCACGTTCCTGGTGTCCAAGCCAGTTCAGGCCCAGTGTCCTCCAGTCCTCCAGATGTTTGGGTGTTCTGCATCCCCCTTGGGTTATCAGCTGAATAAATGGACAAGGTCCCGTTTGGAGGAGCATTGGGGAAAATATTGCAACGTGTACTGGCTGTTATCCTGTGGGGTCCTTCCTCCTTGGGAATCAGCTGACTCTTCAGTCAATGAGTCCTGAGTCTAAAGACTGAGTCAGGAATGGGAGCTGGGCTGCAGCGTGTCAGCAGCTCCTTTGGCACCTTTTCTGTTTGCTTATTCCTGTTTTCCTTAGACCTTAATCTTAAAGTTGAGCTCACTAGGCAACATTTCACATTCTTCTTTTCTAAACACGTGCAACGGGCTTTCCTGGTGGCTCAGTGTAAAGAACCCATCTGCTAATGCAGGAGATGTTAAAGACTCAGGTTCGATCCCTGGGTTGGGAAGATCCCCTAGAAAAGAAAATAGCAACCCACTCCACTATTCTTGCCTGGAGAGTCCCATGGACAGAGAAGCCTGGCAGGCTACAGTCCATGGGGTTGCAAAAGAGTTGGACATGACTTAGTGTCTAAACCTACCTACTCCCATCCTGGGGGCCCAGGGGCAGGTCCTGATGGCATTTCCATTCAATGACTGGATGAGCTATTAAGAGGCTGAGAGAGCTGGTGGAGGGGGTCTTACCTACCCTGTTGATTCCTTTCCTGGATTAGAAGGAATAGGGATGAGAAATCAATTAGTTAAAGAAAGACTGACTCTCTTCCCCAGCTCCCCCTTAGTGAATTTGCAGGCCGACCACGTGGGCAAGAAAGACAGTGTTTAGAGACGATCAGGGAAGTCAGCAGGCCTGTGTGCCGTGGAAAAATAATGAAGAATCTGACCTTCTGCCTTAATGATTAACTGAGATAGCACCCCCCTTTCCCTTTAAAATCGTCACGGCTGAGCAGAATCTTCAGCAGGGTCTCTGCACATAAGTCTGCCATCTCCCCAGATTGCCAGCTTTTCTGAATAAAGTCCTTGCTTCTCCACCAAAGCCTGCCTTTCAGTTTACTGGCTGTTGAGCGGGGGCGAGTGGCTGAACCTGCGCTTGTTTACAAGGGGATCGTGACTTTTTATTGCTGGGTCTTCCCCCAGCCATCGGTCCATCTGTACTTGATTTCTTCTGTTGGCACAAACCAAGAAGTGCCCTTGTCTGTCCCGTCTCCTTACGCTCGGTCAGTACGCTCTGTAGGCCTCACTCTGGGGCCGGCCTCCAGCCTGGCTGCTCATCGTGATGACCACAAAGTCTAGGCCCCTGGGGGAAAAGAGCCGCCCCCTGGCCTTGCGCGCTTGGGTCCCACTTCCCCAGGACCATCTGCGGGCCGGGTTCATGATAGCCTGTCCTGCTTGCCGTCAGCCCTGCCTTCTTTATGGGACACGACCACCCTGATTGTTGTGGTCGTGCAGAAGCCCCTCCATCTCCGCACTCCCTCTGTCCTCCGGGCCCTTCCCTAGACCTCTCCAGCCTGGCAGCCCGTCCACCCCAGGTGCCCATTTCTCAAGCCTTCGAGTCCCTTCACCACCGCCCGCCACAGCCGTCCTGCCTTTTCAGCTTCGACCAGAGTGGCGGTCACCGGTTCGGGCTCTGGGAGTCCCCCTGGGTGTCTGCACCATGCCCTGGGGTCCCTGCTGGAGCTGACCCCGTGTCTCGGGACAGGCTACGGAGGGAGCCGGCCCCTCCCAGGCAGCTCTGTGTTCCCGCTCTGATCAGCCAGGAGCCCCCCGGGACACAGTCCCCCCTTATCCGCAGTGTGTCCCTGACTCTCGGAGGCCCGGGGGGCAGGGTGGGGTGCTAGCTGCCTCGAGAGGGACAGCCCTCTGCCTTGTCCCCGACTGCTGGTAGCTGCTACTTGGGGCCACATCCAAGGACCCTAGCGCTGAGTCACTGGGAGTGAGAACCTGCAGGGCGTAAGTCGCCATCCCATAACTCAGGGTCCTTGTTTTTTTTTTTTTCTGGCTCTGAGTCCTGGCATGGAGGATCTTTGTTCCACAAACCAGGGCTCGAACCCGTGCCTCCTGCAGCAGAAGCACGGGAATCCTAACCCAGGGACTCCCGGGGAAGTCCCAGTTTTCCCAGCTTTGACATGACAGCCCCACCTTGGTCGGGTTATGTCTTCCTTGAACTTCAGCCACTTAGACTCCTGGGCTCCAAGCTTGGTCTGCAGCGTCCCTTTGACCTGCCCTCCCGGGAGGGGAGAGCCTCAGAGAAGCCCCCAGGGTTCACGTGAGCTTGCTGTGGCCTGTCACTCACCTCAGCTTTTGTCACCCACGTGACTCAAACGCGTGAACCCCGACACTGACACCCTCAACACTTCCCCACCCCATTCTCCCCAGTGACTTTGCGCCTGCACCCCTGCACCCCTGCACCCCCTGCACCCCTGCACCCCCTGCCACCAGCCGGAGGCCTTAGTGCCGGGCGGCAGCAGGGGGCTGGGCGTGGAGGGACCCTCTTCCTTGTCTTCTGGGGCTGCGCCTGCGTGGACTGGCTCGGGTTGGCTTCTGGAGGTAGATGCTGAGATGGGTGTGGGTGCCAGACGGTTATCAGGGTTGGCACCTGTGCCAGGGATGGGGAAGAGGTGGGTTTAGAGCGAGAGGCAGGCCCTGGGTGTGGGCTGCCTGGAGGTGGGGCCGGGGCAGGTGGGCAGGGGAGAAGCGGGCAGAGGGCGCTGACCACACTTCCCGAGGGAGGGGGTGGTCCTTTGTGGAAGCGGCGTGGGGACTGCGCGGCGCAGCGGGCCTGCCCGGCCTCTGTCACCCTGCTCCCTCTGCACATGCCTTCCACCAAGTCCACTGGCCACCGCTCACCCGCCTGGTGTCAGCTCGCAAGGTGGGCACTCTCCCGACCCCCCGCAGCGGGCCCGCCACACTGAGCCACACGTGCTTGGTTGGCCTTGACCATCCTCTCCCCGAGCACAGTCATCCTGGTGGTCTTGTTGCGTGGTCTCCAGTGCGGAGCACAGAAGGGACGCTCAGTGAACAGTGCTGAATGCAGCTCTGAGCACCCGCTCTGGGCTGGCTGTGTGGCCTCCGTGATTTTATTCACCTTTCGCCGAGAGCAGGTACAGGTAGCCCTGTGTGGTGGTTGTCATTCTGTTGCTAAGGCATGTCCAACTCTTTGTGGACTGCAGCACACCAGGCTTCCCTGTCCTTCACCATCTCCTGGAGTTTGCTCAGACTCATGTCTGCTGAGTCGGTGATGCCATCCAATTCCCTTTTCCTCCTGCCCTCAGTCTTTCCCAGCATCAGGATCATTTCCAGTGAGTTGGCTCTTCTCATCAGTGGCCAAAGTATTGGAGCTTCAGCTTCAGCGTCAGTCTTTCCAATGAATATTCAGGGTTGATTTCCTTTAGGATTGGCTGGTTTGATCTCCTTGCAGTCCAAGGGACTCTCAAAAGTCTTCAACACCACAGTTCAAAAACATCAGTTCTTTGGTGCTCAGCCTTCTGTATGGTCCAACTCTCACATCCATACATGACTACTGGAAAAAACATAGCTTTGACTAGTTGGCAAAGTGATGCCTCTGCTTTTTAATTTGCCATCTGGGTTTGCCATAGCTTTTCTCCAAGGAGCAAGTGTCTTTTACTTTCATGGCTGCAGTCACCATCTTCAGCGATTTTGGAGCCCAAGAAAATCCTCACGTTACAGATGGGAAACCTGAGACCCAGACCTTCCTGTCACAAGGCCACCACCCGCAGCAGCCATAGAGGCCAGGTCAGGCACCCAGGTTCCCCTCTTTGCAAATGGCCCCTGACTCATCCCTGGACCCAGGTGTCTGTCTTCAGGAGATGCTGCAAACCTCAGCTGCAGACTGTCTTTGAAAGACCCCCAAACCCAAACTGGATTTATCCCTGCGGTCCAAGAGCAGGAGGAGCCACCTGCGGAGGGGTTTGGTCCTCCCACTGGGGACCGTGGTCTGGACGCTGGAGTATCGGTACCTTTGGGACGACACACTGGGTTTTCTGAGGGGTGGAGGATGTGGAGGGGGCCTGGTGGCCTGTCTGGGGATCTGACCTCTGTGTCCCCTGACGCCGCCCCCTGGTGGAGCTGGCTTGTGGGCTGACCTCCTCTCCTGGATCAGCCACTGCCTCCCACCTGGCCCCCACAGCTGGTGGTCTCGGGCACAAAGCGCTCCCCCTCCGGGTCAGGTGCCTCCTGTCACGCCCATCTGGTCCCGCAGAGAGGCTAACTGATTTGGTTCTAGAGGCTCCATGAACCTACCCTGACCCTCCACGGTTCTTGGCTCCCTCCCGATGCGACCTTGAACAATTCTCTGCAGCTTCATCTATAAACTGGGGCCAGTAATGCCCATTCGACTGAGAAAACCCTGAAAAAAATCTCAGGCTAGTTTCCAGCCTACAGTGGTGCCAGTACTGTAAGAGGGGAAGGGTGCAATTCTTCGCAGGCGAGGTTTGCCTGGGGAGAGCGTAAGTTCTCCTTTGCCCTGAAACGGGGAGGGGTGTGGGGTGTTGAGCCAGTGCTTCAGAAGGGGTGGGTGTGGACAGACAGGAGGCAGCTATGGAGGCAGAGGCCCCACTGCAGTGCCCAGAGCCTGGAATTAAGTATTGCCCTTTCTAGGCTTTAAAACCCATCCTCCACCCTCACTGGGCTGGGGACGTGCTCAGAGGGGCAGCGAGGTGGCTGCTGGCTGCTGCTCTGTGGGTATGGCTCACCAGTGGCCTTGCAAACCAGCTCTCTTCCCAGGCCCTCATTTTCTCTGGCTTGGGAACCTGGGGTGCAGGGAAGTGAAGTGAAGTGAAAGTTGCTCAGTCGTGACCGACTCTTTGCAACCCCATGGACTATACAGTCCATGGAATTCTCCAGGCTGGAATACTGGAGTGGGTAGCCTTTCCCTTCTCCAGGGGATCTTCCCAACCAAGGGATCGAACCCAGGTCTCCTGTGTTGCAGGCGGATTCTTTACCAAGGGAAACCGCAAGGGAAGCCCCAAGGGAAGCCCCAAGGGAAGGGGTGCAGGGAAGCGCTGCACAAGCCTCGCCTTCCTCAGCTGGAACACGAGGATTCAAAAGGGCCTGCCTTCCAGGGCCGCTGGAGGAGATGACACACGTGCCCGGTGCACTGCGGGCTCTCTGGGGTCAGCTGCTGGTGCAAGCATGCCTGTGTTGTCATCGCACATGTCACCTGTGCAGAAGGAAGACCAGCCTTGATGGGGACACGTGTACAGTACTCCTCCTGGCCTCCGCGTGGGCGCGCAGACCGGGGCAGCCATGCTGTTGAGACATCCGCCGACTGACTCGGGTGCCCACCCTCTGTGTGTGCAGTCACTGCCTGCAACAGCCCAGCGGGGCTCTGAGCACCCCTGCTGCAAGGGGCATGGCCAGAGATGGGGTGGGGGCCGGTGCCGGGGCGTAAGATGTGCCGGAGGGGGGAAACCCAGCCGTGGCTCAAACCAAATAGACAGCCATGCAGATGCGTCTTCCAAACCCTGAGCCGAGTGGAAAAAGCAAGAGAAAGCATGTGAGCTACTACGCAGCGCTGTTTACGTTAATTGAAATGACACGCAGACAAAACATAGAGGACCAGTCTGCCTGAGCACACGCCATCAGACGGCGTCCGGGAAACACTCGGGAGGGCTGCCCTTTGCCGGGGGCGGGCAGGGGAAGGGCGGAGAGGGGCCTGGAGACCAAGCGGCAAGCCAAGGACGTGCATGTGGATTCGTGATGGGTCGTGTGCTGTGAACTGGACAGTGGCTTCACCTTTTCTGTGCGTGCTAAGTCGCGTCGGTTGTGTCCAACTCTTGCAGCTGAGGTTAAAAGAACAGTGAAAAAAGAGAAGAACAGAAAGAAACACAAGTTCCCAGTTTGATGTGCTCCATGCAGGCCAGAATGAGATCCTGGCCCATGTCTGAAGCGGGACAGTCACTGAGGTGTCCAGACAGCCGAGGGGTGGCCCGCAGACACTGCCCACCGCCGGGGGACGGTGCGCTGATCCCCGCTTTTTACAGTGATAGCTCTTTCCCTCCGTGTCCTGTCTCTAAGCATGGGGGCTTTTCTTGAGACGATGGCTCCCATTTTACAGAAGAGGAAGCTGAGGTCTGGGGTGGATGGGGTGACCTGAGGTCACCCCATCCATGAGGGCGGGCGGGGAAGGGGCTCTTGCCCGTGAATGACTCAGAAACACTGAGCTCGCCCAGGGCCCAGAGCTGGCCAGGCTGGGACGAACCCCGGCCAGCCAGCTCCCTGCCTCCAGCTCTCGTCCGCGCCCCCTCGGGGCCGCCGAGCATTCATCTGACTCCAGGCAACCAGTACACCCAACAAAGCTCGGCAACACACGCATGTTTTCCTCCACAGCTCAGTGTACGGGCATAGCGGGTATTTACAGCAGTCCTGAAACAGTGCTCCGGCGCCCAGGCCTCTGGCATCGTCGCTGAGGACAATTCGACAGCATGGAGAAGGCTTTTAGCAGTGAGCCCGTTTGTCATATTAGCATTCTCAGAAGATGACAAATCCCTATTACTTAAAGCAGCCACGTTACTGAGCCCAGTGCCTGCTCCCCAATCTGGATAATCCTTCTGGATGCTTCTGAACTCCCCCGATGCCCCTGCCTCTTGCCTCCAACACCGACCACCCTGCCTCCCGCCTCCGAGGCCTGCGTTTGAGCTCCAGTAGTCGGCGAGAAAACGTCCAAGGTCTTCTCCAGGCTGTGCAAAGCCCTGCACTGGCCCCGGCTGCAGGCTGTCACCTCATCTCCCCCAGGCCCTCCCCACCCGCAAGTCCCAGGCCAGTGGTTCCTAGTACAGGGCCAGCGAGGCTGGGGGCAGGCCCCCCGCCGGCTCCCCTCCACCCCCAGGCCTTTGCCTGGGGTATTTCCAGATGCCTCTCCTAGGCCGAAACAGCCCAATGCACCTACAGGCCTCGTTCACCTGTTCCCCCACCGGGAATAGGCCAGTGTGTCACAGTCACCCCACGACATTTGCGGGCACAAGGTGACTTCCCAGGGGCCCGGGGAGGTCCTTTCTTCTTTTGAACTTGTTCCAGGGCTGCCTGCAGCTGGAGAGGAAGAAACGGGCAGGGGTTCTCCAGGGGCGGGGGACCACCTGGGCACAGCCAGGAAGAGAAGGTTTGGTGGCACCAGCATAGGATGGGGTGGTGGGTTGTGTGCTTGGAGCAGGCTCCGCAGGGCAGAGCCTGAGACAGTGTGGCTGGGGGTACAATGGGAAGCGGGGGAAGCCCCCACCTTGGGGGTGGCTGCTCGAGCCCATAGGGCTTCGGTGAGGTCTTAGGATCAAGGGCCCCCTAGTCAGTTCAGTTCAGTCGCTCAGTCGTGTCCGACTTTCTGTGACCCCATGTACTGCAGCACGCCAGGCCTCCCTGTCCATCACCAACTCCCAGAGCTTACTCAAACTCATGTCCATTGAGTCAGTGATGCCATCCAACCACCTCATCCTCTGTCGTCCCCTTCTCCTGCCCTCAGTCTTTCCCAGCATCAGGTTCTTTTCCAGTGAGTCAGTTCTTCACATCAGTTGGCCAAAGTATTGCAGTTTCAGCTTCAGCATCAGTCCTTCCAATGAATAATCAGGGTTGATTTCCCTTAGGATGGACTGGTTGGATCTCCTTGCAGTCCAAAGGACTCTCAAGAGTCTTCTCCAACACCACAGTTCAAAAGCATCAATTCTTTGGTGCTCAGCTTTCTTTATAGCCCAACTCTCACATCTGTACATGACCACTGGAAAAACCATAGTCTTGACTAGATGGACCTTTGTTGGCAAAGTAACATCTCTGCTTTTTAATATGCTGTCTAGGTTGGTCATAACTTTTCTTCCAAGGAGTAAGTGTCTTTTAATTTCATGGCTGCAGTCACCATCTGCAGTGATTTTGGAGCCACCCCAAAATAAAGTCTGTCACTGTTTCCCCATCTATTTGCCACGAAGTGATGTGACCGGATGCCATGATCTTAGTTTTCTGAATGTTGAGCATCAATTTTTTCTCTCTCCTGTTTCACTTCCATCAAGGATGTACTCTGCATATAGGTTAAATAAACAGGGTAACAACACACAGCCTTGAGGTACTCCTTTCCCAATTTGGGACCAGTCCATTGTTCTATGTCTGATTCTAACTGTTGCTTCTTGACCTGCAGGAGGCAGGTAAGATGGTCTGGTATTCCCATCTCTTTAAGAGTAGCCATTGCCACAATGTATCAGACAGACTCTTTGTTGCCAGCAACAGGAACACAACTCAGATTGATTTAAACAAAAAAATGGCTTCCCCAGTGAGGAAGTCTATGGGCCATCAGGCTTCAGGAATAGCTGGATCCAGGAGCTCAACCCATGTCAATGGGACTGTGTCTCTTCATCCCCATTCTTGCTTCTGTCTTGGCTCTCTGCACAGAGGGGGACAAGAAGGCCCTAAAACTCTATTTTTGTTATAGTTTATAGTCAAAGAGGAGAGACTGCTCACAGGTCCATACAGCAAATGTCCAGGAAAAATGAAAGGCTGGGCCTGGATCATGGACCTTGTCCTGTGGCTGGCAGGGCTCAGCCTCCTAGAGCCACACTGAACGTTTTCTCTGTAGGAAGAGGGATTCATTATCAAAGGAGGGGTAGGAATGATGGACGAAATGAAAACCACATCCCGTACCTATAGATCAGTTAGGGCACAGATGGCTGGGAAGAAATAGCAATAGATTTCTCTGAGGTGTCTGTAGCGGCGAGCCCTAAACCCAGTCCAGCCTGTATGAAGTAGGTCGTCACCATCCGCAAATCCCGCCTGCAGCTGATTGGTTCTGGGAAGTCAGCTGACCAGCTCTGCTCGGGGCCTCTGGGAAACTCCGTCCTCCGCCCAGCGTCCCTGGTGGAGAGACGCTTCCTCTCTCCTATTTCTTCCTTGGGCCTTGTCGGGCCTGAGGGTGACACCAGAAAGGCTGCTGCCATCTGGCCGCCAGCTCTGAGGGTGCGGGAGCAGGGAGAGGAGGAGGACCTGGGGCCCTGGGGGCCCTCCCCCCGAGGCGCCTGCGTGGAGCCCTCCCTGTTGCTGGCTAATGGTCAGGAAACCCATTTGAATAAGAGTCAGCTGTGATTAAAAAAAAAAAAAAACAACCAAAAAAAAAAAAAAACAAACCGGTCTTAAAACTCAACACTGAACAAACTACGATTGTGGCATCCAGTTCCATCACTTCATGGCAAATAGGTGGTGGGGGGGGGGGAGTAGAAAGAGTGACAGGCTTAATATTCTTGGGCTCCAAAATCACTGCAGACAGTGACTGAAGCCATGAAATTAAGAGCCCCTTGCTCCTTGGGAGGAAAGCTATGAGAGACTCAGACGGCATATTATCAAGCAGAGACATCATTTTGCCAACAAAGGTCTGTATAGTCAAGCTATATGGTTTTTCCAGGAGTCATGTACGGACGTGAGGGTTGCCAAAGAATCGATGCTTTCAAACTGTGGTCCTGGAGAAGACTCTCGAGTGTCCTTTGGACGGCAAGGAGATCAAACCAGTCAATCCTAAAGGAAATCAACCCTGAATATTCATTGGAAGGACTGATGCTGAAGCTCCAATACTTTGTGGTCACCTGATGCAAAGAGCTGACTTATTAGAAAAGACCCTGATGCTGGGAAAGATTGAGGGCAGGAGGAGAAGAGGGTGACAGAGGATGAGATGGTTGGATGGCATCACTGACTTCAATGGGCATGAGTTTGAGCAAGCTCTGGGAGATAGTCAGGGACAGGGAAGCCCGGCGTGCTGCAGTCCATGGGGTCACAAAGAGTCGGATAGGAATTAGCGACTGAACAACAACAGCAGCTGGGACTGGAGGCCGAAACCACTCTTAATTGATATCAGTTGTCGTGTTTTCTGTGGCACCAAACAGAACTGAGATGTCTGTTTCACAACTTGCTAGTCGAGTTCATGAGCTTTTGGCAGCTCCATCGCATATCCGGAAGTTGTAAAACTGTTCCTCCTCTGGGCATGAGGCTGTGTGTGGAGGGTTTTGGGTGCACAGATGGGGTCCCCAAATTACCCACTAGAGTTGTGTAACAGGAACATTCCTTACCGACTCTCGCAGAATTGCGCAGATGCTGAAACCCACAGACCTAATCGAGCTGCAGCCCACCCTTCTCCAGGACTCTGGATTATTTACGCTCAGGAGAGACCGAAAGGCTGGGCGACATGGAGATCTTGGGTAAGCTTGGTCTTGTTGATGATTTCAGTCCTGGGGCCCAGCGCACACTGAGAGGTCACTGAAATAACTGTTGAATTGGTGGTCTTCCCCACTACAGACCATGAACTGTTGGACTGAGTGGACGATGAGTGGATGAGCGGGTGGATTTTGGATGGTTGGAGAGACAGGTGGAGCTTCCTGATCTGGGGAAGCAGGCGTTCAGACTGGGCTCTCGTTCTTCCAAGGAAGCCCAGCATTTTTGCCTCTAGTCAAGGAAGGCATGGGTTTCCTAGGTAACCCAGTGGTCCCCTACACCCTGGGCTCTAGCGGCTCTCAAAGAGGGGGCAGTGAGGACTCTGTATGCCAGCTCAGGGCCCAGCAACCCCACCCAGATCCTCCCGAGGCCCTGTTCCAGAAGTCTGGGGAGGAGGGAGTGGGAGGAGGGGAGAGTGAGGGGCAGGGATGCGGCGCCTGGGCAGATATGCCCCCTGCCCATTCAGTCCTGAGCTCCTGATTCAGGGCAGACTTCTTCCAGGAGTAAATCCCAGGACAGAGAGCAGGAATCAGGGAATTGTTTCTGAGGTTCAGGATTGAGAAACGTAGGCAGACTCGGCGACATGGCAGGGGAAATGCCAGGCAGGATGTCTGTGTGAGAAATTAGGCTTCGTGGTGACATTAGGAAATGGGCTCCAGGGTCTTAGCATCCTGCAGCCCCGGGGGGCGGCCTGTGTTCTGTGGGAATGGTTCCCCCAGGTCACAGTGCGTCGCTGAGCCTGTAGAGGTGGCCTGGCTCCCCCTCATCCTTGGAGGGGCCTGGGGCTGTGTGTGCACGAGGGTGTGTGCACACGTGTGTGCCTGGGGCTCTGGGTAGAATCGCCCATGTGTGCACACCTGCCCGTGTGCTGTCCGTGTGTGCTTGTGTGTGCGTGTCTCTCCATGCACGGCGGTGAGAAGCCGCACCTGAGAGGGGCCCAGGCTTCCGAATCCTCCTGGAACACAGCATCCTCACAGCCCGCTCCAGCGCGGCAGCTCCACACTCAACAGAAACACTCTCCAAGGCTCTGAAGGCACAGATCTCAGGTCCACCCGCGTCTGAGTAACCAGAGTTCTTTGCACCCTGAGTGCCGCCAGGAGTGTTTCTGAGCTTCTTGGAAACAAGAAGCCGTGCTGGACGCTGCCAGGAGGACTCAGTCAGTGCTCCCAGGCCACAGAGGAGGACAGTTTGGGAAGAGAGGATGGGGTGCTTTTGGGGCTGGGACAGGGGTGGCCTCTGCCATCCGCTCCAACCCTGTCAGCTCTGGGAGGACCTGGGTCCCTGCCGTTCCACCCCAATGGCACCCCTCAGTCCAGGACATCTGACTGATCCCCTGCGTTTTGGGTCCTGGGGATCCTCTCTCCTCGGGGACCCTGTAAACCACCGCCCTCTTTCTCATCGCTGTCTTGGAGCCTTGGCTCTCCCTGACTCAGTTTCCCCAAACTTCCAGGCAACAGCAAGGTACCCTGGCCTCTGAACAGATGCCAGATACCCACCAGACCCCACCGACTGCAGCCAGAATGAACCTTCTAGTGGGCTACGATCAGGCCCCATCTAGATACTGGGACGTCTTGCGGAGAGGCCAGGGCAGGCCATCCGCCACAGTGACAGCTAACAGCCTCTAGTGAGCTTGGCTACGTGAGCCATGTGTACCAGGAACACCCACAGTCACTTGAGTACTGAGGTGCCACTTTCAACCCTATTCTTCAGAGAATAAATCAAGTAAGAGAGAGGTTAAGTCATTTGCCCAAGGTCACACAGTCACAGAATTGGAGCATAGATTTTTTTTTTATGGCTTATTACAGGATATTGGGGCTTCCTAGGTGGTGCTAGTGGTAAAGAACCTGCCTGCCAATACAGGAGACAAGTGACACAGGGTTGATCCCTGGGTCGGGAAGATCCCCTGGAGGAGGGCATGGCAACCCACTCTAGTGTTCTTGCCTGGAGAATCCCACGGACAGAGGAGCCTGGGGGGCTACAGTATATAGGGTTGCACAGAGTCGGACATGACCGAAGCGACTTAACACGCATAGATATCAAACATAATTTCCTCTGCTATAAAAGTACATCATGAGAAATGCTGGGCTGGAAGAAACACAAGCTGGAATCAAGATTGCCTGGAGAAATATCAATAACCTCAGATATGCAGATGACACCACCCTTATGGGAGAAAGTGAAGAGGAACTAAAAAGCCTCTTGATGAAAGTGGAGGAGGAGAGTGAAAAAGTTGGCTTAAAGCTCAACATTCAGAAAACTAAGATCATGGCATCTGGTCCCATCACTTCATGGGAAATAGATGGGGAAACAGTGGAAACAGTGTCAGACTTTATTTTTTTGGGCTCCAAAATCACTGCAGATGGTGATTGCAGCCATGAAATTAAAAGACGCTTTCCTTTTCATGGCCTTCCCATGAAAAGGAAAGTTATGACCAACCTAGATAGCATATTGAAAAGCAGAGACATTACTTTGCCAACAAAGGTCTGTCTAGTCAAGGCTATCGTTTTTCCTGTGGTCATGTATGGATATGAGAGTTGGACTGTGAAGAAGGCTGAGCGCCGAAAAATTGATGCTTTTGAACTGTGGTGTTGGAGAAGACTCTTGAGAGTCCCTTGGACTGTAAGGAGATCCAACCAGTCCATTCTGAAGGAGGTCAGCCCTGGGATTTCTTTGGAGGGAATAATGCTGAAGCTGAAACTACAATACTTTGGCCAACTGATACAAAGAGTTGACTCATTGGAAGACTCTGATGCTGGGAGGGATTGGGGGCAGGAGGAGAAGGGCATGACAGAGGATGAGATGGCTGGGTGGCATCATGGACTTGATGGACATGAGTCTGAGTGAACTTTGGAAGTTGATGATGGACAGGGAGGCCTGGCGTGCTGTGGTTCATGGGGTTGCAAAGAGTCGGACAGGACTGAGTGACTGGACTGAACCGAACTGATACAGCAGGTCCTTGTTGTTTATCTGTTTTATATATAATACTTTGTATCTGCTAATCCCAAACTCCTAATGCATCCCTCCCCAGCCCTTTTTACCTTGGTGACCATCCGTTTCCTAGCTCTCTGAGTCCATTTCTGCTCTGTGAATAAAAGTTCATTTGTGTCATTTCTAGGTTGTATCATGCTTACGTCACACACAAGTGATGTCATTGATGTCTGTCTTTCTCTGCATGACTGACTTCACATTGAATGATCATCTCTGTGTCCATCCATGTTGCCGAAAGCGGCATTGTTTCATTCTTTTTTATGGCTGAGTGGTATTCTACTGTGGGGCTTTCCTGGTGGCTCGGTGCTGAAGAATCCACCTGCCAATTCAGGAGACAGGGTTCAGTCCCTGGGTTGGGAAGATCCGCCAGAGAAGGAGATGGCAGCCAACTCCAGTATTCTTGTCTGGGAAGTCCCTTGGACAGAGGAGCCTGGCAGGCTTACAGTCCATGGGGTCTCAAAAGAGTCAGACACGACTGAAGCAGCTGAACAACGAAGTGTTCCAGTGTATCCGTATCACGTCTACTCTACTCATCCATCTGTTGAGAGACGTTCAGGTTGCTCTCATGTCCTGGCTACTGCAAACAGTGCTGCTATGAAAATTGGGGTGCCATGGGAGAAGGCAATGGCACCCCACTCCAGTACTCTTGCCTAGAAAATCCCATGGACGGAGGAGCCTGGTAGGCTGCAGTCCATGGGATCGCTGAGTCGGACATGACTGAGCGACTTCACTTTCACTTTTCACTTTCATGCATTGGAGAAGGAAATGGCAACCCATTCCAGTGTCCTTGCCTGGAGAATCCCAGGGCTGGGGGAGCTGGGTGGGCTGCTGTCTATGGGGTCACACAGAGTCGGACATGACTGAAGTGACTTAGCAGCAGTAGCAGCATGTACCTTTGCGAATTAGAGCTTTCTCTGGATATTGGCCCAGGAGTGGGATTGCCGGGTCATTTGGTAATTCTATGTTTAGTTTTTTTCAAGGACCCTCCGTACTGTTCTCCCCAGTGGCTGCACCAATTTACCTTCCCACCAACAGTGTAGAGGGTTCCTTTTCCTCCACACCCACTCCAGCCTTTGTCATTTGTAGACTTTGTATGATGGCCCTTCTGACTGGTATGAGGGGTAGTTTTGATTTGCAGGTGGAGCATAGATTTGAATTTATATCTGAACAACTCAGCTATGCCCCCTACCACCTCCTGCCCCCTGAATGTGTCCCGACTCACAAACTGCAGCCCCATTTCTTGCCCCCTTTCCCTTCCACATCTGAAGAGGTGCACCCTGACCATCCCATGGGGTGAAGCCACCTACGCTGTCCCTCCTGGGCTCCAGGTGAAGACTGCTCTGACTGAGGAGTCTGTGCCCCGCCTAAGGGAAACTGACTCTGCCAGAGGCTGATACCCAGCTCTGGGCAGGCACAGGCGCCCGGGAGAAACTGGGCAGGATCAGGCTGGCCCTGAGCAGCCTCCAAGGAAGCGAGTGTGGACGGACAGAGAAGTGTCCCGCAGCCAGGAGCTGGGCCCGGGGTGGGCTTTGTGCCCACCTTCCCGCCCTTGGGCTGTGCTCCCCAGTGCTTCCTTAGACTCTCCCCTTCTGGCTGTATGAGACGGGGTCCAGGAGCCCCCCAGACTCCCAGGCTCATCTGGGTACTTGTCTCCATGGTCGTAAAGAACCCACTTCCCAGTGCAGGAGGTGCAAGAGACTCAGGTTCCATTCGTGGGTCGGGAAGATCCCCTGGAAGAGGAAATGGCAATCCACTCCAGTATTCTTGCCCGGGAAATCCCCATGGACAGAGGAGCCTGCCGGGCTCCCGTCCATGGGGTCGTGAAGAGCTGGACAAAACTGAGTGACCGAGCGCAGCACAGCAGCACCTGTCTCCATGAAGACGGCGTGTTTTGGCCGTGGAAACAAAGCTTGTATGTAAAGAAAAGCTCTGTTTTTTAAAAAAAAAATTATATCAGCGCATACTTGATAAACAATGTGTTAATTTCAGGTGTACCGCAAAGTGCTTCAATTCATGTATCTATCCTTTTTCAAGTTCTTAAGGAAAGGCCCCTTACTGTCCATCAGTGAGGGGAGAGAACCCTCCCCCCAACCCCATGATGGCTCCTTCCCGAGTTCTGGGAATGTCACCTCCACTCTCATGATGCTGGCTACGTGCTGGCCCTTTGGAAGGACGCAGCCCATGGGTGACTTCTCTGCCCCTCTCCTGGCCTGCAGCTCTAGAAAAATCCCACCTATGGATGGTTTACCGAGTGCTGCTGCCTGGGAAGGGCTTCAGACATGCAGAGCCGTGAGCAGGGGTCTGGGAACCGGGGCAGCCTCCTGACAGGTGGGCAACCCTGCTCCTCGGCTCACGGACGAGGGGCTCGAATGCATTTCTCTTGGAGCCTCCTTCTACTCAGGCATCTAGACTATTTATAACTCAAGGAATTATTTGCTGATACCAGCTGGCTGCTTTTCTTTCTCAAGTGGCCTGTGTAATATCTAAAAGAATGAAAGGCAATTTAAAAAAAAAGAGAGAAAGGCTCCTTCTGTAAATGATTTATTTTCTGGAGGTGTCATGGCAGCTGCAAACACTTCTGAAACCCGGAAGCTTTTAGACCTGGGCCATATTGTTCAAATCGGGTCTCACTGAGGCAAGACGGGACTTATCTGGAGTGGAGGGAGGGCTTGTCTGTGAGCAGTAACACTGAAGGCACAAAATAGCAACACCCCCTTCAGGCGCTGTGTCTAGACACTGTCAAGCTTCATCAAGTCCATCACAAGAACCCTCTGATGTAGGTGCTACTTTTACTATTTTTTAGCAAAGAAGAATTTTTTTTTTACAAATAAGATATACATACATATATTTTAAACTTTATTTTATATTGGGCTATAGCCGATTAACAATGTTGTGATAGTTTCAGATGGACAGCAAAGGGACTCAGCCATGCATGTACATGTATCCATTCTCCCGTAGGAGAAGGCGGGAGGAGAATGGGGCGACAGAGGATGAGATGGTTGGATGGCATCATCGACTCGATGGACATGAGTTTGAACAAGCTCCAGGAGTTGGTGATGGGCAGGGAAGCCTGGCGTGCAAAGTCAGACACGACTGAGCGACTGAACTGAACTGACCTGATTCTCTGCTAAACTCCCCTCCCATCCAGGCTGCCACATAACATTGAGCAGAGTTCCCTGTGCTACACAGTCAGTCCTTGTTGGTTATTCATTTTAAATACAGAAGTGTGTGTTCATGTCCATCCCAAATCCCCTGAATATGCTTTCCCTCCATCCTTTCCCCTGGCTAACCAGAAGTTTGTTCTTTAAGTCTGTGAGTCTCTTTCGGTTTTGTGAGTAAGTTCGTTGATATCATTTCTTTTTAGATTCCATGTATAAGAGATGTCATCTTTACAAATAGAAAAATCCTTCTTACAAATCAGGGAACTAAGGCCCAGGGAGAAAACAGTGCTTCCTTGGTCACACTGCTCCTAAGTGGTGGGACAACCTGCAGGTGAAAAGGGGAGAAGGGGAGAGGGCTGCCCCGGGGAGTCCACAGCCTCGAGTTCAAATTCCGCCTCTGCTGCTTCCCGGCAGGCTGAGCCCCCACACTTCACGGCTGGAAGCCCTGCTGCAGGAGACCGGCTCCCCGGGGCTCTGTGCTGTTTGCTGATGGGGGGCAGCTGCAAGGCTGTCTGTGGGCCGAGACCCCAGGTCCAGGTCTGTGGCTCTCCTCCCAAGCCCCTGGGGCTGCCCTGTCTCCTAAACCAGGACATCCAGCTCTCTAGGAGCTGCCCTGGAGACGCGCCCCTGCAACAGGCTTGGAACCAAGAGCACGTGTTTCTAGCTGAGAGGCTCCCTGGGGCCCCTGGAGCAGCTGGTCCGGCCGGGAAAGGGGATGTCAGCGCCTCTGGCTCCAGGATGTGTGCCCACCCGTTGCACAGATGGAAACACTGAGTCTAGGGGAGAGAGGAGCTCGTCAGACTGATGTTAGTGGTGGCAAAAGCTTGCGTGACCAACCCAGGATTCTATTTATTCGTTTACTACTCTAGATATTTCTTTATTTTAAATAATTTTATTTTATGTCTTTATTTATTGGCATGTGGGATCTTAGTTCCCTGACCAGGGATAGAACCTGTGCCTGTTGCATAGGAAGCGTGGAATTTTAACCACGGGACTTCCAAAGAAGTCCCTCTTCTAGATTAGAAATATCACCTAGATATATTTATCTAAAGATATCACCACCAACCACCATTCGTTGAGTCTTGGCCCTCTGACAGGCACCTTCTATCCAAACCCAGGCAGTGAGGCAGGCATACCACCTCATTTCAGCGAGGAGGAAACCCGAGGTCTGGGGAAATGATAACTACCTGCGCATTGAGATTTTCATCCCGAGCTTGTGCAGATGTGCTGGGGGCTTCCGAAAGCAGAGGCCTTGTTTCCTCTTGTCCCCACACCCGGCTTATCCCTGAGGCCCACGCAGGGCCCCACTGGAGTCCTGAGCCCCGGGCGGCTTTCTTTCCTCCGAGGAGATCGGGGACCACTTCACTCACCAGTGGCAGAGGTGGAAGCAGCTCAGTGGCCCTCCCCCCAGGTTTGGAGAAGTGGGTTGAAACTCCCCCTTAGCCACGGCTGTACTTGGTATCACCCTAGCACAGGGTGCTTGGGGGTCACGGTGCAGAGCAGTCTGGACCAGTGTCAAGGGTGCGGTGGAGCCATGCTATCTGGGGGGCCCCAGGGGTTGTGGGCATTCACCTCCCTTTTCCTTTGACTCGTCCAAGGTTGGGTGCTGGAAGCTCATAGAAATGAAGGATTGGGGAGCATGGTCTGTATTGTGGACAGGAAGTGCTGGCCCTGAGGCAGGGGCTAGAGCAGCCCAGGCCACGGTCACTTGGACATGATGGGGTGATGTTCAGGTACATTAGACAGGGTAGTAAAGGCAGGGAAGCCCACCCCTGGGAGCCTGACAGCCTGGGGTGGTATCCCGACTCAGCCTCTTGCTAGCTAGGCAATGGAGCCTCAGTCTTCCCACCTGCAAAACGGGAGTGTCGCTGTTAAGATGCTTTTAGGAGGTCTGTGCAAAGTGGTACCTAGAGGTGCTCAGCCGTTACGTGCCGGCTCCTGTGTGCCTGCTCCAGCCAGGCCCTGGATCCAGAGGGTCCCCAGGGATGGCCTCTCAAGAGATCAGTGTCACCCCATCTCAGGCCCCCTAGACGCTGAGGACTTATTTCTCTCTCACCTGTTTTAAGAAGTGAGATGCAATAGGGCAGTGTGCTCTGCTTTCCATGTTATGAAAAATAAAGAGAAAAAAATAACCACGACCATGGCTGGTTTCAACACACAGCAACCTTTGTTTTTGATTTTTAAACACGAAATCAACATTAATTACAGCCAGATCCCCTTTGCCCTCTTTCAGAACCCAGCCCGCCACCTTTCCCCAGAGGGGATGCCCTTTTAAAGGCCACTCGTCTCTCCTGAGCGTCCCCGTGTGTGTGTCCCCAGGTTCATCTTGGATCACTTGCGCGCGTCTCACATGCACGGCGTGGTTTTGTGCACACCCTCCGCCCTCGCTTTTTCCAGTCCCCATCATGTTTGGGGGAGGGGCTGTGTGGAGTCTTCCTGGCTCCACGCCAGCTTTCCCTAGTTACAGCGAGCAGTCCGCAGGCTTCCCGTCGCATCGGCTTCTCCTGTTTGGGAGACAGGCTCCATGGGCGCACAGGCTCAGCGGTTGTGCGTGGGCTTAGTCGCCCCATGAAATGTGGAATTCTTCCTAATCCACGTCCCCTGCGTTGTCAGGTGGACTCAACCACTGTTAAGACCAGGGAAGTTCCACACCATTTTTAAAATCGAGATGCAATTCACATAACATAGAATCAACCACTTTAAAGTGCATACTTGAGTGACTTTATCGCACGCGCAGAGCTGGGCAGTCGCCACCTTTGTCTCCCAACACACCAGTGAGCCAGTCACAGGTTCTCTGGGCACGTTTCTGTGTTGACAGCCTAGGTGGGAAGGGGTGTGGCTTTGATGTTTTGGCTCCATCTCCCTGGTTCCTAGTGAAGATGCATATTTTCCCGGTGCTGCTACGGCAAAGTACCACGGTTAGGGGCCCCGAACTGTGCGCTTTTGTCCTGCCGTAGTTCTGGAGGTGGCAGTCTGGCTCCGGTCTCACTGGTCTGAGATGAAGGTGTCAGCAGGGCTGTGCTCCTTCCGAAGGCTCTGTGGGAGACTCTGTCTTCGGTTTTGCGTTTTCCAGCTTCTAGAGCTGTCTGCACTCCTTGGCTCAGGGCCCCTTCCTTCCTCTTCAAAGTCAGCCGTCTGGCGTCTTCCAGTCTCTCTCTCCTCGGACCCGCTTGTGGGGACCTTGAGATGACTTTGGCTCCAGTGAGAAAATTTCCAGGATCACCTCCCCAACCTCCAGGTCCTTCACTTCATCACACGTGCAGAGTCTGTGTTGTCATGGAAGGGGACCAATCCACGGGGTCTAGGGCTTAAGACATGGGCATCCCTGGGAGCATATTTCTGCCCATCACGGAGGTGAGTGGTGGGCAGAATAACGTGGTCTCTGCTCCATTATTGTAAGTGGTCTGCCACACGTGGTCGCTGCCGTCTTCCTTCCGCCTCGGGCAGCCTCCAGTCGCCTCTCTCTGTCCGGCTCTCTACTGCACGTGGAAGTTCCTTTTTCTCTTGGCTGTATGGGCTACAAATAGGTTCAGTGCCTGCTTTGTCCTTTTTTTTTAACAAACAGCCAGGGTGCCAGCAGGAAACAACGGGCACCCCCAAACCAGAGGACTGTTTCGTGAGGTGCAGAGAAACCGCCAGGGAACAGTGGGGTGCCCCAGGCTGTCAGCACCAGGAACCGTTGCCACCCTGAGGCTTCAAGGGGCAAAGAGAGGCAGAGCTCGGTGGACAAAGGCCTCCCAAGGCAACCGTGCTGTCTCCCGGCCTCAGCCTCCGCAGGGAGTTCACTGCGGGAGGCCTGGATGGGGGGGCATGAACACCAAGACAAGGGTCAGCTTAGCTCACGGCATCTTCGGTTACTGAGAGTATTTTTTAATTTTTCCATAAAGCAACATTTCCTTTATTCTTTCTTTATCTTTTTTAAAAATAGGAGAATCTTCTCTATCCTTAGAGCATAAGTGAAGTGAAGTGAAGTTGCTCAGTCATGTCCGACTCTTTGAGATTCCATGGACTGTAGCCTACCAGGCCTCTCCATCCATGGAATTTTCCAGGCAAGAGGACTGGAGTGCATTGCCATATATTCTTTAAAAAAAAATGGCAGGTGGCTTAGTGGTAAGGAGTCCACCTGCCAATGCAGGGGACACAGCATTGATCCTTGGGTTGGCAAAATCCCCTGGAGGAGGAAATGGCAACTCACTCCAGTATTCTTGTCTGAATAATCCCTTGGACAGAGCCCGACAGGCTACAGTTCATGGGGTGGTAAAAGAGCCGGACACGACTTAGGGACTAAATGACAACAATAATACATTATATGCCTATTTTTAAATTGCGGTAAAGTATACATAACATAAAATTGACCATTTTTAACCATTTTCCTGTGTGTAATTCAGTGACATTAAACACAATCCCCGTGATGAGCAACCATCCCCACCATTCGTCCCCAGAATGCTTTTCATCTTGCACAACTGAAACACTGTACCTGTTAAAATGCGATTTCCATTGATCCCTCCACTGAGCCCCGGGCACCCACCGTTCTACTTCCTGTCTCTATAAATTTGATTCCTCTAGGGGCATCATATGAGTGAAATAAAACATCTGTCCTTTTGTGACTGGCTTTATTTCACTCAGAATAATGACCTCAAGTTTCATCCAGGCTGTGGCCTGTGTCCATAGGAAGGAAGGAAGAATGTCCTTCCTTCTTGAAGTGAAGTGAAGTGAAAATCACTTTGTCGTGTCTGATTCTTTGTGACCCGATAGACGCTTCATGGAATTCTCTTGGCCAGAATACTGGAGTGGTTAGCCGTTCCCTTCTCCAGGGGATCTTCCTGACCCAGGAATCGAACCCAGGTCTCCTGCATTGCAGGCAGATTCTTTACCAGCTGAGCCACAAGGGAAGCCCAAGAACACTAGAGTGGGTAGCCTGTCCCTTCTCCAGGGGATCTTCCCCACCCAGGAATCGAACCGGAATCTCCCACATTGCAGGTGGATTCTTTACCAACTGAGCTACCAGGGAAGCCCTTCCTTCTTAAGGCTGAGTAATATTCCATTTCAGTAGAGACTGCATTTTTTAATCCGTTCTTCCATCCATGCACGTGCATGTTAAGTCGCATCAGTCATGTCCAAGTCTTTGCGACCCCATGGACTGCAGCCTTCCAGGCTCCAATGTCTATGGGCTTCTCCAGGCAAGAATACTGGAGTGGCTTGCCATGCCCCCCTCCAGGGCGTCTTCTCGACTCAGGGACTGAACCCGCATCTCTCGTGTCTAACCTGCGTGGGCATCTTCTTGACTCAGGGATTGAACCACATCTCTTGTCTAACCTGCATGGGCAGGCGGGTTCTTTGCCACTTGCACCGCCCGGGAAGCCCATCCATGGACACTTGGGTTGTTTCTGCCTTTTGGCTACTGTGAATAATGCTGGTTTGAACATGAGTGTACAAGTATCTCTTGAGTCTGCTTTCCATTCTTTTGAGTGTCTACCCAGCAGTGTAATTGCTGGATCAAATGGTAATTTTGCATTTAATTTTTTGAGGACGTCCCGTAGTGGCTGCAACCATTTTACATTCTCACTGGCAGAGCACAAGGATTCCAGTTTCTGCACACCCCTCACCAACACTTGTTACTTTTCTTCTTTTTTAAAAATAGTAGCCATGCTAACGGGGGTGAGGAGGCATCTCATTATGGCAGAGACATAGTCTTCCCAAAGTTGTACCTCGTTGCTTTCCGTGCTGAGCTTTAGCCCACGGGCAACTTATTTTTGTGTAGATGCAGAACAGGGACAGGCTCCCCAGGTGGCTCAGCCATAAAGAACTCGCCTGCTGATGCAGGAGACACAGGAGATGCGGGTTCAATCCCTGGGTGGGGAAGATCCCCCAGAGGAGGGCATGGCAAGCCACTCCAGTGTTCTTGCCTGGAGAATCCCGTGGACACCCCTGAGGACCCACTGACTGCAGACACCCCTGCAGTGTACGCCATGGCCCCCCAGGACACCAGCCTCTCTCTGGGTTCTGGGGTCTGTTGGTCTCCCCCGAGGTGTCGTCTTACTTTTTTTGTGGTCACATTATAAGCTGCTCTATTCCGTTCCCGTGGTTGTGCCAGGATGCTTTTCCAAAGACAGCTATCCCAAGCCCTGGGCCTGGATGGAGGCTTGTCCCCCAGCCCCTCTACCCACCATGTGACACTTCCCTGTCCCTCCCCAGGGCCTCAGGGTAAAACATCAGCGCCACAAAGGGCCTTCCAGCCTCGCTTTCATCCCTGCCTGCGCCTTCCTGGCTTCGTGGACTTTGCTGCCTTTGCCCAAACCTGCCAGATTGTCCTAGCTGCCAAGGCTCTGCACACGTCATTTTTTTCCATCCCCGAGCTACCACCTGAGCTCCCAGTCCTTCATGATACACCTCCTCCAGGCAGCCCTCCTTGATGTCCCACCTAGGGCTTCCCGCCTCCCAGGCTTTCGGCGCTGGTTGTTGGTTTCTGTTTCTCCCACTTACCTGATTGCTTTGTGAGGGTGGGGCTAGACCCTCCCTGTGCCCCGTACAGGCCTCATACAGGGGGACTCACTGAGGGTCTGGAGAGCGGAGGTACGCGGTCACCCTTGCACACACTCTCTCACACAGCTGCCCTGTGTTTCTGGCTGAGCGAGGGGCTGTGCGGTTTCCTGGCCTTTGCATGGGTTCCTCCCCTGCCCTGACACCGCCCCACCCCCCGCCCCCGGCTCTGCCTCAGCCTGAGGCCTCCCTGAGCCAGCAGGGTCCTAGCACAGCGTGAGGGCGAGTGTCCCCCTGCCATCTTCATAGCGCCCAGCCTGGGATGAGCAAGCAGCCCGTAGGGCCGGTCCCCGGAGAGGTGGCCAAGTGCAGGGAGATCAAAAGTATGTGTCCCCAGGACGTTACCTAACCTCTCCTCCTGGAGAACCGAGCACAGCTATAACTCGGTCCACTGTGTTATACCCCGAACAGCCAACCCCCCTCCCGGGACCCACGACTTGTGTGTCTGAGTGTGGGCATGTGGCTTGTGTGTGTCTGAGTGTGCCAATGAGAGGAGCGTGTGCAGGTCTGGGCCAGGGTGCAACGAGGAGGCTGGCCCGGAGGGTCTCAGAGCCCTTGACTCTGGCCGTTGGAATCCCCTTCCTGGGCGCAGGTCCTTGGCAGGATCCCCTTGTTCAAAGGGCCCCACACTGGACTCAGTGCTCTGTGGTCACTGTCTTGAAGTTCTTTTTATTTTTTTAAAATTGAAGTGTAGATGACTGATGACTTACAATGTTGTGTTAGTTTCGGGTATATAGCAAAGTGATTCAGTGACTCGTATACATAAATGAATATATATATATATGTATTTCAGACTCTTTCCATTATAGTATATTACAAGATATTGAGTGTAGTTACCTGATTTTTACAGTAGGTCCTTATTGTTTCCCTATTCTGTACATAATAGTATGTATCTGTTAATCCCAAACTCTTAATTTATCCGTCCTCCTTCCCCTTTGGTAACCATAAGTTTGTTTTCTATGGCATTTCTGTTTTGTAAATAAGTGATACCCACAATGAAGTATCACCTCACAGCAGTCAGATGGCCATCATCAAAATGTTTACAAATAATAAATGCTGGAGAAGGTGTGGAGAAAAGGGAACCCTCCGACAGCATTGGTGGGGATGTAAATTGGTACAGCCACTGTGGAGAACAGTTCGGTGATTCCTCAAAAAACTAAAAATAGGGCTATCATACAATCTAGCAATTCCACTCCTGTGCACATATCTGGGAAAATATCATAATTCAAAAAGATGCATGCACCCCAGTGTTCATTGCAGCACTGTTTACAACGGCCAAAACATGGAAGCAAACCAAATATCCATTGACAAAGTGGATAAAGAAGATGTGATGTGTATACAGACATATACGCATATATACAAAATGGAATATTACTCAGCCTTTAAAAAGAATGAGATCATGTCACTTACAGCGACCTGGATGGACCTAGAGATGATCGTACGAACTGCAGTGAGTCAGGCAAAGACGAATATCATATGACGTCACTCACAAATGAAATCTAGGAAAAGATACACGCTGAAATTCTTAGGCATTTTGTCTTTGCATTGTGTCTTTTTCTTAATATGTATCTATTTTATTGAAGTATGGTCGACTTACAGTGTTTCAGTGCACAGGAAGGTGATTCAGTTATACGGATACACATAGATTATTTTTGAAATTATTTTCCATTATCGGTTATTTAAGATACTGACTCATTGAAACTGGAAGGGACTGGGGAGCATGCGTGAGCAGAGGAAATGGGGATCGTGCCGCCCTGCTCCTGGCCGCCAAGTTCCCACCGGGCATTTGTGATGCAGGGGGCGGAGGCTCGCAGGGGTCCGCAGCACCTGGGGGCGGAGTCGCACTCAGAGCAAGGAGGATGCGGGTACCTGTGTTTGGAAGCTGTTCACTTGCCCTGAAAACAATGGCCTGGAGGGGAGTGGGCAATCAGGAGCCCACAGCTCCATTCCCCGCCACCCTGCCTTCCTCAGCAGCAGCCTGTCCTTCAAACATGGGGCACGAAGCGCAACGCAAACAGCTGAGTCAGTTTTGCGCAGTATTGCCACTGAGCGGGCGAGGATGAAACATAGGTGCAGGTCTGAGCTACGAAATACGAATTGTGTAATTTTAGTGACTATGTGTTGTGGATTAAATGCTCTTATGAAAGTGAAAGAGGCCTTCCTAGGTGGCTCAGGTGGTAAAGAATCTGCCCAAAAAGCAAGAGACCCAGGTTCAATCCCTAGGTTAGGAAGATCCCTTGGAGGAGGAAATGGCAACTCACTCCAGGATTCTTGCCTAGGAAATCCTATGAACAGAGAAGCCTGGTGGGCTACAGTCCCTGGGGTCCCAAAGAGTCGGAGATGACTCAGCCACCAACACACATTTGAAAGTGAAAGAGGGCTTCCCTGGTGGCTCAGATGGTAAAGAATCTCCCTGCAAAGAAGGAGACCCGGGTTTGACCCCTGGATTGGGATGACCCCCTGGAGAAGGGTACGTCAGTGCTTCTGTGTTACGAAGTAAATGCTCTTACGGGTACATGTGTGCTAGGTCACTGCGGTTGTGATAGACCGTAGCCCGCCAGGCTCCTCTGTCCGTGGGTTTCTCCAGGCAAAAATACTGGAGTGGGTTGCCATGCCCTCCTCCAAGGGATCTTCCCAACCGAGGGATCAAACCTGTGTCTCTTGTCTCCTGCGTTGGCAGGCGGGTTCTTTACCACCCGTGAAACCCCAAGTGCTCTGATACTTGCATTTAAAACTGGAAAAATGAATGGTAAACATGCTTAAAATTTGAAAAGGTCAACTTTATCAGTCAACTTGACAGGGCTGTGGGGTGTCCAGTCATTTGGCCAAACATGATTCCAGAGTCTGGGGTGGATGAGGGTAACAGTGGAATCTGAATGGACTAAGAAAGCAGATTGCCCTCCCAATGTGGGCGAGCCTTGTCGGATCAGCTGGGGGCCTGACCAGGACGTAAGGGATGGAGGGAGGGAGAATCCACTCGCTCTGCCTGACTCTCTTGGGGCTGGAACATCCATCTTCTGCCTTCAGAATACTCACACTCACACCAGGACTTACTCCATCAGCTCTCCTGGGTCTTGAGCCTTCGGATTTGGACTAGAACTTAACACATGACTGGCCCTCCTGGTCTCTGGCTTGCCCGTGGTAAATTGTGGACTTCTCAGCCTCCATGATCACATAAGCCAGTTCCTTAGAGTTAAATCTCTCTCCCTCTCTCCCCTTGGCTTTATTTCTCTGGAGAACCCGGATAACACACAATTCAAAACGCTAATTTTTCTTTACTGATAATGACATTAAGTAACAAATAAACAGCACAAGCTGAGGTGCCAGCTGAAGAAAGGAAACAGCCTGTTATTTTGTACCTTAACTCCGGGAGACAGTGAAGGACAGGGAAGCAGAGTCGGACGCGACTGAGCGCCGGAACAACAGCTGGCACGAAGCTTCCTGCATTTTGAACAAAGGGTTCTGCATTTTCCTTTTGCTCCGGGCCCCGCAGATGACCCAGCTGCAAAACTGCTGGTCCTTTCTTCCTTGGCTGCAGGTCGCCAGGTACGTGGGGAATCTGGGAGCCTCGGTCTGGTCACAGAGGCCCAGCGGGCTGTGGAAGGTGGAACTCCAGGTCTCAGAGACCGCGGCCTCACCACCAGCCCTTTGAGCTGAGTCTGCCCCTGACTGGCCCGGAGAGACTGCATTGTTGTCAGCGTCATTATCACCACCTCCCTCCCCCAGGACTGGCAAGTTAATTTTTTAAAGTGTTTTTTAAAGAAATAGTATTGCTATCACTATTTTTAAAGAGTCATTCACTCATTTTACTTTGGGCTGCACTGGGTCTTTCCGGCCGCACGCAGGCTTTCTCTAGCTGTGGTGAGCGAGGGCTGCCCTTCATTGCGGTGTGGGGGCTTCTCACTGCAGGCGGTTCTCTGGTTGTGGAACAAGGGCCCTAGGGTGCTTGGGCTTCAGTAGTTGCAGCCCACAGGCTTCAGTCCTTGTGGCACACGGGCTTAGCAGCTCCACGACATGTGGGATCTTCCCAGACCAGGGATTGAACCCGTGTCCTCTGCAGTGGCAGGCGGACCAACAGGGAAGTCCTAAAAATGATGATTTGGCTGCATCGTGCCACATACAGGATCTTAGAACCCACGCCCTCTGCATCGCGGCCATGAAATTTTAACCAGTGGACCACGGAGGAAGTCCCAGGACCGTCAAATTTAGAAAAAAAAACAAGCCAGGATGTCCAGTTAAATTTGAACTTCAGATAAACAATGAATAATATTTTTTAGTATAAGTATATCCATGCATTATTTGGAACATACTTTTACTAAAACATTATTTGTTGCTTGCCCGAAATTCAAATTAACTGATGTCCTTTATTCAGCAACCCCATTCCCTTTCTCCCTTTCAAATGTTTGTTTTCTCAGCACCACCCCACACCAAACCCTCCCAGCGTCCCCACCTCCCAGCCCTGGGTCTGGTCTAGGACTCCCCGTCTCCACCCAGAACCCCTCTCTGCCCTGACCTCTGGGCTTCTCCACGCTACAGCCACTGGTTTTGCTGTTTGAAACCCTATTTTTCTGTCATAAGAGCAATACATGTTCACTACAGAAAAATCACAGGCTCCAGACAAGCACCAAGAAGAAAGTAAGAAAACACTCATAATCTCGCCCACACAGAGACAGCTACTGTGAATTCCTCAGGGGAGATTTTTCCAGAGCTGCATGTGTGTGTTTCTCTGCAGATATTTAAAAAAAAAAAGAGCCCAATTCAGACCCACTGTCCTACAAGAGCATCGTGTTCCTGTCGCTGCAGAGGGAAGAAACGGTCTGTGTGGGGAGGGTCAAGGTCCTGGATCATTTAGCCACCGAGAGAGGGACTCTGTAGCCTGACGTTAGACCCCAGGGTCAGGGAGGCCGGTGGTGAAAGCTGCTTTCCAGTCCACAGCCCTGTCTCTCACATCTAGGGCCGCTATCACCAAGCACTGAAGACTGAAGGCTTTAAATGGCAGGAATCTCTGCTCCTGACAGTTCTGAAGGCTGTCAGTCTGAGACGAAGGTTCTCAGCTGAGCTGGTTTCTCCTGAGGCCTCTCTTCTCGGCTTTATGATGGACATCTTCTTTCTCCATCCTCACGTGGTCGTCCCTGTGGGCGTGTCTGTGTCCCGACTTCCTCTTCTCATAAGGACACCGGTCAGATCAGAAGACGGCCCACCCCAATGACCCCGTGCTAACTTGAGTTAGTGTAAGTCGCTCAGCCATGTCTGACTCTTTGCAGCCCCATGGCCGGTAGCCCGCCAGGCTCCTCTGTCCATGGGATTCTCCAGGCAAGAATACCGGAGCAGGTTGCCATTTTCTTCTCCAGGGGATCTCCCCGACCCAGGGATTGAACCCGGGTCTCCTGTGTTGCAGGTGGATTCTTTACTGTTTGAGCCACCAGGGAAGCCCATACTCACTTATAACCTCTTTAAAGATCCTGTCTTCAAATAAGGTCACATTCTGAGGGACTAGGGCCAGGACTTGAGCATATGACTTTCGGCGGTCGACACAATTCAGCCCATAACACACCGGGCCAACCTGCTTCACCCATGCCAAGTCTCAATGTCTCCATCACTGAAATGGGGCTAATGACTGAACAACTCCTGAGCCTGTGCTCTAGAGCCTGGGAGCCGTAACTACGGGAGCCTGAGCACCCTAGAGCGCGTGCTCTGCAACAAGAGAGCCCGCCACAGCAGCCCCTACAACTAGCAAGGAGCCCTGCTCTCTGCAACTAGAGAAAAGCCACAGGGCAACGAAGACCCAGCATCGCCCCATAAACAAATATTCTTTTTTAAAGAGGGAGGTGAGGATGACCAGAGCAAATAATTCTGATGAAGCCCTTAGCCCAGTGCCTGGCCCCTAGATCAAACACACAGATGTCACTTCTTCCTGCGGTACGTGTGGGTAGTCCCACCTCTGGGAAGGTCACTTCTCTGCAGATGGATGCCTGGGTAGGAAGCCATGGAGCTGTGGGTACTTACCTAGCCCTTTGCCCAGCAGTTTATTTCCGTCCGGTAAATACCAAGAGGTATTGTGTTCTGAACACAATTTGCACTTTTTAGGCCTGCGTGGCTCTGCACTGGCAGTACCCTCCACCAAGGATGTCCTTCCTTCCTTGTCTTCCTGGAGGAGGCATTTGTGTCTTCAAGGGAGTAAATAAGACCCTCTAGAACTCTTATCATGCCCCCCCTCCACTGCTTGGGGCTAAACGGTGAGCTAAGCTGACATGGGCCTTGAAAGTACTAATGATGAGGAGGCTGGTGATGGTTAGATGACTGTCTCCTTCCCCTCCTCCCCACTCCTCTGAGCATTCCTTGAAGGCAGAGATGAGTTCCTTCTGGGGGCGGGAAGGGGGGCACTCAGACATCCGGACGGTGCCTGGCACCAGTTACTCTGCAGGCAGAGACCTGCTCAGACTAGACGGATGGCCAGGCCGAGGATGCCAGGATAGGAAATGGCATGGAAACTGTGGGGGCGGGTGGGGTGATCACCGAACACGCCGCAGCGTGATCTCGACGACAGCGCCGTGGAGACTAGAGCTGAGGACGTGCTTGGCTAGGGCCGTCAGCAGGTGAAGTGGAGACTGGAAGGAGGCACACAAAACAGTCCACAGGGGCGGTCCCGAGGAGGAGGGCCTGGGGCGCTTGGGGGGTGGCTGTCAAACCTTTCCAAACATTCTGGATCCCTCAGGAGAGCCACACTTCACACCAGCCACTCTGCACGTGCCTGTCTGTACGCGCGTGCACACACGCACACGCACACGCACACGCACAAAGGTTTCAGGAAGCCACAGTTAACTTAGATGATGTGAACATGGGTATTTACATTGCGTGTCTTCCATTTCAGTTCTTCAGGATGCCTGACTTGATCTGGTAAGTTGATTTCATGAGCCGCTGCTGGGATCTGAAATGCAGTGTGAGCCCGCTTGCTCTAAGCAAGCCTGACACTTTGTGCTCTGTGTTCCCCTGTATTTAAAATTTAATATTGAAAATGCATTTATGTCTTATCTTCATAGTTTTCAGTTCAAAATAAGGAAGAGAGAGAGAGCACTGGGAAAATACAAAACAATAAAATCAAATAGGTTTTCAGGAAGGCAGTTTAGCAAAATGTGGCAAAACAGACACAGACGTGCATGTGTCTAGCAATTTCACTTTAAGAAATGTGCTCATGGGGCAGAGGGGTGTAGAGCCCTGAGCACCTCATGAAGAATGTTTATAAAATGAAACAACATCCCCTGACACCTGGGGCACCCATGGAGCCATCCTTGGCCTGAGGTCACCCAATACGCATTTACTGACGTGGAAAGGGGCAGGGATCGTGGAGAGAGAGGTGCCAGGGAGTCAAAAGTTAATGCCAGCCTATAGAAGGATAATCCTTCGCTGGCTTTACAAGGGTGGGTGAATGGGAGAGGCAAGTGAGAAAGTGCACACACCGAGAGGTTACCTAGGGTTGGCTGTCCCAGGACTTCTCTGTTTTTGGCAATGAGCGTGCGTTCTTTTTGTAAGGGGAGATTTTAAAGGAAATGGGAGAAAAGAAAGGAACAAGAAAAGGAGGGAAAGGGCAGAGCGAGAAAGAAACGGAACTATGAGGGGGAGGAAGGGAGACAGCGAGGCCAGAGAGGAGAAAGCAGGAAGGGGTGGATGCTGGGGCGCCCAAGAGAGGCGAGCGCGCCAGGCCGCGCGGGCCGAGGCAGGAGCCGCAGGTCCCAGCGCCGCGCGCTCGGGGTTTTGGTGCCAGAAGCCGGAGGAGGCTCGGAGGGGAGCGCGCAGCGCCTCCAACTAGACCCCCAGGTGGAGGACTGGGACCGGCAGCGACCCCGGCCCCCAGGGGTGGCCTTGCGGGCAGCTCCGCGCCGTCCAGGGTCTCCCTGCGCTGCCTCCCGGCTGTGCGCGCCGGAGTTCACCCGGCAACCCCGCCGCTGGCTCAGTATTCATCTTGGGAGTTTCGGGGTGAGACGAAGAGCGCGGGAGGAGGGGGATGGGAGGAGATGCAGAAACACCATCTGTGCCAATTTTTTCTTGTTTCTTAAAAGTAGCTTTTTCAATGTAAATACTTTTAAAGCAAAAAAAAAAAAATCCCAGCTCAAGGCGTCAGTTTCAGAAAGTTTCACGGAGGAGCGGCGTGGGGGCTGGGCGCGGGACTGGAGGCGGCGTAGGTGGAGCTGGGGCTCCGTCCTGACGCCAGCCTGCTTGGACCCTCGGTCCTGCAGACCACCCCGCCCCCGCCCCGACCTTCCCCGGCTCCCCCTTCACGTGCGCGCGCACTTAGACCCAGGCGCTCACAGAAACCGCCCCCCGCCCCATCCCCGCCTCCCCATCCCGAGCTCGGAACTGTCCTGGGTCCCCGGGATGAGAAAGTGCGGCGGCTCGGCTCCCCCGATTCCTGGTCCCCGGGCTCCCGCCTCAGCTCTCCTTTCTCTGTTTCTTCCGCCCCCCACCCACTGTTCTGCTCAAGGCGTCGCCAGCACTGGGAGGTGGAGACCAGCTAACCTCGAGCTCGCGGCATCGTCCTCACCTAGCGAGCAACACGCGAGCGGGGGGTGCGTGGGTGGGTGGGGGCAGGGACTGCGAGGGGGCGCCTGGCCCGGGATGAGGGGGGCGGGGGGCCTCTGTGCCAAACGCCAAGACCCCCGCCTCTCCCAGCCTGGGTGCCGGCCACCGCCATCCCTCTTTCGTCTCTCTCGGCTCGGCCACCTCGCTCTCCTCCGCTTCCCAGCCCTGACCGCCTTGGAGGGGGGTGGTGATGAGGTTTGGCTCGAACTTGGGGAAGCGGAGGAGGGGGTGTTCTGGGCGGGGGGGCGCCCTCCAGCCACCCCCGCCCCGCGGTAGGAGCTGCTGCTGGAGTGATGGCGCTGCAGGCCGCCTCTCCTTCCCCGGCCTCCCCGCCCTCCCCCACCTTGCGCTTTTCCATGGCGCCTCCTGGGGGGACCCCCCCCCAGCAGACCGGCGGGGATCGGAGGGGTGGGGGAGACGATTTTGCGGGTTTGAGGAGCGCGCGAGGGAGCAAGGAGGTGCTGGAAGTGGCTTAGGGAGGAGCCAGGTGTGCTGAAGCGCCCGTGGTGGGCGTGAGACCAGCCCAACCTGGTCCAAAGCCCCCGGGCCCTGCCTCGCTACGTAACCCCCGCGTCCACACCGACGGTCGCCGGGAGAAGTTAGATGGGCGGCTGCAGGGTCAGCTGTCATAGCTTGCGTGCGTGCGCGCGCGCGCGCGCGCGGCAGCAAGTGCGGGCCTCGCAGCCTCTCCCGCCTCCCTGGGGACCCCGCCGGGCTCCACATCTCCGCTCTTCTCACCACCTCGGGTCCCCCACCCCGGGCCTGTGCTCATCCCTTTCCTTCTTCATTCGCCTCCAGCACCCCCGCTGGCGGAGGTTCTTTCTCTCCACCCTTCCCCCTAGGGTCACTATGGGGACGCGAGGGAGAGATTTGTGTTTAATTCTTGCCGCTATTCAGAGGGAAGAAAAAAATAAAGGGACCAAAGGCAACCCGAAAGCAATTCACTTCAAGCCTTTATTATTGTAGCGAAAAAGAAGTTTATATACAGCGAACGTTTCCAGCAAAACACTCACTAAATAGCCTTCACATCGGCCCCCCCCCACTTCCGGCCCCGCAGTCAGCAGCTCTGCCTGGGAGACCCCTCTTTCGGGGTTCCCAGGCTCGCCCCTCATCGTTATTCTCCGGACTCCGCCACTCGAACCCCGGGTCGCAGGAGCCCCGGCCCCTTCCCCCTGCCCGGGGCGCCGTGAACCCCGCCTCCTAAGCGGTCTCTCTTTGTCCCTAAGCAAGTCCCTCAACCTCCCTCTCCCACCCGTTGATGTGGTTTCCTCATGGAAATCCAGAGCACTTTCCCCTCTTGTCTTAGGTGCTGCTGCGAGCCTCCTGCAAATCAGAACCAGCTCGTGGTCGAGGCCAGTTAGAGACAGCTCGTCATCAGCAGTGGGGCTCGTGAGCACCCAAACTAAGAGGGGGAAATAACCCTGCCCACCCTTCCCCACCCCAAGCATCCTCCCCCAAGGCAGCAACAAGACACAGACACAAAAAGCAGCAGGGTATCCCTTCCCCGCGCGCGCGCGCGCGCGCGCGCGACAGGTGTGGGTGCCAGGCAACTAAGGCGAGCGGCTCGCGCTGCTGGAACCCAGCTGCGCCCAGGGCGCGCGGGCGCAGCCTAAGTCTCTTTGCGCCGGGCCAGCGCGCCTGCTTAAAGGCACGCTGGCTCTTCTCTTCTGGGGAGGGCGTGTGAGAGCCGTGGCAGGGGGCCTCTGCGAACACAAGTCCAGGGGCACACAGGCAAGGGCGGCGCTGCCTCCACCCTCAGAAGGGGATTAGAACAAGCCAAGCAAGTACAGGCGAGGGACAGTCGAAAGCAGAGTCTCGGGAGGTGGAAGGGAGCCTTCAGGTGGCTTGGCTGAGAGGGCAAACTCAGACGGCGATGCACGGCTCAGCTCAGCTGTGGCACTGGGCCCACGCCAAGCCTGTCTGGGAGTTGTTTGCACGTGGGCTTCGAAGGCTCGAAGGCATGGCCCGCCAAGTTCAGTCACGTGTCCATCGGTTGTTTACACTCGACGGGGCTGCGGGCCGTGCAGCTGCTCATCATAGTGCTCCAGCCAGGTGCGCAGCTCGGAGACCTGGTAGCCGTCGGGGCCGCGGCCGCCCTGGTACATAATGGTGCCACTCTGGATGATGTAGAGGCGCTCGAAGTAGGCGCCGTAGGCCGAGCTGCTGGAGTTGGTCATCGTGTCGAGCACGAGAGCGCATTCCGGAGCCCCTTGCTGCAGTACGCGCGCGGCGCTGACCCGGTCCTCCAGGCTTCGGTGCTGCGGGATGCTGTAGGGAGAGTCTGTGGTGACCCAGCCGTCGGAAGGGTGCGCTTCCTCGATGTAGATGATGAGGAAGTCGACGTCGCGCTGATACTTGGTGACCAGGCGCTGGAAGGCGCTCATGCGCGCCATGAACGGTGGTCAGGTGCAGCTACCGAAGTTGAGCACCAGCGGGCGGTTTCCTCGGGCGTAGTCGAGGATGTGCTGGTTCTGGAAGCCGTCGGGCAGGACCACCTCAGAGTTAGGCGCCGGCCCGCCTTCATGCGCCTGCTTGAAGAAATCCAACTTCTGGCCGTGCCAGACGGCCCTCAGCGACGCCAAGGTGCACAGGCGGTTGTCATCGGACACGCAGACAGGGGGGTCGTCGGGGGGCACCTCTTCGCCGTCGCTGTTGAGCTCCACTTCGATTTCCGGCTGACCCCGGCGTCGACGGCCCAGCAAATGCTTGCGGATGCACAGGAAGTCTAGCAGCCAGAGCGTGAAGGCCGTGCCCAGGAAGCGCGGGAAGAGCACGAGGCACGAGGCCGTCTGGGCGCAGAGCCTCAGGGAGTGAAGCAGCAGGGAGCGCAGCATGGTGGCGGCGCCCCCCAGAGCCCCCCTACCCTCCCCCACCACCCACCGCGGGGCGGCCTGGCGAGGCATCTGGACTTCGGCTGTGCAGAGAGCTCAATTTATAGCCGAGGCATCCATTGGCGGGAGACTCCACCTCCGGCCGGGACCCGCCCCCTTGCAACTTGAGCCCGAAGGGATCACCCCGCGGCGCGGCCAGGGCCTTAGAAATCGCCGGCCGAGGGCGAGCACCAGCGGCTGGAAGGCGGGGCGGCCCGGCCCGGAGGCCAGAGGGGCGGGGCTGGACCCCGAAGCCCGCTCGCCCGGACGGGCGATCAAGACCTCGGCGGCGGCGCGGGTCAGACAGCTGGACCAGGGACCCGGGAGTCCGCGGCGGAGGTCCTCCGGCTAGCGCAGGCACCAAGCTGGCCCCGATCCCGCCGTCCCGGCCCCGGCCCGCGCGCGCCCCTCGCCGCGCACCTGAGCGGAGATCCCCGGCGGACAGCCGCGCCGCGCCGGAGCTCCGGTTCGCTTCCCGCGCGCCGCCGCCAACGCCGCCCCCGCCGCTGCTGCTCGTGCGGGGCCGCTGCCCAGGTGCCGCCGGAGCCTGGGTCGGCGGCCGCCGCTTCGCTGGTCCCGGCTCCCGCCCCGCCGGGGACGCCGGCCCGCAAGGAGGCAACTTTGGGCCCCCGCCGCTTGCCGCGTTCGCCCGCGGGCGCCGCTCGCCTCCCGGAGCCCGCCCGCCTCCCGCGCGCGCTCACACTCGCGCCTCGCACACGGCCGCCCCCCGCACCGCCCCGCCACGCACACCGCGCTCGGCGCCCCCCGCCGTCGCCCGAGGCCGCCGCGCGCCGCGCGGGCCGCGCCCGCCCCGTCCCATAGCGCCGCAGCTCTCGGGTCAGCGGCCTCCGGGTCCCGGCGGGGAGGTGCGGAGGGCAGGGCTAGCGGGCGGGTTGGCGACCGGCGTCAGAAACGCGGAGGCCCGGGGAAGGCAACGCCGTCCTTGCGCCCCAGCAGAGCTGGGAGCGCTCTGGGCGCTGGGCGCGGCGGGCGCGGGGCGGCGGGCGCGGGGCGGCGGCGGCCCCGGGCGGCTCTCCCACTAGGGGTAGCTGTTGCCTGAACGCCGGAGCGCTCCCCTCTCGCCGCTCGCCTCGGCCGGCGCAGCCCCGGCCGCTGGGCGCACCCGTCCCGTGCGTCCCCGGACGTCGCTCTCTGCCCCGGGAACGTCGGGACGGGAGCGCCCGCGCTGAGCCACCTTCACCGACCCAGAGCGCTGCGGCTCGACTCACCGCGGAGGCGCTGGGACGCGGGGAAGTGCGTGCTCTCAACGGGGAATGTGTGTGGAGGCTTTTAGGGGTGCGGGGTAACTCCCCAACTCCATGGGGGCCCTGGTCGGCTCTGCCGCCGCGTCCGAGATCCTCTGATGACTCGCTGCGCGCGGCGCGGGGCTGGCGACTTGGGGCGGCGGGGCGCGGAGTACCTTGACCTGGGGGGGGGTCCCCGAAGCTGGGAGCCAGGTCGCCTCGTCTCGGGCCTCCTTGACCCCCGGGGCGAGGCCTGAACCGGGTCGGGAGCGATCTTGACGCCGGGGGAGTCCAGCCCGCCTGGGACGCTCTCGCGGTCGCGGGGACTCGTCTGGGGCGGCGGTGGCTGAGCCCGAGTCCGGCGCCGCCACCGCCGGCGTCCCGTGCGCTCGCTACCCGCCCAGGGACCGGCCGCCTAACTTCTTCCCGGGACGGACACGGCGCTCGCATCCTGGGCAGAGGTGGAAGCTCGCTGATCCGGATCCGGCGAGGGCACCGCTCTCGGCGGCGGCGGCGGCGGCGGCGGCGGCGGCGGCGGCGGCGGCGAGGGAACAAGTCTCGGGGAGTCAACCTAGGGCACCGAGCCCCAACCCAGGACCCGGCGGGCCCCAGCGGGCGCGGAGAGAGATGCGCGTCTCGGGCAGGGGTCCTCTTCTCCGGTTTTCGCGACCCTGGCGGGACCCTCTGCTCTGCAAACTCCCACCTGGGACCGCGGCTCCGGCAGGTCGAGACCCGGAGTGGAAGGCAGGCCAGGGCCCTGAAGGTAGACCCTTTTCTCTTTCTCCCAGCCAGGCGATGCCGCCTGGGGCGGCGGCGTTGGGTGCTGCAGAGCCCGGGAACTTCCCATCCAGAGGAAAGGCCGCCTCATCCCGGTCCCCGCTGTTCGCGCCCCCGGCACTGCCCATCAGCACCGTGGGTAGGGGTCTTTAGGTGAGTTAGGGGATTCTTCCTGATCCCCAAACCTGGATTGGGGACGTCCCCCTTGCATGCTCCCCCACCCCCCGCAGAGCATCTCTGAGCTGGCGAATCGGTGGTTCCTTGACTTATTTTTTGCTGGGCCGGGGAATCGGGGTCGTGGCTGGGGGGAAGAGAAGAGAAGCTTTCTACTTGGCTAGTCTCTGAAGGACGTTCTGGGGCCCTGAGTTTGCCCGCTCCTGGGCAGGGGTCATGGGAGTCCCAACTTTTGTTGGACAGACTCTCCAGCCCTGATTCCTTAATTTCTGGGAGGTGGCAGTCTCAGACCTGTGCCCTGTCCCCACCACACATACACAGGAACCGGGCCAGGGCCATGGGGCTGTCCTCCCTACCCCCTTCCCACATTTAGTCTCAGAAAATCAAAAAGCTGACGCTGCCGCCCCGGGCTGCAGGGACATCGCCTGGCTGGGAGGGCCTTTGGCGCCGCCTGGGATGAGGTGGTGGTGGCAGGGGTGTGGGGAAGGAGTGGCCTGGAGCACAGGTAAGCCTGGTCCCTCCGGAGCCTCTGCGGGCAGCCCAGGGAGACCACTGGCCCGTAGGCCCTCTGGCCCCAGGGAGGCTCGGGTGAGCTGTGCTTGGCCTCAGGACTGTCGACGTCCTGGCGGATCTGCTCCTGTTCCTCGGGCCAGCCAGCTCCACCCCGCGTTTTGGGATTCCGGGACATCAGACCATCCGGCTCCCACAGCCCCTTGTGCAGGTGAGGACAGTCCGAGCTCCAAGTGGCCTTTGGGACGCAGGCCCCGTGCAGAGACTCTTGCTCCTCTGTCTCTGCCCGGCCCTCCCTCCCTCTCTTCCGCCTCCTAAACCCTTTTCCCTCCCAAGCAGCCCCTGCCCCCTTCCCCGCCTCCCCAGGCCGCTTCCTCCCAGCTGCCCACGGTCTTGTCCTGACTTGCCCTCACCTGAGGCCAAGTCTTACCTGGGACCTGGAAGATCCAGGCCTCAGGCCCTGGGGGACCAGAGTTGGAGCCTGGGCTGTGCCCACGCCAGTGGGCTGGCTGGGCCGACCGCGTCGCCTCCTTCCTGCCTGCCCTGCGGCAGCTCCAGCAGGGGGCGGGCCGGGGAAAGAAAGGGAAGGACAAGTTGGCCTGGGTCTCCTGGGTGTCCAGGAGCAACTTGGATTGGGGGAGGGGGTTGGGCAGGTGGCTGGGGCCCCTGGGTAGAGCAGGGGGGACGTCGCTGCTCCCCAGAAACCTTGCTCCCCAGACCATCCTCTCTGGCCCCTCCCCCGTACTGCCCTGTGTGGGTGGCGGGAGAGGGGCCTCCGGTCCTGTGTCTCCCTCCAGGTAACGAAGCTCCCAGCTGCCAGACAGATGGATGCTGAGACTCCCCGTGGGGCGCTCAGGCGCCCCCCTGCAGGAGGGCCCCGCTGGGGCTTCAGCGGGGAGCAGGGGCAGCTAGCACACCTGGCCAAGCATGTCGAAGAGCAACAGGTGTGTCCTGGCCGTGCGCTTGCCCAGAGGCCTCAGCGCTCCCTCTCCCCAGCCCCCTCCCCAGGCCTCCTGGGGCCCTGGGGGAACCCCAGCCGCTCTTGCCTCTGAGCCTCCGTGCATGCTGTCCCCTCTGTCTCCTCCCTCCCCTGGGACCCCTTGGCCTGCACCTCCCCCTGGGTCCAGCCTGCCCCACCCCCACCGTCTCCCTCCTTGTGGCAGAGGCCCGGGCACCTCTCACCACTGTTCTCTTGTCAGCTGCTGCCCAGACCCTGCCTCTCCCAGGCCGGCCCAGCCAGGATCCTCCGCAGCGACGATCCTGCCCCCCACCCCCCTGCGTCCCCAAGGAATCCAATAAAGCTTTGTGAAACCACCTTCCCGAATGCAGTGTGGACTCATTGGAAACATCTAACTTCCAAACATTTCATCCTATCCTTCTGCACGATGGCGGACAGCCCTAAGCGAGGTAGGGTGTGTCCGCGGCCGGGCAGAGTGAGGTCTTCAAGGACCTGGGACTGGAGGGGGGGGGGCACACAGTCCCTGGGAGGTCCCCTTCGGGTAGAGCGTCTGGTGAATCCACCCCCACCGCGTCCCCCTGGCCGCTGACCCTCCTGGGAGTCCTCTCAGGGACCCGAGAGCCCCATCGGGGGGCAGGGCTCACCCTTTGCTTTTGCTTCAAGGACCGTTTCTTCTTTCTGACTCGACCTCTTCCAACTCCGGCTCGGTTCGGCTCAACAGGGTGGATGCGCCGCTGGTGGGCGGTGGCTGCGGGCTCAGCGGTCTCCGGGCTTAGGGGTTTTAGAGGTGTCCTTGGCCCAGCAGGTCTCTGTCCATCTTCACAGGACATGCTCTGGCCGGGCACCCTCCCGGGAGCTGCTGGCGGGGCTCTGGGGTGGTTGGCCGCCTGGGAGCTCGGCCAGGAGAGCTTGTTGGGGCCTCCGGGCCTGCATGGAGCTGGTGTTGGCAGCATTCCTGAGCCGGGGGAGGTCTGAGGCTCCCGGCCAAAGAGAGGGGAAGGCCTGGAGGTGAGGCCCTGGCTACCTAGTGGGTGACCTGGGCGTGTCCCGCCCTCCCTCCGGCCTCATCATACATTGCACGGGGATTGGGTGGCTGCTTTCCACGCCTTTCCTGTGCTACGCCTCCAGGATCCCAGAAGATTCAAGGAGGGCCTATAGGTCCTTCCCTGGATGCTGCTCTGGGGCTGGGGTCTCAGTATGCTCTGGGGCTGTCGAGAGCCCCCTGCTCGATGGAACCTGCTCCCGGCCTGTCTTTTGCCTGCCCCTTTCTGGCCCCAGCTCTGGGGCCTTGTATGTGGGCCCAGTCCTACCTCTCAGATCCAGCCTGGCTCTGACTTGCTCCTGCCCTGAGCGCAGACACAACTAAGCATTCTGCAAGCCTCCTGGTGCCAGACTGGGCCCCTGCAGAGGGCGGGTGACTCCTTTCCCGAGGCCTGTATGGGAGGCTGCCCGTGGGCGCGGCCTGCCTGGGGCTGGAGGGATGTCGGATGCTCGGTCATTCATATGGAAGGCAGACTCTGCTCTGAGCCCTCCAGCGGGCTGGAGAGCCATCTTTGGGCCAGTCTGTCCTGTCCATCTCTTACTCTCTCTGGAAGAAGGTAGGACACAGTCAGCCAGCGGACTGGCACCCTAAATCGCTTTCTTCTACGACTCTCTTTCCTCAACCGAGAGGTGTGCCTGATGCCGTGACCGTGTTGTAGTTGCCCTGTTCTTTATGCCAGGCAGTGGCCACTCTACACGAGGGCACGTGTGGGTGTATCTATTTATACCCAGCCTTGTTCTGAAGTGCTCTTCAAGCCTCTTGCAGGAAGTCGTGGAATAGTAAGGGGCGCCACAGAGGAGAAGAAAAAGTGGAACCGAGAGGAAGGACCTGTTCCCCCCTGGGGACCCAGGGCCACCCCAGCAGCCTCCACGTGGGTCACAGACCCATTGTGCCTCCAGTATCCTGGTAGTTAGACCTGATGGCTGTGATTCCCAATGTCCAGAGGACAAAATGACTGTCCAGCTGCCCGAGATGGGCAGCTGTGGGTGTGCCTGCACTGGACACATGCCAGTAGGACCATCTCTGAGGCCAGTCAGCCTTCGTCTCTGAACCTGGGGTCACCATGGTGCAGAAACCCAGGGCTCTGTACAGAGTAAATGCCACTACACTCACGGCTGCCAGCGTGTAGGAGCTCAGCAGGGAGGGACCCTCGCCTGGCGTTGCTGAGGCTGAGAGATGGCCAATAAAGCGGTGAGGATCTCAGCTCTGCTGTCTGGTGAGGGTGCCCTCCTGAACTGCATTGACCCCTTACCCCCACCCCCAAACCCTTGTCCACCCTAGGCTCCCAGTGGGCTCCCAGTGAATCAGGCTTGGTGTTTACCTTTCAGGAGCCCCCGAGCCTGGCCAGGCCCCTGGAAAGAGTAGGCGTGCTCCAGGGAAAGGCCCCTAGTCTTCAGTGAGATCTTTTGGAGCTCGTGGGAAACAGGAAGGCTCAGGGAAAGGAGGGTCTATGCAACTCTGTGTGTCCCAGCAGCCTCCGTGTGTGTCACTCTACTACGGTCAAGCTGTGTGGTCTTGAGCAAGTCACTTGAATTCTCCGTGCCTCCATCTTGTCATCTGTGAAATGGGCAGATCATTCAACCCCACCATGTAAGGAGGCTGTTATTGTTGTTCAGTTGCTCAGTTGTGCCCAACTCTTTGCAGCTCCATGGACTGCAGCACACCAGGATTTCCTGTTCTTCACCATCTCCCGGAGTTTGCTCAAACTCATGTCCATTGAGTCAGTGATGCCATCCAACTATCTCATTCTCTGTCGTCCCCTTCTCCTCCTGCCCTCAATCTTTGCCAGCATCAGGGTCTTTTCCAAGGAGTCAGTTCTTCACATCAGATGGCCAGAGTATTGGAGCTTCAGCTTCAGCACCAGATCTTCCAATGGATATTCAGTGTTTATTTCCTTTAGGATGGACTGGTTTGATCTCCCTGTTGTCCAAGGGACTCTCATGAGTCTTCTCCAACACCACAATTCAAAAGCATCAATTCTTTGGCACTCTGCCTTCTTTATGGTCCAACTCTCACATCTGTACATGACTACTGGAAAAACTATAGCTTTGACTATATGCAACTTTTATTACCCCCATTTTATAGATGAGAAAACGGAGGCTCAGAGAAATGATTTGCCTAAAGACACAGAACTAGTGTCTGATTCCAGAACTCACCCTCACTAGTTAATGAGAGATGCTCAGTGATTAATGGGGTGACACTGGGGCCAGAATGGGGCGTGGGGAGGCTGGGAGAAGGGCTTGGAGGTAACCTGGCTACTCAGAGGGATGGGAATTCTGGGGAAGGGGAGTCTGCCTCGTTCTTTGGGAACACGCCGAGTTGGAGGTGTCTGCAGGTCTCAGGAGAAGATTCGTGCACTAGGCCGGGATGGGGGGCGGCAGAGGGCTGGGCCTCAGCATTGTGGGCATAATAAAGCTTTGCTTTTGGAATTTCACACTGTTGGGGAAAGATGGTTGCTGACAAGCCACGGTCTCGAAGCCAGCTAACCCTGCATCGAGAGGGCTGGGTGCTGGGATGCTGGCCCCTGGCCAGTGAAAACACTTCTCTGAGGACGGCGTCTCCAGGGCCCTCGGGTGGTGGCAGGTGTGGATGCCCATAGCCAAGGCTGTCCCCGTAAGGACCGAGCCCTTCCATCCAACGGGTCGCTTAACCTTTGGGATCTCTGGGATCTCACACACTTGATTCAAATCCTGGCTCCACTTCCTGTAGGCTGTGTGGCACTGGGCACATTCCTGACCCTCTCTGAGCTCATCTGTGAATGAGGGTGCTGGTACCCTCTGCTTGGGGGTTGATGGAGAGCCCGGGAGGCGTGAATGAGGCGTGCCTGGCACACAGGGGCCGGACAAGCAGCGGCTGTCTGAATGCGGCTGCTTTTCCCCGGCTGGCATCTGACGGCTCTGATGGAGGGGGTTGGCAGCAGCTCAGCACCAAGGGGGTGAAGTTCACGGGCACCGTGGGGTCACAGGTCTCTGTGGGGTGGTGGTGGTGATGGCCGTGCCGCCGGAGTGGACCGAGAGGGTCCTGCCTTGCTCCTGCTGATTGCCCACCCAGGAGGCCTGCTCTGCCGCCTCCTTCTCCAGCTGCAGAAGCTAGTCTCCTTTTCTGGGGCTTGGCACAGCTGCCCTCTCTGCTTATACCCCCAAATACAGAGAGCTCTGTTCCCCCACGTCTCCCTCGCTGACCAGGGACTCCCTGCGGGCGCACGGGGCCTGACTCAGTGGTCTGCCCGGCCAGTGCACGGTGGGGTGGGGCCCCAGAGAGCTTCTGGACTTGAGCCCACTCCTGGGGTGACCTCGAATAAGTCCCTGGGCCTCTCTGAGCCTCGGTGACTTGAGGGGGGTCTGCCAGCGCATCTCAGAGCAGATGGCGCTCCTGGTGAGTTAGGCTCTGCAGCCCCTCGCTGCCACTCGGCGCCTGATACCAAATAAGCACACGGCAGCGAGCAGGGTTCCTCACGCACTGAGGGCGGCTCGGGGTGCCTTGCTGATCTTGGCGGGCTCCCTGGCGTGCCCGGGCGTCCGCCAGTGTCAGCTGACCCAGGGATGCTCTGGTGTCAGAGCAGACTCAGCTGTCTGGGGCGCTCTGCTCCACGGACCCCTCCTGCTCTGGTGGGCGCACCTGGCTGGGTCCCACGGGGATGGCAGAGACATAAAAAGGAAGCGGTCTTGATGCGTGGGTCGTTTTTAGCCCCTGCTTGTTCTGTGTCTGCTCCCATCCTGTCAGCTCAGAGAGGGCACCCAAGTTGGGGGCGGGCCTGCCAAGCTCCTGGGGAAGCTCAGGGCACCGGGAGTGTGACAGACTGTCTCCTACCAGGATGGAGCCTCGGACTGCAGCTGGTTGAACCCTCAGCCCGGCCCTCCTGGCACCTGGCCCAAGGTTTAGCCGGACCCAAGCGGTACCAGACCCAGCCTGACTCTGAAGTGTGGTGTCGAGGGAAGATGCATTTCTGTAGGGTCTCAGGTCCACCCCCTGCCCCTCCCCTGTGGCAGCTGCGTGAGGCTGCATGAGGCTGCTCAGCACCCTTCTCGGAGGACCCATGTCCTGTGGTCTGAATGGCCCCAAGGCTGATGAACTGATGAACGTGGTGAGTCCCTGGGGTATCCCCGTTTCTTGCTTGGACACCGACCTTGTTGCATGACCTGGTCCATCTCTGCTCCCATGGGCCTCCTGTTCTCACCTCTACGATGGGGATGAGCTCCGTGTTTTGTAAAGGAACTTCCACCTAGGGCTGGGGGCAGGGGGTCTCCGGGAGAGAGACAGTAGGGGTGAGAGAGTGCCATCGAGAGAGAGACAGGGAGCCTGGGAGGCAGGCCTAGCCTCTGCCTCTGATATTTGCCTCTGTGACGCTGACAACCCCACCATTTGCCTGTCAGCTGGCCTGCTGGGCAGGGAAGGGGGGCAAGGTATGTCCCCTGCTTCAGAGGGACCCCCAACCCCGTCCCCACACTCCCTTCTGCCCAAGGACCCGCCCAGCAGGCCAGCTGATAGGCAAATGGTGGGGTTGTCAACTTCACAGAAGGGGGTCATTAATACACATCCTTGTACCCATCACCTCCACCAAGGGCTATGCAGAAGCTTCTCGAAAGAGGCAAGGCAGAAGGGAGGGTGGAGGTGAGGCTGGGGTCCCTCAGAATTAGGGGCCAAACCTTGCCTCCCTTCCCTGCCTGGGGGTGGCTCCTGGTAGGGCGGGGGGCTTTATCCAGGACAGGAGCGTGTTACCGTGAAGCAGTTCAACAGGCGAGGGCACAGGTACCCAGGAGGACTGCAAAGTCTGTTCTATTTCTGAGGAGCGGAGTATCCACCGCCTTGGCTGCTCCTCTGTAGACAGGACAGGGACGCGCGGGTGCTGGGGAACTCTCATCAAGTCCCTACTGTGCGCCAGGCCCGAAGCGAAGTGTGTCTTCACGTGTTAGTCCTGGGGTGGGAAGCTCTGTGCTCAGCCGTGGTGAGGAGGTGGCAGGGAGGGGGATCCTGCCAAGGCTGTGCAGGGTGGCGCGCCCATCCATTCGTCCGTTCATTCATTCAGCACCTGCCGCGCTCAGCTGCTCTGAGGACCGCCCCAGCCTTGCCTTGGAGGGGCTCTGGTATGTGGGTGGGAGCTGGAATTCCAGGTTGGCTTGGCGGTTGGCCCAGGGCTGGCTGGAAGTCTCGACAACCCTGGGTAAACCTGGTCCTTACCCTGTGGCCAGCGGGCCAAGATGCAGAGGCTGATGACAGAGGAAGAGAGCCCAACCCAGAGGGACCTAGCTTCCTCCGGCCTGTCTGGGACCCACAGTGAAACGGCTCTGCTGGAGTTTCAGGGTGACTTGCTTGGGGATGTAAGGGCTGTGGTGGGGCTGGCTGTGGACTGGACAGGGACAGGCAGAGTCATCACGTGACCGCCCTGCGGGGAGACTCCCCTGGTGGGGGTGGGGGGTCCTTGAACATCCTCTCCCTGAAGTCCCTTGGTGTCCCTGGCCAAGGCTGCTTCCTGTCCTGAAGGCTCAGAACTGAGGCTGAGATCTCCTGGGTGCTGTGGGCCCCAGGCAGGGCTAGGCCGTGGACAGCCTGGTCTTGCCAGGACCCTTCCGGGCTTCAGGCTGGGTGGCCCACGAGTCCATGATTTGGGATGTGCGTTCTTGGAGCTCAAGGAACTTCTCCCCAAGACCCCAGGCCTACCACCGGAGTGGGTCAGCATGCAAGGCCTCCACCAGACAGAAGGAGCCCCCAGGGAGGGCCTGGGAGCCCTGGGGAGAGGGTGGGTCAGCCGCAGGAAGGTGTGGTCAGAGCCTGTGGAGACAAGGGTGGGGAAGGCGAGGCCAGATCCTCATTCTAGAGTGGATGTTGAAAGCGGCTGCTTGGCAAGCCTTTGGCAGGTGTAGTCAGTGTGCTGGGGCAGAGGGCCACGACCTCCCCCTCCCCTCCTCCAGTCTCCCCTCCTATCGCCTCCACTCCTGCGCCCCCTCCCTCTCCCCCACCTCGCTCAGCCAGCAACCCCATGTGCCCATGACCCTGGGGGCTAGCTCCGTGGGTCAGCGGATGCTCACAGCCCTTTAGAGCAAGCACTTCCATGACCTCCACAGGCCCCGCTGGCAGATGCTGATGGTAAGACCTACCCTCCCCAGATGATGCTCCTGCCCTGAGCCGGGCAGGTGGGCTCAGGAGCCACCCTGCTCTCGGGACCAGAAGGGCTGCAGCCCCAGCTGGGGGGTAGCAGCTGAGCGTCTCCAGAAGTCAGGGTGCAGGTGTGGGCGTGTCCGGGGCAGCCCCACTGCCCATTGTCCCAGGATGGATAGGTCACCTCCCCAGGCCCCTTGCAGGGCATCCCCCCACCCTGGCTGGGGTCAGGCCCTCCTGATGGACTGCCCTCCCCGGTTGGTGGTGGCCCCAGAGGGATTCTCGGGGTACCTCTGTCCTCAAGAAGGGCTCTCTGGAGAGGAAAAAAGAACACATTTCAACACCTCCAGATTCTGAAAATGGATTTCTCCCAGGGAAACAGACTCAGAGCACGCTCCCTTCCCGGAGAGAGAAAGAGCTAGGAAAACAGTGGGGGTGCTGGGGGGAGGGGAGGAAGGCCCCAGCCAGGCCAGGATCGTGGGAACAGGACGAGGAGTTGGAGGGAGCTGGCTGCAGACCCTGCTGGCTGGCGATCACGGGCAGTGCCCCCCAGGCAGGTGACTTGCTCTCTCTGGCCTCAGTTTGTCTTCCTGGTCAGTGGGTCCCTCTCTCTGCCTCACGAGTGATGCTTGGAGGCTAGGATGCAGGTAAAGCAGGATGAAAAGCCTTCCTGAATCCAAGAAGATAGCATCAGAGCATTTCTGAAGGTCATCCTATTGGACCCAGGATGGTTCAAGTGTGCCGAGGGCTCCAGGCATGACTGCTGTGTGACCTTGGGGAAGTGGTCAGCTCTCTCTGGGCTCCAGCTTCCTCTTCTGGTAAATGGGAGCAAGATCTCTCCCTCGCTGGTTCCTGGGAGGGTCAGCTGGGACATGGATGTACTGCCAGGCACAGCTAGAGCCGCCAGGGTGCTCTGAGTGGCTGGGGGCATCTGTGGGGGCACTGCCAAGCTTTGGCTTATCCGCCCTTCCCTCGCTTGTCCCTTCCAGGGCAAGTCCCCTCCCCCCTCCCCTTCCCTTGCTTTGGCTGGCACAGCTGTGGGACTGCCTCCTCCAGGAAGTCTTCCAAAATGCCTGAAGGGTATCCTGACTTCGGCAGGTCTGTGCCACGCTGTCTCTCTCTGGGGACCGTGTGTAGCTGCCTTCTGTTAGGCTTTGACACCTCCGATCTCACTCCTCCTCTCCATCCTCCAGAGCCAGGTTTGAAAATCTGCTCTCTGCCCAGGATGCTGTCCCACTTGCAAATGTCCACAGCTTCCAAGTAACATCCAAACCACTCAGCCTGGCCTTGGAGGCTTCCAGTGGGCTCTCTCTTTTCCTCTTCTGGTCCAGTGCCTGCCCCTGTCTGACACTGACCCAGTGATCCCGCCACTCAAGTGTCACGGCTGTGACTCCACGAATGCCAGGCCCGTGAGCACTGATGGAGACCACCGGCCTTTGCACGAGGCGCCAGCCAAGGCTTGGGGAGATGGGACGCCTCTCCATCTGACTCTGCATCTGAGCATGAACTGTCTCCGGCTTTGAGTTTTTGCTCTTCACAACAAAGCCCAGTTTCTGCACAGGTGCTCCATCCACTATCTGCTACCACCTCTCCTGGAACTCCTTCCGGCTGCTCTTCCAGTTGTCCCTCAAGCCTTGGTCCAGACATTGACCCCTCAGATTCTTCCTCATATCACCTCTCTCCTCTCCTGAAGTCTGCACTGCCTTTTACTTGTGACTTCTGGTTCACCGTGACCCTGGAGGGAGGGGAGATGGTGTTCTAGGCAGAGATTGTTAGTCGTTCCCCACTACCCACCCTCCACGCTTTCAAAAGCAAAAGAAACCTCAAATCTGAACTGGGTACATGGCTATTCTTTCAAGTTCTCAGCCTCCCTCGTAGCTATATGTATCTATTTAACCAATGACACATATGAAATCAAGATCTGTGAAACCTCTAGGACTTTCCCCCACTAGGAAGAGAGGTGGCTTCCCCTTCTTCTTTCTGCTCCCACTGCTGGATGACAGATGCGATGGCGGGAGCCACAGCAGCCATCTTGACTGGACATGATGGAGGCTTGGTTTTGAGGCTCACAGAGCAACAGGGCGGAAAGGGCCTGGGTGACCACAACATGACTCTAGAATGCTGAAGCTCAGACTGTTACAAGAGAGGGAGAAAAAAGAAAACCAACCTGCTCTCTTGTCTGGCTTCTGCACATGCTGAGTCGCTTCAGTCGTGTCCGACTCTTTGCAGCCCCGTGGACTGTAGCCCGCCAGGCTCCTCTGTCCATGGGATTCTCCAGGCAAGAATACTGGAGTGGGCTGCCAAGGCCTCCTCCAGAGGATCTTCCCAACACAGAGACTGAACTCATGTCTCTCATGTCTCCCACATTGGTGGGTTCTTAACTAGCGCCACCTGGAAGCCCTCTATCTGGTTTAATCCAGTGGTCTTTTGGGGCATTTATTACAGCAAATATGTATCCTAACATGTAGAGACACAGATAGGAAAGTTCATCAACTGTTTGCAAGATGACTATGTGATTACCAGCCGGAGGCCAGTGGGCCTCAGCTTGGAGGCTGCCTTTCAGAGCACGTGGCGCTCTGCGGTCCTAGAGGGCTGTGTCCACGGCTTTGCATGCTGGCCGTGTCCCGTTGTAATTGCGGCTCCTTGGACAAGTCTGCATAACAGCCCAGCGGCTCAGATGCCTCTTCTGTGACTGGCGGCTGAGACGAGGTGATGCACGGAAAGCACCCAGTTTCAAAGGCACTCATTTGTGTTGACCCCTCTCCTGGGCTGAGCCAACCCACTTTAGTGAGAGCTGAGGGGTCACCCCTCCTCTCGCCTGCCCTGCCCCCTGCCCTCCCCGTTTCCTCTTCAAAGGGACCAACCTCCTCTCCCCTGCATGCCATCAGCCCCTCTCCCGCCCCCCGCCCCCCAGCATTTTCCTGGGATAGCTGGTGGATTTAATGAGCCCACATGAAACGTCCAGCTTGTAACAATGAATATTTTCCACCAGGACTTCTCTTGCACTTAAATTAATGATCTCGAAATCTCTGGAAAGGGCTGCAGAGGAGAAAGGGGAGAATCTTTTCCAGAAGCTGCTTTTAATATTGCGGAGTTACAGGCCCCCAAGGCTGTCCCCACAGGGAGCCGTCCTGACTTGACCCTTCGGAGGAGGAGGCTCTTTGGAGGCTTCTGCCCACTCCTCACTGGTGGTGCAGTGCCCTTCGGGCCACACCTACCCCCTGGGCAACCTCCAGGTATGACCAAAGGGTCTTTGAAATGCTGACCAGCAAAGTCAGGAAGAGGCGTCCCTCAGTCCCGTCTCCATCTCTGGGACCTTGGACTCCAGGACCCACCAGCCTGGAAGGGACTGGAGGAGGCGCCAAGTGGGGTGCTTCATGCTGCCCATCGGAGGTGCTGAGGGTCGGAGGGGTGCTGCCAAGGGGGGTCTGGCCCCACATCCACCTGGACAGCCCTGTTCACTTGTGGTGTGGGAACAGGGTTTCCCTTTCAGCTGCAAGAAGATACAGAGGATTTGAAAACAACCGTTGGAGAGGAGATGGTGCAAGTCCAAGCCACCACCCCCCCTTTAAACCGGTTTAATTGTGGTAAAAGACACATAAAATTCACCACCCTGACTGTCTTCAAGCGTGCAGTTCTGCGGCTGTGAGTGCGTTCGCAGGGTTAGGCCACCATCCGTCCCCGCAACGCGTCCATCTTGTAAAACTGGGACTGTCCCCGTGAAACACGCGCGCCCCTCCCCCAGCCCCTGGCAACCACCCCTGTACTTTCTGTCTTTATCAACCTCACGGGGTGGAAGCAGAGAGTCTTTGTCCTTTGGTGACTGCTTTACTTCACTCAGCGTAATGGCCTCGTGGCCTGTGTCAGAGGCCCCTTCCTTCTTCAGACCGAATCTAATATAATCATGCCGCATTCTAGCAAATATCACTTGTTGTTCAGCTGTCGGCAGTCGCCAGGCAGCTTTCACATTTTGGCTGCTGTGGATGCTGCTGCTAGGAACACAGATGCATTGAAATGTCTCCTTCGTATCTCAGTTTCTTCGGGTGCAATTGCTGTGTCAAATAGCAGTTCGGGGATTATTTTTTGAGGAAGTTCCATCCTGTTCTCCACCTTGGCTGCCCCACTTGGGATTCACGCCGGCGGTCCACGGGGGGCTCCTGTGTCTTCACATCGTCTGCACTCTTGTTCTTTCCCTTCTCTTTGCTGTTTGGTAGTGCTAGGGGCGAAGAACCCGCCTGGCAGGTGGACAGAAGAGACGCAGGTTCGAGCCCTGGGTCGAGAGGATCAACCCACTCCAGTGTCCTTGCCTGGAGGACCCCATGGACAGAGGAGCCCAGCGGGCAGCAGTCTGTAGAGTGGCTAGGAGTCGGACACAACTGAAGCGTCTGAACATGCACACACGATACTTTATTTCTGAGTAGCCGTCTTCACGGTGTCAGAGCCTCCCTTCTTACAGGGGTGACGGGAGATGCAGGCTGCGGGCTGGTTCGAAGGCTGCTTGCGGGTCCGGAGTGGGGACCTTCGGGGAGTGCAGCCTTCACGCTCCTCTGTCCAGCCAGGGGTCATCCTGGGGGAGGCCTTCGGCTCCCGAGCTCCTGCAGCAGCAGCGAGTGTGTCCCCACGTGCCCCTCCCCCGCCGGCACCCATGTCTGGATGCTTTCCCAACAGCCCTGCTTTGTAAGGTGCAGGTGGGCTGGCTGAGCAGGGGTCCCCCAAGCAGGGGATGAGCATTCAGCCACCTGCTCTTGAGGGGCCCCTGGCTGGGTTAGGGGCCACGTGGGTGCCAAGGGGTGACTGAGCCCTGGGAGGTGGACCAGGAGGGAGCAGGGCCACCTGTTGAGTCTTCATTCTAAAATTTCTGCCCTTTCTGTGGCCTCAGATCAGGGTCAGCAGTTAAGTGTCCCATGCCATTTTGAACCTGAATGGACAAATGTGTGTGTGCTAAGTGGTGTCAGTGATGTCTGACTCTGTGACCCCATGGACTGTACCCCACCAGGCTCCTCTGTCTATGGGATCCTCCAGGCAAGACACTGGAGTGGTTTGCCATGCCCTCCTCCAGGGGATCTTCCCAACCCAGGGACCGAACCAGTGTCTCTTACGTCTCCTGCAATGGCAGGCGGGCTCTTTATTACTAGCATCACCTGGGAAGCCCATGAAGCCAGAACTTGAGTCTTTAGTAGGGGAACGCAAGGCCAGAGGATGGTCACTGCCAAGCCACCTGCTGGTGGGACCCTCTAAAGACTGTCCTTTGCTTCCTGAGGCTCAGGCCCTTTAGAAACCCCAAGCTATCCCATCTAAGAGCTAGAGGCCATGGATCCCATTATCTTCCAACACATTCAGCTGTTCAAGGTAGAGCGTCCTGAGGATCGAGAAGGCTGTAGCGAGGATGGGACCCTGGGGTGAGTGCTGTGTGGAGCTGGTGGACAGCCTCTGGCCAAGGAGGGTTGTATCAGGCAGAAGGAACAGTGTGGTTGAAGGCTGAAGAGGCTGGGCGCTCAGGGCAGTAGGGGAGGGGAGCAACTGTCTCCAGGGTGGAAAATGGCCAGGCAGGCCTGGGGACCCCGGGGGGAAGGGGTTGGGATTGTTGAGTTTCCTATCACTGCTGTAACAGCAAATCACTACAGATGGAGTGGAGTTGTTGTTGTTGTTGTTGCTCAGTTGCTAAGTTGCATCTGACTCTTTGCAACCCTATGGACTACAGCATTTCAGGCTTCCCTCTCCTTCACTGTCTCTAGGAGCTTGCGCAAACTCATGCCCATTGAGTTGGTGATGCCATTCAACCATCTCATCCTCTGTCGTCCCCTTCTCCTCCTGCCTTCAATCTTTCCCAGCATCGGGGTCTTTTCCAACGAGTCAGCTCTTCGCATCAGGTGGCCAAAGTACTGGAGCTTCAGCTTCAGCACCAGTCCTTCCAATGAATATTCAGCATTGATTTCTTTTAGAATGGACTGGTTTGGTCAACTTGGTGTCCAAGGGACTCTCAAGAGTCTTCTCCAGCACCATAGTTCGAAACCATCAATTCTTTGGTGCCTAGCCTTCTTTATGTCTGAGTTTCATATATCACCTGGGGGGCAGAGGCTCAAAAGGGGCCGGCGGGGAAAGTTCCTGCTGGAGGCTGCAGAATGGGCGGGGGCTATCTCCTCGCTCCTTCCAGCTCCTAGAGGCCACCTTTCAACCTGCCCGCACCCCGGCTCCGAGTCTCCTTTCCCGGCTTCTTCACTCAGAGGACCTCGGCTATTTAAAAATGGGTAACCAGGGACTTCCCTGATGGTCCAGTGGTTAAGAATCAGCCTTGCAATGCAGGGGACATGTGTTTGATTCCTAATTGAGGAACCAAGATTCCACACACCTCCAGGCAAGCCCTCGAGCCACAGCTACTGAAGCCGCGAGGGAGTCCACATGCCACAGGAGAAGGTCCCTCGTGACGCAACTAAGACCCGACAGAGCCACGTAAGTGAATAAATATTTAAAATAAAATAAATAGACCTACTGGGCTTCCCTGACAGCTCAGCGGATTAAGAATCTGCTTGCAATGCAGGAGACCCCAGTTTGATCCCTGGGTTGGGAAAATCCCCTGGAGGAAGAAATGGCCACCCACTCCAGGATTCCTGCTTGAAAAATCCCATGGACAGTGGAGCCTGGTGGGCTACAGTCCAAAGAGTTGCAAAGGGTCAGACACAACTGAGCAACTAAGCACGCATTGTATAGCCCATGGAACTCTGTTCAAGGTCATATCGAAGACTGGCTGGGAGGGGAGTCTGGAGGAGAATGGACGCGTATACACGTACGGCTGAGTCCCTTCGCTGTCCACCTGAAACTATCACAACGTTGTTAATTGGCTATACTCCAATATAAGATAAAAGGTTTTTTAAAAGGTAAAGGACCTTGGTGATGACAATGGGCCCACCCAGACAATCCAGGAGCACCCCCCGTCCCCATCTCAAGATTCCTAACTCAATCACTTCTGCGAAGCTCCCTCTGCCAGAGAGAAGAACTTGTTGTCAGATTTCCAGCATTCGGATAAGACCATCTTTTGGGGCCATGATTCTGCTGACTCCTGGGTTGAGCCTCTTCTGGATGGTGATGCGGAGCCACTGAAAGTGTCAAACAGAAACAAGTGGCGATCAGATGTGGCCTTGAGAAACATCCCTTCGGGAGGCTGCTGCAGCTGTGGGGCCCACGGGACCAGGGCATGCTGGGGCAAATGGCCTTTCATGGAGAGAGGGGATCACAGGCACCTTCACAGCTGATGGCCCAGCCTCTAGCAGCACCCATTCTCCTCCCGGAAAACTAACGCTGCTCCTTCAAGGACCAGCCCAGGGCAGCCCTCCTCCCTGCACCGCGGTGTGGTTTAAAGCAGCAGTCTGTAATCTCTGAGATCGAATCCCTAGGGGTCTGAGATGGACCTGATGCAATAATAATAGAAATAAGAAGTGACGTGAAGAAGTGAAAGTCACTCAGTCCTGTCTGACTCTTTGTGACCCCATGGACTACAGTCCATGGAATTCTCCAGGACAGAATACTAGAGTGGGTAGCCCTTCCCTTCTCCAGGGGACCTTCCCAACCCAGGGATGGAACCCGGGTCTCCCACCTTGCAGGTGGATTCTTTACCAGCTGAGCCATAAGGGAAGCCCAAGACTACTGGAGTGGGTAGCCTATCCCTTCTCCAGCAGATCTTCCTGACCCAGGAATCGAACCGGGGTCTCCTGCATTGCAGGCAGATTCTTTACCAGCTGAGCCATCAGCAAAGTGCACCATAAACGTGATGAGCTTGAATCACCCCGAAACCAACCCCCGGCCCCAGTCTGTGGAGTGGGTTCGGGAACAGCCAGCACATTGGGTGGGCTCTTGGGCCCCACTCAGGAGCCTGGCTTGAATTCCCCGGTGGCATCCTGCCGACAGGAATGCTTAGGGTCCAGAGTAGGAAGTAGGCAGGCCGGGCCTGGGTGGTGAGGTGGGGCCCCCTGCGCGGGGCTGGGGCCCGGCTCACCAGCTGAGAGGAAGGCTGCTGCTTATCCCCAGCTGTGGAGTTTGCCCTGAGCTGAACCAGCCTGTGGCCCCAGAGGCCCTGGCTGCTGAGGTCAGACAGACGGTGAAATCTCCCAGGGGCCCTAGTCACTGCGGGGGTGGGGGGTAATGGCTCCTTCCGCGGGACACGTAACAGCAGCACCTTTGCCCCAGCCCCTCCCTGGGGCCCCTCCCCACTTCCTCTTCCGTCTCCTCACCTTGGTGTTGCCCCTCGCTGCCCTCAGCCGCCCAGTCCTGACTCCTAGCACTAAGGGAGGGGAGCCCAGTGCCACCCTGGTCTTTTCCTGGCTCCTCCATGCCCTCTGAACATGACTGCCCCTCTGCCCACTGGGTGTTCAGATACACAGGTCACAGGTCCCTGGGGCCCCTCTTTCATTTATTCAGCGACTCCCATCGAGACCACATTTTTTTTTTTTTTCCCAGATTGGGGCTGGGTGCCGGGACACACAGATGATCATAGTCTTTGGCCCCTTGGTGGGGGCGTCTCCTGTCTCTGGAGACAGTTGGTTTCTCAGAATGAATAGCTGCTTCAATAGGCCATCACAGGAGGGGGCTGGCTAGGCTGGTGCGAACTGGATTCTCCACCTCGGCTACTCAGCCTGACTGCTCTGCTTTGAGATGTCCCACTCACACTACACCCCAGGACAGCAATTTTTTCTTTTTTTGGGGGGAGGGGGCAGGTGCAAAGCCTTCCTTTGAGAAATCCTGAATCACCTGGCTGGGGATGCTGAGGCTCTGTGAGGGGATGTCACGTGACTAAGCATTCCAGAGTCAGTGGTCCAGCTGACCAGTGGCCCAGATCATCTTCCGGCCCTCCAAGCACCTGCATCACTGCCTCCTGGCTGAGCACTTCAGGGGCAGAGCGATTTGTCGGGAAGTGAATCCAGCCTCACTGTTCTCTAGCCCGAAGCCCGCCCTGGCCAGTCAGTCCTACGTTCTAAGGCACTGTTGAGCCCTTCAGCGGCACCTAGTATTTGCAGCTGGCCTGGTCAGGGTCCCCAGACCTCCTTCCGCCTTCATCCTCAGTGCCCTAGGGCCCTGCACCCCCACCTAACCCGGATTAGGGGCTCAGGGATAAGGAGTAACGAGCAGAGGGATTCTTTCTCACCTGCCCAGCCTGTCCTGGTCACCATCCCAGGTCCTGTCTCACAGACAGGGATGTCTGGTGGGTCTTTCCATTTTCTTCTGAGCAAGCTTTGGTTGAACACCTGCTGTGGGACCCTCAGGCCTCATTCTTGCTGGACCGGGAAGAACGATGACAGCTCTTGGGTGCGGTAGGGGTCATTGGAGCATCAGACCTGGATTCAAAAGACTGGAAGTTCAGGGGAAAACAAAGCACTCCGATGGAGACACAGCCACTTCATTGGGGTGCCCAAGGAGGGGAAGGCAAGATCCAGCTGGGGGATCGTGAAGGGCTGACTTCCTGGAGGAGTAGGTGAGCACAGCACACCTCTCCATTCTGAGGCTGGTGGGCTGGGTGCCTGAGCTGCATTGCATTATTTATCCTTCCTGGTGCCCTGTGGGGAGGTGGGCATTGCCAGTTTACAGAGGGGGACACTGCTCGATGATTTCAAGGTCACAGCCTCAGATCGCTGCGTTGTCTGTGTCTTATCTGATGCCACCTGTGTCAGTCACCCGTCACCGTGTAACAAAGTATCCCAAAACTTAGTGCCTAAGACTTATGCCCTCACTCTGGGCATCACTTAGCTGGGTCCCCTGCACAGGGGTCCCTCCCAAGCTATAATCTCGGTGTCACCTGGGCCGTGTTGATCTTGAGGCCCAGCTGGGGAGGATCAGCTTCCAAGCTCCCTTGGTGGCGGCTGGCAGGATCCCTCGCGAGCTTATGGCTGGAGGCTGCCCTTGGCCTCTGCCCACATGGGTCCCTCCAACACGGGAGCTTGTGTTATCCCAGGGCCCGAGCAGCAGAGTCCCACAAGATGGAAGGCCCACCTTTCATCGCCCAGTTGTGGGAATGACATTTCATCAGTTCTGAGAATGAGTCACGGGGGCCCAGCCTGCCCTGCAGGGGAGGGGCTCACACAGGAGATGCACCCCTGGTTGGGGGCCATCCTTGGACGCTGCTCCCTGCCCCATGGGACAAGGGAAGTCATCGTCCCAGCTTCTCCCCTTTGAAGCTGGGCAGTGCCGGGTCACGGCTTGGCGTGGTGGCAAGAAGGGAGTGTGACAGCGTCCTGGCAACAGCTGTGGAGACGTCGGAGCTTCACAGCTGGCACCTCCCAGCACTCCCACCGCCTCCCCCCTTGCCCCGCTCCCCCAACGCCTTTGGCCTTCCCCCGCTGCCTACAAGCCTGCCTGGGGACGGGCACAGTTTGGCAGCCAGGAAGCCCTTCATGGTACCCTCTCCACTAGCACATTCCCTCCCCCAACACCTCTTTTCAGGAAAATGGGGAAGGGTTACAAGGAACTGACCATTTGTCTTTCAAATGTTTTGCAATCTTCCTGGAAATGTGAGTGCTCCCATGAGGGGTGCCCAGGCTGCTGGTCTGACCTCCTCCTGCTGCGGGCTCCAGTGACCTGGGCAGGGGAGCCAACGAGTCCCACTACAAGCCTTTTCAGGAACCGCCCAGACCCTGGCCGGCCGAGCCCCCCAGAACAGCACAGGCCGCACTGGGGGTGAGCAGCCAAGATTCCCTAGCTGGCGTGGGGTGGGGTTGGGGGGGAAGGAAGAAAGTGCTCCAGGGCCGGGTATTCCCTGCCCAGCTCCCAGTGCCCAGGGTGACCCCCTGCAGGCCTCCCAGGCCAGCTGGGCCTTCCCGCGGTTCCGGCACCCCTGGGGTCTCCCCTTCCTGCCCTGGCTACTCTGTACTCCAGTCACTGAAGGGACAGCTGCACTGTGCCAACGATGGGGGCCCGCCGGGAAACCGAAGCCTGGGAGGCAGGCCCAGCACAGGCGACCTCGGCCTCTCTGGGCCTCCGCTTCCGGGTTTCTGAAGAGGAGGGGGACGCCGGGCCTAGACAGCACCCCCACCCACAGCGGAAAGAAGAGGCGGGTCTGGAGCCCCGCCTCCAGCCACGTGTCCTCGGGAAGGGGCGGGGCTGGAAGGCTTGGAGGCGGGGCCTCGGCGTCCCCAGGTGTGGACGGGGCTGGGTGGCTATCCTCGGGCTGGGCTGGGGGGACCGCCCTGCTCCCGCCCCTGTACCTCTGACCTCCTCGTCTTCTGCTGTCTGCTCTCTCCATGGTCGTCCGACTTACTCCGGAGCATCACTTCCTGCCTAGTCCTCAGCCCCTCTCCCCACCGCCTGGACTCCTAGGCTGCATGTCAGTCTTGAGGTTGATTGGCAGCCCCTTTCCCAATCAACTTGCGTGCATCTTCTCCCCTCCAGGTTAGGGGATGGGGCCCTTTGCCAGTTCCTGCTCTCCTCCCCGACCCCCTTGCCCCACGTCAGAGCCCTGTCTAGCTCTAGAAAGAAAAGAAAGTGAAATCCTCAGTTCAGTTCAGTTTAGTTGCTCAGTCGTGTCCGACTCTTTGCGACCCCATGAATTGCAGCACGCCAGGCCTCCCTGTCCATCACCAACTCCCGGAGTTCACCCAAACTCATGTGCATCAAGTCGGTGATGCCACCCAGCCATCTCATCCTCTGTCATCCCCTTCTCCTCCTGCCCCCAATCCCTCCCAGCATCAGAGTCTTTTTCAATGAGTCAACTCTTCACATGAGGTGGCCAAAGTACTGGAGTTTCAGCCTCAGCATCAGTCGTTCCAATGATCACCCAGGACTGATCTCCTTTAGGATGGACTGGTTGGATCTCCTGGCAGTCCAGGGCACTCACAAGAGTCTTCTCCAGCACCACAGTTCAAAAGCATAAATTCTTCAGTGCTCAGCTTTCTTCACAGTCCAACTTTCACATCCATACATGACCACTGGAAAAACCATAGCCTTGACTAGAAGGACCTTTGTTGGCAAAGTAATATCTCATGTCCAACTCTTTGGGACCCCATGGACTGTAGCCCACCAGGTTCCTCCATCCATGGGATTTTCTAGGCAAGAGTACTGGAGTGGATTGCCATTTCCTTCTCCAGGGGATCTTCCTGACCCAGGGATTGAACCCAGGTCTCCTGCATTGCAGGCAAATGCTTTACCATCTGAGCTGCCACGGCAGCTAACCCTAACCCTAACCGTAACCCTAACCCTAACCATAACCCTAACCCTAACCTGCTGCCTTTCTGCCTGTGGCCTCCCCTATCTGGTGCAGTCTCTGGCCCAGTCACCACTGGGCACTGCCGTCTCCCTGAGGGGTGTGTCCCCCACCCACCGCATCCCCTGAGCTGCTCCATCAGGCTGTCCCCCAGGCAGGTCACACTCAACGTGGCCAAACACACCTCGGTGTCTCTCGGCACCTTCCCTCTGCCTAGATCTGCCCTTCCTCTGCCCTCGCCCCCACCCCAGCTCCTTCCAATGGACCTTCTATCCCAGAGCCCCCCTGCTCCGCTGGGCTGCCTGCCTCTCTCCAGAACCGAAGCACAAATTGCCCCCTAATCAGTGGCCCTGGCAGACCTGGCTAGTTGTCCCCACTGGCCGCTCCTCCAGCACCTGGCTGCCCCAGGAAATGGCCTTTCCCAGCTTCCCCTGCAGCCAAGGGCAGGCTGCCCTGCAGCTGGCAAGGGTCCGTGTAGGCTCACGTATCTGGGCCAGAGCGGCCGGAGCGGAGGCTGACCCCGACGACCACGTGCGGAAGAGCTCCAATTTCAGTCCAGCCTTCTAAATGAGAAGAGAAAGTAAAGTCGCTCAGCTGTGTGTCCAGCTCTTCGTGACCCCGTGGACTGTAGGCTACCACGCTCCTCTGTCCATGGGATTCTCCAGGCAAGAGTACTGGAGTGGGTTGCCATTGCCTTCTCCAGGGGACCTTCCTGACCCAGGGATGGAACTCGGGTCTCCTGCACTGCAGGCAGACGCTGTGCCACCAGGGAAGCTAACTGAGCAAGGAACCTTTCTTTCCTGAAGCCACTGTCATTTGGGGTCTGTGACCCACAGTTCTACTACAACATCTGCCCCCTCCCCCAACACACCCCACCCCTGAACCTCTCCCATGTTGCATGAAGACAAACCTGGCGCCTTTTTGCTCCTTGATCCCACAACCTAGGATCTCCCTGCACCCTCGATGAGGTCCCAACCCTTTGCTTAGCACATGCGTGTCTTAGGGGTTGCACCCAACTCCCTTGCTGGCCTTGTCTCTGGGCCTTCAGCCCCCTTACTTAGTCCACAAAGCTCTGTGGATGGAGCACCTGCTGCGTGCTGGGCTTTGTGCCGGGAATTGAGGGTGCAGCGGTGAACAGGATGATTCCTGACACTCTGGAGGATGTCTTGGCTTGTTTCCGGATGTGTCTGCCCATGGGCTGGGGTTTGTGGAGGGCAGGACGCTCTCTGGTCCATCTCTGAGCCCCAGCACCCGGGCACAGGGCTGAGCATTTTTGTTGAGTGAATGAATGAATGAATGAATGATCAATGCCTAAGTTAGAAGGGAGCTGAGACATCTTCAGATCCAGCTGGGGTTTGAGTGTCCACTGTGTTCCTATGACTGGGCTGGGTTTGCACATCACCAAGGCAGAATGGCTCTTCTCAACTCCCTTGGGCTGCAGGGCCCCCGGGGTCCTTTCCCTGCTGGCCCTGGCCCAACTCCAGACCCCAGCATCTGTCGGCATCCTGCTCTCGGGGAGAAAGGACTGGTTCCTTCTGGTCAGGGGTGGGTTCCTGCTGCCCAGAGCTGCCACCCAGCACGTGCTGCAGCAGGCATGGCGCTGGGCAATGTGACCAAGAGCTCCTGGTCTCTGGGGGTGGGGGCTTGGTATGGGCACAGGTGCATAGAGGCCAAATTCCTTTTACTAGCTTCTTCTGTTGCCAGCTTGGAAGTATGGACTTACGCCCCTTCTCTGGGGAGGCCCAGGACCCTTGGCTGGAATCAGAGTCTGAGTCCTGAGCTGGGGGCAGCCCCTCTGATGGACGGCCTGGGACTATGCTGACTATCTGGGGGCAGAGATAAAAAGACAGAGCTCCATCTCTGAGGGGTTCTGGGTTTAGCAAGGTGACATTACTTTTGCAGTGTATACCCCGAACATCACAGAGGCTTGAAGCAAAGCACCAGGCTCTGGGATTCGAGGGGAAGAGTTGCTTAGGGAGCCAGAAAGGCCTTCAGAGAGGAGGGCACGAGGGATGGGGGCACTGGCCGCGTGGCCGAGTGGAAGGCGAGTTTTCCAGCCAGAGGGAGCAGTGCTTGCGAAGCTATGGAGATGTTAGGGTCTCACAGGCTGTTTGGTGTGTTGGAGCAGAAGGGGAAGGCGGTGGTTGGGGTCCAGCCCGATCCTGCGGGTCCCATTCAGGCAAACAAGGTCTCTGGGGCCCTTTTCTGGGCAGGGGCAGCCGGGAGGGTCTCTGCAGGGGAGAAGGGCGCGGATCTACAGGGTAGAAAGGGTAAAAGCAGGGGAACGGGGCTGAAGAAGGAGGTCACTGAGGATGAGCGGAGTGCCTGGCTTGGGCAGTGGTGGGGCCGCTCCCTGAGGAGACGCTCCTGCCGAGGATGGGCGTGAGTCCTGGCACCCCGCCATGGGGCGGGGTCCCCCACACGGTGGTCTGTGGCCCAGTGCTGGGCGTGGGGATGTGGGCAGAGGCTCCGGGCTCCATCCTTGGCTTGAAGCGCCCCATGTGCAGGGGCCCGGCCGGCCTGGGTGGGTTTCTCAACCCTCAGGAGCCTGTGGCTTGTGCATCTCTGACCAGACTAGGACCTTCTGGTGTTTACGGTTGACAAAGTGTAACTTCCTGTTTTTAAGAGAAAAGGATTAGAAACACTTATTAAAAAGCCCTTTGAAAGGCATCAAAAGACTTCCTGAACGTCAAATGACTCTTACAAAGGAGCCATTTAGTGATTTAAGCAACACAAATGGGAAACATACAGGCCGGACCTCCTCAGACCGCTCACACACTCACAAAGCCTGGAGGGACCTGGTAGCCACGTGCAATGTGGACCGAGGGGAACTGGAGAAGCTAAAAATAGTCCTGAGGGTAGGGTAGCCCTTCTGTGGGACACAGGCATTTGGTGGTGTTGGGGGACCCTGAGCTTGGGGTGGCCGGGGCAGACCCCCAGGTAAGTCTAACCTTGACCCAAACCCTCTTCCAACTCCAGCATCTGGAACCCCCCTTGGGCCTCTGAAACACCCCCGTTTTCTACTGGGATCCCCTGGACTGACATCCCCGACACCCTGCCTCCACCCCCCCGCCCCGCCCGTGTACCGGCCTCAGTCCCAGCTGCCATAGTCTCTGTGTCTCAGTGTCGGCATCCATGTGGTCCCTTAGCCTGGTGGGCCCCACCTGTACACCGTCCTGTGTGTCCCTTGTCCCCAGGCCCCAGCCCAGGGGAACGTGGTGGCAGCCTCCTCATCGGTCTCTGGCTCCCCTCTCTCTGGCCTCCCACCACCACCTGGGGGAGTCCCCGTGCTGGACACAGAGGACCCCGGGCAGATGCAGAGACCCTGGCCAGCTCTTGGGGACACCCTTGGCTACAAGATGTCCTCAGGTTGGCCACTGAGAAGACAGATTAGAGAGATGGTGACTCTCATCCTTGCTGGGTGCTGGGGCCTCCCCAAGAGGCTGTGGACCGTGAATCTCAGTTTAATGGGGAGACAGAACACACACACACAGGCACCCCAGCCCGGCTCCCTGGAGCCCCGTGTCGCAGGGAAGCCAGAGGCCCCCAGAGACCCGAGTCCTCCGGCCTGAAGACCTCACCCTCAGCTCCTCAGGCGTGACCCCTCTGCCTGCTGTCGTCTTCATCAACCCCAAGGCCCCAGACTCTTTCTTCTGTGCAGGCTCCTGGCCTTTTAGACTGATCACCCCACCCAGGGACTCAGAGACCCCTGACCCAGCTGGCATTCCACCCGCCGAGCCAGCTGGTGACCTCCCCTGCCCTCCCAGGAAACCAACCCCCGCCCCCCCCCCCCCCAACCAACCCTCCCGGGTTGTGACTATTTGCTCCTGGGTTTTGCTCCAAACAGGGTACATTGCTACTTAGGCAGCTATTAAACCCTTCAGTGGCTCCCAGAAAATGCCAGAGAATTCTTGGAATAAAAATAACAATGAATAAAGTTGCCTGGAAATGAGGCTATGGGGCTGAATTTGATTACGCCCCACTTAGACGAGAAAATTAGCTTATTACAGCTGAGGTGAGGTGAGGTTTTTCCATTTTCTTCAGTGAAAAAAGATGCTTTTCCCATGCCCCTCCCACAGGGCTAGAGGTTAAGGGGGCCCTCTGAGCCCTGAGTTGGCTGGAGCGAAGGTCACTCTGGCAGGGTGCATGCCTGGCATGGGGGTGGGCCCCCATCTCCTGAGGCTGCACTCGTGGGCACCCAGTGTGGCCCTGCGACATGAGAACATCCCAAGGACGGGTACCTGGGCTGATAAGGGGTGGAGGTGGGCCAACGCCACGATGCCCTAGGTCACCCCCTGCTAAAGGGGACCTGCGCTTCCAAGGCCGTCTGCCCATGCCTGCCCCGGGGACCCGCACGTCCCCTCCTCTCCCGTCCCTCAGCACCTGGACCTGCCCGGACCACCTGCTGGGTCTCCCCTTCCGGTCACGGCACACGGTCTCTCTCATGTACGGTTTCACCCCAGTGCCTCCCCGTCGTTATCCCTCTGGCTCTCCATGGCCCTCAGGATAAAGACAGGGCTCCTTGCCCTGCATACAAGGCCTGCCATCATGTCCTGTGGCCGCTGTGGCCCTTAATTCTATGTGTGTACTTGCCTGGGCTTTAGGGTGGCCAGATATTTGGTCAGACATCATTCTGGGTGTTTCTGTAAGGGTGTTTTGGATGAGATTAACCTTTAAACCTGTAGACGGAGGGAAGCAGACTGCCCTCCCCAAGGTGGGTGGGCCACACCCAATCAGTCCACTGGAACAAAAGGCTGACCCACCCCTGGGGAAGAGAGAATTCTTCCTGCCTGACAGACGTTGAGCTGGGACGTCATCTTTTTCATGCCTCTGGACTGGGACTGAAACATCAGTTCTGGGGACTGGGCCTGCTGGCCTTTGGATGGGAATGGCTCCATCAGCGCCCCTGGGTCCCAGGCCTTTGGACCTGGCTGATGCTGTGATCTAAATATTCAGTGTTGTTCAGTTGCCCAGTCCTGTCTGACTCTTTGCAACCCCGTGGACTGCAGCCTGCTGGGCCTCCCTGTCCCTCATCTTCTCCCAGAGTTTGCTCAAGTTCATCTCCTTTGAATGAGTGATGCCATCCACCATCCCATCCTCTGTTGCTTACTCCTGCCCTCAGGCTTTCCTAGCATCCGGATCTTTTCCAAACAGTCGGCTGTTTGCACCAGGTGGCCAAAGTATTGGAGCTTCAGCTTCAGCATCTGTTCTTCCAATGAGTATTCAAGGCTGATTTCCTTCAGGATTGACTGTCCCTCGCCCTCCAATTCAGATGTTGAAACCTAACCCCCAGGAAGATGGTATAAGTGGGCTGGGGGGCGTTGGGAGGTGGTTGGGTTGTGAGAGTGGAGCCCTCATGTACGAGACTAGAGCTCTTGGGAAAGAAGCTAGTGAGCTCCCTCGCGTCTTTCTCCCTATGAGGACACAATGAAAGGCGCCCCCGACCCTGCTGGCACATGACCTCAGACGTCTAGCCTCCACAACCGTGAGACGTCAATGTCTGCTGTTTTTTAGGGCACTGTCAGGAGCATTTTGTCACAGCAGCTTGGCAGACTGAGATGAACTGGAACCAAACTGTCAACTGGGCCTCCGGCTGGTCAACTCACTGCAGACTGTGGGACTTGTCCGCCTCCGTAATCCTGGGGCCCAATCTCTTCCTCTTTCTGCACACTCATCTTACTGGTTCTGTCTCTCTGAAGAACCCTGGTGAATAGAGCTGCTGTGTTAATCTGTGTAACAAATGACCACAAATGTGGTGGCTCTTACAGCTCTGAGGCCTGGGGCTGAAATCAAGGTGTGTCAGCCCTGGGCTCTCTGGAGGCTTCAGGGGAGTCAGCTCTCCTGGCTTCTTGCAGCCTGTGGTGGCTGCCGGTGGCCTGGGTCTGTCGCTGCGTCATCCCCAGCTCCGCTTCTGTTTTCACGTGCCTCTCTCCTCCGTATGCCTCGTGTCCCTCCGTCCCTCTCGTAAGGACACCCGTGACAGCGTTTAGGGCCCACCCTGCTAAACCAGGATCATCTCACCTCAAGGTCCTCGGCAAAATGACATCTGTTAAGGCTTAGCTGTGTACGGGGCTGCTCACAGGTTCTGGTGACGAGGGCCTGGTTTCTGTGGGGCTGCGGTCACCAGCGCAGGCCTCTTGCCTGTCGAGGCCGCTGTGGACTTCTCTGGCTCTGGGCTGGCTGAGCAAGTTGGTGCGGGTGAACAGCAGAGGATCCCTGTGAGGCCCCCCCTGGGACGCGGCTGCAGGCTCTCAGCAGGCCCGCCTGCCTGGCCACTCCAGACGGCTGGGTTCCCTTCTGCGCGCTTGTCTCTGTTTCCCCACACTTTCTGCAGCAATGTCATGGACGTGCCTTGCTTTAATAACCAGGAAAAAGGGAATTGTGAAGACTTTCCGAGGACTGTAGCTCCAGGGGAGCCAAGCCCAGGGGGTCACTGTTTATTGAGCGCCTACTGAATGCAGTCAGAAGCATCCACCTGGTCCAGCTCCTCGTGGAACCCCACGACATGTGCTCAGGCCTGGAGCACTTTTCAAAAACATCACTGCCCGCCTGCTTCTCATCCCCGCCCCCCCGCCCCTCACCCCTGCCCCAGACCCTTGATGGAGCAGCTTCTGAGGCAGAGAGTCCTGCACTTCCCAGGCTGGCCCAGGAGCTCAGAAACCCAGAGGGGCCTGAGGCAGAGTCTGGGGTGGGTGTAGGCAGTGGGCCTGGTCGGGCTCTGCTCCTGCCCACTCTGTGCTGAGGGTCAGTGCCTTCCCCGCCCCTGGACCTGACCTGCTTGTGTGGACCTGCCAGGGCAGGCATGGGGCAGTCCCGTGGGAGCCAGCGCTGAGCGGGCCCCTCTTCCCTCCCCGATGGCCCTCTGTGTTCACCCCTGTCCCCCATCTGGCTGATGGCCTGGTGGATACTAGGGAGGACTGTCCGGCCATCCCCGGAGGGGCGCTGGGGGTGGGGGGCTGTTCTGGGGTAGGTGGGGAGCCGCTGTGAGACTGGGGAGGGGGGCTGGCACAGGCTGAGCAGAGGCTGCCAGACGCGGGCTGGCGTCCAGGCTCTGCGCTGGAGACCAGGCTCCAGCTAATTAGCTCCCACCCACCCACACCCTCCCCTCCTCCCACAGGCAGGCTCACGTGCTGCGCTGCCGATGCGCCCCCATCTCACCCTGCTCCCCAAGACCTGCCCATCCCCCTCTGCACCCTCTGCAGCAGCCCCCAGCGCAACCTACCCCCGGGTTGCGGGGTGGGGCCGGCTCCGCCCCCGGCCCCAGCCCACGCTGCCTGGAGACACAAGCGTCTCCTCCTCCCTGCAGGCACCCGTCACCCCTGCGGTCCTAATTACCCACTCGGTGAGCACACCCACCTGCCCCCGCAGGGACGGCCCCCACCACGCACGCCCCCCACTTCCCAGCCCCGCCGCACAGCCCTGCCCAGCCTTCCCGGGGAGCCCGTGGGCTACGTATGGAGCCAGGACTGGAGGTGGGGGGTGGTCCCATGGGTCCTTGGGGACCGCCTGCCCCTGGATGCTCTCTCTGCCGCCCTCTGAAGGAGCAGGATCAATCTTGGGGGCAGGAAATAGATGTCAGGCAGTCCTGGTCCTGCAGGCCCCGGCTCTGGGTGGGGACCCATTCTTGCCTCTCTGGGCCTCGACTTCCCACTCCGTGCGGGTGATGCTCCGGAAGCCCCAGGGTGCTGGCCGCGCGGCCCCTTGCTCCCTGGCCGAGGCTGACCTGGCTCCTCTCTCCCGGCCCCAGGCCACCTGTTGATGGTGCCTCTCTCACTGCACCGGCTCCCCCACCCGCCAGGCTTCTCCAGCCAGAACCCCTTTCTCCAGCCTCCCCTCCCCCTGCATCCTGCCTCTGTTTTGCTTCCCACCCCCACGGGCCCATCACCCATTTCCATATCTCCATGGTTACCCAGCCACTGCCCGGCCTCTCAATCCTCCACCCCTGTGGCCCCCACGACCCTCCTCAGTGTCACTACTGCACCCTTGGCACATGCAGACTCCGCCGCACCCAGCCCCTCTGGCTCTGAAAACCTGTGCCTCTAGCATCTACGCATCTCCTTCCCTTCTCTAGGGCCTCCCTGGTGGCTCAGATGGCAAAGAATCCTCCTGCAATGCAGGAGAACCAGGTTCAATCCCTGAGTTGGGAGGATCCCCTGGAGGAGGGCATGGCAACCCATGCCAGTGTTCTTGCCTGGAGAATCCCACGGACAGAGGAGCCTGGCGGGCTACAGACCATGGGGATGCAAAGAGTCAGACACGACCGAGCAAATAACACTTTCCCTTTCCCTTCTATATCCTTCGTTCCTGATTCGGATCATCCTGTGCCTGGTTCTTTGTCCCCTGACCCCTGACCCCTCCACTTTCCCCTTACCCATCAATCTCCGTGTCACACCCCTCTTGGCCACTCTGGGCCCCTGATCCCATCGTGTGAGTCCTCACCTCCCTCACTCCTGGCCCGTCTGGCCACCAAGCCCCAGCCCTAGGCAAGTCCAAGGCCCTCCACACCTGAGCAAGCCACCCATCTGACCCAGATGCCGCCCCTGCGTCTCTGACCCCTGTTGAGCCTCTGTCCCCTGGTGCATGGGGGAGGTGGGAGCCACAGCTCCTGCCACCCAGCCATGGTACCCACTGGGCTTTCCCCACTCTCTCCTTCGTCACCACCTCCTGCATTCCCCCCATCTCCTGCATCTCTCAGGGCCCTCTCCACCAGCTTCACCGTCTGGCTCTAGGTACCAGTTACTGCATCACTCCCCTCACTCCTCCAGGCCTGGGACAGGGTAACTGCTTGCAGTTACTGCCCTGGAAGAGTGTTCTGCCCCTGCAGGTCGCCCATGCTGCCCACACCTTCACCATCTTCTGCTTTCCTGAGCTCTTCTTATTTGCAAGGGCAGTGGCCTCCTGCCGGGACCCAGTGGGCGTGGCCCCCTAACCTGCAGCCCAGGGCCCCTCCTCCTGGTGGCACTCAGCACTGTCACCCACAGCCGCTGTCCTGGGTGCCTGGGGCCCTGACCCTGATGTCCTTTCTCCCTGTCACACTCGCGGTGGGCTTGTGGGCTCTGGGATCCCCCAGGGCTCTGCCCCAGGTGTCGGAGGCCAGGTCTAGGACCTAGGTCTTCGCCGCCTCTCCCTTGCCTGAGCCATCTCGCCCACACCTAAGTGCCAGTGGATGCCACATGCTAATGACGGCTAACCGCTCTGTGCGGAGCCCAGGTGCTCCCTGGACCCAGCTGCCTTTGGGCATTTCAAGGAAACATGCCCCAACTACCTGCTGACCTCCTGTGCCCATCTCAGGAGCAGAACCACCATCAACCTGATCATGAAAACCACCCCTTTCTCCCCGGCTGTAGCTTCCTCGTCTCTAGGTCCCACTGATGGCACCTCTGCCTTCCTCACTGGCCCCGGTCACCCCTCGTCTCTGTTCCCACCACTGCTGCCTGGGCCCTGGTCCCATCCCATCCCTGCGCCCAGCCTGGGCTCCTTCAATCCGCCTGCAGCAGGTGTGGCCTTCCTGGACCACCACCCTCCTGGCGCAGCCCTGGTGCGTCTTCCCAGCCCCTCCCTGCCAGCTGCTTTCCTGTCCATCCAGGAGAGTTCATGGTTGGCTTTGACCCTTGAGACTTAAATACGTGGTTCCCTCCGTCTGGGTGGCCCGTTCTCTCCCAGTGTGCGGGGCCAACTCTGGCACAAAGGCCCCACCATGCCACTGCTGTTGGTCATCATTATTGGCCCTCAGACTCTGCAGCGCTCCTCCCAGCGGGTGGGGTGGGGAGCATTGGCCTGGTCCTTTGTTTTAAGGCCATGCAGCGGGAGCAGGACCCCGGCACCATTCTGACGATGGTTAAGAAGGGTGCAGGCCCTTCTCCACTGCCTGTAATGCTGGGAGGGGGGCTGGGGCTTCTCTTGGGGGACACAGAGTAGCCCTGCTCCTCCCCTTCTCAGCTCCCCCATCAAGAGAGGGAGTCTGGGTTGGGAGGGGAGCCAGGGCCTCACTCCTCCAGGTCTCCCCATTCGGGGGTGTCCCCAGGTCCTCCCAGACCCCTTGGCAGCCGCTGGCCCCTCAAATGGGTGGTGGGGCTGGGCTGGTGATTCTAGATGCTGCTGGTGGGTGAGGGGAGGTGTCTTCCAGGACTGTTCGGAGCTCCTCCCGCACCGGGCTGGGCTGGGACTTTTCTGCTTTGCTAGAAAGGGGAGGTGATGGCAAGGGACACCAGGGGACAGGAGAGGGGTCGGGCCCGGGGCTCAGGTGGCCACGGGGTCCTGGGCCCCAGGCCCTGCCCAACAGCGCCCAGCGAGGAGTCCAGGCTGGGCCGGCTGCGGGGGGCTGCCCGTGGCCCGAGATGCCCCCTCTCGGCCTCCTGTTCAGAACACCGGGCACCGCGGGGGAGCAGGGCGGGTTGGCGTGGAGCCGCGGAGTGTTTGTCATGTTCTGCGCCATGGTGTGGATGCCTGCCATCGTCTGTCATTATCATTAAGTACAATTTGGCAGGGGGATGGGTGGGGGAGCGGTGAGCCTGTGAGCCCTGATCACCGCCGGCGCATCACCGCCCAGGTAGAAAGCTCTCCCTGCCTCCTGTGCCGGCCGGGCTGGCCCCAGTGGGGGCTGCCTCCTGGCCCTGCCCTCTCCTGCCCACCTTTCCCGGCCGAGCTGAAGTCACCCCTCCGCCAGGAGACTGGCTCGGCCACCAGACCAGGCGGCCTGGGACCTACTGTAGCGCCCAAGGCAGGCGGCTTCCTACGGGCAGCCTCTGGCCCCGACTCGGCTGTGGGCTGACCCAGAAGGGCCTGGCCAGGGGCAGCTGCTTCCCTGTGAGAGGAAGTGGGATCCAGGGGCAACAGGGGTCCAAGGGAAGCAGGGATCTGGCTGGGGTCCAGGGGAAGCAGAGGCTGCACTTCCTGCTTGGGGGTCCTCGGCCCCTCCCTCCCCCCAGGGTCCGGGGCCTCCTCTGCAAAGGGGTGGTTGGGAAGGCTAAGGAAAGAGGGAGGCAAAGCACCCCACCTGCTCCCAGGGCTGTGAGAACCCAGGGAGACCAGCTGGAAGGTCTTCTTCTTAGACAGTCTGCTATTTTTTTGCCATTTAATTATACATATAGCTGTCTTTTCAATGTCTCTCTTCCTCACCAGAGGGCAAGGATGGCACATGCATGGAACCCCCAGGGCCTGGTATGTGAGCAGGTGAGTGGATGCTGCCTGCTCACCAGGTGAGTCATCCCCACAGGTGCTGGACCTGGAGTTGGGGCCTTGGCTTTACCTGCTCACAGGCAAACACGACACAGTGTGTCTGCTGAGCAGCTGCAGGAGCAATGACCGGTAGGGGTGCCATAGGGACCCCTCACTAACGGGAGAGAAGACTGGAGCGGGGCTTCCTGGAGGAGATGAGATCTGAGCTGAGACGAAAAGAGGAAGCATGCTCAGAAAGAGGATTCATCAAAGAGACGGCCGTGGGGCAAACCTTCTGACCGTGCATCTAGGGCCAGGCCTGGCCTGCGCCTGGGTCTTCCGCTGGTCTTGGCAGCATCAGCCTGGCGGGGGCAGCAGCCTGGACACAATGCAGCCTTGATACTCCTCACCAGCATGGTCACAGACCACTATTCATAGTGCTTCCCTTGGAAAGGCAGTTCAGTTCAGTCGCTCAGCCGTGTCCGACTCTTTGCAACCCCATTGACTGCAGCACGCCAGCCCTCCCTGTCCATCACCAACTCCCGGAGCATACTCAAACTCATGTCCGTTGAGACAGCAGTGCCATCCAACCATCTCATCCTCTGTCGTCCCCTTCTCCTCCAGCCTTCAGTCTTTCCCAGCATCAGAGTCTTTTCCAATGAGTCAGTTCTTTGCATCAGGTGGCCAAAGTATTGGAGTTTCAGCTTCTGCATCAGTCCTTCCAATGATTAATCAGGATTGATTTCCTTTAGGATTGACTGGTTGGATCTCCTTGCTATCCAAGGGACTCTCAAGAATCTTCTCCAACACCACAGTTCAAAAGCATCAGTTCTTCAGCACTCAGCCTTCTTTATAGTCCAACTCTCACATCCATACATAACTACTGGAAAAACAATAGCTTTGACTAGATGGACCTTTATTGGCAAAATAATGTCTCTGCTTTTTAATGTGCTGTCTAGGTTGGTCAGAACTTTCCTTTCAAGGAGTAAGCTTCTTTTAATTTCACGGCTGCAGTCACCACTGCAGTGATTTTGGAGCCCCAAAATATAAAATCTCTCACTGTTTCCATTGTTTCCCATCTATGTGCCATGAAGTGATGGGACTAGATGCCATGATCTTAAAGCCAAGAAGAATTAAAGAGCCTCTTGATGAAAGTGAAGAAGGAGAGAGAAAAAGTTGGCTTAAAACTAAGATCATGGCATCCAGTCCCATTACTTCATGGCAAATAGATGGGGAAACAACGGACAGGTAGGTGCTATTTGATAATAGTATGAGGCCTGATCCTCAGGGCTGGCTCCCAATCCAGCTTCACTCTGCTGCTGCTACTGCTGCTAAGTCGCTCCAGTTGTGTCCGACTCTGTGCGACCCCATGGACGGCAGCCTACCAGGTTCCTCCATCTATGGGATTTTCCAGGCAAGAGTACTGGAGTGGGGTGCCATTGCCTTCTCTGAGCTTCACTCTAGACCAGGGATTTTATCTTATTTGTCAACTTTGATCAAATGGTTACCTTGTGCTCTGTGTTGACAAGGATTCTAGTGTTCTGTATGAGCTCAGTGGGAAAGATTGATAGGTGAGTGATTAGTGATGTCGGAAAGATTGGTGATTGATTAGTGATGTCTGCTGTAAGTGCGGAAATCACGTGTAGGGGCGTGTGTGCCATAGACTTAAACATTTTTGCTCTAGACTGTAGACCACACTGTGTCAGACAGGAAAGGGTCTTGGCTATTACTGGGGCAAAAAACCTCTTGTGTGATGAAAGGGAAACCAAGGAAGAGCTCAGGGGTGAGCAGAGCAGGAAGACGCTCAAGCCCCAGCTGGCTAGGCTCTTGGCCCTGCCCACGCTGCCTCTTTTTGCTTCTGGCTGAGAGGCTGCCCTAGTCAGGAGGCGGCTCGCAGCCCAGGCTGGGGAGTGAGCATCTGCTTTCGATGTGCAGGAAGTAGCCCAGGAGGCTGGAACCTGTGGGCCAGTGGAGGTGGGGAGGAGGGGGCACTCTGGGGACCAGGGTCGGGGTTCCCGTCCAGCCCCCCAGTCTTGCTGTGTGACCTTAGGTGAGTCACTGCATCTCTCCAACCTCATCCGTGAAATGGGGTTGATCAACTTGTGTTAAGGTTAGGAGGGAGCCTCCCTTCTACAAATATTTGTGAGCATAGATTATAAGACAGGCTTGGTGCTGGTGAGTGAAACTGTCACGGGTGAGCAAGACACATGCAGGCCCCACCCATATGTTTGCTTGCAGGGACAGGCTTTGCTCAAATTGTCACCCACTGAAACAGTGGAATCAAACACTAAGGGCGTGGGGCTCCAAGGGGCAGAGTCAAGTCTCGGTGCACTAGAAAGTGGCAGCGTGGGGGTGGGGTTATTGCTGGGGTGGTCCTGCCCCATGGAAGCAACCGGCTGAGGGACGAGCGTGGGATACAGGCTACATCCCACCTCAAAGGATGCCCTTTCTCTGAATCCCACCGAGGCGCCGATGGGCTGCGGCTGCCTTGCTTCCTGGCCCCCTGCTTGTCGCCCAGGAGAACCCTAGGGGCAGCAGCCAGGGTTAGAGGGCCACGGAGCCCACCCAGGACAATGTCCTCTGTGTCAGGCTCCCTGGGTAGTATTGTCTTGCCAGGCCTCAGTGTTCCCTTCTGTAAAATGGACACACTGGGTGCTGGGAGAAGACCCTGCCATCTACGCTGTGCCTCTGGGTTGGCACCCCTTGAATTGGGCAAGTATTCAGGGGTCGCCTACTCCAGGGTGATTTCTCAGGGCTGTGATCACACATGAGAGCCCAGGGAGACCCGCTGGGCCCCTGGAGGAGGCCCCCTGGAAGGTCTCCTTCTTAGACAGTTTGCTACTTACTGCTATTTAGTTATATGTGTAGCTGTGTTTTAAATGTCTCTCTTTCTCACCAGAGGGCAAGGATGGCACGTGCATGGTACCCTTGGGGACTGGTGCGTGAGCAGGTGAGCGGATCTCAGAGCCAACTTGTTCTGGGGAACCTGACCTCCCAGACTGGCAGATCCAGGAAGTGCCCCTTCACTTGGCCTGACCAGAGTGGCCCTGCCTGGCTCAGGGTAGGGGTGGCCAGGATGTCCTGTGCAGCAGGAGGGCTGCTGGAAGGAAGGGAAGGGCTGGGGCTGGGTGGGCGGTGGGCACAGTGTGGGGGCCTTGGGACCCTGGGGACAGGAACGCAGTGACTGGTTCCTTCTCGTCTCCTGGTGGCTGCAGACTGCCCCCGCCCCCATTCCTGCATGCTTTCTGCCCACAGTCCTGGATGCTGGACCCAGTACTGAGGCCGGGGTATGTTCTGGTCACCCCTCGGCTGTCCCCTCCAGTCCTCCACCTCCTGGTGCTAGGACCCTCCTCCCGAAGGTTCTCCGGGAGTCTGCAGGGGGGATTGCTGCAAACCGGGATGTCCTGTGACCACTTGGTTGTGTCTTTCCATGTCCCCGGCTCCGGGCTGGGACGGCTGGGGTGAAGGGTCTGGATTCTGGGCCTCCCGGCCAGGCCAGCGCCCAGGAGGGTGCCCCGAGCCCAGCTCTGTGGGCCTTGGCACAGGCCGGCTCTTCCCCAGGGCCGGTGTTTTGCAATCCTTCTTGGCCACTGACTCCCGTTTCTCTGGCAATTGCAGGTTTTCTCGGCTGTGATTTGGACAATGTTTTTTCCCTTCCAAACAACCACTCTGGAAAAAGGGACTCTAACTTTGAACGAGCTGGCTTCGATTGTTCCACTTCTTTCCACAAACAGCACCCCCTTCTCACTCCACCCCACAATGCCCTCGCCCAGCATTTCTAATCCAGCGATGCCTGGGGGTCACTCTGGGGCGGGGATCGTGGGCAGGGATTGCGGGCAGCGACCGCTGACCTCTGGGGCCTGGCGTCTCAGCTTCGGGGGCCACACTGTCCAGTCGCTTCAGAGTGGTCCCCAGTCATGTGCAGGCTCCTGAGGGAGTTTCCTGAGCACCTACTATGTGCCAGGCACTTGCTGGACACCTCTCATCATTCCCGCCAGAGGAGGGCGACTGGCGAGGACAGGACTGGGCTTTGGAGGTGAGTCTGTATCCGTGCGCCTGCCCCGCTGTCTCTGAGCATGTGGAAAGCGCAGCCCTGCCCACAACTCTTCAGATTCCTCCTGGGGCGGCTCTGTACAGCTTTATCCAGAGTGGCCTTCACCTGGACACCCACCTCGGACTGTTCACGTCTGCTCACAAATGACTCTCACTCCCATTCCGGGCGTCACGGGCCCCGGCTCAGAGAAGTCAGGGAACTTGCCTGAAGCCACACAGCTGTAGCAACACGGGGCTGGGACTGGACATGGGGTGGTGTGAACGCTGGCTGAGGAGGGCTGAGGGGCCCTCGGTTCTAGTCCAGCAGCCTGAGGGTCAGGAGTGAGCTCTCTCCAGGCAATGGGCCTGGCCCCAGAAACCAGCTCGTCACCCCGTCCCTCTGCAGGGGGTGGTGGGCCACTGGAGGGGTCCTTGGGCTCAACTCCGGCTTCAGTGAGGAGGAAACGGAATTCATGGTTCACCAGGGCATCAGAGGTGGCAACGGGGCCGGGGCTGCAGTTTCCTGGGCCCCAGGATTTAGTGAGGTCAGGGCAGGCAGGAGGGCACGCTGTGCTTCTCTTTGGGAGGATGGTCCCTGGCAGACACCGTCCTCCTGGCATCTTAGGCTCTGCCAGCTGAAGACTAGAAAGCTGGTCCCTGTGAGCACTTGGGGGCCCCTGGACTTCTGGGATCCTTGAATTTCACATCTGCGCTCTGTAATTCTGCTGTCTCTGTGGCCGTAGCTCATGGGGAGAAGGAGTCACGTGATGCTGGGCACACATGCTTCCTCCGGGCAGCCCCCCTGGGCTGCATCTGGCAACTTGAGGCTTCCGTGGCTGCACACTCCTTGTTCCGAGACCTCATCCTCGTGGGACTTGCCCTGTGGCTTCTGCACAGCTCCGGGTCGTTTTCCAGGGGCTCTCCAGAGCCCCGCCCTGGTCCCGGTCCTGCCCTCACCTGCATCCTTCCTCCGGCCCGCTGTCCGTGGTCCCAGTGCCTGACAACTGCTGGTGGATGCTTCCCGAATAAAGGGACAGGCTGCATAGAGTAGAATGTCCCTGTGCAGAAATCTATTGGCATTTTAGTCTTTTTTTTGCCGACGATGACGTGAACTTGTATTGATTCAAGCAAAAAAGCCAGATACCTTGTCATTTAAAAAAAGGACTAGCTCCCACTTTGCTGTGTGTAGCTGCAACCTGGGAAGATGCTATGGAAGGCCATGTTTCGAGTGGTTTTACAAGCCGACCTCTATGTGCCAAGATTTCGGGAGCGAGGAGCTGGGCTTATGACTCCTGGAGTCCCTCCCAGCCAGCCACAGGCTCCTGGCTGTGCTTGCCAAGCAGTCCCTGAAATGTACTCAGACTCCGAGAGGGGACAGGGGCCCAGCCAAAATCCTAGCCCCGGACAGTGCTGGGAAGGCCCAGGAATGTTGATCATCTGCCCTTGACCTGGTGAGCAGGGCAAGCGAACCCTGGACACTGGCCCCCATGGGCGGGCAGCCTTTCAGGCCAGCTCTGAGGGCTACCCCGCCACGCTTCCTGTGGGCGGGTCACACCCTTCAACCCCTGTGGGATCTGCTCTGTGCAGGGCCAGGCCCAAACCCATCTGGGGTCCCCATGTACCCAGAGACCCCACACCATCCCCTGGGGACCTTCTGCAGCCTCTGATGGCTCCCCTGCTGGGAGTTTGGGGGTGACGCCGAGGAGGCCAAGGAAGCCAGCTTAGCCGTCCCGCCTTCTGTTCTAGCCCTCGGAGTAAACAGGAACATTAAATCACTACTTGGGGGTCAGAAAACTGGAAATAATCAAAACACAGTGTCCTGTCCTCGGCCCGGGCGCTGGGCTGCTTGTCCCCAGCCCAGCCCTGCCGCCTGGGGCTTTCCCGGCCTCGGCTCCACCCAAGACGCTGCCCCCGCCACCTGCCTCATGGGCCCGGGTGACCACAGTGGCCCACGCCCCAGGGTTCAATTAGTGAGACGCCCGGAGAGCTGGCAGTCACCCCCCATGCGGGCACCACTTGGCTGGGGACCTCACCGGCAGCCCTGAACCCCCACCCGCCCTCTGATCCCAGGTGATGGGGGGGGTGTGGGGAGGGCCTCAGGGGGTGGCAAGCGGGGGCGGGGCGGGGGGCTTGTACCTGGTGCCCTGTCTCTGCTTCTAGGGCAGGCGTGGCCTGAGGGCTGGCCACACCACATGCCCACCACCAGGGTAGTTAGATGGCCTAGGGCACACGGAGGTGGGGGGTGGGCAAGGGTCTTCTCTCCCAGGGCATTCAGATAACGTGCCTTCCTGAGTGGGCCTCATCCCCAGGGGGCACTGCAAATCTTGTGGGTCTCCTGGGACTCTGCAAGGGCCAAGTCCTAAGGGGAAACTGAGGCTCGGCCAGCGAAAGCAGGCTTTGAGGCTTAGCCCCAGGGTTCCTGCACCTACCTTCCCACGGCCCTGGGATGTTTTCCAAGGCTGGTTCTACTCTGGGAGGTCACGGTGGCAGGGGGGCAGGGGGGTGCGGGGGGGAGCTGGGGGAGCGGGGAGAGGAGGAGGCCCCCTGGGCTGGGAGGTACAAGGTCCTGGCTCTGTGCCCAGCCCAGGATATGCGCTGCTGAGCCGCCTCGGACACACCTCTGCCCTCTCTGGGCCTCCACCTCCCCACGTCAGGTGGCCTCTGAGGGTTGTCTCATCTCTCAGATCCCACCCGCAGTGAGAAGACAGGGGACCCCCAGGGATGGCCACAAAGGACTCATGGCCGCACCTGAGCCTCACGTGGTCACAGATTCCCCGAGGTCCTGCTGCACGACCCCCCGAGAGCTGGGGTGCTCCCGAACCCCACCCTTGACTGTGAGCTGCAGCCCCTGAACAGGCTGGGGCCCGAGAGAGGAGTCCCACCGGGGTCTGAGCCCTCCGGGGCCGGATGGTGGCCGAGTGGGAGGGTGCAGACAGTTGCGATGCAGCGGGAAGAAGCATGCCCACCCGACTTGGAGCCCCGGGTGGGGACGCTGGGGGGCTTGGGCCTGTCTGCTGGAGCTGCTGGTCTGGTGGGGTGGCCGAGGGGGACACAAATGCTAGTAGCCCTGGAGACTCGGCGGCGTGGGGTGGACGGGCCGGGGCAGGAAGTGGCCTTCTCGGCCTGGCGCTCAGAGGCGCTATCTGGGCTGGGTCTGGCACTCTGAAGGGGGGCAAGGCTGCCAGGGTGGGCTGTGGGAGGCTCACCCGCAGCGGGAGGCTGGGGTGGCCACTCCTTCATTAACTCGCCTCTAGATCTGGGACCCGGCCCGACTGTGTGCCTTCTGAGTGTGTCCACCACCTTGCAGTTTCCTTGAAGCCAGCTTGTGATGGAGGTGTGACTGTCCCCATTCTCCTGATGAGGAGACTGAGTCCTGGGGAGGCAAGCAGCTTGCTGAGTTTGCAGTGGCGTTTTAGAGTCAGTGGGGGAACGAGCTGGCCCTGGCGGCTCTAAGGACCTGGCTCCTTCCTTGTTGGGACTGTTGTCTCTCATCCTCCGGTGATGGGCTGGTCTGTCCATCTGTGCTCTCCCCTGGTCCTTCTCCTCCCCCTGTGCTCAGCTGTGGCCTCCAGCAGCAGTGGAGGGGGCACCCTGGCATCTCAGCTCTGCTCCCTGCTGGCGCTGCTCCTGGGTTGGGGGCAGTGCTTTCTGGCTTCCCCTTCCCTCTCGCCAGAGGGGAGAAAGGACTTCCCAGAGCGAGGGAAGGTCCCAGGGCCAGCAGCCATGGCAAAGATGGAGGTTTGAGACTGATGCATCATTCAAGCCAGAGCTGGGCTGGGGCTGGGGAAGAAACGGCTCCACTTTCAGGGTCTTGGGCTTCCCTGGTGGCTCAGAGGGTAAAGCGTCTGCCTGCAATGCCGGAGACCCGGGTTTGATCCCTGGGTCGGGAAGATCCCCTGCAGAAGGAAATGGCAACCCACTCCAGTATTCTTGCCTGGAGAATCCCATGGACAGAGGAACCTGGTAGGCTATAGTCCATGGGGTTGCAGAGTCAGAGACGACTGAGCAACTTCACTCACCTTACAGGGTCTTAGTCCCTGGGAAGAGGTGAGGCTGGCTGCGCTGGGGGCTGAGTTGGGTGGTGGTGATGGCTTGGAGCGAGAGGTGGGGCAGGAATGCAGGAATGGAATTCCTGGAAGGAGGTCCCTGCCCTGGGGGGTCGGGAGGGAGCTGACTTCCCGCCTGCGGCCCTTCCCCTTGTCCTGCCTTCCAGGCCCCACCTGTCCACCTCTGGCACGAGCATCACTTTGCCTGATGGAGTGGGTCTGGTCACAAGTAGCAGAGAATCAAGGCCCACCTGTCCCACCCCAGGGCCAGACCTCAGCAGTGGCCGCGGGAGCAGGTATGTCAGTACCAGCTCCCTCACCCTTCAGGTGGGACGTCCATAAAAGGTGGATTGATTATTATTTGTATTGTTGCAGTGCTTGCCCAGCACCCTTTTCTTCCACCCTCCCCACAAACGTCACTCTTTCCTGAGCTCTGCCTGTACCCTCCGGCGCTCCCTCTCCCCACCCACCCCGAGCAATCCCACCCATGCCCGCAGCCTTGGGTCCCCGGGCAACGTGCTCTGGTTCCCACCGCGGTAACGCTCAGCTGGCTCCTGCCTCAGCCCCTTGTGCATCCTGACCTGCTGCTCTGGGACCTTGTCTAGGGTCTGGTGAGGAGGAGGGTGGAGAGATGGGGTACACGGCGGCTGGAGGCTGGGGTGGGGAGGAAGGAGGGGTCCAGGTTCTGGCATGGGTGATGGGTCATGGGTGATGGGTACGTGGGGCGCCATTCACTGGGAATGGCCGTTCACCATTCTATGAAGGCATATGAGACTGCCTTCCCAGACTGCCTTGCAGCCCAGGGGTGGCCACAGGAGCCAGGCCTGACTAGTGTGACTCAGGGGACAGAGAGGTGAGGGGGACATTCACTGGAGGGCTTCTGGGAAAGGCTGTGTCCTCCCTGAGATGGGGAGCTGTCCCTGCCCCTCTTCCTGTTTCCGGCCTCTGGACATTGTTTGCGAACTTGGTGTTTGGAGCCAGGGCAGCCTTCTTGCAGCAATGAGGTCATGGGCAAGAGAAATCACCCGGGTCTGGCCCTAGGACAGTGGGACCAGTGTCATAGCCAGACTTCAGACTCCTTGTTATGCTGGAGAAACAAACCCCTCTTTGGCTAAGTCACCGTTCACTGGGCCTTCTATTATTTGCAGCCCAATGCATTCCTAAATAATATAGGATTTGCTACCACGAGTGGGGTTGGAAGCGATTTCCCAGGACCCAGGCCACAGAGTCCGCTGGGGCAGGAGGAGACGGGGAACATGATGCAGCTGGGATGCTGGGTCGGAGGGGCGTCGAGGTGGGGCAGCTTTGGGTGGTGGCCAAGGCTGCAGGCATGGGTGGGATTGCTCGGGGGTGGGTGGGGAGAGGGAGAGCCGGAGGGTGCAGGCAGAGCTCAGGAAAGAGTGGCGTTTGTGGGGAGGGTGGAAGAAAAGGGTGCTGGGGAAGCACTGCAACGATACAAATAATAATCAATCCATCCTTTATGGAGCTGCTGCTAGACCCGAGAGGCTGGAATTTGCATGGACTGTCTCATCCATCCAGTCCTCGCCGCCACCTGGTGTGTGAGGCACTGTCATCGTGGCTGTTTTATAGGTGACAACACAGAGGCTCCGAGAAAGAGCCACAGGGACCCCAGAGCACAGAGAGCATCCTGGGGGGACCGGAGGGCCTCAGAGGGGGTGCTGCTGCAATAGGACCCGCAGGATGTTGTAGATGCGGCGGCCAGAGTGGGAGGTGAGGCTCTCCAGGCAGAGGGGAGGAAAGAGTGGGGTCTGGCTGGGCCTCAGGATGCTCAGGCCGGCGGGGGGTGGGGGGGCTGCTGGAAATCAGGTGAGGGGATAGCTGGGGCCTGGAGTGCCAGCCTGGGGGAGGCGCCGCGTGACCGGGGCCAGCTCGCCATGCAGAGCGGCCAGAGCTGAGGCTGCAGCTGACCCTGGGGGGAGTGGGGGCTCGGGCGTCACACCCCCCTGCCCAGATGTCTCTCGGGCGGAGGCGAGGCAAGACCACAGTCGGAGCCCTTGGCCTGTGGCCACGGCAAACAACTTGTCCTCATTGTCATTGAGTAACTGCAGTTGGGCCCTTTGGTCCAGGCCATTTCAGGACAGAGGGCTGCCGGCAGCTTGGGCGGGGTGGCAGGGGACCCCTTGACTCACCAGCCTGGGGCCAAGCCCCCCATGGCTGTGGCCCAAAACCTGCTCCTGGACGGGAGGCCCGTGGGCCAGCTGGGCCGGGAAGGCTGAGTCTGGATGACAGCTATTCCAGGGAGCCCTGGTTGTCCCTCGGCAGGGGGAGGGTGGACATGGAGCTTACGGGGCAGCCACTGGTTAAGGGGGTGCAGGGGGAGGAGCCCTGGGTCGGGGCGGGTGCACCTTCAGTGCCAGTGACCACTCCTGCCGCCGGCTGGATGGCATCAGGAGACCCTCATCCTGGAGGATGGTGGCCGGACCCACGAGAAAGGACTGAGGGGGAGAGCTAGGTGGTCAGACAGCCACCCCCACCCTCGGGGTGAGCTCTCAGGCGGGCCCTGCCCTGCTCCAGTTTCCCCATCCATCAAGTGGGTACAGTATTCTCCATCCTTTGGGGAAAGCCGTGAGAATTAAGAGAGGATTCATGCAAAGTCCCAGGCCCACAGATTTCGCAAACAATTAAAGTTTCAAAAATCAACTTTAGTTCCTGTCGTCGGGTGCCAGCTTCATATTTTGCCAAATGAGAACACTGAAAACAAAAACAAAACATCAGCTACCATCTACTGTGACCGGCGCTTCACAAAAGAAGCGGCATTTGGACACGGAAAGGGTTGGAAGCCTCTGCAAGGAGAGGGCGGGCCCGGAAGTCCTCGGCCACGTTCTTATTTCTGCCCTGCACTCCTGGGACCAGGCGCAGGCGGCCCCAGCGCCGGCCTGGGGCTCAGCAGGTGCCTTCTTGGTGGGGCTGGGTCTCCCCCCATCTCCTCACCAGCCACTTCCAGCTCAAAACTGGAGAATTTACCATCTTTCAGGAGGACTTACCATCTTTCAGGAGGAGTCTCTCTGATCAAAGGGTCCCCCTCCCACCCCGACACCCTCGTGTGGTTAGTCGCACCCAGACTCTCCCTGCACTTCCTCCCACATTTTCTCAGCAGATGAGGTGCTTTTGGGAAGAAGAACCTGGCTACACCAGGTCCACTGCAGGAGACGCCGGACTGAACACGCAGACCCCTGAGGTCGGGTGCCTGCCAACCCCTTAGTGCCCTGGGGCTGGGCTGACACCTGGAGGGTGGGAGACCCGGACTCACAGAGGTGCTGAGTGGCACAGCTGAGGTCCCCCCACCATCTGCTGGGCAGGTTCCTGAGGCAGGTGATGGAAACCCAGGTGGAGAGCCCTCCCTCCCCTGCAGAATCAAAGGTGCAGACGAAGGTGGGCATCAGTCCTTTGCTTCCTCCCAAGGTCACTGGCCCTGGGCTCTCCTTCCTTCCTGGAGGATCTCTGGGGCTCTGTGGGGCTTGGGAGGCTAAGCCTGGCAGGGACCCATGGTGTGGGCCTCCACGTGGCTAGTGTTACAGCTGCACACAGGCACCTGCGTGCATGCGCACACACACACACACACACACACACACACACACACTTCCTCTTCAAAGCCCCCTCCCCTGGGTGGGAGTCTGCACACCCATGGCACCGCCTTCCTCAGGGGGCCCCTTTGGCTACGCTGCAAGGAGAGAGAGAACTAGCTTCAGGGAGAGAACTCGGACAGACCTGGGTTTGAGACGCATACCTTTCCAAGTCTGCAGGCATTTCTCAGGGCCCAGGAGCAGGACGCCAGGCCCCCGCCGATTACTGGTGGGTCACAGATGCTGGGTATGAGTCCTGAGCGGTTGTGCAGCTTCAGGACACCTGTCCACCACGAAGCGGGAGGGAGGGGCGGGGGTGTCACGTCAGCTCACCGCTGCAGCAAAGAACCCTCAGCGGCTCACACAGCACAGGGGTTTACCTGCTCGTGTCTCAGTCCATGCAGGTGTGCAGAGATGGGGCTGAGCTCCTGGGTCACTCAGGATCCCAGGTCGACTCCCATCGGTGGCTTCACGGACAGGAAGGATTTTCGGAAGTGGGCTGGAGGGCCATACTTGGGGAAGGGAGGTGGGGGAAGCGGGAGGGGGCGGAGCTCGGCCAAGCCCAGCTGCGCTGAAGCCTCCTCGAGTCCTCGGCCCACCCCACTGGGAGCTCCGGAGCGGGTGGGCCCTTCCGCGCGGTCTTGAGTTTGCATGAGGACAGCTGGACCTTTGCTCTCACGCTGGCCACTCCCCGGTGTGAGGGGTCCTGCGGGAGAGGGGCTGACCCTGGGCAGCTCTCTTCAGGACACGTGTTCTCAAAGGGCTGGAAATTGAGGCCTGTCTTTCGGGGACAAGGTCCTGCCGGGGTATCTGGGCAGCACCCCGCGGCTCCAGGGCGGGCGGCCCCGTGCACGGCTCAGACCCTCCCGAGTTCTGGGGAGGAGTCGCTTCCTCTGGGCTCCGCGGGTCTCTCTCCCTAACAGAAGTCAGAAGAGGACGGTTCCTGGACAAACAATCGCCCCGCCGCCTCTGCTGCTGCGGGCCTTCAGGCGGCAGTGCCACTCATCACCTCCTTTCTCGGCTCTCAGTTCTAGGCGCCCCGCGTCCTCTCGCTGACCACGTCTGCTCAGCACCTGGGAGCTCACCTGGGGGCTCAGCCGGAACATCATCCCTGGAATATCTGAGCCCTGGGTCACCACGTCTGCTCAACTGTGGCGGCTGCACCTCTGCATTTTACCATTGACACGGGGCAAAGGGGTGCCAAGGCGTGCCCCGTGGGACCTCCTGTAGGTCCCCTGAGAGCCAGCCACACTTCTCCTCATCTCCACCGAGGAGCAGCAATTCTGGCTCCTGCTAATGAGGCTCCATCCACCCCACTAGGATAATGATGCCCCTTCTCTCTGCAGCTCTCTTGGCCCAAGAGGCCAAAGTGCCCGGCATCTCTCTCTTGGCCCAAGAGGCCAAAGTGCCCAGCATCCTCTGTGGCTTGGAGGTCAGTGAAACTCTCACTGTGTCCCCAGTGGAAGCTCTAACAGAGCCCCGGCCTGCAGGCACAGGAAGCACAAGCCCCCAGCGGTCTCCAAGCGACGTGGTAAATGTGACCACTCCTGCTTCTACCCAGCGGGGACAGAGAAATGTCACTGACTGAGGTGTTCACTGAGCCCTGGGGACATCACCGCATCCTGGCGAGGAACTGCCTTGAGCGGCCCTTCACTCTGCCTTGGGCAGGCCATCCCGTCACACCATCAGGCCGGCAGCCCCGGGTGGTGCGGTCCACGATCTGACAGTGGACTCTACTGCGGTTATAGGCTCAGGCAGCACCCCACTTCCTACAGAGTGGGTCTGTGGTTTGATATGATGGTCCACGGGCCTCACGCCAAGGGACTTTGCATTCTGTGAGCTCGAAGAGGGTGATGCCGGCTGAGGCCCTGTGGGAAGAAAAGGTAACCTACACCTCTTACACTATTTCTTGATTCCTCATTGCCTCTTCCAGGATGGAAGCAGTCCAGGGAAGTTAACTTGCTTCTAAGAGGCTGGTGGGTTTCCTTCAGGAATGAGGCCCTACTAGGGTCTCAGCATGGGGCCCTGTTGCTGGAAGGTTGGACAAACAGCTGTGGCACAAGCTAGACCAGCCTTGGAAAGTGAGAACCCAGGCAGCTGGGCTGCCTTAAGCTCTCTCGATGGCTATTGCAGTCGCATGCCCACTGTTCCAGTGTGGGGGTGGCCATTCAGGGGCTGGCTGCGGTCAGAAGGCTGTCTCTCTCTCTGTTGTTGCTATTCAATCGCTAACTCATGTCTGACTGCTTGCAACCCCATGGATTGCAGCTCCCAGGCTTCCCTGTCCTTCATTATCTCCCGGAGTTTGCTCAAACTCATGCCCATTGTGTCGATGATGCCATCCAATCATCTCATCCTCTGTCGCCCCCTTCTCCTCTTGCCTTCAGTCTTTCCTGGCATCAGGGTCTTTCCTAATGAGTCAGCTCTTCACATCAGGTGGCCAAAGTATTGGAGCTTCAGCATCAGTCCTTCTAATGAATATCCAGAGTTGATTTCCTTTCGGATTGATTGGTTTGATCTTTCTGCAGTCTTATCCAGCACCACAATTCGAAAGTATCAATTCTTCAGCGCTCAGCTTTCTTTATGGGCCAGCTCTCACATCTGTACATGACTACTGGAAAATACACAGCTTTGACTATACAGATCTTTGTCAGCAAAGTGATATCTCTCCGTTTTAATAAGCTGTCTAGGTTTGTCTTCGCTTTCCTCCTAACGAGCAAGCATCTTTTAATTTCATGACTACAGTCACCGTTTGTGGTGATTTTGGAGTCCAAGAAAATAAAATCTGTCACTGTTTCCAGTTTTCCCTCATCTTTTTGCTGTGAATTGATACTGGATGCCATGATCTTAGTTTTTTGAATGTTGAATTTTAAGCCAGCCTTTTCACTCTCCTCTTTCACCCTCATCAAGAGGCTCTTTAGTTCCTCTTCACTTTCTGCCATTAGAGTGGTATCATCTGCATATCTGAAGTTGTTGATATTTCTCCTGGCAATCTGGATTCCAGCTTGTGGTTCATCCACCCCAGCATTTTGCCTGAGGTACTCTGCATAGAAGTTAACTAAGCAAGGTGACATATAGCCTCGACGAACTCCTTTCCCAATTTGGAACCAGTCCATTGTTCCTTGTCCAGTTCTAAATGTTGCTTCTTGACCCGCACACAGATTTCCCACTCTTCAGGGCGATTCCTGGAAGGGGTGTTTTCTAGTGGATATTTTAAAAAATCATTAAAGCATTATTTATTTATTTGGCTGTGCTGGGTCTTAGTTGTGGCATGCGAGATCTCTAGTTGTAGCATGTGAGCGCTTAGTTGCAGCATGACCAGGGATTGAACCCAGGCCCCCTGCATTGTGAGTGTGGGGTCTTAGCCACTGGACCACCAGGGAAGTCCCTCTGGGGGGTGTTAACATATAATACCTGATGTTTTCTCCACATATGCACACTCCATCCGCACACTTCCACCCCAGGATCCCTGAGCTTCTATTTCTACTCCCAGGCCTCTGGCCAGGTGACGGAGCGATTAGTCACTGCGCACGCATCCAGCTATACTCTAACTCTGGGCTCCTTCTCCTTCCACACAGAGTGGACGACTGCCCTAAGTCTTGCGGCTTTATTTGCAAGACTCTCCCTTTCTATTGCTCTCAAGGCCATTACAGGCGGTTTGGAGCAGCCAATGTCCGTTTTCAGTTCGCACCCATTTCCTGAACCATCGCTGTGCTCACCATATACTATCCCTCCATGAGCCAAGCTCACACTGTCCCTCATCAGCTGGTCATGAAAATTTCACGTGGTTAGAAGTGTGAGCTGAAGGAGAGGAAGCGGCATCATCTAGTCCTTAACTAAACTGTGCTCAATCTGAGGCGTGGCACGCAGGGGTTTTATGCTGGAGTACTGCTGGGCTTTCCCATTCTACTGGTTTCCTCTACTCTGCATTGTTCACTGAAGAAGGCTTTCTTATCTCTCTTTGCTATTCTCTGGAACTCTGCATTCAGTTGGGTGTAACTTTCCCTTTCCCCTTTGCCTTTCACGTCTCTTTTCTCAGCTATCTGTAAGCCCAATATGGGGAAAAAGTGGAAAGAGTGACAGATTTTTTGGGGGGTGGGGGCTCCAAAATCACTGTGGGTGTTGACTGGAGCCATGAAATTAAAAGATGCTTGCTTCTTGGAAGAAAAGCTATGACAAACCTAGACAGTATATGAAAAAGCAGAGACATTACTTTGCCAACAAAGGTCCATCTAGTCAAAGCTATGGTTTTTTCAGTAGTCATGTACAGACGTGAGAGTTGGACCATAAAGAAGTCTGAGGGCAGAAGAACTGATGCTTTGGGACTGTGGTGTTGGAGTAGACTCGTGAAAGTCCGTTGGACGGCAAGGGGATCAAACCAGTCAGTCCTAAAGGAAATCAACCCTGAATTTTCATCGGAAGGACTGATACTGAAGCTGAAGCTCCAATCCTTTGGCCACTTGATGTGAAGAGATAGTTGAATGGCATCATCGACTCAATGGACATGAGTCTGAGCAAACTCTGGGAGATAGTGGAGGACAGGGAAGCCTGATGTGCTGCAGACCATCGGGTCACACAGAATTGGACGCGACTTAGCAACAGAATGACCAGCAGCAACTGCTGGACTTAACTGACCTTATGTCTTGGCAGGTCTGACAGAACCCACTTCATGCTAGCAGATTCTGACCACATGGTCCCTTGGTTTCCCATGGCTGAGCACAGTCTCTGGGAGGGTCCACACCACGAGCTGTTTATTGAAAGACGCATAATTCTCCATTGTAGATGCCATGGGCTTGATCCAGAAATGGAAGCATGTGATTTGAGATTTTCCCATTGGGGTTTGCTGTAAAATCTTGGTGTCTTTTCCCACTGCTGATAACCTCTAAGGTCATAACATAGGACAGATCATATGGTCCAGGGGGCAAGGAAGCTTGTTCCGCAGCCTGAACCTGCTGCAGAGCCTCTTCCTGCTTCCAGGTCCCACTCAGAGTTAGCATTCTCTTGGGCCACCAGGTATGGGTGAATGTTGTCGTTGTCCAGTCACTTAGTCGTGTCTGACTCTTTGCGACCCCATGGACTGCAGCACATCAGGCTACCCTGTCCTTCACCATCTGCTGGAGTTTACTCAAATTCATGTCCATTGAATTGGTGATGCCATCCAACCATCTCATCCTCTCTCGCCCCCTTCTCCTCCTGCCCTCAGTCTTTCCCAATATCAGGGTCTTTTCTAATGAGCTGGCTCTTCTCACCAAATGGCCAAAGTACTGGAGCTTCAGCTTCAGCATCAGTCCTTCCCATGAATATTCAGGGTTGATTTCATTTAGGATGGACTGGTGTGATCTCCCTGCAGTCCAGGGGACTCTCAAGAAGATTTTTGAGAGTGAATACAGGCAAGTATCCCCAGGTGTGGAGCATGCTGCCCCGAAAACTCAGAGGCCTTCCGCACTTTGTGTTTCCTTCCTTGTGGAGCGGGTAGAGGAGGGGTGCAAGATGCAATGATTTGTCCTTTGCTTTTGAACAGATCCTGAGAGCACTGCCCTAGGTCACTGGATCGCTAATATTTGCTGATCCAGCAGGCATGCGAATCTTCACCGGGTTTATCTCTCTCCCTTTGGAGACGAGGCCTCCACTGTGTCCATCCAGCTCGTGTTGCATGGTAGCCTCTTGGTAGTGGACCAAAGTGATGTTCTGTGGGGCATCCAGCCAGGAATGTGATGGGGACTTCAGACTGAAATGTGTCAGGGATGAGAGAGAGCGCCGTAGTGCAAGACGAGATGTGTACTATAGTTCTTCCCGAGTCCATGAGAACTGTTCTGTACGCTCATTTCTTATGGGGATGAAAAGAACACAATGGTCCTGTACCTCGTGTCCCAGCCACATTCATCATCGCTAACAAAGACCACATCTGCTACAGGGGTTGCGGCTGGGGCAGCTACTGGCTTGAGTTAATGGTAATTCGTCACCACCGTGCAAAATCCTTCAGGGCTTTGGGGCGCTGACAGGCAGATGAAATGGAAATATGATGGGGACCGCACTCTGCGTCATTTACCTCTTGAAGGTGGCATTCGCGTGTGCCATTCTCTGGTGTGTGATTTTGGTTTTGGCCCAAGTGGGAGAAGGCAGTTTCAGATGAGGCCAAGGTCAGGGTGGTATCAACTACCAAACAAGTCTGTCCAAACTGTTCATTCCAGCTCCAGGGAAATGACCACTGGACCGCAGACTGGGGCCTCACAGGAAGCCACGCCCGGGTCAGGACTCCGTCGCCCCCAGCGGTCTCATTCTGTCAGGGTCATCTGGTCTCTGATATCATCATCAACTCGAATCTTGTGTCCAACAGCCTTTGGGGTGTCTGGGCATCCTCCTTTCTCAGTCTAAAGATGCTCAAGGCGCTCAAATCAGTAGCCTCACCCTCATGTGTGGAAGGACTGGCGCGTTACCGCCTTGTACACTTGCGGTGGCCCAGGGCCCTTCCTCCTGAAGAAGTGTCCGTCGGATTCCCGGTCTGAAAACTAGCTCCAGAGGGAAGCCAGGAGGGGAGCTGAGACTTTTTATTGGGGCAGCTACCGTCAGCATCCTGATCAGTCATTCTCGATTTCTTTTCACCGTGCAGGTTGCACTTTGCCCTCCGTGGCTGCCCAGCTGTTCTGCCCCATGCTCCAATAACCAGGTTAACCGTTTCCAGAGCCCCCGAATGCCACTGTGATCCTGTTGCTCATTAGACTGGTTATTGTTGTTTAGTCACCAAGTCATGTCTGACTCTTTGCGACCCCATAGACTATAGCCCGCCAGCCTCCTCTGTCCACCCAAGAATACTGGAGTGGGTTGCCATTTCCTTCTCCAGGAGATCTTCCCAACCCAGGGATTGAACCTGAGTCTCCAGCACTGCAGGCGGATTCTCTACCACTGACCCCTCTGGGAATGTCCATCACAGTGGTTCTTCTGTCTACTTTCCTACAGCTCCACGTTGCCCCCTTGCCTCTCCCATGTTACCCCCTTGCAGTCAGGGAGCCTGGTTCTGCAGGCTTAGCCCTGGCTGTCACTAGCCCTGGATCTGGAGGACAGACGTCACCGTGGTGTTCGAACTTTCCTTACATTCCTTCCCGCTTCGGTGAATGGTGTCCTTTCCAGGTCTCTGCATTCATTGTCAGCTTGAATCCTGTGTCCGACAGCCTTCCACGCGCCTGGGTCAGTTCCTATTGTGCTGGTCTCACCACTCTCGGAGCCTCGGGCGTCTTCCTGGATCTCCCCCATCTGACCAGCAGGCAAGGGGACCACGAAAGTAAGACACGTGAGACTTTGCTGTGGAGGGGTGAGTCTCACGTTGCATTGGGCAGAACTCAGCATCGGGAGAGGGGAATGATTTGATAACTACCCCGCTGGTCCCTGCCACCCCCCTCCAAGGTATCCTGGGCAAAAGAAGTAAGCTTGCCTCCAGTGGGCTGAACTAGGGGGCCTCACAGTTGGGCCCCACAGGACACCCTGCCAGCCTTCCCTGAGAACCTGCCTGCTTGAGGGCTCGGGATCCAGAGGGGCCCCAGCCTGGTGGGGAGGTTGACTCCTGAGTAAAGGATGGTCACCCTGGGGCACGGCTGAGCCCCTGCCGGAACAATCTGGAGGAGCAGTAAAGCCTTCTAGGGGAGGGGTGGACGGGGAGCATGCCAGGACAGGCACTCTGGCTGTCCCTGGGCACAGGCCCCGCAGGCTGACAGTGAAGCATGGCGCACACAGAGGGAGCAGCTTAGGCAAAGGTTCAGGGAACTGCGGCGACTCCGAGTGGCTGCGAGGCTGGGGAGGGGCCGGTGGGGAGGGCTGGGAGCACCCCGCTGAGGATCCAGAGGGGACACCCCCTGGTTCCCTGGCGCCTGACTCCCTTTTGCCACCCTACGCCTTGAGCACATCAGAGTCAACTTTCCAAAACAAACCCGGGCTGTGTCATGGCGGGATCGAAGCCCTCCCTGGCTCCCACCCCTCCAGAGCCCACACTCCTTCACTGGCACAGACTCCCCATCCAGGCTGAGTCCGCCCAGCACGGTTCCTGGACCCACCTCTCCACGGGGCTCCCAGCGGCCGGCTCTGGCCCTTATGTGGGTGTTCTGTTGTGGCTCAGCCGGTGGGGCCCTTCTGCTCCCCACTCGAGGCCTTTGCTCCTCTGTTCCCATCCACTGGGATGCTCATCCCCCATTGGTCTTCCAGTTGATTCCTACTTGGCCCTCAGGAGCCGCCTCCTCCAGGAAGTCTTCTCTGATTCCCTCCCCAGCACAGTGGCTGGCCCATTTGGTCATCCTGAAAGATGGCTGCCATCGTTGGCCAGCACCATCTCCTGCTCCAGGTGGAGACTCTGCGAGCAAGGCCAGGGGCCACGCTGGACTCCTCTCTGGGGTCCCAGCCTGCAGCCTGCAACCCAAAGCTGAGCAGCCCACAGGCTGGATGAGAAGAAAGCGAGGAGATGACGCCCTTAAGCTCTGCAAAGACATTTTCCCAAGCAGCTGGCAAGGCCCCCACCCGCTCTGGGGGATTTTCCAATCTGCTCCAAAAAGGCCCAGCTCTGAGCATACTGGGATCATTCCGGGACACGGCGAGGCCCACTTCACTAGCCCTGGCCACGGGCAGAGCATGTCTGAAGGTCCCTTCTCCTGCTTTTCCTCTTCCCCCCCTTTTCCCTCCTGCTTTTCCTGGCAGCGGGGCAATTGGAGATGAGGCGAGATGAGCCTCCCAGAGCCCTTCTCTCCTTGGCAGCCTCTGGCCCCATCCCAGACCTCATCCCAGCACAGGCAGCATCCTTGTGTGGCATAGAGGCTAGCACAACCTGGATGACTCGCAGCGCCAGGGACCTGCAGAGACGATGCTGGCAAGGGGGTGGGGGTGCGACTGTATCTCGGAGGGTGGGTGCCAGGGAACCTGGGCTGCCTGCCCTGCTCCCCTCCGTTTCGTGTTCCTGGGCCTGTGTGTTGGGGACGGGGGTTGCCGGGAGCTGGCTGCTGGCAGCGGGGGTGCTCCTACTGGTCCAGGGGTGGAGGGGGAGGCTATGGATGGCCAGGAGCAGGGTGTGGGTGGAGGCAGAGGGAAGAAGGGACTGGGTCAGCTGTGCCAACGTGACGGGCATCTCCTGGGATTTCCAGAGACCGAGCGGAAACTCTTTGCAGAGGGGCTTGTTCCTCGCTCTGTCTGGCACCGCCTGGGACCTTCTGGGAGTTGTTTTGCTCGTGGTAATTGGTGAGAAGTTTGTTTCTAAAAGTCTGCCCAGAACCCCAAAGTGGAAGCAGGCAGAGGGCCAGGGTGAGTGGAGAATGTTCTTTTCAAACACATTTTTAAAAGAATGTGTTCAGGTCTGCTCTTTGGACTTTGCGAGTTTAGAATTTGGAGTTAATTTAAACAGGGCTGGGTGGGGGCCCACCTTTGCCCCCTGAGGCCCTGGAGGACAGAGGGGGTGTCCCTGGCCCTGGGGAACCGGCTGCCCTGGGGCAAATGACCTCATGCTAATCACAGGCGCTTCTTATCTGTGCAGGGGAGCCAGCCCCTTGGGGTGTCACTGCCTCGGTGTGGGCTCCGCTGCTGAGAGTAAGGGGGAGGGCATCTGCCTGGCCTCCTCTGTGGTCAGAAGCCAGTGCCCTTTGCCAAGTGCTCAGCCCGGGTAGAAAGGCAGGAGTCTGCCCATCCCAGTCCCAGCTCCGACTCTGAACTCAGCTGGTTTCTGCTGTTCACAGACAGCTGCCACCCAGCCAGACTGCCTGACCTTCACAGAGTAGGCTGGTAAATGCAGAGAGAGAGAAATGAGACCCCATGTCCCCTTCCCAGGGTACAACCTGGGAAGAGAAGTCCCCAGCAAAGTGATTTTCTGAACCTGAGGCAGCAAGGCAAGCCATCAGTTTCTGCCCTGCTGGGTGATGGCATTCAGTCTCTTGCCCTACTGAGCCTCAGTTTCCCCATCTGTCAAATGAGGGGAGAGCGTCAGAAGGGATGTCTTTTCGAGTTCCATACTACTTAAAATATTGTCCTGTGATGCCCCCTGTGTTGGTTGCCCACCTGTGAAAGGAGGCAATTTGGGAAGCAACTTCAGAAAAGAAGCGTGATACTTGATTGGCAGGTCCTGGTAGCTTGGAGAGAACCAAATGTAAAAAATGGTGAAAAATAGGAGAGATGGTGTGTTTCCAGCCTTTGCCCAGGGAATGAGGGCTGCCTCTGTGCCAAGCTGTTTACCCCCGGATGGGCAGGGCCCAGCCACCGTCTACAGCATCCTTTTTTGGTAGGTCCTCAAAGCAGCTGGATGTCAGCCGGGATAGGACTGGCACACACACAGGGTCTTCCTCTGCCTGTGTTTGGCAAGGAGGCTCTGAAGCTCGTGGTGTGTAAAGCATTCCTGAGTCTAGCCAGAGAGAGGCAGGCGGGACACGGGCACCAGGGTGTCCTGAGGGATCGCAGCCTGCCCCGATCTTGATGACCGGTCATGATGCCCACTCCTGCGTCTGGCAGCTGTTCGCTTAACCCAGTGCTGACTGTCTCCTGTGGGCTCTGGATCACCGCCTCCATTCTCACGCCCGGCTCGAGACAGAGCATCATCCCCATTCGAGGAGGTGGAAACCTGAGCTCAGAGAGGCCCCGTCACTTGCCTGAGATCACTCCACTAGCGACAGGTGAAGCCCCAGGGTCACTGGACTCACAGGACTGCCCTTGGGTCCCCGTCCTCCACCCCAATTAAAAAAAGATGGTAGGCCCAGTGGATTCCGAGACTGTGTTAGAGGCGTGCGGATGGATTTTTACATACTTGTGTATTACAAACAAGTTACGCCATCAAACCTGTGGTTTCAGTGAGAATATTGCCTAGGAGAAAATCAAGGTTTAAGAAGCAAGATTATTTAGGATTGAATTTAAGAATGACTGCTGTTGTTCAATTGCTCAGTTGTGTCCAACACTTTGCAAACCCATGGACTGCAGCACACCAGGCTTCCCTGTCCTTCATCTCCCTGAGTTTGCTCAAACTCATGTCCATTGAGTCAGTGATGCCATCCAACCAACCCATCCTCTGTCACCTGCTTCTCTTCCTGCCCTCAGTCTTTCCCAACATCAGGGTCTCTTCCAATGAGTTGGGTCTTCGCATCAGGTGGCCAAAGTATTGGAGCTTCAGCTTCAGCATCAGTCCTTCCAATGAATATTCAGGACTGATTTCCTTTAGGATGGACTGGTTTGATCTCCTTGCAGTCCAAGGGACTCTCAAGAGTCTTCTCCAACACCACAGTTCAAAAGCATCAGTTCTGTGCTCAGCCTTCTTTCTGGTCCAACTCTCACATTCATACATGACCACTGGAAAGGAAGTACAAATTTGGTCTAGCCTTGCAGCATGGCAAAAAATCAGGGACTTCGGATAAAACCTAGTGCTGTGTAAGTCACACCATCAGCCTGCTTCCCTCCTGACCCTCGGTTTCCACCTGCAACCCGGGTACCTTGATACTCCCTCTCAAATCCCTCTCCCTTGGACCTCAACCTCGGGCCAGCTCCCCACACCCTATTCTGTCTCAGAAATGCCTGTAAAGAATGACCTCCACCGTGTGCCCCCCTCTTGAACCCTCTGCACTCTGAACTCTGCTTCCTGCCCCCACTGAGGCCGCCGTCTTCGTGGTCCAGTGGCCTCCTTTGGCACGGCTGCCGGCAGCCCTGATATGGGTGGCTCCTCTCTCTCAGGACTTCTGGACCCATGCTCCTGTGACTTCCCCCCTTTCTCTCTGGATACTTGCCCCCAGGCTCCTCTGAGGATCCGCGCTTCCACCCACCTTGGAATTTCGTTCCTTAGACCCATTTGGATGCCCTCCTTGCTCCCTGCTTAGCTGGTTCACTCCCTCCCTTGGGTTTAATATCAACCATGAACTGATAACCCCCCTGCTTATATCTGCATGCCATCTCCTGAAATCCCGACCTGCCTGCTGGGCGTCTCCCCTCGGGCCCCTCACAGGCTCCTCCCACTCGACTGCCTGAGCTAAACCCTGGACCACTTCCGCCCCCTGCCTGAGCTGGCTCTTGCACCCAGCCTCATGGGCAGATGAATATTGGGCTCCACGTGCCTGGCCTCCTCTGGCCTCGGGAATGTGTCTGGGATCTAACCTCTTCTCTCTCCTCCCCACCACCCTCCTACTCTAAGCGTGGTCCTCTCGCGTACTTCAGGGACCAGTCCACTTGGATAGTAACAGCTGGCAGGACCTTTTGAAAGACACAACTGGAGTCCAATCACCCCCTGCTTAGAGTCCTCTCCTCCACTCTCATCCTGTCCCCTTGGGATACAATCCAGACTCCTCGGCATTTACAAAGCTCCCACAGAAACAGCTGCAGCAACGAACCTCTGTGGCCAGAAGCTGGTTGCAGAGGGTGGGAGCCGGTCCCCGTTTTACCCGCTGCCAAAGCAGACACATCCGGGCGCTTGTGGCCGCTGCTCAGTGTCAGCAGCCCAGGCCCCTTCCGCCTTGTGGCTCTGCTGGTCTCGTGGGTCTAAGGCGACTGTTCGAGGTCCCGTCATTCCATGGGGCAGGGGAGGTAGGGAGGGAGAGAATAAGCAGGAAGTCGGATGCGGTCCTGCTCACGTCCACGGACCAAGCCGCATCATGTGGCCACGCCTGGCTGCCAAGGAGGCTGGGAAATATTGTGTTTGGCTGGGTGGTCATGTGCCCAGCCAACTCTTCTCTTACGACAGAGGAAGGGGAGAAAGGGGTGGGAGCACCGCTGAAATTCCTTCTCAGGACAGGATGGTGTGCCCCTATCGTGGGGAACCTCTCCAAGGCTCGGTGCCCATCTATAACATGGGCGGGGGGCTGCAGGGATGCACTGAGCTGGTAAGCCGTGAACGAGCGCTCTGAACCCCATCAGGATGTCTCTCCACTGCTGTCTCTCTCCTTCCATCCCTGCCCCCGTCGCCTGGGATGTGGCATCCGTGGCTCACGAATCTTGGGACTGAATCGGCGCTTAGTAGGGCCAGACAAAAGCAGCTCTGCGGCGTCTGCCTTGTTGCCTTGTCTGTGCCGAGGTTTTGGCACAGGCGGGGTTGGTGGGGGGAGGGTTTGGGGGCCTCGGGAGACGAGGCTGGCGGGGCAGGCGCAGTTGGTGCGTGGCAAACCGAACCTGTCAATTCCAGAAGCTTTTGGCACATTGTGGAAGCACTAGATGACTTTGAGAAGTGTCTGTGTGTTTTTTCCCCAAGTGCAGTTATTTTTGCCGCTGTGAAATGTTCTGAAATCTGACAGTTTTGTTTTGAGTCTTAGCCCGATGGGAAGATGGAAAGGAACACTGCCTCCTAGTTCTGTGGCACTCGCTTCTCAGGGTCTCCTAAGGACACGCAGATCCTGGCAGAAGTGGCCAAGGAGAAGCCAGGCAACCAAGATCTCCTGGGGACGGGTGCACAGTGGGTCAGGCGTGCAGTGGGTCACGACCAGGAGCTCTCAGACCCACTCAGGGCATGAGACCCAAGGGCTGAAACTTGGCTGATGTAAAAGTACCTACTCTGGGTCAGGCCCTCCTCCACCAAACATTTGTTGAGCACCTACTGTGTCTTCACATGTCAGATGTAGACTGTGCACCTACTGTGTGCCAGGCCCTCACCCACCAGGCATTTTCTGAGCCCCCACCATTGGTGCGGGGCATGAGAGGGCTCTTGGTGGAGGAGTGGGTGGTGGTGGTAGGGGGGAGATGAATGGGGATGATGCTGAAGGATGTAGACCCCAGAAGAGAGATGACTCAGATGCAGACCCTGGCCATCTGAAACCCACAGGGGTCCTGCCAGGCTGCAGGGAGGATGGGGGGGCGGGTCTGAGTGCACCAGGGGAATGGGCGTATCCTGGTCTCATTGCTGGACCCATCCCCTGTCTGTCTCCTCCTCCTTTTCCCAAGGCCACAGCTCTCTAGGGCTGAGCCAGACACCTCTACTCTTCCCACCTGCCTGCCCTCTAGCTGATCTCAGTTGCATCTTCACAGATGGCATCCTCACTGCCAGGGATGCCATGTGCTTCTCCACTCCGGCATCTTCAGGCTCCTCTTGCTGGGTCCAGTCACCTGTGGGCACCTCCAGTCATCTCTCTCTCTGTGTGGTCGTCATGAGCTTGTCGCGTGCCCCCTAACTGCCCAGGCTCTGTTTCGGTGCCCATCACAGGCACTGGCCTGCAGCATCTCCTGGACTGCTCCTGGACCAGCAGCATCTCAGCTGCCTTCTGACTTGGGAGTCCCAGGATCCCGGCACATGGATTATAATGCAGTCGGTGACTTCCCCGGGCACTGGCTGAATGCCAGGCATGGAGCCAAGGGCTTTACCTGCACCAGAATCCCAACAACAGCCCTGGGTGGCAGCAACCACTGTGATCTCCATCTTCACAGATGACAAAACCGAGACCCAGATGAACAGATTACCGGATGACGCACACTGCATCCAGTATTTCCCGAAAAAGCCCAGTCGTTGACTTAACCCCGGATGATAGCTGGGGGAGTGGGAACTGAGCTATAACAACAGTGACTTCTTACACGTGTACAAATGGTTTTATGTTTACAAAGTACTTTTCTACATTGCTATGGAGACTGAGGATGTAGCCTTTCCCTCTGAGAGGTAGACCTAGAAGTAACTGACAATCACACTACAGTGTATTTCTGGTTAAGAAGGCAAACAAAAACAGGGCAAGGCTCCCGCCCTCCCTCCCCAGCCTTCGCTTTGGGACCTTCATGGAGAGACACTGCTGCTCTGTTAGTTACAGGACTGGTGGCTCTAACAAAGATGCCAACGTCACAGCGAGGAAAGTAAGGATGTTTCCTTCTCTTCCTTTAAATGTAAGCTATGCAGGGCTGATACTGCGACTTCCTGGCTCCCGGGGCACAGGCTTCTCCTACCCCAATTCTGCCACCTTCAAGTACCTTTCACTTTGTAGCTCAGGAAGGTCATGCCTACAGCCAACCACACGACGCAGCCAGAGAAGGAGGAGGCAGAGAGCAGAGTGCACGGCTCTTTCCTTAAGGAGCTGCACATGCTGCTTCTGCTTGCATCCCATTCACTGCGAGTTGCTCACAGGGCCTCATCTAGCTGCAAGGGAGGCAGGAAGCATTGTCTCAGGGGGCGGCTCTGTTCCTAGCTCAAACTTAAAGGGCTCTGTTTTTAAGGAGTGAGGGGGCAAACGGACACTGGGGAACAACTCACAGTCTTGGCCATGGTCCCCCCCTTTGGGCCCCCTGACTTCCATGCGGGCTCTCCCTTCCAGCCCCTGGACACATTCAACCCCTTCTCTTGAGATCAGTCCTGAAGTCCCGCCCAGGCATTGCATCCGGCCATGTCCAGGGTCCAAAGGGCATGTGCAGACCTCTTATCAAGACCAGATGTGAAGGCTCATGGATAGGGAAACCATTAATAAAAAAGACAGTGGTTTGTAGCCCCCGTTAGGTGATGATGAGGCAAGAACAGCAGAACTGCTGTAAATCTTGCCTTTGGAACAGAGGCACATGGACAAGACAGCTGCTGCTGTCCAGGATGGTGACTGAATCTGGTTGGGCAGGCATCACCACCGCTCTGCTGCAGCTGACCCCTTTGGTCACCCAGCCTCTGCTTCTTGGAGGAGTGCACTGTCCACCATCTCCCGCTGGCCTTGCTGGGTCCTCTGAGGACACTCTCCTTTCCCACCCCCGTCTCCAAATCCCAGTGGGCATGGCTGACTACACGCTTCCTGGTGGCCACCAAACTTCCACAGCAAATTTCTGGCTGTGTCTACATTTTAGGAGTGTCTAGGGATCTCTTTGAGGCGGGGTGTCAAAAAGTAACAAGCTTTGGGAAGCTGGGCTATGGTTTATTTGGCAACACAATTCCCTGCAAAACTTAGTAGGTCTATTTGCATCTGGTTATTCCATATTGCATGTAACCCCACTTGAGATCTTGTCCATGTCTTGCTTTTTACTCTGATGAAGCTGCTCTTTTGTTTCCAGGCCTCTGTTTTCAGCTCATTTCACAGCAGCTACTTTGATGTTATCTGAACCACAGGCTTGAGTGGGGAGATGGAACCACATTCAGACTGTGACCCCCAGCACAGCTGGCCTTGCCTGTTTGAGAACTCTTTATGGGAGGAGCTGGGAAGGGATTGGGTCCTCTCTTTCTCCACCAGGACTGCACCTCCAAATCCATCTTCATAATTTTCCTGTATCACTTCCTAAAGGCAGCGTGCCACAGCCAACACATCTGTACTGAGTCTCAAACCAGTTTTCTATTCTCAGGGGCCATCACGATGTATTCAATCTTCCAGACATCGCAGGGAGCATTTTTATGACAGGCTTTCGGCAGCACCAGGGCTGAGAGCTTTCCAGTTCACAAAACCTGAATCCTAGACTCTGGAGGCCAGACCTTGGAAGTCTGGGTTTGTTGTGGCAATGCCCCAGCCCCACTATGTTTGTGTAGCCAAATCTGTTAGTAGTCAACATATTGGCTTGACTGCTAGAACAAATACCTAACCCTGAGCCCCCCAAAGTGGCTTAACATGATGGGAGTTAATTTTTTTCTTATGTTACAGTCAGGATGACATGGTGACACCAGAACCTCAGGAGCCTAGACATGTGTAGCCTGCTGCTTTACTGGCCTCAAAAGAAGCTTTGAGTTCACAGTCTAAGGTGGCTGCTGCAGCTCCATCCATCCCATCTGCATTCTGGCCAGGGCTGAGCAGAGAAGAGGAAGAAGACAACATGCCCTGCCCCTTCCTCTCAAGCCCAGGGCCTGGAACATGCACGTGTCAGCCTACTCATATTCTGTGGCGAAGAGGGATCTGAGGCTCAGGACACTGGGTCGCCCGTGTGCCTGAGTGTCTGTGAGGACATGTGTATGTATGAGCTATTGTGCTGCCCAGGTCTCTCTCTCCTTCATCCAGTGCTCTTTCTTTAAGCAGCAACACTGGAAAGAAGCGGGCCTGGGAGAGAAGTGAGATCCTTTGTTCCAACTGTGAAATGCCTGTGCTTGGAATTGGGAACCCGGGGAACGGAATGAATGGCTTGTGCATTGTGGTCATGTACGCTCAAGGCCCAGGACGCCCGCTGGCTGGGCAGCCGTGAGCCAGCCGGCCTGTGGGTGAACAGTGCCTACTGCAGTCCTGGCAGGGCCCGAGCCCCACCTTCCTGCCCGTCTTGCTCTGACGTTGCCAGCTGTGTGCGTCTCAGGGTTTTTGCCTGTTGTTGTTCAGTCGCTCAGTATTGTCCGACCCTTTGCAACCGCATGAACTGCAGCACACCAGGCCTTCCTGTCCTTCACTATCTCCCGGAGTTTGCTCAAACTCATGTCCATTGAGTTGGTGACGTTATCCAACCATTTTCACCTGTAACATGGAGTTAATGCTTTTGTCCTGTTACATCACACGTATTTTTGGGACTTCAGACGGGAGACTGGAGGCAAAAAGGCCATCAGCTGGAACATTGCGAGTGGTTGAAAAGGGGACCCCAGAGGGACTCTGCAGATGAGATGAAGCTCAGGATATTGAGGTGGGAAAATGGTCGTGGATCACCCAGAGGGAGGCATGCAACCTGGAGGGTCCTTAGGGAAAGCGGGAGATGGTAGGATCAGAGAAAAGAGGATGTGATGTTGGAAGCAGAGGCCCTGGTGATGTAGCTGGAAGGCAGAGAGAAGGGCCAGGAGCCCAGGCATTGGAGGGCAAGACTTCTCCCCGGAGCCTGCAGGAACAGCCGCCCCACGTCACGCCTTGGCTTTAGCCCGGTGAGACCGTTTGGACTCCTTCTCAGCCGTAAGCACGAGGGTTTGTGTGGTTTTCGGCTGCGGAGTTGGTGGCTCTTGTTACAGCAGCAACAGAAGTCAGATATGTGAAGGCCTGGGGCGCTGGGACCCTGTGGGATTGCAGCTGGCAGGATGGGAACCAGTGGGCGGAAGGAGACTCAAAAGGAAAGGTCCAGAAGGAGCAGGCAGGCTCTTTGCTGGATGGTGAGCGGCCTCTGGGACCAGCGTGTGGGGGGCTGGGAGGGGCTCCCGGGGAGGCCAGCCAGGAAGGCCCTGAACCCGCTTCTCACCCCCATCGAGGGGCCTGCGCTTAATCTGGAGGAAGAGAGACCCATGAGGGTGGTGTGGGGGCCAGTGGAGATGCCTCCAGGCCAGGAAATGACTAGCGTGTCGGGAGGCAACCGGAAACGGCCTCACGTAGCCGGAGTGCTTGCGGTCGCGGTGTTGTGCAAAGTTTTGGAAGCCGGTGCGTCTCAAGAAGTACCCGGGTGTGCAGGGCCGCGGAACGAATCTTGGATCAGCCAGACCAGAGCCCCAACAGCACAGAGAAACCAGAGGCAAAGACCCGGAGCTTTTATTGAGAGTGCTTTCAGAGACCGCTACACAATCCAGGGTCCAGCGGCCGCTGGCTCTCGGGGGAGGGGCTGTGGAAGTGCAGAGATGCTCTGCAAGCGGAGCCCAGGAGGGTCCCTAGGAACTGGAAGCGTGGCTCAGCCAAGACGCACAATGAAAAGAAATGTGTGACCGTGAAAGAGACACTTTCAGAACCGCACGTTTGTCTTCGGTGTTCACGGAAACATGCCCATCAGCGGGGGTGGGCGCAGGGGGGTGGGGGAGGCCCGGCGGAACGCGGCGAAGGGCTCCGGGAACAGGATTTCTGCGCGCGGCGAAGACGCCAGCCTGGAAAGCCACGTGTGGACGCGTGCGTCCAACCGCCCCACGGATGGTTTCAGATCCTGCAGGGAAGAGAGAAAAAAAACATTCTGAACATTGCCAGAATGGTATTTGAGTAAACAGTGTGGACAGCTGCTCCTCGCTGTCGGAGCCAAAGAAATTCTGCTGTCGTCCAGGAGGAAAACGCGTTTGACGAGGGACCCATTAACCGGGGGCTGATCTATCCGGCAGGATTGGCGCCCTTCCAGGGGCACCCCGGGGGTCTGTGGACTCCACCTCGAGCACCCTTTTTTCAGCTGACTGTGGGTTCCCTGATTTGCGGGTTTTTCCCCCTTCCTAGAGAAAGTGTTAACTGTGCGTGGGAGGGGGAGGCGGGCTGCAGCCTGGCTTGAACGCCAGGTGGAGATGTGGGAGGTGCTGGGAGAGCCCGGTGCCCCTAGAAGCGGCAGGTAGGGGCGGCGGGGAGGCCCGAGGAGGCCATGCCAAGGCCTGTCCGGCCCAAAGGTCAGAGGCACACAAAGGATGCTGGAGTTCGCCCTCTCCCCCGGGAATGACCCGAGTGTGAGAGCCGAGCTGCTCCTCCAGCAAAGCGCCTGGGGATTAATTAGTTTAATTGGTCCCTGCTTTAGGCCAAATAGTCAGTGTCAAAAGAGAAAAGTAAAAGATACTTTCCCATTTGGGAAGACAAAAACGGCCCCTGGCAATGGCGGAGGGTGGCAATAACAACAAAAGCCTTTGCGGGAGTTGACTTGAATGGCCTGGGAAGGCGGCTGGACCCCAGCTCGGACCGCCTCGCATACCAAGCAGAGATGGGAGCCCTCTGGGAAAGGCCGGCCCAGGAACTTGCTCTGGCCAAGGCGCCACCCCCAGCCTAGGGCAGAAACATCTTGCGGGGGGGGGGGGGGGGAGTGGGGGGGGGAGTGGGGGGGTGGGGGAGTGGGGGGTGGGGGGGTGGGGGTGGGGTGCCCATTGAGCTCCTTATCAGGGTTTCTACCGCAGGCCGCCCACAACTCTCCCCAGCCTCATTTGCAAGAGGAAACCAGGTCCCCAGAGGACTGGCTGGTTATGGCTGCGCCTCGCTTCGCTTGGGCTGGTGGACTCCGATTTTCGTGCAGTAATTGTTGTGGGGCTGAGGAGCCTGGTGGGGAGAGGGGCTTGAAGCAGGTCCACGGCTATTAAGATGCGCAAGGACCTGTCTTATGTCTTAGAGGGTGGAGGTGTGGGGGTGGGGTGGGGGGGTGTGGGGGGTGTGGGGGGTGGGGGGTGGGGGGGTGTGGGGGGTGTGGGGGGTGGGGGGTGGGGGGTGGGCAGGGCCAGAGCCCACAGCCCAAGGTTAGGCTAGCTGTGTGACCTTGGACAAGTCGCTTGGCCCCTCTGGGCTCCTGTCCCCATCCCTCTTCTGTAGATCATGCATGTGCCCGTGTGCACTGTTAGGATGGTGAGCACAGACGCCAAGGGCAGCTCTTGCACGAGGACGGTTTGCAGTCCCAGGGGAGCTGGGACGAGTGAGGGAATCTCGGCTAAGGCTGAAGGAGTGGTCCCAGGTGCATTTTCCCAATTAAAGAAGGCTGAAAGAGTTGGTCGCGACTGATCACGCACGCACGCAAGACAATACGAGAGTCGGAAAGATTGTTTGGGGAACCAAACGTAATGACTTTAAAAATCACACTGGACCTTTTCTATTTATATTCTCTTACCCAAGCTGAGGCAGAAAATGTTTATCTGTGCTGTTTTATAAGAAATGGCCTCTGGCCAGATGAGACACGACATTGGTCCACAGAGCTCAGAAGACAAAGGGAGGAAGGGAGCTCCGTCAGGAGCATTCATTGTGTCCAGCTACCCCGGAGAGACCAGGGTGGCCACTGCTTGTTTTGTTTTGTTTTACAGCTTTTTAAAAAAAATTGTAAAATCTACTCTGTTGTTCTTGTTTAGTCTCTAAGTTGTGTCCAACACTTTGTGACCCCATGGACTATAGCTTGCCAGGCTTCCCTGCCCTTCACCATCTCCCAGAGTTTGCTCAAACTCATGTCCATTGAGTTGGTGATGCCATCCAATTATCTCATCTTCTGTTTTCCCCTTCTCTTTTTGCCTTCAGTCTTGCCTAGCATCAGGGTCTTTTCCAACGAGTCTGCTCTTTGCCTCAGGTGGCCAAAGTATTGGAGCTTCAGCTTCAGCACCAGTCCTTCCAATGTATATTCAGGGTTGGTTTCCTTTAGGATGGACTGGTTTGATCTCCTTGCTGTCCAAAGGACTCTCAAGAGTCTTCTCCAGGACCACAGCTCGAAAGTATCAATTCTTTGGCACTCAGCCTTCTTTATGGTCCAAGTCTCATATCTGTACATGACTAGTGGAAAAACTGTAGCTTTGACTATACAAACTTTTGTCGGCAAAGTGATGTCTCTGCCTCTTAATATGCTGTCTAGGTTTATCATAACTTCCCTTCCAAGGAGAGTGAAAAAGCTGGCTTAAAACTCAACATTCAAAAAACTAAGATCATGGCATCCGGTCCCATCACTTCATGGCAAATAGAAGGGGAAAAAGTGGAAACAGTGACAGATTTTATTTTCTTGGGCTCTAAAATCACTGCGGATGGTGATTGCAGCCATGAAATTAAAACATGCTTGCTCCTTGGAAAATCTACATAGCATATTATTTACTGTTTTAATAATCTTCAAGTGTATAGTCAAGTGGTGTTAAGTACATTTCACATCATTGTACAACCATCCCCACCATCCGTTTCTAGAACTCTTTGATCTTTCCCAACTGAAAAACCCTGTCCCCATGAAATAACCCCTTCCTCTCCCTGCTTCCCCCTGGCACCCACCCTAAATTCCTGTCTCTGTGAATTTGACTGCTCCGAGTACCTCATACATGTGGACTCATAGGCTCTTTGTCCTTTTTGTCTTACTTATTTCACTTAATGTTCTCAGCGTTTGGCCAGGTGATGGGATAAGTCAGATTTTCCGTCCTTTTTTTAAAAAGCTGTATGTCTTTCTTCACTTGTTTGGCGGCCTCGGGTCTCAGCCGCAGCTCGTGAGCTTAGTGGTTGTGGTGCTCGGGTTTAGCCGCTCTGTGGCACGGGGGATACTATTTCCCCAACCAGACACTGAACCTGAGCACACCTGCGTCCTCTGTTTTGCAACGTGGATCCTCAAGCACTGGACCATTAGGGCCGTCCTTTCTTCCTTCTTAAGGCTGGAGAATATGCCAAGAGGGCTTTCCAGGTGGCAGTAATGGTAAAGAACCTCCCCCTGCCAATACAGGAGACATAAGAGATTTGGGTTTGATTCTGGGGTCAAAAAGATCCCCTGGAGGAGGGCATGGCAGCCCACTCCAGTATTTTTGTCTGGCGATATTCCAAGAGGCCTTTGGTTTTATTCTGTGGTGTGATGGTGGTGAGGGATACAAAGAGAGAAAGAGGGGTTGGCCCAGATCCAGTGGCCAGAAGGGAGGTGGCCGTGGGCTCTTCTGGGGGCGGGATGAAGTTGCTGAGGTTGACTCTCTGTGGGAGGATTGGGGGAGATTTCATCCTCTTAGTAGCTTAAACGGAATACCTTAGGGCCAGATCGCAGGTGAGGCACTGGGACTACATGCAAAATTTCAGGAAGCATCCTCAATATCAGTGACCCAGATAAATCACATTTCACTGCAGTATTTAACAAAATCGGAGTAATCAAAAAAAAAATCTGTGATGAACAAAATACCAAAATTTAAAGTGAAGACAGGATTAGTCTGGTTCTGTCTCACTCAGGCTCTCACAAGGACTGGCCCAGCAAAGATCTTGTCTTTATTTTAAATTTTGGTATTTTGTTCATCACAGATTTTTTTCCATTATTTTTGTCTAAGTTATGGTCAGATATACATAACACAAAACTCATCATTTGCAGCCATATTGAGGTGTACAATTCAATGGTATTAAGTACATTCAACTGCGTGCGTTCTCAGTTGCTCGGTCCTGTTCAACTCTGTGACCCCATGGACTGTAGCCCACTAGGCTTCTCTGTCCATGGAATTTTCCAGGCAAGAATACTGGAGTTGGGTAGTCATTTCCTCCTCCAGGCAGTCTTCCTGACTCAGGGATCGAACCTGCATCTCCTATGTCTCCTGCATTGGCAGGCGGGTTCTTTATCTTTGAGCCACGTGGGAAGCCCGTTAAATACATTCACATTGTTGTGTAACTATCACCACCATCCATCCCCAGAAATTTCTTATCTTCCCCAACTGAAGCTCTGTCCCCATTAAACACAAACTCCCCTTTCTCCCTCGCCCAGCTTATTGGAAGCTACCCTTCTACTATCTGTCTCTATGGATTTGACTACTCTAGGGAACTCTTGGAAGTACAATCAGAACTCTTTGTTCTTTTGTTATTGACATTTCACTCAGTGTATTGTCCTCAGGGTTCGTCTGTGTTGTAAGAGTACCAGAATTATCTTCCTTTTTAAGACTGAATAACATTTTGTTGTATGGATAGACCACATCTTGTTTATCCATTCATAGGTTGATGAACTTTGGGGTTTACTTCCACCCTTCAGCTATTGTGAATAGTGCTGCTATGGACATGGTTGTGCAAAGATTTTCTCCAGTCCCTGGCTTCAATTCTTTCAGAAGCACAATTCCTGGATTATATGGTAATTCTGCGTTTAGCTCTTTGAGGACAGGCAAAACTGTTTTCCAATGCACCAGGATTTTAGTTTCTCTACACCCTTCCAACACTTGTTCTTTTCATTAAAAAAAAAAAAAAAAAATTTAGCCAGCCTGGTGAGGTGGTATCTCATGGTGGTTTTGATTTGCATCTCCCCAGTGACTAATGATGCAGAACATCTCTTCATGTGCTTCTTGGCCATTTCTGTAACTCTGGAGTAATGTCCATTCAATTCCTTTGTCCATTTTTGAATTGGGCTGTTTTACTTTGTTGTTGTGATTGAACTGTCTCTTCATTACTTTTGACTTAAAAATTATTGCCTTAAATGTGACTAATCTCCATTGCTGAGGTTTTTGGTATTTCCTTGAATTCTGCATGAAGGGACCTCATTTGCCTCGCCCTAGTTCCAGACCTGGTTCTCTGGGGGGAGGAAAATTCCTGGAGGGGCGGGTGACAGCCAGGCTGGGAGAAGGTCAGACGAGGGGGAGTGGGATGGGGTGGGGGGCGGCTGGTGGGAAGGGCAAAGTGGAGGGCTGAGGAAGGCCTGACCCTTGGTCTTCTCAAGGCTGCCGTGTCACAGCCCCTGTCTTCGAACAGGAGCCCTTCACGAGTGGTCTATCATCGGAAAGGAGGAGGAAGGGTTGAGTTCGATGTTTGGGCCAGTGCCTGGGAGAGGTCACAGAACAGCTGCAAATGTGGTGTTGAGGATGGGGAAGGACAGGTGGCCAGGAGAGGTGGGTGCTCAGCCATGCCAGCCTCTTGGGGATGTGTGCCCAGCCACGTGGATCCTACAGGGATGGAGACCCCAGAGGCAGTGCAGACCCACCCTCCTCCCTTACCCTTTGACCTGCCAGGCAGTTGGGGCTGCATAGGAGGTCCACTCACCAAGCTCAAACAGACTGCTTCCCTCTTCTAAAGGACGGGTGCCCTTCCTGCATCCTGGGTAGCATGTGGTGTATCCATCACCAGCTGTGCATGTGTGTGCAGCTGAGTCCGACTCTATGGTGCCCTGCAGAGAGAAGCCCGCCAGGCTCCTCTGTCCACGGGATTCTCCAGGCAAGAATACGGGAGTGGGTTGCCATTATCTCCCGACCCAGGGATGGAACCCGCCTCTCCTGTGTCTCCTGCATTGGCAGGTGGGTTCTTTACCACTGAGCCACCTGGGACGCCTTATCCATCACCATGGCCAAGCCCAAAGGCAGTGGTGGTGATGCGTCGAGTCTCCAAGGAACTGAGAGAACCTCAGATTCTCACCAGAATTCAACCCACATCACAGCGTCGCTAGCATCAAACTGGGACCTGCTTGTTCTGACTTCTGGACAGCATCCTAAGAAGAGTGTTTATTAGGGTCATTAATAATAATCAGTTGGCCTTTATTCTCAAAGACAGAAGTGTTCCTTCTGGGAAGCCTAGCTGAAATGCCACATCCTAATTTGATAAAAACTATAAATATACACATCTGAGTTCAATGAATATGAAATAGAATAAATAAAAAGAAAAGCACACTGAGCTCTATCCTAATTAATTTTCTGAATTCAGAGATAAACAGAAAATACTAAATGCAGCCAGGTAAGAAGGAGACCTAGAGAGGAACAGCATACAAATGCCAGTAGTATTCTTTTCGCCAACAGTGCAAGCTGGAAGTCAGTGGGGCTAATAGCTTTAAAACAGAGAAAGAAATTGTTCATCTAGAATTCTATTTTCTGCAAAAATATCTTTCCAAAATGCAAGGCAAAATAAAGAGTTTTAAAGACCCTAGCAGACTGACATTACAGGAAATATTAAAGGAAGTTAATATTAAACGAAGCAGAAAGAAGATAATATTGGGTAGAAATCTGGATCTACAGAAAAAGAGGCAAGAGTATTAGAAGTGGCAAATATGTAGAGAAATGTAAAAAAAAAAATTAAAAACAAACAAAAGCTCATTTTAAGACTGATTATTCACAGTGATATTTGTGGCATTCTGGCAGTTCTTAGTTTTATTTAAAAACTTGAATTAATATATTTAAATTATAGATGTCATGTATACTCATTTCATTCAGATTCAAATAGAAACTCAATAACAATAAAATTTCAATCTATTCCCTGAAAGAAGTAATGTTTGATAATCAACCTCCTATACCTTTTGTATATTAAACATTGAAATATACAAACAAGTATGGAATATTAATTTTTACATGAAATATTAAACATTATTCTGCTAATTGCATTTAAAAACACTAAAAGAAAAATTTTCTTCAACTTTTAATTTCCTTAAAAAACAACTGACCATTTAAAACAAAATATCAACAATATACTCTGAAAAGTAAAATCTATGACCGCAGTAGTACATAGGACAGCGGAATTAAATGAAAGAATATTGTTGCAGGATACTTACATTATATGTGAAGTGGTACAACATTTGATGGTAGACTGTGATATGTACATTTAAATTCTGGAGCTACTTCTGAAAATTAGAACAAAGAGATTCGATTGATTAGAGAGAATCAATCTGTGGGGAAAATGGAAATTAAAAAAACATAATTAATTGCAAAGAAGAAAGGAAAAAACGAACAAAAGACAGATGGGACAAAGAAGAAACAAGTGGATACGGCTTCTCTGGTGGCTCCGTTGTTGAGAGTCCTCCTGCCAATGCAGAGAATACAAGTCGCATCCCTGGTCTGGGAAGATTCCATATGGGGCAGCTAAGCCCGTGTGCCACAGCTTCTGAAGCCCACGGACCCCGGAGGCCATGCTCTGCAACAGGAGAAGCCACAGCAATGAGAAGCTTGTGTTCGGCACCTAGAGAGTGGTCCCGCTTGCCACAACTGGAGAAAAGCCACCGAGCAATGCAGACCCAACACAGTCCAAAAAAAAAGTGGAAAGACGGTAGACCTACACCCAGTGATTCTGATAATTATATCAAACGTTTACATCTGCACATACTTTAGTAAAAGGCAGAGACTGTGACACGGGATGAAAGAGCAAGGCTCAACTATATGCTGCTTGAAAGTGAACACGTTAGCTGCTCAGTCGTGTCTGGCTCTTTGCAGCCCCATGGACTGGAGCCCGCCAGGCTCCTCTGTCCATGGAATTGTCCAGGCAAGAATTCTGGAGTAGGTAGCCATTTCCTTCTCCAGGGAAGCTTCTCGACCCAGGGATTGAACTCAGGTCTCCTGCATTTCAGGTAGATTCTTCACCATCTGAGTCACTAGGGAAGACCCCATATGCTGCTCATAGAAACCTATTTTAAATATACAAAAATCAATTGTATGTTCACATACTATCAAAAAAAGTTGGTAAGTGAAAATTTAAAATGCTGTGTTATAAATGAATTATATAAACGAAAAGCAAAAGAATGAGGGAATATTGAAAAGGCACCCGAGCCAGTCTGAAAGAGCTCCCAATGGCCAATGCTGTAACAATATTAGAAACAGAATAAACTATGACAGTATTGGATTATAGAGGAAAACAATGGAAGGGGAAAGACTAGCGATCTCCTCAAGAAAATTAGAGATATCAAGGGAATATTTCACGCAAAGATGGGCACGATAAAAGACCGAAATGGTATGGACCTAACAGAAGCAGAAGACATAGAGAATACACAGAAGAATTACACAAAAAAGATCTTAATGACCCAGATGACCTTGATGATGTGATCACTCACCTAGAACTGGACATCCTGGAGTGTGAAGTCAAGTGGACCTTAGGAAGCATCACTACAAGCAAAGCTAGTGGAAGTAATAGAATTTCAACTAAGCTATTTCAAATCCTAAAAGATGATGCTATCAAAGTGCTGCACTCAATATGACAGACAATTTGGAAAACTCAGCAGTGACCACAGGACTGGAAAAGGTCAGTTTTCATTCCAATCCCAAAGAAGGGCAATGTCAAAGAATGCTCAAACAACCACACAATTGCACTCATTTCATATGCTAGCAAGGTAATACTCAAAATCCTTCAAGCTAGGCTTCAACAGCACGTGAACTGAGAACTTCTGGATGTACAAGCTGGATTTAGAAGAAGCAGAGGAACCAGAGATCAAATTGCCAACATCCATTGGATCACCGAAAAAGCAAGAGACTGCCTGGATCGCAACAAACTGTGGAAAATTCTTAAAGAGATGGGGCTATCAGACCACCCTCCCTGTCTCCTGAGAAATCTGTATGCAGGTCAAGACGCAACAGTTAGAACCGGACATGAAACAATGGACTGGTTCAAACTGGAAAAGGAGTATGTCAAGGCTGTATATTGTCTCCCTGCTTATTTAACTTATATGCAGAATACATCATGTGAAATGCCACGCTGGATGAAGCACAAGCTGGAATCAAGATTGGCGGGAGAGATATCAGTAATCTCAGATATGCAGATGACACCACTCTTATGGCAAAAAGTGAAGAACTAAAGAGCCTCTTGATGAAAGTGAAAGAGGACAGTGAAAAAGCTGGCTTAAAACTCAAGATTCAAAAATGAAGATCATGGCATCCAGTCCCATCATTTCATGGCACATAGATGGGGAAACAATGGAAAGAGTGACAAACTTTATTTTTTTGGGCTCCAAAATCACTCTGCATATGGTGATTGCAGCCATGAAATTAAAAGACACTTACTCCTTGTAAGAAAAGTTATGACAAACCTAGACAGCATTTTAAAAAGTAGACATATTACTTTACTGATAAAGCTCCATATAGTCAAAGCTGTGATTTTTCCAGTAGTCATGTATGGATGTGAGATTTGGAGCATAAAGAAGGCTGAGTGCGAAAGAAATGATGCTTTCAAACTGTGGTGCTGGAGAAGACTCTTGAGAGTCCCTTGGACTGCAAGATCAAACCAGTCAGTCTTAAAGGAAATCAACCCTGAATATTCATTGGAAGGATTGATGCTGAAGCTGAAGCTCTAGTACTTTGGCCACCTGATGTGAAGAGCCAACTCATTGGAAAAGACCCTGATGCTGGGAAAGACTGAGGGCGGGAGGAGAAGGGGACGACAGAGGATGAGATGGTTGGATGGCATCACCAACTCAACAGACATGAGTTTGAGCAAACTCCGGGAGATGGTGATGGACTGGGAAGCCTGGTGTGCTACAGTCCATGAGTTCTCAAAGAGTCGGGTATGATTGAGTGACTGAACAACAACAAGTATTGGATTATAACCCAAATAATAAACTGAATATATTTTAGTCTGAACAAATATAAATTAATAATGTAATAGATAAATAAATGAAATTATATGAAAAGGAATATCACTGAAGTGAAATGAAAAGGAATGATACCTATTTATAGAAGAAGCCCAAATAATTCATGTAAAAAGGAATAAGGGGAAATAGAAAAATCCAAATAGAATTTCATGGATATCACGGAGGCAAAATTAGTGGGAGAAAGTTTAAGAAGAAACAGAACCTTTGCATTGCCTCAAAGTATCTCTCTGCTCTGTTACAAAAAGAAAAATAGTGGCTATACAGTGGAGGAACCTGACAGACACCATCTTTACAAAATGATGAAAGTTCCTGTCCCAATAAATAAGACACGGTAACATCGAGGACTCCCTGATATGGCACAGGTTACTCCTGCGGTATTTCTCTCGATGATGCAGAATCTCAAATCACTATGAGAAGGCATGACGCAACACAAATCAAGGAACGGTCCAGAAAACACCTGACCACTGCTCTTCAAGAGTGCCGAGTCCTGACCGACGGAAACACTGAACAACCGCACAGGCTGCAGGGGCCTAAGGACGCGCCAACTAGGGGCAGCGTGGGATCCTGAGCTGCACTCCAGAAGTGAAGAGCATTTGTGGAAAAGTGGTAAAATCCAAATAAAATTTGTAGGTTAGTTAATAGTATTTTACCAATGTTAATATCTCGGTTTTTAAATTAGTCCAGGACTTAGGGGTTATCATTAGAAAAGTGAGTAAAGGGTATACGTGTCTTCTGATATTCTGTGTCTAAAAAAGAATATATATATATTGTTTTTATGTATTATAAATGTATATATATTATATATGTATATGAATGTGTGTATGTATATAAATGTGTATATGTATATAAATGTGTATATGTATATAAATGTGTATATATGTACATGTGCATATAAAGAATGTATATATTTGCATATGTATATGAATATATAGATACATAAACTAAATCTCTTTGCTGTACTCCTGAAACTAACACAACATTGTAAATCAGCTGTATGTCAGTTGGCGAGAACAGCGTGGAAACATATACACTACCACACGAGAAGTAGATAGCCAGTGGGAATTCGCTGTATAATTCACAGAACTCAATCTGTGACTCTGTAACAACTTAGAGGGGTGGGAGGTGGGAGGGATGTTCGAGAGGGTGGGGCGGTACGTACACCTATGGCTGATTCAGGTTGATGCATGGCAGAAACCAACACAATATTGTAAATCAATTATCCTTAAATTTAAAAAATAAATAAATAAAACACCAAAAGTGCATGCACCTAAGTAAAGACTTTATATATTACAGGTCTAGCCATTGCTTGATTGTAACCTTGTGAGAAGCCTTGAGCCTGAACCACTCAGTTCATGGATTCCTGATGCTCAGAAGTTGTTAATAAATTTTGTTGTCTTAAGTCACTATGTTTTGGGTTACTTTTTAAAATGTAACAATAGATACCTACTACATAGCCAGTTTTAGGAAATCGTTAATATAAACAGAATAAACATGTGGTCAAGACTGCCAAAAATAATTCTACGTCAATAAAAAGTTGTTTGTTTTGAAAAAAAAAAAACAAAAAACCCTTAACAAACAATACAGTTTACGATAGCATAAAATACATGAATGCCTAGGGATAAATGTCACACAATATATACCAGACCTGCACCCTAAAAACTATAAAACACTGAAATTAAAAAGAAAAGTAAGAGAGAAACTAAAGATGGTATGAAGAAATAAAGAGCTATATCTTGTTCATGGATCCAAAGATTCGATATGGTTAGATATCAATTTTGCCATCAATAATCTATGGATTCAGTGCGAATCTCAATTATAATCACACTGGTCTTTTTGTGGCAATTGATAAGGCAGTTCTAAAATTTACATGGAAATTCAAGGAACATGAATAGCCAAATCAATTTTGAAAAAGAAGAAAGAAGGATTTATACCACTGAATTTTAAGACCGACTGTGAAGCAGCATGCTATTGGCGTAAGAACAAATATCTAGATCAGTGGAACAGAATAGAGAACCTAGAAAAAGACCAGCTTTGTATGGCCAATTGATTTTTTTAAAAATGGGTGTGGTGAATCTTAGGGAAAAGGAAAGTCTTTAAAACAAATATTGATACATAAAAACATAAACATACATAAAAACACAAACCTCAACCCGTACCTCACATCACACACAAAAGTAATTTTGAAATGGATCACAGACCCGAACATAAAAACCAAAAATATAAAACTTCTAGGAAATGGAGAGAGATGATTTGTGCCCTTGAGGCAGGCAAAGGGTTTTTAAATTCTTCGCATTTTCTCTCTATTTCTGGTGGCCCTGGGTTGCTGCTGTGGCACGGCTTCTTGTGCTGGCTTTTCTGGTTGTGGAGCACAGGTTCTGGGCTGCGGGCTACGTGTCTGCGGCACGTAGGTTTAGTTTGCCCCATAGCACCTGGAATCTTCTGGGTCCAGGGACTGAACCTGTGTCGTCTTTATCGGCAGTCGGATTCAGATCCACTGTACCACCCGGGAAGTACTCCGGCAAAGGGTTCTTAATAAGACCCGCACCGTCACAAAGCGCAAAATGATGAAAATGGATGCCAGCAAGATGAACATCCGGCTTTCAAATGACCCGTTAAGACAATGGACAGACAAACCAGTCTGGGAGAACAGATTTGCAGCTCACAATCTGATAAGGGACTTTAGCAGAATTTAATACGTGCACCAACAACGTAATTAAAATATTGGAATGAAAACTTTGAACAGATACTTCACACAAGAAGCTCTGCAGACAAGGGAGCCCTTGGCTGTTCCCTCTGCCTGAAGTGTCTGCTCCTCCATCCGTCTCACTAACTCCCTCTTCTCTTCAAGTCTTTGCTCAAACTTCGCCTTCTCAAAGAGGCCTCCCTTGACACTTCACTAAATATTACACTCTGCCCCGGCTCCTCCCCACCACACACATATTCCAAATCCCCTCTCTTTTCTTCTCGCTTTTTTTCCCTTGGCACGCCCATCACTTTCTAACACACTGTAAAATTTACTTACTTATGCTTATTCATTATCTCCGTCCCCTGTGAGAATGAGCAAGAACTCTGTGTGTTTTTCCACTGATGCATCCCGAGCGTCTACATGAGTGCCTGACATGCAGTAGGTGTTCAAAAAAAAAAAAAAAAAATCTCTCTTTTATACGTGAGTGAATGAATAAAAGGCTGCTTTTATGCTTCTGCTTTGTTTTTGATCTCCAGCAGTGTTACTTTGATATGTCAGGCATGAATTCATTTTCATTTATCCTGCTACAGACTCGCCATGCATCTTAAACGTAAGATTTCCATCCATCATCAGTTCTGGGAAATTCTTCGTCATTATATCTTCAGGAAGTTCACCTTTTAGTCCTGTCCTGTCTAGTTGCTTCTAGAACGTCGATTAGATAACGTTATGCTATTTATTTGATCCTCGTGTCTCTTAACGGCTTGCTTTTTTTTCTGACCTCCTTTTTTCTCTTTGCATCAGTAGGCAATTTCTTTCACTCGCACCTTTTATTTGACAAATTCTGTTTTCAGGAAACAGGTCTAATCTGCTGTTTTTCCAAATATGAAGGTTTTCATACCATCAGTAAGATTTTCACAGCCAATTCTGCTTGGTTCCTTTTCAAATTTATTTGGTCTTTCCCCCCTTCCCCCGAGAGTGCTTTATTAATTCCCCATTATTTTGGTTTCCAGTTTCAGTTCTTTGAAACATTTAATGCTGTTCTCTCACATCGTCCCACCTTCTTCCCCCACTGTGTCCAAAAGTTTGGTTTTCATCTCTGTGTCCCCTTTGCTGCCCTGCATGTAGGATCGTTGACACTATCTTTCTAGATTCCAATATATGTGTTAATGTACAATATTTGGTTTTCTGACTTCACTCTGTACCATAGGCTCTAGGTTCATCCACCTCATTGGAACTGACTCAAATGCGTTTCTTTTCAGATAGCCAGTGGGAGTTTGATATATGATGCGAGGAACACAAAGCCGGTGCTCTGTGACAACTCGAGCAAAGGATAGGAGCGGGGCTTGAGAAGCAGGGGGCCCACGTACGCCTGTGACGGATTCGCACTGCTATATGGCAGAGGCCATCACAATACTGTAAAGGAATTATCCTCCAATTAAATAAATTTTACAAACATTTAAAAGAAATGTTTATTTAAGTTCCTTAATTAGTAGTTGCATGTGTTTGATGAACTCGGGGTTCTGACTTGGGACTGTAAACACCTCGTTGGTAGGTTTATATTTGTGGGGTCCTTTGAGGCCAGGTTGTGGAGGAGGGGGATTTGCGTTTGCTTCCAGCAGGAGAACCTTATTGGAAATATCTTTAATTTTACAGTTTGGGGTTTTCTGGACCAAAACGTAGTGTAAATGTGACCCACAAACTTTTGTGAAATAAGAACACAGGAGACTGGTTTTCTCCACCTAGATTCCAGATGAAGATGGCGAGCTTGGTTGCCATCTCCTTTGCCAACTTTTTAGTCAGGAAGTCCTGCTTCCCTAAAGACCAATCCCCTCTCTCTGGCTAAGCCCAACAGAGGCTTCTTGCTCCTGCAAAGGTTTCAGGGAATCTGAGCAACTGTCCAGACAGCGGCCCCACATGGAGCAACTCAGTGACCTATGTTGCCACAATCCCAACACAGCTCTGAAATCTTGACGCATGGTTTTGGTCTAGAAGTGATTCACCTCCCTTCTTCTCAGCATCCATTGGCCAGAACCAGTCCTGAGGCCAGGCCAGTTGGAAGAAGGCCGGGAATGTGTCCATCTGTGCCTGGAGATGCTGGCTCCAGGGGAATGGGGTCCCAACATCCCATCTCGCAGGTGCCATAAGCCCTCTCTCCTGTCCCTGACAACCACCGAGACCTACACTGCTAGGGCCCTGGGCCTGACTGATAGCCTGGAGTCATGTCAGCTTCAGGACTGGCTAAGCCATCACTCACTTTCACCTCTCCCTTAAATTCTGGGTGACTTCTTCACCTTCCTGCAAGCTCAATTGCACATTGCAAATGATGTTTCTTATATTTTATGTAACATTCACAGGCATTTCGTTTTAGGGGGTATTATCTATTTCTGCTTTATTGACTATGCCAAAGTCTTTGACTGTGTGGATCACAATAAACTGTGGAAAATTCTGAAAGAGATGGGAATACCAGACCACCTGACCTGCCTCTTGAGAAACCTACATGCAGGTCAGGAAGCAATAGTTAGAACTGGACATGGAACAACAGACTGGTTCCAAATAGGAAAAGGAGTGCGTCAAGGCTGTATATTGTCACCCTGCTTATTTAACTTCTATGCAGAGTACATCATGAGAAACGCTGGGCTGGAAGAAGCACAAGCTGGAATCAAGATTGCCGGGAGAAATGTCAATAACCTCAGATATGCAGATGACACCACCCTTATGGCAGAAAGTGAAGAGGAGCTAAAAAGCCTCTTGATGAAAGTAAAAGAGGAGAGTGAAAAAGTTGGCTTAAAGCTCAACATTCAGAAAATGAAGATCATGGCATCTAGCCCCATCACATTATGGGAAATAGATGGGGAAACAGTGGAAACAGTGTCAGACTTTATTTTTTGGGGCTCCAAAATCACTGCAGATGGTGATTGCAGCCATGAAATTAAAAGACGCTTACTCCTTGGAAGAAAAGTTATGACCAACCTAGATAGCATATTGAAAAGCAGAGACATTACCTTGCCAACAAAGGTCCATCTAGTCAAGGCTATGGTTTTTCCAGTGGTCATGTATGGATGTGAGAGTTGGACTGTGAAGAAGGCTGAGCACCGAAGAATTGATGCTTTTGAACTGTGGTGTTGGAGAAGACTCTTGAGAGTCCCTTGGACTGCAAGGAGATCCAACCAGTCCATTCTGAAGGAGATCAGTCCTGGGTGTTCATTGGAATGACTGATGCTAAAGCTGAAACTCCAATACTTTGGCCACCTTATGCAAAGAGTTGACTCATTGGAAAAGACCCTGATGCTGGGAGGGATTGGGGGCAGGAGGAGAAGGGGACGGCAGAGGATGAGATGGCTGGATGGCATCACCAACTCGATGGACATGAGTTTGAGTGAACTCCGGGAGTTGGTGATGGACAGGGAGGCCTGGAGTGCTGCGATTCATGGGGTCGCAAAGAGTTGGACACGACTGAGTGACTGAACTGAACTGAACTGATTATTATTGAGAAACCTAGACAGCTTATTAAAAAGCAAAGATGTCACTTGGCTGATAAAGGTCCATATAGTCAAAGCTATGGTTTTTCCAGTAGTCATGTACAGATGTGAGAGTTGGACTATAAAGAAGGCTGAGTGCTGAAGAATTGATGCCTTTGAACTGTGGTGCTGGAGAAGACTCTTGAGAGACTCTAGGACTGCAAGGAGATCAAACCAGTCCATCCTAAAGGAAATTAACCCTGAATATTCATCGGAAGGACTGATGCTGAAGCTAAAGTTCTAATATGTTGGCCACCTGGTGCAAAGAGCTGACTCGTTGGAAAAGACCCTGATGCTGGGAAATATTGAGGGTAGGAGGAGAAGGGGATGACAGAGGATGAGATGATCAGATAGCATCACTGACTCAGTGGACATGAACTTGAGCAAACTCCAGGGGAGAGTGGAGAACAGGGAAGCCTGTTATGCTCCAGCCCATGGGGTCGCAAAGAGTCAGACATGACTTAGTGACTAAGCAGCAACAGCAGAAATGAGTATTATCCACACTTTGCAGATGAGGGGAACTGGCTAGAAGACTTTGCTAACTGGCCCCAGGACGCACATGAGCCTTGCTCCTGGTCAGGCCTGTGTGACCTAGGCATTCCAGCTGGCCTTCCTCGGGAGAGGGAGGCTGGGAAGGTGTCTGGCACAGATCAGGTGCAGGCTTCTCAGAGGAGGCAACCTTCGACCGGGCCTGGAAGGGTACAAGGTTGGGGTGCAGGGGTGTGGCCGTGACCCAGACCAGGCAGAAGCCTGAGGGTGTGACAAGGTCAGGACACAGGTGAGCCGCTCCATAAATATTTACTGAATAAATGAATAAATAAATAGCCTATGAGAGGGCTGAGGGGGTGAATAAAGCTGTCAGTAAAGCCTGAGTCAGTCTCTCTCGTGATGGCTTGTGTTTGACCCCGAGTGTTTCTACCTGTTCTTGCCTCATTTCCCAAGCTAAACAAGCCGGGAAGGACTTGTGGGAACGCCAGGGAATGAGTCCCTCTTCCAGTCTTAGCAACTGCAGTTACCTAAAATTGCAAGCCTGTCTGATCTTATTAGCGAAATAAGACTCAAAGGGGGGCCTAAGGTGGAAGTTCAGCCCTGATGTGGAGACGCAGCCTCTTTGTCTGTGTCCGGTCCTGGGTAGAACCCCGGACGCTGCCAGGCTGGCCGAGTGAGAGCCCCACGCCCGCGCCCCAAGCCCGCCCCAGGGAGGAGGAGAAGGCAAACAGAGGGCAGAGCCAAGTTCAGCCTGGACCACACTCAGCGCCTGGCTCCGTCATAAACACCCTCCCTCGTCTTTATTACGAGGCGGGAACTTGAGCCCCAGGGCCTACAGGAAGGGCTCCGTCCAGAAAAGCCCACTGAGGCAGATACCGATGGGAGGCCTAGCAGTGTGGGGCTTAGGTGAGCGGCGAGGGGGTCAGGAGGAACTCGCGGCCAGGAGTCGGGGCTCCGGATCCTGTTCAAGAACCTTGACGTTCATGCAGTGAGAGAGCTGAATAGGTGGAAGCTCGCAGGACCCAACGCAGAGGTCTTATTTGCAGCAGCAAGTTGCTTCTCTAGGGAGTGTTTCAGAAGACAGAAATATTGTGGTCTGCTCGGGTGGCTAGGATGCATCACAGAAACAGCTGTTTATCGATCTCCTCCTGGGGGCCACGCTCAAATCAGTGCTTTCACACCCATTATCTTAGGCACTCCTCGTGAAAGCCTGCAGACAGGTATCATTATCCCCGGTTTTTAGATGAGGGATCGAAGAAGCGCTGGTTAAGTAACTCGCCCCAGGTCACTTAGCTGGTAAGTGTGGCCTGGGGAGCCTCTTCCCCATCAGACTCGGAGAAGGCGGTCTGCTTCAACACCGTTTTTTTTAAGGAGCCGCTGAACACCTGTGCAGTTTTGCCTAAAGCAGAAAAAATAGTGTTCAAGGACTTGAAGGCTTATAAAGCTTAAAAAAAATTTTATTATTTTTTAGTTTTTACAATATTGTGTTGGTTTCTGGCAGACTACAATGGACGTCATTCATATCTCTATATATCTTCCCTCCCTCTAAAGGAAATCAACCCTGAATATTCACGGGAAGGACTGACGCTGAAGCTCCAATATTTTGGCCACCTGATGCCAAGAGCCAGCTCATTGGAAAAGACCCTGATGCTGGGAAAGACTGAGGGCAAAGGAGAAGGGGACGACAGAGGACGAGATGGTTGGAATGCGTCACTGACTCAATGGACATGAATTTGAGCAAACTCTGGGAGACAGTGAAGGACAGGGAAGCCTGACGTGCTGCAGTCCACGGGGCTGCAAAGAGTCGGACACGACTAAGCAACTGAACAACAGCCCTTCCGTCTTAAGCCTCACTCCCTCCTGCTCCATCCCACCACTCTAGGTCATCACAGGGCACCAAACTGGGCTCCTCTGCTATACAGCAATGTGGGAGGGGCTCACGGGAGTCACAGCGCATCTTGGAGGGATTCAGAGTGGAATCCCAGGCTCTCTGGAGGTCTGAATGGATGCAGATGAAGCTGCTCCTGCGGGCGATGGGTGGCTCCGCTACCCCCACGCCAAATGCACTTCTTTTTGTTTCTTCTTTAAACTTTTAATAAGTGAAACCTCCTGAGAGAGCAAACCAAATGTTCTCACCAAAAAATAAAAAAAGGATAGATAAATATGTGAGGTGATCAGTTCAGTTCATTTGCTTAGCCGTGTCCAACTCTGCGACCCCATGGACCGCAGCACTCCAGGCCTCCCTGTCCATCGCCAACTCCTGGAGCTTGCTCAAACTCATGTTCATCGAGTGATGCCATCCAACCATCTCATCCTCTGTCGTCCCCTTCTCCTCCCACCTTCAATCTTTCTTTATGTGAGGTGACAGGCATGTTAATTATCTAGATGGGGGGGAATCCTTTCATGTGAAAGGAACATCCTTTCACGATGTTCGTACATGCTAAGTCGCTTCAGTCATGTCTGATTCTTTGCGACCCCAGGCTCCTCTGTCCGTGGCATTTCTCTGGCAAGAATACTGGAGTAGGTTGCCATACCCTCCTCCAAGGAATCTTCCCGACCCGGGGGTGGAACCCCCATCTCTCAGGTCTCCAGCATTGGCAAGTGGGTTCTTTACCATTTGCGCCACCTGGGAAACCTGTATAAGTGTATCAAAACACCATGATGTACTCTTCAAATATCTCACAATCCTATATGCGAATAACATGTCAAGCTAAAAAATAATTTTTAAAAAATGGAGTACTGTAGATTCACAAGAAGTTGCAAAATTAGTAGAGAGGTCCCAAGAACCCATCGCCTAATTACCCTCATAGTTAATCTTACATTTTGTAGTGAAATATCACATGGAGGAATTTGACGTTGGTGTGGTATTCGAGTATAGTTCTATATCATTAATTATTTTTATTGGAGTGGACATGGAACAACAGACGGGTTCCAAATAGGAAAAGGAGTACGTCAAGGCTGTCTATTGTCACCCTGCTTATTTAACTTCTATGCAGAGTACATCATGAGAAACGCTGGACTGGAAGAAACACAAGCTGGAATCAAGATTGCTGGGAGAAATATCAATAATCTCAGATATGCAGATGACACCACCCTTATGGCAGAAAGTGAAGAGGAGCTAAAGAGCCTCTTGATGAAAGTAAAAGAGGAGAGTGAAAAAGTTGGCTTAAAGCTCAACATTCAGAAAATGAAGATCATGGCATCCAGTCCCATCACTCCATGGGAAATAGATGGAGAAACAGTGGAAACAGTGTCAGACTATTTTTTTGGGCTCCAAAATCACTGCAGATGGTGATTGCAGCCATGAAATTAAAAGACGCTTACTCCTTGGAAGAAAAGTTATGACCAACCTAGATAGCATATTGAAAAGCAGAGACATTACTTTGCTGACTAAGGTCCATCTGGTCAAGGCTATGGTTTTTCCTGTGGTCACGTATGGATGTGAGAGTTGGACTGTGAAGAAGGCTGAGTGCCGAAGAACTGATGCTTTCGAACTGTGGTGTTAGAGAAGACTCTTGAGGGTCCCTTGGGCTACAGGGAGATCCAACCAGTCCATTCTGAAGGAGATCAGCCCTGGGTGTTCTTTGGAAGGAATGATGCTAAAGCTGAAACTCCAGTACTTTGGCCACCTCACGCGAAGAGTGGACTCATTGGAAAAGACTCTGATGCTGGGAGGGATTGGGGGCAGGAGGAGAAGGGGACGACAGAGGATGAGATGGCTGGATGGCATCACCGACTCAATGGACGTGAGTTTGAGTGAACTCCGGGAGATGGTGATGGACAGGGAGGCCTGGCGTGCTGCAATTCATGGGGTCACAAAGAGTCGGACACGACTGAGCGACTGAACTGAGCTGAACTGAACTGAACTGTACAGCAGAGTGAATCAACTGTATGTCTGCATATATCCCCTCTTGTTCGGATTTCCTCCCTATTGAGGTCACCATAGAGCTTTAGGTAGGGTTGCCTGAGCTATCCAATAGGTTCTCGTCAGTTATCTATTTCACGCATAGTATTGTAGTGTGTATGTGTCAACCTCAATGTCCCGATCCATCCTACCCCTTCTTTCCCCCTCGCTACCCAGATATTTGTTCTTATGTCTGTGTCTCTATTTCTGCTTTGTAAATAAGGTCATCTACACTCATGTTTTCAGATTCTACATTTATGTGTTAGTAAACAATATTTATCTTTCTCTTTCTGATTTACAGTTCCATGTCATATTTATCACTGGCTTCCCAAGTGGCCCTAGTGGTAAGGAATCCACCTGCCAGTGGAGGAGACATAAGAGACACGAGCTCCATCCCTGGGTTGGGAAGACCCTCTGGAGGAGGGCATGGTTGCCTGGAGAATCCCATGGACAGAGGAGCCTGGCGGGCTACAGTCTGTGGGGTCGCAAAGAGCCGGACACGACTTGGTGACTGAACAGCGAGGCTAGAGGGGACTGAGGCGTGAGTGAGGAGAGCCCTGGCTGCGGGCAGCTCGGGGTCTGAGGAGGGTGGCTGCCGGCAAACACCTGCATCTCAGTGACTCTCGCAGGATGGAGTGGTCTGGGTCCCTCAAGCTGGACACCAGCAGCTCTGCCCTGGGAGAGTGGCATGCAGTGCGTTGGAACTGTTTTGAAAAACGGGGTTTCTGATTGAGAAGCTAGCTTGAATAATAACATCTAGTACTGTATTCTGAAGGGATAATTGTTTTATATTTATAAAGATTCTTAATTATCTGCAGCAAATGCATTTAGTTCACTTGGTAATTGAATTAAGGAAAATGTCTTTTCCGGCATTGTAAGTCATTGCAATCATTAAAAAAAAAAAAAAAGACAGAATAACTTTAAAGTACTTCCCTACATGACCTAGACAAACTCATTATTACTGAAAGCTGAATAATTCCATTAAGGGCCCTGTCGGCTCTAATATAATGGGAATTCTGGGGATACGAACCAAATTAAAATCACAAGAGCTGATGGAAATTTCCTTTCATTGGTGAGCCTATGTTGACCCCTATATAGAAATGGTCCTTCCCCTGTGGGCTCTGGACATACTTTTTTTTTTCTTACACCTATCACACTGTATTGTGATTATCTCTGGGTTCTCTGTACCTTGTTCATGCCCCAAATGTGTTTGTCTCTTGAGAGCTAGACCACGTCTCGCCTGCGTAGGAATCACGAAAAAGAACCCCAGTGTTCATAGCAGCACTACTTATAACAGCTAGCAAGCAACCTAGATGTCCACTGGCAGAAGAAAGGATAAAGAAGTTTTGGTCCATATAGACAACGGAATCTCACTCAGTCATAAAAAAGGGATGCATTCCAGTCGGTTCTGGTGAGTTGCAGGAACCTAAAGCCTGTTATGCAAAGTGAAGTAAGCAAGAAAGAGAAAAACAAATTTCACATATTAATGCATATATACAGAATCTAGAAAACTAGTGCTGATGAACCTATTTTCAGGGCAGGAAGAGATATGCAGACGTAGAGAACAGACTTTGGACAAAGCAGGGGAAGGAGAGGGTGGGACGGATTGAGAGAGTAGCGTTGACATATATACACTGTCACGAATAAAAGCGATGGCCAGTGGGGATTTGCTGCGTGATGCTGGGAGCCCAGCTCAGTGCTCTGTGACAACCCAGCCAGGCAGGGTGGGGTGGGGGTGTGGGGTGGGCCCCCCTCCCCTCCCTTCCCTTCAGAGGGGGGATTTATGTGTACTTGCGGCTGGTTCACGTTGTTGGATAGCAGAAGCCAGCACAATATTGTAAAGCAATCATCTCCCAATTAAAAATAATAAAAAGAAGTCTAAACCTAACTGTAACACCCAAACTGAGTTGACACCTCTCCCTCCACGCCCGTGAAGTTCTTCAGAAAGCAGCCTCTCAACCTTTTATCTTTGGATGCACACATCTTTTAGTGGACTCCGACAGCCATATGGGGTTGCAAGATCCAAGTCATGGAATGTTGGTGAGGACGCCTTGGCCAGGGGACCCTCAGGCCCCAGGGGACTTGGGCCTTGATGCCGGAGCCTGGGCTTGTCAGGCAGCTTGGGTGGCGGTGGTGGGCAGGGAGTCAAGAGGAGCCCAGACCAACAGGCCCTGAACTTCGAAGAAAATTCAATACCTGTCCAGCTTTTATTGTACCATAAGGTGTCCCTGGTTGCACGGCTACCTCCTGGCCCCCTGCATGCCCAGTGAGCTCTGCTGATGAGGGAGCTGCCGGCTGTACCCCTACACGCCCCCCTGAAGCCATCGGAGGGGCCCGTGTCTGCTCTGGTTCTTTATGGTGGTAAAACCCACTGGGATTTCCCACAGCAGTGGGGCGGGGTGGGGTGGCTCCCTGGATCTTCCAGAGGAGCATGAATTCAGCCAATAATCACCCAAGTGCCATGACCAGATGCTGGATCAGCCTCTGCTGATGCCACAGGGACCCCACCAGATGGGCCACTTCATGCCCGGAGCCTACAGCCAGTGTGGAGATTGATGCTGAACTGGTAAATGACTCCAAAGCAGGGTGAGTGCAGACTGATGTGTTATCCACCAAGCAATAAACCGGGGGCGGGGGGCAGGGATGGAGGCGCGGAGGGCGGGGCAAGCGGGAGGCTGCAGACGGTCGGGCTGCTGCCCACACGCTGGGTGCTTGGCACTGAGCTGGCATCGCTAGTGGCCCCTCCTCTCTCAAAGGGGACCGTCTTCTCCTCCCTGACTCTGGGCTCTTCTCCTCTCCCCCCTTCCTCTCCCCATTACCTTCCCATGCCGACTCCAACACCTGCCCGTGGCTCTGATGTGCCCATGCCGTCAGGGCGCCAAGCTGCCGCCTCTCTCATTTCTTATTTCAAATGCTCGGGTGGAGATTGCGATCCCCATTGTCCAGTCTATGCATTGGCTGTCCCAGGCAGGTCCACCCTGGGGCCATCAGCCAAGGCCTGTGTGGAGCGGACGACCCACCCGCCCGGGACACAGGTGCCCGGCAGGGGATGCCATGCGGGAGAGAGACACGAGGCCTGGGATTGAGTCCTGATCCACCCCTTATCAGGGGTATGGACTTGAGCTGGCCTCTTGCCTCTGCGCCTCAGCTTTATCACTGGAGCCTGGGATGGACTGAGGGCGGTTGCGTCCAACCCCAGGCAGGGTTGGCAGGGGACACGAAGGGGTTTTCTGTACGGATGAGCAAGACGTAAAGGCTGCTGCCGATAGCCAGGGACTCACAGGGCAGTTTCGGATACGTGCTCGCTACCCATTTTTATAGAATTCCACATCCTTTCTGGATCTTGGGATTACAAAACAGCCACTGGGAAATCACGCACCCCATTAACACTGAGACTTTTATGTACTTACAATTCAGCTTAAATTTTTACCAAGAGAGGTTTTCAGAATGTAACATGTGTTAGTCACCGCGTGAATTGCGAAACCAAGGAAATATCTCCAAAGTGCTGGCCTTGACAATGTAATCTGGCAGGGCTTGGGGGGAATAAAAATAACGCTTCTCAGCATTGCCGCCTTGACCGGTAGGGGGGGCACGTGGAGCCCTCCCTGGGCTCCCAGGTAGCTCGCTGGCGTGTGTGCTGGTCCCCTCTCCTCCGCCCTGGCCACGCCCAGCCGTTGTGGGGTGTGTGGGGGGTGGGGAGTGGGGAAGGAAGGAGACGGGGGAGTCAGGGGGCCTGGTTTGAATTCTAGGGGAACCACCCACTGGCCAGGTGACCTTGGGCATTTTCCAGACCCCGTTGTGCACAGAGAGGTTAGGGGACTGCCCACGGGGGCACTGCAGTGATGAGAGGTCCTCACCACTGGCCCCCAGTCTCCCAGGTGGGTCCAAACCCAGAGGCACCGTGCCCCCCGAAACCCTGAGGCAGCCTCTAGGGCTGGAGCCGCGTTTGGGAGGATGGAGGGGGCGGCGCCCGGATGTCCCCCGCAGCTGTATGGCCAGCTTGGTTTTCTAAACACAACAAGCCAGCACTTCCCCACGGAGCTACAAGCCCGCAGGTGGCTGGATGAACATGTGGTTTCTGGATGTGACATGAAAGTGAGCATTTGCAAGCTCTCTGTCTGGGTTCCCTGGGTTTGTTTTTCTTGCTTTTACGGCCCTGAAATATTCCCGATTGTGTTTATGTCGAGGCAGGATGCGTGGAGGCCAAGCGCTGCTGTATCACGATCGGCTCCATCATCCCTCCGAAAAGCACCAGAGGGGTCCTGAGCCAGCCGAGCACAGAGCCCACCGCACAGGCGCCAGGCTTCTGGGCACCTGTCCACTGCCTCACCCCTGCCCATGCCAACTGCATCCTGGCCCCCACCTGGGAGCCCCTGTCCATTGGTGACGTCAGCTTCCCCCGGGCTCCACGTGAATGATTTCTGACCCTTGCTGCAGATGGGGAGTGATGGTGTGTTCAGTTGCTCAGTTGTGTCTGACTCTTTGGGACCCCACGGATTGCAGCCCACCAGGCTCCTCTGTCCATGGAATTCTCCAGGCAAGAATACTGGGGTGGGGAGCCATTTCCTCCTCCCAGGGATCTTCCTCATCCAGGGATCGAACCTGTATCTCCTGCACTGGCAGGCAGGCTCTGGATGGCTCTACTACTGAGCCATCATCAGGAAAGTCTCCCTGGTGGCTCAGACAGTAAAGAATCGGCCTGCAGTGCAGGAGACCCGGGGTTCCATCCCTGGGTTGGGAAGATCCCCTAGAGAAGGAAATAGCTACCCACTCCAGTATTCTTGCTTGAGAAATCTCATGGACGGAGGAGCCTGGTGGGCTACAGTCCAAAGGGTTGCAAAGAGTTGAATGAAACTGGGCAACTAACACTTTCAGGGAGACTGGGGACCTGGATTAATTATTCCTATGCTGCAGGGGACAAAACTGAGGCTTGAAAGCGACTTTCTGTCCATGGTGAGGCTCAAGGTCACACAGCAGGGCAAGATGAAGTTAGGGTTGAAAGCAGCCACTGTTTCTATCCTCTCGTTTCTATTCTGCATTCCCCGCCCCCGCCACGCCCAAGGGTGATGCCTCAGTTTCTCACTGCAGTTCCGAAGCTCCCACAGCCTCCCCCGATGACACCCACTGTGGCCAACAGCTCTCGCCCTTGGCTCTGTCTGGATCTCCCCTTTGGCTTGGATTATATGCCACCTAATGCCCCTGTCCTGATCGCCGGCTCTGCTTTTTAATTGTCTATGTCTTGCCTGCTCCCTGAGACTGTGAACCCCAGAAGGACAGGAGCCATGGGCCAGCTGCCCTGTGCCTGGCCTGGGGTGGCCACATAGCTGACTCTTAACCACGCTTGTTGAATGATGACTTGTTATTATTCCCTGAGGCTGGGTTCCAGCCTGTGTACGGCCACAGGAGGCTAGAACCTCCCCCCAACACACACATACCCCTGCCCCCAAGTCCTTGGCTGGCCAGCATTTCAAATGATATTGTTTCATATTAAATTATTTTAAATTCCATGGACCTGGGTTTCACAATCAAATAATTCGATCTTGTTTACAAATGGAATTTTTACTTTTTGACGGTTTCTAGCTTTGCTGGGCTGGATGGTCAGGAGAGCGTGTCCTCTCGTGCCCTCCTGCCCACCTCTGCTGCCTTCCCTGGGACGCCGTGGAGCCAGGGAATGGTCTTGGGGGGTGGGTGGAGGCCACCCAGCATGGCTGTGGGGGAGGCTGCCCCTCCAGTGGGCACTGGGCACAGAGGCCTCCCCTGCCTTTGACGTTCTGTTGTGAGTAAATCCATAAATTACAGAATAGGAAGGGACCACTGGTACTTGTTATTCCAACCCCGCTTTACAGACTAGGACACTAGGGTTCAAGACCACAGTCCCTGTGGGTGGCTGGGACCCTATCCTTGCTCTTTGGACGCCGTCCTCCAAGGGCTATTGCACATCCTGTCTTCCTCCACCTACACTGATGAAATCTCTCCATGTTGCTTTGAGCTATGGAGACCTAGATGTGGGAAGATGTGACCTTTGATTCCTAGATGCTCATAATCTGGGTGCTGGGGTCAGGGGTGGACAAGGAGACAAAAAGTGGCCGCCCTGAGGCTGGTGGGCCCCCAGACGGAGCAGGGGCAGGTTTGTGAGGGCACAGATGTGGGCTGAGCTGGGTGGTTGCCGGCCACCCCTCCTTAGGAGATGGTTGGACTCAGCATCTGAGTATGTTGACCAACGTGCGAAACTTTAGTCTCCCAGAGAGTCCCCGTCACCCTGGAGGCTGCCTCCTTGCCCCACAGCGCCGTCACCACTGGACACAGATTGGCAGCCTCTCCTCCAGAACTTTGTCTAAGCAAGTGACGGTCCCGGGGTGGGGGACGTGCTTCCTTGCTTTGTGGCCACTTGCGAGGGTGACCTGGGGTTGGCCCCAGCAGCAGCCCTGCTGGGCTTGGCTCAGAACGGTATCTGGCTGTTTCCAGAAGTTGCCGGCTCTCTGAGTTCGGAGCTGAACCTCCGAGGACACGCCTGTGTGGGCCGCCCCCACGGGGCCACGGTGCTCGCGTCTCCGCCAGCTCTAGGGGTTGCAGAGGGCTCCTCAGGAAGGGCCTAGAGGAGGCTGGTTGACAACGTCCCAGCTAACTTCTCAGTGCAAAGGCAGGCACTTCATGCTGTGAAGCTCCTGGGAGACCGCGCAGGGCGGGCCCGACAGGCACTGTGGCTCCAGCCCATGCTGCTAGGGCCCCGACGTGCCCTGGAATCCTGGAGTCCACTCCCCACCTCTGTCTCGTCACTGTGACCTTCGTGGTCCTCACACATCTCATAGGGCTGACCCCATCTGGGCACCTGGGATCAGACTGCAAACTACGTGGACAGTGGGGATGCCCCAGGCCGGCAGGGGGACGCCTCGGGCCGGCAGAAATGTACATCCAGCCAAGCTGAATGAGCGTCCACACTTTGGGCCAGAATCGACGTTCCTAGGCCTCTAACTTCTGGATATCCTGGTGTCAGTAACCATTCAGAACGTCACACCGGCACCTAAAGCCTCCTGAGAGAGAGGGAGGTGCGTCTACCTGTGTGTGTTGGGACAAACAGGTCTCCAAAATAAACAAGGTGAAAAAAAGCAAGACGCCAAACAAAGTGGGATCCATTTTCAAGTTTGAAAAAAAGATAGAGGGTTTTCCTTACTAGCCCAGTGGTTAAGAATCAGGCTGCCAATGCCGGAGACGTGAGTTCGATCCCTGACCCGGGAGGATCCCACCTGCCCGTGCGCCTCAACTACTGAGCCTGTGCTCTGGAGCCCAGGAACCACAACTACTGAGCCCACAAGTCGCAACACTGAAGCCCGAGCGCCCCGGAGCCGGTGCTCTGAAACAAGAGGAGCCCCCACGGCGGGCAGCTGTGCATCGCAATGAAGAGTGGCCACCCCTCATCACAACCAGAGAGAGCATGCAGGCAGCAGCGAAGACCCGGCAGAGCCAAAACGCAAACAAGTTGTTTAAAGAGTTACTTTAAGAGAAGATAACTAAACAGATGGAGGTATGTGCTCTGGATGTACCCTGGTGGCAGGCACATGGACACAGGCCACTGAGCACCCAGCTCCCAGGCCCTACAGGTTGTTAACTCACTGAGTCCTTGGAAGACCCCAGGAGGTGGGTACTGCCATCCCACCCACTTTGCAGATAAAGAAACTGAGGCTTGGGAGGCGAGGAGTTGAACCCCTGACCAGCGTGCGGCTGGGGAGGGTGGCTGGAGAGGGGCGCTCAGGGCTTCCAGCTTTCCGTGTTCACCTTTGTGTCCTCCGAGTTTTCATCCCAGCTGAGTGTGTGACTCTATTTGAGAAAACATCAAGGGGTATCCTGGATAGAGGTAGGAAGCCTTTAATTCCTTTACTGTGTTTTTCTGTATTAAACAGGAAAACAGTCATGTCATCTTAAGAACTCACCTTTTGCCCAAAAGAGAATAACTCTCTAGGAGCAGGCATAGAGGACAGATGGACCCCGTGGGGAGGAGCTGGGAGGCTGGGATTGACACGTACACACTATTGACACTATGCATAAAAAGGGCTTCTATTCTATAGGTTTGGGGCTTTTATACTATGCATAAAATAGGCGTAATAGCTCAGTTGATAAAGAATCTGCCTGCAAAGCAGGAGACCCTGGTTCGATTCCTGAGTCAGGACGATCCGCTAGAGAAGAGATAGGCTACCCACTCCAGTATTCTTGGGCTACCCTTGTGGCTCAGCTGGTAAAGAATCCTCCTGCAATGCAGGAGACCTGGCTTTGATCCCTAGATTGGGAAGATCCTCTGGAGAAGGGAAAGGCTACCCATTCCAGTATTCTGGCCTAGAGAATTCCATGGACTGTATAGTCCATGGGGTTGCAAAGAGTCGGACGTGACTGAGCAACTTTTACTTCACTATAAGATAACTAATGAGAACTTACTGGATGGAGCAGGGAGTTCTATTTAGTGCTCTGTGGTGACTTGAATAGTGACAACAAAGGGGGTGTATATATATATATGTACATAGTTGATTCCTTGTGGCTCACCGGTAAAGAATCCTCCTGCCAATGCGGGAGACCCAGGTTTGAACCTTGGGTTGGGAAGATCCCTTGGCGAAGGAAACAGCAACCCACTCCAGTGTTCTTGCCTGGAGAATCCCACGGACAGAGGAGCCTGGCGGGCCACAGCCCATGGGGTCACAAAAGAGTCAGACAGAACTTAGCAACTAAACAGCAACAGCTGATTCACTTTACTGTACAGCAGAGACTAACAGTATTGTAAATCAGCTATATGCCAATAACAATTTTTCATAGAGAAGAAAATTAAAAAGAAAAAGCTAGGACTGCAGCAAGTGATCCCCAGTCCTGGCGAGGGGGGTGTCCCTGGGCATTTGCTTATGGAAATCAGCTGTTTCCCATGATTTCCAGAATGTGGGATGTGAGAGACTCCTGCCTGACTTCTAGTCCAAAGCGGGCAAGGGGAGGGGGTTGGTGGTGAGGGAAGGGGTAGCCTTGCTCTAGGAGTCACAGGGGGTCCACCTGGCGCCCATGCCGGGCCCCCGGGGGGCTGCCCCACCACCCTGAGCTGGAGCTGGGAAAGATGAAGCCGGGTATTTCTTGCCATCGTCGCTTGATAACCAAGATCAAACCTGCCCAGGAACTATACTTAGTCCAGGACAGGATTCCACGGCCACCTGGCCCCCAAGCAGGGGGCCCTAAGCTGCCCATCTTGCCTCATCCAGCCTCTGAATCCAGCTCACACTTGACTCGCATGGCCATTGAGAGGGTGATGTTGCCATTGGTGACCACAGGTGTCCTGGCAGCCTGAACAGAAAGGCTACTTCAGGCTCCAACAAGGCCCAGGTTTCCAGGGGCGACAGAGGAGCCTCGGCCTGGCAGGCATCCAGCTCTGCCCCGACCAGCTCAGCGAGCTCTCTAGAAGCTCCCCTCCCGCAGGCCTCAGTTTCCCCACCTGTCAAACCATGGGAATGGCTTAGATGGCCTCGGGCCTTCAAGATGGTGGCAGACATCAGCCCCTGGCCTTGCTCCTGCTTCAGGTGAGAGGATGAACTGGGGGGCCTCTGGGATGCTGGTCCAGTCTCCATGGAGACCAGCTCACTTTCTTTCCTGGGCCAGCGTCCGTATGGTTACCTCGGAAAACAGTGGGCTCTGGCCATATGCCTCCTGCTGGTGGCTGACCTTGATTGTTAGAGCTCTGGAACACCAGAGATGGAGGTACCCCAAAAGATGAAGGGCCTCCCCTCATAGATGATAAAACCAGGCTGGAGAGGAGCTATGAGGCAGCCCCCAAGTGCTGGCCTGAGGCCCCCACCCCCTGAGGCTGAGCAGCAAGACTGCCCCACCCCCATCAGCAGCTTCCTTCATTCTCCATGTCTGCCCACCTGCACAGAGAGTCTCCTGCCTCTATATGGGCCTCCCTGCAAACCCAGGCTCCATGTCCTGAGCCTGGCCTCTTACGCCCAGTGACTGAGGTAGGGGGGCAAGATTCCCTCCGAAGTGTCTGCGAGGCTGTTTCTGCTTTGTATGTAGATTCATTTGCGTTCCTTTTTTTTCGTTCCACATATACCCACTCCAGGATTCTCGCCTGGAGAATTCCATGGATGGAGGAGCCTGGCGGGCCACAGTCCACCCGGTCGCAAAGAGCTGGACATGACTGAGCGATGAACACTTTCACTTTCACAAGCAATATCAGATAATACTTCTCTGACTTCACTTAGTATGATAAACTCTAAGTCTATCCATGTTGCTGCACATGGCAACCTTCTCTTCTTTTTCTAATGGCTGAATAACACTCTATCACGTGTAGGTACCACATCTTCTTCACCCATTCATCTGTTTATTGATGAGCTGGGTAAAGGTTGGACCACACAAGAGCCACTTCAAAGCTAAAATAGGCGGTCAGATCAACAAAACCAAATGAAAGGGACTATCAACCCAGAGATCGATAGGTTGACTATCAACCCAACAGTCATAAAGCCACAAAAGATGGGTTTGGCTGCACAGGGCAGGTCTGCACATCAGTGGGTCCCCCTGGGAGTGCCTCTCACAATCCCTGGGCTCCGGGGTGGGGGAGGTGGAACACTCTGGGTTGGAGGGGAGGCCCCACTGCTCCTCTCCTTTCTTCCCCCGTCTCTTGTCCCTTTCCTGCATCTCTGGTGCTGGCCAGGTCCTCCACTGGGCCTTTGCACATACTGATGTCAGAACCGTCCTGCACAGCCTCAAACGCAGCTTTGTCTTCAGCAGCACTTCCCTGGCCATTTGATTGATGCAGACATGATCCCTCCCCGCTGCATGCCCTGCCCTGCTGGGCCCTCTCCCACTCGGGAGTCAGCACCACCGTAAGAGACTTGGTGGCGAGGGCAGGTGTCTGGCCACATCTGGTGGGCACAGAGCTCCCCTGCCCAGTGTCCCCCATTCAGGGGCCACCAGAGACTCATGGAGCCCGAAACAGACCTGAGTGGAAAGAGCCAGGCACAGACCAGTCCCACCAGATCCATGTCCCCCGTCCCGCCCCAGGTCTATTACTTGCCCCAAGAGTAAATTTCCTAATTTTCACTTGCTGCCTACAGAAAGGCTAGAAATGTTGAAGTGTGTGTGAAACCAATCTGCCAACTAAAATACACGGAGCAGGTGTGTGTACGTGTGCATGAGTGTGTGTGTGTGTGTGTGCACGTGTGCATAGGTGTGTGTGTGCACAAATGCACGTATACCTGCTTGTGTGTACAGAGGACACAGGGGCAGCCTGTCCTGGCCATGTGATGGTGACGATCACTGAGGCAGCAGGAGAGCCCGCTGAGGCTGGAGCAGGGAGGCTGCGGTTCTGCCCCTGGGCAGCTGTCAGAAGCAGTCAGAAGAAAACGGACTCAGCTCTCCCAGGGCTCCGGGAGGGGAATGCAGGAGGCCAGGGAACAGCTCTCCTCCGTGTTGCCCGGGGCCCTTCCTCCTGGAAGACAGGAGCTCAGGGTCCCTTCCTCGGTGGAAGGATGCTGGCCGTGGACCCCAGGGGCTGCTCATCAGGCAGAGTGTCATGGTCTTCCAATGCTAGGAGAGCCGGCCTAACCCCAGCTCTGCTCTTGCTGTGTGACCCGTAGTTATGCGAACACCCTCTCTGGGCCCTGCATGCTCCACCTGCAACATAGGGGCAAGGTGGGAGAAAAGCAGCACCCACACCCCCAAACTGCCGTCAGGGCTGGCACCAGGGCACCGAGCACACAGTGGATTGTCTGCAGAGGCTGGCATGGGTGGTACAGACCCCTTGTCTGTCCCCCATGCCTTGGGGTCCCACGGGGGCAGCATGACTCCATCCAGGCTCTGAGGATCCTGTGCTGGACCGCATGGGCTCACATCTGCTGTGGGGACCCAGGAATTGGCTGGAAGAGAAGCCTGGAGCTGGGCTGGCAGCAGGAGAAGGATTTTGCTGGGAGGGTGATCTGGCGGCAGGCATCCTGGGCAGGACCACAGGTGTGGCAGGAAGGCCCAGGGATGAAAGTGGCCGGTGCGTGGGTACCTTGAGCCCAGCCCTTGCCTCCGGCACGACTTCCCTGGATTGGCACTGTGACCCAAGGAGGTGGGTGCGGTCAACTCCACTATGAGAGGAAGCCCAGTGAAGGGCGGTGACACCCCCAATGCCCGGGTGCTAGGAGGTGGTGGCCTGAGTGTCAGCAGGATGCTCTGACTCCGAGGTTGGAATCCGGGAAGCAAAGCAGGTGGGGACTGTGGGCACCCTGGCCTGCCTCCAGCTCCTCCATCCCACGCCCGCAGCTCTGAAAACAGGGATCTATGAACTCTGAGATGCAGCCCATTGGGATGAGGGCATCACTCTGGCAGGTGGCAGCCATCGCTGGGAAGGAAACGGGGTAACAAACGTCAGAATTCCCGATGCGGTTAGAAAAATCCTCTTCTGGGGAAGCGTTTTGGTTCTGTGTGTACAAAGAGCTCACCCCTTATTTCACAGGAAGCCGCTGTGAGTGTCCTGGGATGAGACTGGCCATCTCCTTTCTCACCCCAGCCACCGTCAGCAAGCCCTGGAAGCCACTGCGTTGGGCCTTTCTCGGCTCCTCAGGGGCCTCCGGGCTTTTGTTCTCTGAACAAGAACGCCGGTGCCGGGCACAGGACAGGAGCCAGGCTGCGCTGGAGGGTTTCCGTGCTGCGGCCCTACCCGCATGCTGGTGCGCTGGCTGGGCAAGGTGGTGGTGCCCCTGTGTGAGGTCTGAGTGCTCAGGGTGTTGAGGTTTGGCTGCGGCTGAATGAGGGGGACCCCAAGGCTCTGGTACGGGCCATGCTGTCCTCTCTTCGTGAGTCCCACGGAGTCCCTCACCTGCGGGCCAGAGGTGCCCCGAGGTCCCCAAACCCTAGGCCCCAAAGCTGTTCCACCAGGGCGCTCTCTGCTCTGAGAGGCGCTGAACCCTGTGTAATCCCAGGGGATGGGCAGAGAGAAACCTCCTGCTCCGGGGCCCTGTGGTTGATGAGCAGAGGGCCTCGGGGAGCAGGTGGATGTCCAGATGATGTGGAGATGGGGGAGGGGGGTCAGGGGCCAGGAAATGCCAAGCTGGCCTGTGGGGAAGAAGCCAGCAGTGGGCACCTGGAGGGCGGCCACGGGGTGATCAGATTTGTTTTCCAATCAGGTCACTGACTCTGGCTGGAGGGGGGAGCTGGCCCCGTGTACCTGACTCTTTGCTAATGATTCTCCTCCAACCAGAGGAAGGCCAGACTTGTGTTGGAAGCCTGGGATGTGAGCGAAAACCCCAGTGCATCCAGTTTCAAGGGAAGCTGTCTCCCCTCCTTTGGGCATTGCCAGACACTGCCACTCCTTTTGTTTATTATATCCATCAAGTTCTAAGGTCTCCCAGACTGGAGGCCATTTTTCTAAATATCTTTGACTATTCCGATGTTCAGAACATGTGGGCTGGCTGTTTTGATCTTAGAGGGTGCTGGGGGCCAACTTCCCCAAGGAAGGCTGGGGAGAACCTTCAGATGCCAGCCCTGCAGGGGGTTCCTTCCCTTCCTGGTCTCAGGCCTCCTGTTTGGGTAATTCTAAGTCCCTGGAAGGTGGCTCAGTGGTAAAGAACCTGCCTGCAATGCAGGAGATGCAGGCTCAATCCCTGGGTCGGGAAGATACCCTGGAGGAGGGCATGGCAACCCACTACAGTATTTTTGCCTGGAGAATCCCATGGACAGAGGAGCCTGGCGGGCTACAGTCCATAGGGTCACAAAGAGTTGGACACGGCTGAGCAACTGAACACACACACATAGGCCCCTGGAGACCTTCAGTTGTAATAAACAAGCACAAAGCAAGCTGGCTTTCCCACATGAGGCCACACGCTCCTTCTGCCCTCCTGGTTTTCCTGTTTGCTACACTGCCTGGGCCAGGTGCCACAGAAGGGGCCTTTGTTTTCCTTCTGTGAACTAAACAAATAGAACAAAACAAAAACAGAATAAAAAAAAAAACCCCAACACGCTCACACACACATGATGCCGCCACAACACGCTCACACACACATGATGCCGCCCCAACACGCACACACACACATGATGCCACCACAACACGCTCACACACACATGATGCTGCCCCAACACGCTCACACACACATGATGCCGCCACAACACGCTCACACACACATGATGCTGCCCCAACACGCTCACACACACATGATGCCACAACACGCTCACACACACATGATGCTGCCACAACACGCTCACACACACATGATGCCACCGTGTCCACAGTCAGGACGGGGGCTGGAAGCACTGTCACCTGGCTTCACGGGACGTGAACAGACAGACGGCCGTGCTGGTCAGGCTGGGCCTCTCCAGGTGCCAGGGGAGCCCAGGGGTTTCTCGCATCCCAGGTCTTGGTCCATATTTTGGTCACTCGTTTCTGTGAAAATGACCAACGGACCCCCAACAAGGCTGCTGAGGGGGCCACCGGAGAGTTTTTAAAGGAGAGAAAACATCATAAAATGGAGGAGGAGGGTCCTCCAGATGGGACCAAAACGGGGATACAGGGGCAGCACGGTACGAGGTGCCCAGGCTTGCCATGTGGGTCTGTTCTGCACGCCCGGGGCACCTCCTGCACCCCCACTGTACACCTGACCCTCTGACTGCCTTCCATCACACCCTCACACACATAAGGGGTCCGAGCCGCGTTGGCATAGGTATGAACAAACGTTTCGGCCTGGTACTCCAGTAAGCCCCCACCTGCGGAACAGCAGGGCCCCTCATACTGCAGTGTGACTAGCTGCATCTCAACCCGTCTCCCGGGTTTCCAAGAGACAACAAAAACACATTTTCCCCTTTCCTGTCCAATTTAAAGGTTGTTCCTAAAAAGCAATAGTCAACTTACTTTTGGTTTTTTGAAACAGAAAATTATTTACCAAGAACACACGGCTTATTTGTTTTACTCTAAGCTACTCCTTTATTGAAACAACATCACTGGAAAAGCCATTTCAGTACAAATGGAAGATGAATTGAAAAATGGATTTTTCCCTTTTTTTAACCATCACTGGGGTTACTGATTTAAGGGCAGTTGTAGTTCAAACAAAGCCAAGGTCACTCAGTTTGTTATGTAATAGTGAAATAGTGCTGTTTTGTACAAAACAAAACCAGATATTCTTTCAGTTAAAAAAAAAATGGTGATTTTGTCTGTGCAACTTTTGTCTCAAGTAGAAGATGATTCTAATTTTATCTGTGTTCAATAAACAGATTTTTTAAAAAAATCATGAGGCTGGACCTGTTTACTTTTCCTTACAGTTCTCTGAGCAGCTGAAGAAAGTATAATCACCTTGAATCTAATGTTTTCTGAGTACACCACAATAGCTAGGTCCCTTAGACCCATCTGGAACGAAATTAATTACATCTATGTGTTAGTTTAATAGGAAACAGTTTTATTTTCACTTGTATTTTCCTCCGGGATTTTAGGGGAAAAAAGAAAAAAAAGAAAAAAACCCAGGATATCAGGAAAAGGCTTTGGTTCCTCACGGCCCATTTTCTCTTTAGGCTTTTCTTGCTTTCCAGCTTCTGTTTTTTAAATTTTTTACTGTTTTTTTTTTTCTTTTGGTTGAAAAATATACAAAACGGGTATTTTAAATATCAAATAATTATAGAATTTGAACATGACAAAATTTGAGAGCCACTGTACATTTTGACAAAAAATATTATTAAAAATTACCGTCTGCTTTCACTCCATTTACATTCAAACGCCATCCTTTTCATTTCTTATCTTCTGATCTGTTCAACCTGCCATTTGTTATTCAGAGAATATTTGGGGGAAAAGTAAACAACCGATCTGTAAAATTTCTACGGAAGCACGATTGCTTAGTCCATATTAGTTTTAAACACCGTGTCGTGCTTGAAATGGCAAGTGTCGCTCGTGGGCACCGCAAGGCGGCTGCCTGGACTCAGGGTCGCGGCTCTTGGCGCGGCGCGGCAGGGCCACCGACGACCTTGCCCTCGTCCCGAGGCCCGGCTCCGCCCGCAGCCCCCGGGCGCACTCCCGCTGTCCCCCGGCCCGGTGCCGCGCAGCCTTCGGGTCTTTACAGAGGCGAACCGAGGCGCGGGAGAGACCCCCGCGGGGACGAGATGAAGGTGCGCGGCCTGCGTTTCGGCTCCAGCCGCGGGTCCCACCTGCTTTGCCCGGCCCCCGTGCGCCCCAGAGCCGCCGCCGCCACCGAAGCGCACGGCCAAGGCCAGCTGTCGGGACACCCCGAGCTCGTTTGGCTTTCCACTAGGCTTTTTATCTGCCTCCCCCATCCCGACTGGTTCGGATTTGCAACCTCACAGGTGTAGGAACTGGGCTGGGCCGGGCTGTTGGTTTTTCGGGGACCCCCCCAGGGTACCCCACCTCCACCCCCCAGCAATGACCCCTGTGAGCGCAAGGCTGGGCCCAGGGCCACGGGCAGGGAGCGATCTAGGAGGCCGGGGCTCCGAGCTCGCACTCCGCCGCCGCAGGCAGTGGCTCGACCTTCGCCTAGCGCGGCGCCCCGGAGCTGTTCCGGGCGCACCGCCTCCGTCAAGTCGGGCAGGCTGGAGGAGGAGACCCCAGAACCTGTGGGCACAGGGCAGGAGCCCGCGGGCGCCATCGGAAGCAGGCGCGGGAGGGCAGCGCGGCGCAGACACTTGCTCTCGGCCCCCCGCGACCCTTGGAGGCTGGGACGCCCAGCCCTCCGGGGAGGGCGCGACCACCCACGCCGCCGCGGCCGTGTGAACCTGGCCGTGACCTAGGCCTGGGGGCCCTGCGGGTCGGGGCGGGGGGGCTCTGCTTGGCCACCATTTGCCAGCCTCGCATCACCATCCCGAGAGACCTGTCCTCAGTCGGGAGACCCCCAAATCGACCTGCTCCGACCGGGCCCAGCCGACCCCCAACGCCCGGAAACCCCAGGCCAGCCTGGGCGGCTGGGCCCCGCGGGCGCCAGGCACCGGAGGGGGAGGGCCCCGAGGGCCTGGGGCGCCGTTCCAAAGGCCAGAAAATGGAAACTGTGCGAAAAGAATCTCCAAATCCGGCCGGGCCCAAAGCCCACCGGCTTACATAAAGCCCCAGGAGCCCGCCCGCCCGCCCGCGGCCTCCCCTCCCGGGGGTGAACAATCGGCCGGCCCCTGGCCAGGCCGTCCTGGGGTTGGCACCACCACCGACCCCCTGACCAAGGGCCTGGCGTGACCCCGGGGAGGAGAAGGGGGTCTCGGCCTCTTCCCACCGGCTGCCCCGAGAAACATTTAACTGGCCTTTAATCACATTAGCAGCCGGCCCCAATTAAGGCCGCGGGCGGGGGAGGCAGGGGAAACCGCCGGCCGTGTCACTTGAGGATAAAGGTCCTTTATGCCCCAGGCCTGGCCTGGGGCGACGCGGCGGGCCGCCGTCCCCAGCCTTTGATTGCCGGCGCCTGGGCCTCGCCGCCGCCGCCATCTCTTTGCCCCTTCAAACTACCCCCGCCCCCGGCCCCCCTCCCCTGTCCCCACTGTGCCATCGCCCTCGGGTGACCTGGTGGCCGGGCAGGACAGCGACCCAGGCCCGGACTCGAGCCCGCGCCCCCACGCCAGCCGGGACGGGGCCCCCTCGGGCCTGGGCCTGCGCCTGCGCGCTGGGAGCGCTCGAAGGGGCGGCTGCGGGGCTCACCGAGAGCCCCCGGGACGCGCCGCCTGCCCGCCGACGCCCAGCGCCCGGCCGGGACCCTGGTAAGGCCGCTGCGCACCAAGTGGTTCGGAGGGAGGGTGACCCTCGTCGTGGGCGGCCCGGGAAGGTCACCCGCGGGCTTTCTGGGCTCTGTCTGGCCTCCTGGGCTCGCGGTGAGCCCCGCCGGGCCCTCCGGCCGGGCCCAGGACCAGTCGGGAGCCAGGCTGGCTGGTCTCCGGGGTCCCAGGCTCCGGCGGCGGCGTCGGGCCTCTGGCGCACGGGGAACACCAGGCCGGGCGGTGGGGCCGGCCCGCGGCCTTCTGTCCTGGCTCGCCGGCCCAGCGCGGCGGAAAGCGCGCGCTCGAGGGCCGAGGGTCCCCGCGCGGTGCTTACCTTGCTCGGGTGCCCGGGCCGCGCTCCCCTCGCTCCTCCTCGAGGGTCGCCCGGGGCGCGCTCTGGACGGGCCGGGGTCGCGCGAGGACAGCGGCCGCCCGCGCCGCCGGAATGCCTGCCGAGGCCGCCGCCGCCGCCGCCGCCGGCCGCGACGCCCGGGGGGCCGCCGGGGACCCCCGCCCGCCCCACGGCGGCAGCTGCAGCCCGGAGCCGCGTGACCCCGGCCCCGACCTCGCCGCGCTCGGCTGTTTGTCTCGCACAAAAGAGAACACTCATATTTTTCTTTCCCCGGCACCGATTTAACACCCGCCCCATCTCCCCTCCCCCGAATTACCCCCCACCTCCCACACGCTTCGCTGAGAACCGCTTTCTCTCCGCACACCCACTTTGTCTCGCCTTTCTCCACTCTTGAATTCCGTCGTTGTAGTCGAGGATGTCAGCATAGCTTAGAAAGTTTCATAGAAAGTCAGAAAGCAATTAGAGAGGCCCTATTATTGGAGTTTCGCTGGTGCCATGGAGTCTTTTAAAGGACAGCCCGAAGCACCGAACACAATCCCATTAAGCCGCCCAGACTCCCACAGTCCTCAATAGGGGTGCTCAATACTTCCACAGACTTTCGCGGCTCATGGGGGAACCGCGGGGTTTCAGTCTCCAGTCCCGCAGCCCACTCAACAACAGCGCGGCCTTGAACCTCGCATTCCTTCCTTTCTCATCAGAATTTCCATTGGGAAAATGGCTTGCAGGGCCGGAGTGGACATTAATTAAAGTCTGCCAAGCGGGCCGAGGTCTCTGCTTGACAAGGGCTATGAAAACCTCAAGCAGTTTCATAAGTAACTCCCCATCCTGTTTATTTGAAGTTTTTCTTTTTCTGAGTTTTAAAAGTTTTTTTTTTTTCTTTTCCCCAGCCACTTTCTACAAATGTGAGCGCGATTGAAATCAACTTTTACCTCTGTCCGGTTTCAAATCGATCAGCTGATGTTTGGAAAATGGGTCAAAGAAATTATGCTTTGCTGAGATAAAGACCACGTATGACCAAAGTTTCAGCTTAATTGAATTTTAGTGCCAAATTATAACTCACTGAATAACTGGACTTGGGCGCAGGAGGGGTGAAGGAGAAGGCAGTGAAGGACAGGCAATTCTAATGGAAATCCAGCCACCCTGGACGGGGGTCCTGTGGCCGCATGGGTACAATAAGAACTGCAGCTTGATTCCAAGGGAGTGAGGTTTATCACACTGTGGCTTTCATGTGGGAAAACGGGGTTGGCCTCTCTTGGTTCTGTGGGTTTGGGTTGATGTTTCTGGGTATTATTTCATGTAGCAGGCAGCTCTTCTATAGAGCATAGCTTCTCTTTTGTTGTTGTTGAGACTAATTTCTGTTCTTGCCAATAAAAATTAATCTCTTCCTTTAGAAGTCAGTGTGTAAAGAAAGCAGGTGTTTTGAAGAGAGAAAGTATTTAAAAAATAAAACAGGTACTCGGTTGTCAAAGCAAAATGCCGGGTTTGGAACAACTAGGATTTTGCTCCTGGTGTGTCATCACAGATGTTCATTTTATTAAATAGACATTTGTATCTGGCAGTTTCTGGATTAATTTCAGGAAAGGAGAAGAGGTGATGGGCTCATAATGAAAGAATTATAATTTAGGTGGTAGTGCACTCAGCCTCAGTTGCAGGCAGATAGGTTGTTTGCTAAATCTATAAGGGGAATAATTAAAAATGAGCATGCGAAGGATGTTTAATTTTTGGGTAGTCTGTATTTGTCATCAATTATTTGGAGCTTTTTCTCAAAGTTGCCCCCTTTTTTCTTGTTTCGTGGCCCATCTTGGCCATGCTGCCTCCAGGCTCAGCCCCCTGGCCTCTGACCTCTAGTTCTTCATGCGTGCTGCACCCTCCGCCAGCCTACTGGGTTTTTACATCTGTTCTGCTTGCAGGACCTCTCCCTGCCTAGGTGGTTCGAAAGGGCAGCAGGCCATGCCCCCTCCGCACCACCCCCCCCACCCCCGCCCCGACCCCAACACACACACACAGATCCAACCTCGGGCACTTTGTAGCTGGGCCTTCAACACTTTCTGCCTTGGCCATATCAGTTTCTTCCCTGATTCTTAACCAGCTTTTCTTGGTCCTGCCTCTAGGCGTCCCTCAGCCCCTTTCCCCACCTGAAACACCTTCCGCCTTCCTGTCTACCTGTCCAAACAGCAGTTCTCAGACCAGGATCACAGCCACATCGACCTGGCCCCCACCGGGCTGCAGGGAACTGCCTCCTCCGCTTGGCCTTTAGGGAGGGCCCCATGCTCCAGTCTGTATTTCATTGCCCTGTGCTTCCTTCTCTCGCTATAGCTGGACTTTGGGGATGTTTCCGGTAGAAGAGAAAACAACAGAGGCGCCTTGAGAGTAGGTGTCATTTTACACTGGTCCCAGGGCTCTGCCAGCACCCCGCACCCACAGAGTGGGCCATCCATCAGCCAGCCGCACGTGGATGTGTACATCAGAACGACGTTTGGGCGGCAGCGACGGATGCGCCCAGCTCCTGGAGGTGCGAGCAAAGTCCACATGCTTCTGCGATGAACTCACAGGACCCGTCCCTGGACTTTTTCAAACGACATAAAACTCTTTAAATTCAATGGAATCTTAAACTGTTTAAAAAAGTGAATATGACTCAGTTGGACTGCAAGAGAAAGTGGAAGAAAAACAAACAAAAGCAAATCCAGAAATCCAAACAGTTGAGTCTGCTTTGGGTAGTCTTGATTTGCCCAAGAAAGGGAGCAGATTCCTGAGAAACAAGCAAAAGATTCCAGAAGTGCTGCAATGTCTCGTCTTCTGGCAGGTTACCTGCACCGGGTGTTGCCGGGGCTGGCTTCTAGAATGAGACTGTTCATCCCCGCAGTCTTGAATTGTTTAGGAAAAGTGCCATCCGGGACTGTCCCCGTGTGCCCAGGGAGGCGGAAGACAGGCACCTTCTTCGAGGAGCATGCCGAAAACCTGGCTATAGGGCTGACTCTGAAGAGGTTGATGAATTCCATTCTGGTCAATAGCGCGTGATTAAAGTAACAAGATAAAAAATGATGCGAACCAAGGCACCTTCAAAACTCTTCAGGGAACAAAGAGATTAGCAATTGCTGCAGTACAGGAAGAAATGAAAATGATGAAAATAACTCAGGAACTTGAAGGAGGAACATTTAACAGAATTCAGTGCAAGTGTGTTAACAGTCCATCTGTGGGCAAGGTGTCTTTTCTCACCACTTAATCAAATTAACCAAACCAGGAGCATTAGCATTTAGAGATCCAGCGTGGTTCAGAAGGAGGCTGTCCCAAGAGTCTTCGCGTTCAACCAAGACACTGAACTTCTTTCTGGAGTAGCAGATTCTCAGCTCAACGTTTGCAAGGAACAGTAAGATAGATCAAGAGAAAAAGCAGGTATACAAGACACAGAGCTGGACTGGAGGACTGCCAGCTTAAAATGCACATGTGGCATTCTTTGCAAGCTGTTTAAAAAACTTTGAAAAGCTTCTTCTCTTTCTCCCTGAGAGGACGTTTCAACAAATGGCTGGGTGGTTCAAGTCTTTGCCATCCGTGAAACCCCTAACCTCCTTCTCCTGTGTCTCTTTGTCTGGGGCCTTAGACTGGATGAAATGCACATCCTGCTCACATTATTTTTTGGAGAACAGTTTCAGTGTTATGATTTTGTTCTAATTCAGTCGTTTAAGAAAATATGTAGGCTCAGGTTCATTTTAAATGGGTTCACTTGGTGTCCTTCTAGGGGACGGAGAAAGAGAGAAACAAAACAAGGCAAAAGTTCCTCCTTGAGACTTAATGATTCAACACAGAGTTAATATTGGGATTTTGGGCTGGTGATGGGTGAATGGGTGCCCTGTGTTGGGGGTTTGTTAAGGACAGCTGGGGGTCAAGGCCAGGTCATCTGTTTCAGTCCTAAATATCCCCCTTCTTATTCTCAGTAATTTCGGGCCATCTTTGTCCTGATCAACCACCAGGCCCCTTGCATTCGATTTTGACCTTACTGGTCCACACAACCTTTGGGACTTGTTGTTTTCCAGAGCTTAGATTTTTTTTTTTTTCTCACATTTTAAAAGGAAGGTACGGTGTAGAGACTGTCTTATAGAATCCTGTAGCCTGGGAGTGTTCCCTTATTAAAACCTGTGGGCATTTTCACAGTCAACATATGCATCTTCACTTTCAGAGGCATAAAAAATTGAGACTATAAATAACCTCACGCCAGGATTGTGTGCTAAATTTTGGAAACAATGTTTGATTTTCAGGTTATTTTGGAGTTTGGGGCTCACATGTGAGGGACTATGGTCCTGGATTACAAAACTCTGCCTCTTTTCCTTAAATAAGAAAGGCGCTGATTCGAGGATCCTTCAAGATCCTTTCGCATGGGTCAGTTTTAACTGTAGCATTAGTCTCTGTTTAGAGAATGCTTATATATTTTGAGAGAATTCATAGTAACGTAGGGACTAAAGACCATGCTTAGCGCATCAGAAGAGCTCGTTCGGACATTTCCGAGGCCCACTTCCACGTGTCCTGCTGTAGGTGGAGTGGGAGCTGGAGGCATCCTCCTGGCTGGACGAAGCGCCAGGGACAGCAGGTGACCTCTGATGGCCACATCTCATTCCTCCCCCTGCCGGGAAAGTCTCCGAGGCTGAGAAAAGCAGCAAGTGACTTCATCTGCCTCTGACCTTTCTAACGAAAATAAACTGTACGTGACTAATAGAACCTAAGGTACCAAGAGGTCCTTAAAATGATGGAAATTGGCCACCAGCATGTGGACGGACCTCCTGCAGGCTTGGTTACATAACCCCTACTCTCCTGTCCAGTTTTGACTCAGTAAGCCGGCGTGACCTATATTAAGTTCTAATAAACATCAGCTGTTTCAAGAGATACACATACTTTGCACAGAAATAGCCACCATTCCGATTCAAATGGGACTGGGATGTATATTTTAACGGTGACATTTTTGTTTCGTAAGAAAAGTCACCAGTTGTTTGTGAATTTGACTGCATACTTTTAGACGCTTAAGGGCCAATTATTAATAAATGCACACAGACTGTGCGCCCTCTTGGAAATGTCAGAAGTCTGCATTCGATTTTATGTCGTATTGGACACAAGTGTTTGACGTACAGGAACACGTGCAGGAAAAGTGGAAACCCTGGAGAGGACCGATCTACCAGGCTGGTGTTCAGTTTTGCAGGCAATGCTTCAGGAATCCATTCAGTAGCTCAAAGCAAAAATGGTCCTGTCTTAGTGATGTGGCTTTTAGGGGGTTATTGGGGTTCTGTGTGCATTCCAGAGGGCCTGGCTTTAGGACCTGGAGGGCCTGGAGATGTCTGCTTATACTCATGAAAGAAGAAGAGAGTTAGGGGGCCCGCATTCCCTGGGTTTGAAAGGGTGGGGAGGGAGTGGACGGGAAGCATCAGCTGACAGGTGCTCTCCTGGTGTGTCCTGGAACTTTCCAGAGAAACAAGATGGACTTGAGAAAGGTGGTTGAAGTGGTGGCATCCTGCCTGATCTCTCACCCACAGGTCTGGCGTGCTGCAGTTCATGGGGTTGCAAGGAGTCAGACACGACTGAGTGAGCATCCGTGTATATTTAAGCACATGCTGCTTGGAGGCACCGACCACGGAAAGCTTTAAAACCTGGCTGATAAGCACCTCCGGAGGAGCAGGGGCTGTGCCTGCCCCACGGCACTCTTCTCATCTAAACTTCTTCGTATTTCTCACGTCAGCACCGTTTCAACTGATGATCTCAAGGTATTGTGTCCAGCTCTTTATACCTGTGAAGCATCTCTTTCATTTTGCACAGTTAAGATTTGGGGAAGCAGGTGAAGGTGTAGACAGGAGAAGAGAGAGCCGGGTTATACAGAAGGTCAGAGGGTCAGAGGACCGGGAGCAGCAAATCCAGAAACTGTCTGAGGCAGGGGGGTGAAGTCACTGCTGTCAAGGTCAAGAAGAAATCATCTCTGCCTCTTCCTGGCCCAAGGCCTGGTGAGAGCCTCAGAGCACTGGTTACAGGGCAGAGGCACTGGGTCAGATGCATCAAACAGGACAATTTTGGGGGACCCATCATCCAGGCTGAGCAAGGAGGGGACACATCCTTGGAGAGCGGCTGCCTGAGCTGAGGGTCATGGGATTAGCTGGCATTGATCAAGACAAGGGATGCTGTGGGAAGATGCACGAACAGGACGGTCCAGGGAGAGGGAACAGATGGCCCGAGAAGGGATGGTGGGGTCTCCGGGGACCCCACTCCATCACCAGGCCTCCATCCTCCACCAGGCTGCAAGCCATTGGGGTGATCTCTTTCCCTACAGCTTGATCTGCATGGTTTCCCAAGTGGTGCTAGTGGTAAAGAACCTGCCTGCCAATGCAGATGTAAGAGACACTGGTTCCATCCCTGGGCTGGGAAGATCCCCTGGAGAAGGAAATGGCAACACGCTCCAGTATTTTTGCCTGGAAAGTTCCATAGACAGAGGAGCCTGGTGGGCTACAGTCCACGGGGCCACAGAGTCAGATACGCCTGAGTGACTATCTTGGCCCGCATAAGTCTATCCTGGATTGCAGCTGCAGACTTTAATAGGTATTCACAGAAGAGAAGGTACTCATTGGAAGGACAGATGCTGAAGCTCCAATACTTTGGCCACTTGATGTGAAGAGCCAACTCACTGGAAAAGACCCTGATGCTGGGCAAGATTGGGGGCAGGAGGAGAAGGACAAAGGATGAGATGATTGGATGGTATCATCGACTCAATGGACATGAGTTTGAGCAAAGTCTGGGAGAGAGTGGTGGACCGGGAAGCCTGGCGTGCTGCAGTCCGTAGGGTCGCAAAGAGTCGGACACAACTGAGCGACTGACCTGAACAACAACAACCCAGAAGAGAAGCACCCAGCGGACCACCTCCCAGCATTTGATGTGGAGGATGTTTCCAGACTCTGATTCATGGGCCTTGTGGCTTAGGCTCAGCGTCTCTGTGTGTTGTCTTTAACTCACCTATTTAGTGAGCCTCTATTGAGCGTCTAATGGCCCAGGCGCAGGAGGAAATGGTCAGTGGAGGGGCACAGTTTCTGCCCTCCTGGGGCTTGCAGTCTGCAGAGGGTGACTCTTCAGCAGCAGCATGTGACCCAGGGGGCCTTTTAACACCTGCTGTTTCAGTGGCTCAGAAGGGAAAGAACCTTCAGCAGACATCTCCAGGAGCCCTACCGCGTGCCAAGGCACCCTGTGAGGTGCTGTGAGTGTGTGAGGTGGTCCCGGCTCCCAGAGAGTTCGGGACTGGGTGGGGAAGGTCAGGGAAGGTCATTTGAGTGTTAGCGGTGGTAGAGGTCGTGGGGCCACACGGAAGGAATATTCAGTGCTAAGCATGGGGCATTCCAGGAGGAGGGGAGACCACTACAATGCTGACTAGGGCACAGTACACCCTTTGGGGGCTGGGGGAGAAGGTGGGACGGTAGTGGTGAGGGCCAGAGTCGGGTGGCAGGGGCTGGCCTCTCCTGCGCTTGTCTGCAGTCCTTGAATCACATGCTCCAGATGACAAGAATCATGAAGGCTGAGGTCGTCTCGTTGAAGATGTTCTATTGAATTAAGTCCACGTTTTCTGTAAAATGTTCCGCAACGTTAGTTATAATTGGACATCTCTTAAAAGAAAAATCTCATTTCCCAGATGTCACCTGGATAGCTTATTTCCACGTCCGGTTAAACTTCCTGCTGGATAAAGATTTCCAGTGCGGAATGCCAAGAGCTGGTAGGGACAACAGTGGGATCAGTCATACTGATGAATGTGCCCGACTATTGCAGTAGCTCCGGCTGGCTGGCTTGTGCTGCACC